>NC_080070.1:41754210-42451383 GCF_949987535.1 Balaenoptera acutorostrata
AACTTAATAAGAAGGAAGTGGCCATGAGTTTTAGAGGTAATCTGCAGTAAAGCAGATTAGGTTTACAAAGAAGAGGAGGAGGGGTGTCTCTTGTACTAGAGGCTTGGACTTTACTACTGGGTCTTCCAGGTGAGTCTGCTCGGTAGTGGTCAACAAATTGGCTGGGATGCATCTTCCTTTTGGAGTATTCCCAGCTCAGTAATGGCATCACCATCTATTCTGTTGCGTAAGTAGAATCCTGGCTCCCCCTTGACTCCAGCTTCTCCCTCTTCCCCTGGATCCACTTTATCATCAATTTCTGTTGATTTTTATCTCTAAAAATAGCTCATAAATCCTTCACCTTCTCCATCTACAAGGCCACCACCCCAGCCCAAGCCATTGCCATCAGTCTTAGCAAGCCTTAAAAGTCCATCCTTGCCCCATTCCAGTCTGCTCTCCGATAGGCTGAGGCAAAATGCAAATCTGCTTATCTTGTGCCCTGACTTAAAACATCACCCACTTTTGCATTCAAAACCAGATGTGTCTGACTCTAAAACCCGTCCTCTTTCTTATGCCATCTTGCCTCTATAAAGTTTGGAGCCATTGGCTTCGATTTGCAAAGCTGAAAAAAGTAAGATTCTTAGATATCAAGTGGAATCTGATTTTCTTTGACCTCATTCATTAAATTCATGCTTCAGGTAATTAGGCCCTAGTATCTGACCCCACTACCAGACCTGTCAGCAGAACTCAAGTGTTCCACAAAGATTTAGAATATCTGACCTTTTTTCTAGGCAAGGCAAAGTATATTACAGTAGGAACATAAGATGCATGGCAGTTCTTTCTAATTTTCTTCACAATCTCCTTCACTAATCTAGCTAGGTTTTGTGTGTGTGTGCAGGGTTGTTTTCATTATTATCGGTTTTTTGGTTTGTTTTTTGTATGAGTGAGTCCTTATCAAAACAGATATTAGCAGGTTGAGTCTGAAGTTTGCTAGAACTGAGTACAGATAAAAAGAATCTTTAAAATTTTTTTAATTGACATATAGTTGATTTACAATGTTGTGTTAGTTTCCGTTGTACAGCAGAGTGATTCAGTTATACATATGTATACATTCCTTTTTTATATTCTTTTCCATTGTGGTTTATCACAAGATATTGGATATAGTTCTCTGTGCTATACAGTAGGACCTTGTTGTTTATCCATTCTATATATAATAGTTTGCAGCTGCTAACTAAAAAGAATCTTAAATCATCAGCATCCTGTTAATTAACCAACATAAATTTTAAAAGGTACTCGGTTAGCAAACTGCCAGCACTGAGTTGGAATCCTTCTATCTTCCTCTTATCAGTTTTTAATCTCACCGCTTCCCAGGGCGTGCAGACAGATTGTAGGGAAGCTCTGCCCAGTGAAAAGTGAAGGGGAAAAGCATTTTTTAAAAAATCCATCCAGAATGTGATCTTCTGGATATCAATAACCTCAAGGTGTAATCAGTAATACTGGCTTTCAGAATAGAATTGCAGGCCACCTTTCCCCCAGTTTGTACCCTGGTTTTATTTTATTTTTTAAAATTTATTTATTTTTATTTTTGGCTGCGTTGGGTCTTTGTTGCTGCGTGCGGGCTTTTCTCCAGTCGCTGCGAGCAGGGGCCACTCTTTATTGCGGTGCGCGGGCTTCCCATTGTGGTGGCTTCTCTTGTTGCGGAGTACAGGTTCCAGGCGCATGGGCTTCAGCAGTTGTGGCACGCAGCCTCAGTAGTTGCGGCGCACGGGCTTAGTTGCTCCTCGGCATGTGAGATCTTCCCGGACCAGGGCTCAAACCCGTGTCCCCTGCATTGCCAGGCGGATTCTTAACCATTGCGCCACCAGGGAAGCCCCCATGGGTTTTATTTTTAAATAAACATGGTGAGGAGTTATGGGATTCATATATGTGTGTGTGTGTGTGTGTGTGTGTGTGTAAGAGCCATCCTTTTGTTCCTCCATCCACAAGGAACACTGGCCCCCTGGATCCACTGTTATCTTGGTGTTTGTGTGAAACACTCTTCAAAGTGTGGCCACCTGTCCTTGCTGCTAGCATGTCCCCTGATAGTATTTTATCTTAAGATAAACTGCAGCAAACTTGTGAGGGAACCCAGATAAAAACCAGAAGAAAGAGACTTCTCTCCTACAATCCAGGGAGTTTTGATAGCACCTCCTAAGGTGAAAGAGATAGCAAAAAACCTGCAGGCTTTTGTTTCTGTTTGTGTTGCTGGGGTGTGTGGGTTTGTGCCTGGTAACCAGAGGGATAAATATCTAAAACCCTGAAAATGGTAGAAATTCATGTTTTCTAACAAAATCTTTCCTAAGAAACGTTTTGAGGTTCTTCTATTTAGAGCCACAAGAGGAGCTGTGTAATCATTGACCACTGTGCCTTTATCCCCACTGAAACCTCAGCTTCTGCACAGCTGCTAGGACATACAGCTGGGGGAGCTGTGCAGTAACTGGGGCAAGCCCCCCTGCTGTGCAGAGAGCACCCCTTTGGTCCTTGTTTGGGGACTATTAACTGCCTTATAACTGAAGACCTCATCCACTTCTCCTTGCGGAGAAAGGGTCTAGAAGAAGTCGAGTCCCGGTCACCTCCCTATACTCAGAGAACCTTCCTGGGAGACCTGGGCCTGTGGTCAGGAGAGAAAATGGGTCTCTTCTGTTTCAGCAGGTTTTCTGCTCAGGCGGTTCTCTGTGACTTCCTGCCTTTGCAGTGCAGGTTAATCCTTCCAGAATCTTAACCCTAACCTTCCTCTTTCAATTCCTCTCAACCCGGTCACTTACCTAGAAACTTTTGCTCATCCTTTAAAACCCATAAAAAAACAAAATTCAAATCTGTGAAACCTCCATGGACGTTCAGGCTGAGTTATCATTCCCTCTCGACTCTCATAACAGTTTGTCTACCTCTATTATGATGCTTAAGGGAAAAATAATTGCCGTGCAGTGGGACCTGCGTGTGTTTCACTAGAAGAGACAACAGACAGCATCACCCAGTTTATTCATCCAGGTACTGCATGCCTGGTAAATTAATAATCATCATAATGCCGCAGCAGACCCTGTTCTCGTTGCTTTATGTGTTTAGTCTTTACGGCAATCGTATGAGAAAGGTTCTACTGTTGCTTCAGTTTTACAGATGAGGAAGTTGAGGGTGAGCCATGTTATGTAACTCGTCCAGAGTCACAGAGCTGTGGACATGGAGAAGCAGGATTAACCCAGGCAGACATCTGACAACACTCACTCACATGCCTGTGCTCATCTGAAGAATAAAACCTAAAACTCCAGAGGAGGGAGAAAAAGGCAGAGGCTGTTGCCATCCTGTGTGCATGGGGCGTGCGGCATTGCGTCAGGCACTGCCGTTCAGTATGACTAATTCTGTGCTGAGTTGTCAGGTGGAAGCCTGTGGAAGCACAGCCCAGCACCCGCCTTCTGCAGAAGGCCCTCACTGCTAATCTGATGCAATCGAATTTCCTAGGGTGGCCTTTAGGGCTCTGCTGTTGCTGGAGAGGGAAGGAGAGAGGTTTTGCGTATTGTTTTTTGATCAGCAGGTTTGGAAACTTTGAGTGTTTGGCTCACAGGATGGTGGAAATGCTCCAGCGTTTCCTGTGGCCTCGAGTCTGGGTTCTGAGATAGGGAACTAAGCCTGAGCTTTGCCTGCCCCACTGGGGAATGTCAGCACACATCACCGAGTGACAGGGATTGCCGGAGGAGGGTAGCTGGGAGAGGTGCTGGGGAGAGGAGGGGAGCGGTCACTGGCATTACAACAGCTGAAAAGGAATTTGAAAAGCAAATATCCAAAAACCAGAACAAGGGAGGAAGTGTGTACATTAGTTTGAAAATAATGAACTTTCCATTTGAGATGCCGATTCCCTAAGTGTGAGAGAGAGAGCTCAGAGTTGAAGGGATGAGAATCAGCGGCTCTGATCTCATCTTGTTTTTGACAGAATTTCTCTGGGAGGAAAATGAATCTGGAATCAGCCCTGCTGTCACCTGTGAGCATCTCCATTTCTGTTTCTGTCCAATGGGACAAATGAACGGGTGCTGCTTGAAGAAGCTCCTAAAGGTTTTCTGTGCAAGGAATTCTGGATTTTAAAAATGCATCATTGGTTTGAGTAATCTCTCACATCAAAAAAAAAAATCTCTGAATTTGCTTTTAAGGAAAGAGTGATTCATTCATTTATTTATTCACTTGTCTGAAAAATATTTATTGAGCAGCTGTTTGCCATGCCATCTGGTCAGGAACAGAGGTACAGAGATGAGTGAGATATATGACCCCTGCCCTCGGGGAACCCATAGACTAATAGCATAAGGTGTAGAAAGGTGCTCTGGTTGGTGCATTGTAAGCACCTAAGAAGACAGGTGTTGCGGCAGTTGCTTCTAGCCTTGGAGGCTCCGGGGTCAGGGAGATCTCTCAGAGGAGCGGGCACATGAAATTGGCTTTGAAGTCTAGGTGGGAATTTTTGAAGCCAACACAATGGGAGAGGAAGAGACATTCTGGAACGCAGAGGGAACATGATGAACAGAGGCAGAAGCCACAAGAATTTGGCAAGCCCAGGAAATGGCCAGCAGTTTGATGAGGAGAGAGATAGCCAACATTTTTTTTTTAAATAAATTTATTTATTCATTTATTTATTTTTGGCTGTGTTGGGTCTTCGTTTCTGTGCGAGGGCTTTCTCTAGTTGCGGCGAGCGGGGGCCACTCTTCATTGCGGTGCGCGGGCCTTTCACTGTCGCGGCCTCTCTTGTTGCGGGGCACGGGCTCCAGACGCGCAGGCTCAGTCGTTGTGGCTCACGGACTTAGTTGCTCCGTGGCATGTGGGATCTTCCCAGACCAGGGCTCGAACCCGTGTCCCCTGCATTGGCAAGCAGATTCTCAACCATGTGCCACCAGGGAAGCCCCGATAGCCAACATTTCACTCGGTGCTGTCCCTCTGCATTCAGTAGATCATGGTACACTCGGAGAGTGGTCCTGACCTGGCCAGTCTGGGGCTTGCCTTCTTTAAGCAGTGCTCCTGTCAGCCACTGCAAAAGCACTATATCGATGATCTTAAGGGAAAACCTATTTGTCATCATGTCTGACTTACAGTCTTTGCCTGTGTCTGTGGGGGTAGGATGCAGGGATACAATTGGTGGGGAAGGGTGCACTGGAGTTGTGGCGCTCAGAGGCAGGCTGGAGCCAGAAGGGTTTATGTGCCCTGAATCACCTTCTAGAGATTTAAAGCAAGAAGTGAGATGTTCAGATTCTAGCTATCACAATTACAAATCTTCTCTTTCTTTTGTTATGTATCTTCTGACGGTTTGCACAGTAGAAGCTGTGGTTAGTTGAATTCCTGTGTGAATTGGAAAGAGTTACTCAAAGAACTGGGCTGCTTTCCTGGAGACAATCCCGTAGACGCAGGTGATGATAATTCAATACGGGACTAAAGGAGAGAGTTTTCTCTGCCACTTTCCACTATATTTCTGGCCAAGACTATTCAACAATTCATTTTTCCTGAGAGACAAAGGAGGCAAATGGACTCAAAGCATCACTTCTCAAAGTGTGTCCCATGAGAAACAGGTGTCACTGGATGCTCTAGGAAAAACATAAAAGAGTTTTCTGGACAGATAACATTTGGGAAATATTGTATATTGTATATGAAGATTTCAGAGAACACCTACATTACATTAAAGGCCCGCTAAGTCCTGTAGTAAATAAATCCTTTTCAAAATATGGTATAGTGATTAAAGACCATGGGCTATGGAATCAGACAGATGTGGATTGAGTTCTGGCTGGGCTCCATGGGTGGCTATGAGACTTTGGGCAACTTACTTAAATGTCTCTGCATCTCAGTTTCCTCGTCTGTAAAATGGTTTAGTAAATGGTACCTATTTCATAAGGTTGTTATGAAAAGTATATAGTCCCTGGAGTAGTTATTATTATTAGCTATTATCCATTCAGTGTTTTACAAGAGCTTTGACTTTTTTTTGCATAAAATTAATTAATATCTCAAAGAAACAGTGCTGTGTGGGAAATGCTGGACTAAGGCTGATTCCTGAATTGCAGGCATGACTTCTGTTAGCAGTCCAGCAGACCAGAGGCAGCTCCTAGGCGCTGAGGGCTCCATCAGGAATATGCACGTACAGGTATCAGAGCTCTAGAATTGGGGAGCACAGTATCATTCCCTCTAGGCCGCGAGGTTAGTTTGTGTAACTTCAGTGTGTTTTGTGTGCCAGTCATCTCTAAGGGAATGGCAGGATTCTAACTCAGGGCAGTAAAAAGTTATGGTAGGGTTGATTTGTTAGTTAGGAGTTTCTCAATTACAGGTGGTGGAAACCTAACTCAAACTCACTTAACATAACAGGGAATTTAAGAGTTCGTAAATCTAGGAAGAATATTAGGATAAATCAGAGATCGGAAGGAAACGTGTAGGAGACAGAAACTCAACATACTTAGGGCTCCTGGCCTCTTTTGTTCCCTCCTGTCTCTCCTCTCTAATTGTATTTGCTTCTCTTTGCCTCAGTCCTTCCTATAGCAGATGGCCCTTCCCTATCTGGAGGGAATACAGCTGCTGACAGCTTCAGCTTAACAAGCCCTGCAGAAAGAGAGAACTCTCTCCTTCCAGGCCTCATAAATCAATCCCCAGAAATCGATTTGCTTGGACCATGTCTGTCCCATGGACCAATCACTGTTGCCAGGGAGATGGGTGCCGTCATTGGCCAGGCCTGCCACATGCCTATTCTTGGTTAGTAGCCGGTGGGACAGGGCCTGCTACCTGAAGAAAAGAGATGGAAAAGCTCACTAGACCACTAGACGGACAAAAACTGAAGCTACAAGAGCTTGCTAGAGCTGTGTGTGAAGGAAATAACGCTGGAGTAAAATGTTCCAAAATTATCCTCAAGTGGTATCAAGGTATTCATGTTTTTATGTCAAATTCCCTTTTCTGTTGGTTGTCTTCAATTGATCCTTGCTCTATATCTCAGCTCCCTTTTTTGCAGTTAACATATTATATGTCTGACTATTAATATCCACTTTGTAAAGTTGGTCTCTATAAAAAGTTTTTTTAAAAAGCAAGATTAGAATCAGTCACCTGAGTGACCTGGTTCTCAACCATGGGTGATTTTGTCCCCCAGGGGACATTGGGCAATGTCTGGAGACATTTTGATTGTCACGACTGGGAGGTACTACTTACCTCTGATGGACAGAGTCCAGGGATGCTGCTAAACGTCCTGCAGTCTCCAGGATGGACCTGGGCCAAAGTGTCATTAGTGCAGTGCTTAAGAAATGCTGCTTTAGCGGTTTCATCAGAACCGAAATTATAACAGCCAAATTTATTACTCTAAATTTTATGGATTAAAAATAAATTAATTTTTTATTTTCAAAGGGCTTTTGCTTTTACTTTTTTTTCTTGATGGTAACGATATATGAAAATATTATTTTGCCTGCTGTGTCACCAATCAGTAAGTGTTTGTTTCTTTCCTACCGATATGATATTCAACAAAGGTATTTTTGTATTTTAATTTGCGTTTCTCTTATTACTATTAAGCATGAAGTTTTTAGGTATTTATTGATCATATATTTCCTCTTGTGTGAATTGCTCTTTTTTTTTTTCCTTTAGGTTATACAAGTATTTTTTTCTTATAAATTTATATTATTAATGATATTTATGCCAGGTTGGGTCATAGTTGTTGCAAATATTTTCTCAGATTCTTATTTGTCTTTAAATTTTTAATAAATTTTATTTTTATTTATTTATTTATTTTTGGCTGTGTTGGGCCTTCGTTTCTGTGCTAGGGCTTTCTCTAGTTGTGGCGAGCGGGGGCCACTCTTCATTGCGGTGCGCGGGCCTTTCACTGTCGCGGCCTCTCTTGTTGCAGGGCACAGGCTCCAGACGCGCAGGCTCAGTAGTTGTGGCTCATGGGCCAAGTTGCTCCGCGGCATGTGGGATCTTCCCAGACCAGGGCTCGAACCCGTGTCCCCTGCATTGGCAGGCAGATTCTCAACCACTGCGCCACCAGGGAAGCCCTTGTCTTTAAATTTTTATGGTGCTTTTTGGAATGCAGAAGATTTTAAGCATCTTTGTGTTAAACTATCAGCCTCTTGTGTTTTCTGTTTTTGGTGTTGTGAGTTTGCTAGGGCTGTCATGACAAAGTACTGCAGACCGAGTGGCTTAAACAACACAGATTTATTGCCTCACAGTTCTGGGGGCGGGAAGTCTGAGATCAAGGTGTTGGCAGGGTTGGCAAAGTGAGGCCTCTCTTCTTGGCTTGTAGATGGCTCTCTTCTCCCTGTGTCCTCAAATGGTCATCCCTTTGTACCTGGGTCCAAATTTCTTCTCCTTATAAGAACACCAGTCCGATGAAATTAGGGCTGCCCTAATGACCTCATCTTAATTTAATTACCTCTTTAAAGGCCCAATCTCCAAATACAGTCACATTCTTAGGTACTAAGTTGAGACTTCAACATGTGAATTTGGAGGGGGAAATACAATAGCCCACAATAGGTATCATGATAGAGAGGCCTCCATCATCTTGAGAATATGTAAATATTTGGAGGAAGTTATTCAAACTGCTGAGATTTAGCATCTTCTAGCATCTTCATTCATTTACTTCAGATAGTGCCAACTGTCGCTTGGGGCTGGGGTGAAGAATAAGTGACAAAGTGTGTATTCCAAGTGCCCAATTCAGTGCCTGCTCTCAGCTCGTTCCTGCCCCTTTCTGCCAACTATCCCATAGCCTCCATGATGAGAATTCAAGATGCTGTGAAAGCACTGTTCTCTGCAAGTTTGCAACATATCGTAAGCCAAGAGTATCTAATTTCACATTTCCCCACCTGGCAAGTAAATGGGCCGAGTTAATAGTGAGATTACCACATGAGGCTTTTGTGCACAGCATATCCATAAAATGAAATATTGGGTTTCTGCATTTGATTCAATTCTCTCTTTACCTTCGTCTGAATGCTTGTGTCTTGCACAGTGTTCCCTCATTTCTGAAGCCATGAAGTTTCTTCCTTGGCCCTCCACTCTTCTCACAATGGCCATCAGTTCCCTAATGCAGGTGGAGAATCTGAGATGGCAGCCCCACCATTTATCTCTCCGTACGGACCCTCTAGTGCAGGGGACACACGCCCACTACCTTTGGCAGTCATTGCTTACCTATGTGACTGGTAAAGAGGAATGTCTGTCCCTCCATGATATATGTTTGGGAAGGGAAACAAAGGCAGAGTTCAGCAAGTCTGAATGATCACAACATCCCAAATAATGTCCAGCTGACAGCTCCTGTTTCCTGTATTCTTCTACCTAGACAGTTAGGGTGTTGAGATACTATAAGTCTATTTGGAATAAAAAGAATGTTGTACAAAGAAGAGGGGAACAAAACTTTTATCCAGATCTGTTTCCAGTGAGCCTTCCTGAGGCACAGTGTATGGTGCAAGGCAGTGTCCTCAAAAGAGAAAACTAGAGAGCTCAAGGCAGACAGGGTAGTCAAAGGAGACTGGAAGATGCCACCTCAAAATATTCCACTTTGCATTAAGGATTATTTTTGAGCTGAAAGCAATTAAGAAACAGTATATTCAGAAGGAGCTCTCTGCCCTTCTTCTTTCTACTTAAAAGCAGGGCATAAATTTCCATTTGTAAAAATGTCCTTCTCTCCCAAACTAGAAAGAGAGCTATTCCAGAGACAATTCTTGTCACCTGAGAGGACTTGAGATGGCATAACAAACCTTACTAAGCAACCCTTTCTTACCATATATTTCCAAGTTACCTTTCCACAACATACATTTCCACCCCACCCCCACTCAAGAAACCCTAACCCCTCGTCCTTTGTCTAGCCGTTTCTCCACACTTTATCACCCCTTGTTAAGATGGTTTGTGAGCTCCAACTTTTAACCATCTCTTTGAGTTTACTCATCTCTGAGTTCTCCTGCATGTATAGGCATTGCATGAATAAATAAACTTTATTTTCTCCTGTTAATCTTTGTTTTGTTAGTTTAATTTGCATGCCCCAGCTACTGAACCTAAGAGGATTGAGGAAAGGTGTTTTTTTTGTTTGATTTCTTTTTTTCCCCCTCCTCTACATAGTACAGAGAGAAAGGCTGCTTTCAGTGCCACTTTCAGAGGTCCTTTTCCTTTGTATGTAACTCGAATGCCAAGGGAAAATGTTATTTCTTTTTCTATCAAGGACCACTTAACATTTAAAATATGGGACTAGTTCTCCCTCCCCACTATTCATTCCCATAATCATTATAAACCTATTATCTGTCATAAGTGGATAATGATGGCCAGTGGGGCAGAGGACAGCTTGCCTATGGAGAAAAGGGACAGAGGAGTTGAAGCAAATCGTTTCTCCAGCTGTTTGGTGTTTCTTTCCCATTGATCTGCCTTTTGGCCTCTACTGATCCATCTGTCAGGCTCTTTCAGTTTGTGGCGGCACACAGTTCACCAGGGCAATCGTGCTAGTTTTCCCACTACACAGGTCCTATAGAACATCCTTATAGGCTTAACTTTTTATTCTCTTAATAGGGTTTGCTGGTGTAACAGAAAGACTAGAAATAAGATAAAAGGGTTTAAAGCCATTCAGGGACCCAAAGCTAAAACTATATGGAAAATTCAGTGGAAAAAAATGGGTGAGGTATTTGGGAATTTTATGAACTCCAAGACCTAATCAAGCTGCCTGGAAAAACAGGGAGAGATGTAACAGATCTTTAAGAGACTTTAGTGAGATGAGTTTCCAACACAGACACGTAGCACTTTGGGCTTAGAACAATGTGTAGTGACAGACAGATTTCTAGATGGGAATCAAGAGTGGTTTATTTCCATTGTCTTGGAGACATGACCCAAAGATAAGAAGGAGACATTCAGCAGAATGATAAAGACAATTTCAACTTGCTCCGGGGTTATAGAGTCACATCTGACATGCAGATTTTGGTAACTAACTCCCAAGTGAGAAGTGACTCCTTTTTTTCATTTAATTCACTCAACTATAAACAATCCCTTTGGCATGCATATTAAGGTTGTAGAATCTTGGTACTGGAATAAAGTAAATCAATCAGCAGTCAAGCAGGAACACTGTAGAATTCTCCACTCATTCCCTAGGTAGGGAGAACCACAAGACAGAGTGGTTGGAAGATCTAGCCTACACTTCCCTTTAGTGGTTCTTAAATTTTAGTTTGCATAAGAATTATTATATCAAGGAGTTTATTACACAAATTCATGCAGCTTGTATTTACTGGGCAATTTTGACTAGACTTGGTTTTATCGCCAGTAGCTCTGATGAGATGTCAGTCGTGGAAAGTATGCATTCAGCCGACACCATGAATGAGATGCTTGTGTGCCCTGGTGATGTAACGGTGTTCAGGATGTGTACCCTGCCATAAGTATGCTCCAGGTGTGCTAGGGGGAGGCTGACCAGAAGAGTCAAGTGCCGTGAGTGCTGTGCCTGGGGAAGCAAAGACTCTAGGAGATTGCATTTGTTGACTGAAATTTAGAAATGCATTTCCATCTCAGTTATGCCTGACCAAGCACTGGGCCTGCGTGTTGATGTTTCTTGGAGAGTCTGATGAGACTATTTGTCTTGTGTGAAGTTCAGCCATGGGTTTCCCTGATCATTAGTAATCTGCGCAGAGAACTTGGTAGCTCACAACTTAACTGGAGGATGATTTTGCCCCGCAGAGGACTTTTGGCAATGTCTGGAGACATTTCTGACTGTCACAGCTAAAGAGGAGTATTGACCTCTAGTAGGGAGAGGCCAGGGATGCTGCGAACCATCTTACAATGTACAGGACAGCCCCACAGCAAAGGACTATGGCCCCAAACGCTAACAGTGCCAAGGGCGAGAAAACCTGAGCTAGAAACTTTCCCTTCTGAATGACATCAGTAGCAACAGTGACTATATATAGAAGCCTCAGAGCTAACTGTTCCCTCTTGGAAATATAAATTCAAGAGGATAAAATGTGGACTTCTGAGGATAACGATGTGGACCAGATTATTCATTCTGCAATTGTGCACCTGACTCTACCCATGGGAGTCTGGCTTCACCCTGTCTGTGCCATTTGTTAACGTGGGGAAAACTGATGAGGTCTAATTTGGCAGGTTAAGTGAGTTCCCAAGGGATGCACCCTCGCCTCTTTGCTCTCAATGGCTGCTTTGTACACTGCTCTTATGTTGTTCTCCACAGAGACACAGGGAGAACTGCATTATTCTATTCTCACCTGTTCAACAGGTTTTGTCTGAAGAGTCTTTGAGAAATAAATATCAGTTAAAAAGGAAAAAAGCACACTTGGCCTTTGATTCCTGGAAGGCCAGATGACCTCTTTCAGTGTAATTCTAGACTATTTTGTGTAGAGTTGGGATGAAGATGCTCAAAATGCATTTTTATTTCTATTATCTACTCTCTTAACCACCAAGATTATGTGTTCTTTGTTTTGAATAGTGTTACCTGATATTTACACCGAGTCTGTTTTCACATTAGAACCTGTTTTCTTAACTCTTACTCTAGGAAGTGTAATTGAATCTAGATCTTGAATTGAAGTGACTTGGTACAGATAAAATATACTGTCCTTGGAATTCTCAAGTGAATTAAAAGAGTGTAGAGACTATGAAGAAGTCTGTCCCAGTGCAGATTGTCTGCTTGTATTTGTACCTATGAGATCCATAATTTATGTAGCAAGTCCCTGTTGTTGAATATTAAATTGTTTTCAAGTTTTGGGAATTATAACCCAAACAGCAGTTGGCATTGTTATGGTTAAGTTAATTATTTCTTGAGGAAACATCCTAGAAAAGTAAAATCACTCAAAGGGAACACAAAATTTTAAGGCTTTTGGTACAGTCTGCCAAAAGTACCTCTGGAAAGTTGTACCAATTTATACTCTGAATAGATGTGCATGGACATGAACTTTCTTCTTTAGAAGTCATGACCAAGAGTTAGGGTAGTAGTGTCTAGGGGGGTCAAGAGTACGGTCAGTGAACCTACCAAGTTATGATCCAATAGCTGCTGGAACTCATTCTCTTATTACTCTAGCTCTTACTTACTTGGCTTTGGCCATTCACCTGTTTCTGGAACATACAAGGCATGCTCCTGCCTCAGGGCCTTTGCACTTGCTGTTTGAGAAATAGAATATTGCCTACCATATTGGGAAACAAAGGATCTAGCTACCACATTACAGCCACCCTGATTGTGGGCCCTGAGGGTACTCAGGAAGGAAACAAAGAAGCTTGCCATCTAGCAGTCATCAGACTGCAGCCAACCCCAATGTTGCAGCTGGGGAAACTCTGAATGAGGAAACACTACTGGCCCCAGATAGCTGAGGTGCATATCAAAGGAATGATTTCAGTGAGCCCAGACTCTTGCATCTTCCCATACATAGAAAAGCATTAAATTCTTTAACTTGAGATATCTAGTTTTCTTTTATTAACAGTAATCTTTGTTCTGACTTCCTGGTGTTGTTGCAAAAACTCCTATATATCCTGGCTCCCCCCTTCCTCTTCAGAGCAGTTTGCTCAGGGTTATTTAAGATGCTGCCTCAGGGCTTGAAGTCCTAAGAATATCCACTGAATAAAACATAACTCTCAACTTTTAGGTTGTGCAGTTTTTTTTCAGTCGATGTGTTTCCTTGGCCTGTGACATGATTCCTCCAGGTGTCCACATGGCTCACCTCCTCACTTCTCATAGGTCTTTACTCAGATGCTGTGTCTCACTGAAGCTTTCCCTGGTTTCCCTATTTAAGACTGCAGTCCTGCCCCTCCCACACAGATACACTCACATGCTTCAGATTCTCCTTCCCTGATTCATTTCTGTCCATGTCCCTTGATGCCACCTAACGTGTAGATTTGCTGCTGTATCCCCAGCACTGAGAACAGGGCTGGTACAGAGTAGGGCTCAGTAATTATTTGTTGAGCGAGCTATTGAACCACTGCTTTGAAGATCTGCTCCTGCTGGTTAGCACTCATTATCTTCACACCAGGCTGTCTTCATCATCCTTGGCCAAAGGGACAGCAGTTCTGTTTTGGGTCATTTCCTTTACTTGTCAGCTCTGGTGAAGTTAGTTATTCATATCACTGCTGGTGTTGTTATTATTAACTGCCATTAGGCTGCCATTATTAACTCTGCTATCTCTATCATCTTAGTCACGTCCAGTGGCCACTGAGATCGGGGATGGTAACTGGCAAGGCCCACTCTGGTTTGATAAAGAACCAAAAGCACATGTTTGATTAGCGTCTTCATACAGAGATCAATTTCTGGAAAAAGACTTTAAGAACCCAGTAGAAAAAAGACAAAGTATTTGGACAGTTCACAGAAAAGTAGACATGGGACTTTGCATCTTTATAGTCAACCTCTCTCACAATAAGAGAAATAGACATTGAAAGTACATTGAGGACTTCCCTGGTGGTGCAGTGGTTAGGAATCTGCCTGCCAATGCAGGGGACACAGGTTCGAGCCCTGGTCTGGGAACATCCCACATGCTGTGGAGCAACTAAGCCCGCGTGCCACAACTACTGAGCCTGTGTGCCACAACTACTGAAACCCGCGCGCCTAGAGCCCATGCTCTGCAACAAGAGAAGCCACCGCGATGAGAAACCCGCGCACCGTAAAGAAGAGTAGCTCCGGCTCGCTGCAACTAGAGAAAGCCCACGCAGCAATGAAGACCCAACGCAGGCAAAAATAAATAAATTAATTAAATAAAATAAAAAGAAAGTACATTGAGATACATTTTTTTTCAATGCCATCAGGTGTGCAAAAGTTCAATCTGTTGGTGAGTCTGTGTGTAAAGAGGCAAGCCCCATCCATTGCTAAAGGGAGTATAGATTGGTACAACTCTCACTATGGAGATATATTTGGAGACGGCTATCAAAATCTAAAACTGCCTATGCTCTTTGACCCAACAATTTAACTTCTGTGAATCTACTGTAAAAATATACTCGCACATGAGCAAACTGATGTATGCATAAGATTTTTCACCAGAGGCTTGTTTATAACAGCCAAAGGTGAGAGTTCACCCAGTGGCCCACGGCAGGGGACTGGTTCTTCAGATTAGATACTGGGAAGTTGCTGCATAGCACAGGGAGATCAGCTTGATGCTTTGTGATGACCTAGAGGGGTGGGATAAGGAGGGTGGGAGGGAGGCTCAAGAGGGAAGGGATATGGGGGATATACATATACATATAGCTGATTCACTTTGTTGTAGCTAACATAACATTGCAAAGCAATTATACTCCAGTAAAGATGTAAAAAAAAAATAAAAGGCTGATAAACATAAAAAAAGAAATAAAATATTAAAAAAAGAAAGATACTTCCATACAAAGGACAACTATGCAGTTGTAGAAGGAACCAGGACACAAAATTTGTATTAATATAGAAGGATTTAGAAGACACATGAAATGAAAAAAAACCAGGGTATAGAATGCTGCCTTTTATATAAAGAAAGTGGGAAATATAATATGCTTTTGCATTTGACTTACGTACATGAAGAAGTTCTGGAGCGATACATAAGAAACTAGTAACAGTGGCTAGCTGGAGGGGTGGGGATAGAAGTGGATATTGGGTGGGTGTATCATTTCGGGAGGAGGGAGATTCTACACTATCTTTACATGCACACACGTTCAAGTTTTGAATCACATGAGTGTTTTACCTGTTCAAAAATGTTGTTTTTATTTATTTATTTATGTTTTAATTTATTTATTTTATTTATTTACTTTTGGCTGCATTGGGTCTTTGTTGCTGCACGCAGGCTTTCTCTAGTTGCAGCGAGTTCGGGCTCTGGAGCGCAGGCTCAGTAGTTGTGGAGCACGGGTTTAGTTGCTCCGCGGCATGTGGGATCTTCCCGGACCAAGGCTCGAACCAGTGTCCCCTGCATTGGCAGGCGGATTCTTAACTGCTGAGCCACCAGGGAAGCCCCCCAAAATATTAAGTTAAAAAAGTTATCCTAAAAGAAACAAGTGAGTCTGGGAGAGAGAGGCAGCAGAGGATAATCTTACTTCCTTTGTGTAAGCAACACTATTCATTCCAGTGAGAATTCAAGGTCTGTTCTGAATGCTGTACTAGCCGCTGCAATTAATTTTCTTCGCATCTTGTGAACTGGCCTTGGGGAGGGAGTGTGTGTGCATGTGTGTGGACCCTGGGGCATTGCGCCTTCCTTATGATATCCTGGTTGCTATAGTGCGGAGGAGCTCTATTTGTGACACACAGAAAACACTTTAAAGATATGCTGCTTCCTGGCCATGACTTCCTGGGCAATCTGTCCTTCCGGAGGCTTCTGAGCACGAGGAGTTTGCATGCACTTCTGGGCAGAGTGAGCCAGGCTCATTCAGACCCTGGGCACCATTCAGAGTAGAAGCAGGCAGTAAGGGATGCCTTGCTTCCTACTGAGGACTTGGGAGGCTGTTGCCTCTCCGGGGCCTCGTCTCCAACTCCAGGGCATTGACACCTTCCCCTCCTTTGCCTTCGCTCCTCTGGAGCCACCCGTGAATGGTGCAGTTGGCACCCTGTGTCTTCTGCACCCAGAGCCGTTTCTTGTACCAAAACCACCAGTGAAAACAGGAAGTGATGAAACAGAATTCGCCCCGCATCTGCACTGAGTGACTTCTCTTTCTCTTTTTGTCATTCCTCATTAGGTATAGACACGTGCGGCCATCTACACTGTAAGATCTCACTTCCACCGGCTTTGGATACTCCGGGGATTTGCAATGCCGCCGCCTGCGGACATCGTCAAGGTGGCCATAGAATGGCCTGGCGCCTACCCCAAGCTCATGGAAATCGACCAGGTTAGTAATACTGGCAGTCGTTTAGGGGTTATTTTAGTTTCCCTTCTATTCTGAATTTACACAGACTTCAGATAGCTCTTTTTTCTCCTGTTCTCTCTCTGGCTGTGTTGAAAAATTGGTGCGATAATAGTTGCAGTGTAGTTTGATTTCTGTACCACATGCAATGGCGATGGATGGGGTTTTTATATTCATCCAACATCTACTTGGAGTGTGTCAATACAGGGTTTGTGTCTGAGGCTGTGAGGGAGGCAGGAGGGACATGAGGACTAGACTCCGGGCAGTTGACACAGTGGAGGCTGTCCCAGCCCTGCCTTGCAGAGACTCATGGCTGTGTGCTGATTGTTTTATCATAGACAGCACAAAGCTTAATTTTTGGAATCACTCTTCTCTTTGGTTTTTGCATAAGCAGCCAAGTACGTTGCTGCTTTGTCATATTAATAGTTTGATCATGCGTGGATGGATCTAGAGACTGTCATACAGAGTGGAGTAAGTCAGAAAGAGAAAAACAAATATCGTATATTAACGCATATATGTGGAACCTAGAAAAATGGTACAGATGAACCGGTTTGCAGGGCAGAAATTGAGACGCAGATGTAGAGGACAAACGTATGGACACCAAGGGGGGAAAGCGGTGGGGGGTGGTGGTGGTGGTGTGATGAATTGGGCGATTGGGATTGACATGTATACACCGATGTGTATAAAATGGATGACTAATAAGGACCTGCTGTATTTAAAGAAAAAAAATAGTTTGGTCATGAATTTAGTGTAGAGGGATGGGTCTTGTATCCTAGCCAGTTGTAATTTTTTTATTAGAGTAAAATGCACTGTGGATCTAGTATATTGTCTGGTATGTAATAAATACTCAGTACATTTTTACTGAATGAAAAAATATAAAGAAGATTTTTAAAATGGTTTTACCTATGGAGGCATTGTTTAGCTTGTGTACTGACAGTCTTATGATGTAACTCTCATTTACTATTGATTACAGGCTATCTCAGGAAGGTGATTTTTGTCATTGTAAATGATTTAAAGGAAAAAAAATTGAGGCCTAGTGTATGCTTAAGGGTTTCATGAAGCATATAGTATAGGATTCTAGATGGCTTTCTACATTTTCAAAATTAGGGTACCACTTTTTATGTTCTTGATATTATTTTATGGTCTATACTTTTCTGATACTATTTTATGACCTATACTTTTTTTCTGGTCAGATTTTATTATCTGATTGAAGACCACTGCAAGATTTACATGGCATTGTGTGGATCCAAAGGATTCATTAGAATAAATTATAAAGGTCAAATAAGAATTAGTTGAGTTTGAGCATGAATGTAAGAAAGGGTACATTTTTAGATTTGTTTTCAAAAAAGGTGTCATCAGACCAGCATGTCATAGTCATTTTAACTATTCTCTGAGGCAGATTTTGTTGACTTCAGAAGCAGCCCATGAAAGTAGAGAAGCCCGCCCAGTAATTTTATATACATTTGTGTCAGACAACAATTGTTTACCTTTTTTTCACATGCTGTTTGAGAGAGGATATGTGTTGAATGTTACTTTAAAATATGGCTGGACTACTTGGTGAAGACTAAATGTTGTTAAGATTAACTTTGTCTACAACCCAAGAGAACAACGGTTTCAAAGAGATAGAAGTTGGCCTCTCAAGTCCACATGGCAGTCCTGGGCTGGCATGATCCTCCAGTGTCATGGACCCAGGCCCCTTCTATCTTGTTGCTTTGCCTTCTCCATAGGTGGGGCTGAGGACCAGTTGCTTGAGCATCACCTGAGAGCTCAGTAGATATGCAGAGTCTCAGACCCTACCCAGACCTCCTGACCCAGATGTGCATTTTAACAAGATCCCCAGGGGATTCCTTTTGTAGTCAAGTCTGAGAAATGCTGAGCTGGATACCAGGTACCCAAGCCCAAGGCCACATCAGAACCACCTGGGGCACTTGTTCAAATGTTCTCTGGGGCCCCAGCCCCAGAGATTCTAAGTCAGTGGTTTAGGTAGACTATTTCCTTTTGCTTCTGCCATGGCCCAAGGTGTTTGGAAACCTCTTCTTTAAGACAGTAGCTCTTGATATATACTCTTAGGGGCCTGTGGAGTCAGTATCTTGTTCCTGCCTTTGGGGATGGCCTTTGCTGTATGTGTGTCTTAATAATTTTTTTTTAAATATTCTTTTTATTTTGGAACAAGTTTAAATTTATAGACGAATTACGAAGATTGTATAGAGAGTTTTTGTATACCCTTCACTCAGTTTCTCCTGATGTTAACATCTTAATATAACTGCGGTACATTTGCCAAAACTATGGTAGATTACTAGTAACTGAACTACAAAATGTATTAGGATTTCATCAGTTTTTCCACTAATGTCCTTCTTCTGTTACAGGATCCAGTGCAGGAATACCAACTGCACTGTAATAGTCATCATGTTTCCTTTGTCTTCTTCAGTCTTTGACAATTTCTAAGTCTTTCCCTTGTTTTTCATGGCCTGATAGTTTTGAAGAGTAACTTTACTTCAATACAATTTCAAGCGCAGAAATGACAAGAATAGTACAAAGGAATTCCTGTCTACCTTTTATCTAGATTCACTAATTATTAATACTTTGCTTCATTTGCTGTATTGTTTTTTCTCTCTCTAGTATGCCGTCCCCTTCTGAACCATTTGAGGGTGACTTAGGGGCACCATCTCCCTCTACCCCTAAATACTCAATGTGTCCTTCTTAAGAACAAAATCATTCTCTTACATAACCACAGTCTCTTTAAAGAAACCAGAAAATTGAACATTAGTTCAACATTATCATCTAATTCAAAGCCCAAGGCCCATATTCAAATTTCATCAAGTATCCCAATAAGGTCCTTGATAGGTATTTTCCTCACAGTCTGACATCCCTCCAGGATCATGTATTACATTTATTGCCATGTCTCTCTGGTCTTCATGGATCTAGAATGGTTCCTTAGTCTTTCTTCATCTTTTGTGACCTTGATAGTTTTGTAGAGTACAGGACAGCTGTTTTGTGGAGTGTCCTTCAGTTTGGGTTTCTCCGATGTTTCCTTCCAATTAGATTCAGGTTTTGCATTTTTGGCAGACAGGCAAGAGGGATGAAGTTGTGTCCTCTCCAGGGCATCATATCAAGAGGCACATGAAGTTTCCTTGTCTCGTTCTTGGTGATGGTTCTAGATTTATACATGATAACATTGAGGTTCATAGAAGTTAGATGATTTCCTAGTCAGTGAGACCAGGACACAAACCCAGGCCTCCTGTACTTTGAAGACTGAACTTTTAAACTGTTGGCTAAATTGTAGGGCTCCTGCTAATGCCATATGGAGACCTCTACAAAGAGTTAGAGACCCAGTCCCTTTTTGCCCTGCAGCCGCTGAAGTTGGAGAGAGTGGCAGTATTGGTATCAGGTGCTTTCTTTTTTCTTTTTAAGATTTATTTATTATTTATTTATTTATTTAATTTATTTTTGGCTGCTTTGGGTCTTAGTTGCAGCACGCAGGATCTTCGTTGAGGCATGCGGGATCTTTCATTGCGGCGCGCGGGCTTCTCTCCAGTTGTGGCGTGTGGGTTTTCTCTCTCTAGCTGTGGCACACGGGTTCCAGAGCGCATGGGCTCTGTAGTTTGCAGCGCACAGGCTCTCTAGTTGAGGCACATGAGCTCAGTAGTTGTGGCGTGCGGGTTTAGTTGCCCTGCGGCACGTGGGATCTTAGTTCCCTGACCAGGGATCAAACCCGCATCCCCTGCATTGGAAGGCAGATTCTTTACCACTGGGCCACCAGGGAGGTCCCCAGGTGCTGTTTCTTGATCGAGTTGGAAGTCGGCACAAGAATTGGAAATGTATTTGCACAAACAAGGAAGACTTGAGCAGTGATTATTACTGGGGTTTTCTCCTAATCTTCTACCTTGTTCAGTAAAGGTCACACCACCTGCTTCTCTCCCATTGCACGTTACCTTTGCTCCTTTGCTCTTAGCTACCATTTCACTAAAAGGAATTTCTGGAAACTGGGTCACGCATCGCTGCCCCATCTTCTCCCCAAACCTCCAGTACCCCTCCACTTGTCACACTGTGTTGTCCTTGTCAATCAGCTTAAACCAGTGGTCCTCAGCCTTGTGTGTGCCCAAGAGTCACCCGGGGAGCTGGTGAGAAATGCACATCCCCAGCCCAGCTGCAGAGACTGTGACTCTGCCGACCAGGGGTGGGTCCTTAATCTGGTTTGTGACGAGCATTAGATGAGTCCAAAGCAGGGCCGCCCACATTGCATCATGCAGGGGCTCGTGAGAAACAGCCATGAGCCCGAGTTACTCCATTTTTGAGTACTGTTTCTCTAGTGCCTGGTGAACAACCTTCCTTAAGAAGTGAATATTTAATTAGTGAATAACCAGAAGAGGGAGCTTCCTGAGTAGGGATCAGTTCTGCTCAGCCAGGGCCCATGAGGTTCAAGGGGATGTCTGCTTGGAGTGGATTGGTTTATCTTCCTTCTGAATTTTGAGGAGGCAATTCTGTGTTTCCACTCCACAGGAAAAGCCCCGAGGAGCTTCTCACAACTGGGGTTTGCTGTGTCATATGAGGCTCTCGAAAGAGCTGTCAGCTAGCTCCTTTGTTCACAGCGGCAGCCTCTGCTCCTGCCTTCACTGTCTGTTGTTGGCTTTCAACCTCAAGAGCCACTTGAGGCTGTAGGTGATGATTGTCGGGATACACAGAGCCAAAAAGGCTCCCCATCCACTCTTCCTGTTAACCTAATGTTTTTTGAACAGCGTATTTCTTCGTCAAGAGTGTCGAACCCCTAGCGCTTTTGACACGAGGCATAATGCTGAGAGGCAGTGTGTCCTACCAGACACAGTACGGGCTCTGGGACATTTAAACCTGGGTGTGGGCCCTGGAGCCCCCCTTTCTGTGAGAACCCAGGTAGCCTCTGTGAGCCTTGGTATCTTGGCCTGGTCAAGTCGAGATAATAATTTCCCACTTCTATGATGGTTGTGAAGATTAAAGAAAATATATGAAAAGAATATAGGACACTGCCAGCTCAGAGTAATTACTCAGTAAAGGCATTATTGCTGCTAGTTTAAGCAAGTCCTCATGAAATTAGAAAATTAGATGCTCTGATTTTTGTTTTTACTTGCCCTTCCATCGTGCACAATTTCCCACCTATCTCCTTCTTTCTCTGCCTAGCTTTGTAAGTGTTTAGAAGGAGAAAAAATTAAAGGGCAAGTGGGAGGGAGGCATCAGCTAGTAATAAAGAAGCATGCTAACTGGACATGCAGCCAGTTCATGCTATGGAACATTCACTGGCTCCCTAGTGCTCCTCCACAACATTTTCTCCCATCTCTTGGCCACCCACCAATGTATTGGGAAGCAGCCCCTCTGTTCCTTGCACATGCTCTTTGGTCCTCCAGTCTCTCCTGCCTCTGTCCTTCCCCCACATGCCTTTCTTTACGAGGAGTACACTGAAGCCAGAAAGCCACTGCTCCTGTCCGTGCCTCGGAAGTTCTCTGCTATGTGTTTGCACACCTCCACAGACCACTCGATGCGTTTGTCTCCTGTCATGCTGTCTTCCTTTTCCACTGCCAGCAGAGGAGGGAAGACGCGTCCCCACTCTCTTCCTGAGGCATTCAGCCTGTCCCAACCCCCATCTCTTTTGCTCCACCTGTGTTTTGACTTGTCCTCTCCCCTTACCTGAGGCTTTGCCCATCAAAATCCCCTTCATTTGTTCTTTTCTCCTCTGCTTTCAACAGGAAGCTCTTCTATACCTACCTTGGAAAATCCTCCTCTTGACCTAGTAACTCTCTTGCTGGAGTGTAATTTATTTTCTGTCTTTCCATTCCAAGCCGATCGAAGTGCTGTCAGTATACGTCATCCATGTTGCTATGGAATCTACTTAATCTTAGGATGAATAACAATTTCCCTCCCTCAGGTGTTGCTGTCTTTGATGGCACCTATGCCCTCCCGTTTGCTAAATCGAGTGGTCTTCACTCTGTCTTGGTGTCACTCGGCAAAGCTGCTCGTTCGTATCTTCTTGAAACTACCCCCCTCCCTTCATTAAGCTTCAGTTCAGAGATTCTCCCTCCTTGTCTGATTAGTCTTTGTGGGTTTCCTACATGGTTCCGTGTCTTTCTCCTTCTTTCTAAATCAGTCCCAACCTCAATGCTTAGCTCTCTGGTCTGCGTGTTCACCAGTGACACTCATTGGCTCAGATTCCATGTTCTTTCATGGCTTTAAGTGTAACTTCTCTCTGAATAATCCAGCTCTGGCCACCGGCTTGTCCTACTAACTGGTCATCAGTTCATCTCTCTGTTTAATGGATGCATTATTTCCCTCTATAAACCTTCAGTTGCCTACAGAATACAAGCAAATGGTTGGTAAAACTGCTCATACGTGAACCTGAAGGAAGGGGGTCTGACAGGTGTTACCAACTTTTGGAAGTTATTTCATGTAGAATGGGGTTCATTAGATGTGTTATTTATGGCCCCAAGTATACAAACTCCATCCTCTCCATACAACAAGATAGATGTCATCTCTAATCAAGAAAAGCCAGCATGGGCCATCTTGGCAGGCAAGGAGCCCTGATCATCTCTCTTACTTGTGCATCCGACAAACACTTGGGCAGACTGCTATGCTGCAAGTTCAGGCCCCGAAAGGATGATGGGAGGAGATGCACGGTTTTCAATCTTAGTTCTGCAGATCCTTCTCAAATGGTTCAGGGGCGAGGGGTGTGTGCCATGGGCTTCCAGGCTCTCCACGCTCACTCCTGCCACAGCAGCTGCTATCGACCTCTTCTCATTTTTAGATGCTTTGGGGAAAGAGTTTGTTCGAAGAAAGTATACCACAATTAAAAGAAAAAGCCCCGGATGATTCTTGAGCTTTCTAGTATCCCTGAGACTTGAGTCAGATTACTTAGCTTGCCTTCATGTCCTGCCATGATTTCCCTTTACATTATCCCAGGTTCAGGGTATTTGCAGGTGCTGCGTGCAATTCTCAAGTACCCTCTTGCTTTGTAGAAGCTGCCCCTTTAGGAGTGTGTCCCTGCACGTTTTTGCACTTTTTTTTTTTCATGTCTTATAGTTTCTTTCTAACAGCCAGCCTGCTTGGATTCTTCCTGCCCTCTCTTCCCCTCTCCACTCCTCTAAATCCTGGCTTTGCTAGCACTGCAGAGAGCCTTCTTTCTGCTCAAGTCTTTTTTGATCATGTAATGTAGTTGTTTCTCCATCCTTCTTATACCATTTTATTTGCCTGTAGATTTTATTTACAGTTAATATAACCTGTGCCTGATATCATTTACATGTGCCCATGTCTTTTGAAGTATATTATAAGATGTAGATTATAAATAGATTATAAGATGTTATTATAAGCTCTTGGTGGTCAGCCTGATTTACATACTGCATTTGTATCCTGTGGTCCATCACAATGATCTCTATTTATGTGGGTCTACTTTTGGCTTGAATTGTGAGTAGTAAAGATAAGAATAAAACACTGGTTATTCTCCATTCTCCAAACAGAAAAAATTACAATAGCACTCCTTCTCGTACATGGTTGTGGATTTTATTTTTCTCAAAGAAACATAGATGCATGTGTTTTTAGGCAAGCATGTACAAAATGATTGCCCACGGTTTTCCCTCAGCTGTCCTATTTCTGTAATATATTTAAGATATAATTCAATACATATAAATTTGATTTACCCATAAAGCTCACTCATTTTTAAAGCTCAATACATAAAGTACATTGAAGTTTTTGTGCTTGACATAGGAGTTTAACTCATTCTGTACATAACACTAGTAGTAGTAGTAGTAATAATAGCATGTACCATCTAATCAGCACATATTATATGCCAGGCACTGTGTTAAGTGCCCTGCACAGAGTATTTCATCCCCTTCCTACAGCCCAGCAAGGCAGGCTTTACACTTCCCAGTTCATATTGTTCAGAGGCTCAGTGAGTTGCCTGAGATCACACAGTTAGGAAGCTACTGATTTGAGTCTAGCACTGGGTGACACTAAAACCCAGACAGTTTCTACTAAATCATAAATCTGTTCAGTAGTTCTTTTTTTATTTCATTTCAGCTTTATTGAGGTATAATTGACATACGGTGAGAACAATTGAGTTTTACTCTCTTAGCAAATTTAAAATCATACAATATAGTATTATCAACTACAGTCACCATGTTTTACATTAGATCCTCAGGCCTCGTCCATCTTATAGCTGAAAGTTTGTATCCTTTGACCAACCTTTCCATATTTCCCCTACCTTCCAGCCTCTGGCAACTACTTTTCCACTTTCTGTTTCTATGAGTTCGATTTTTTTTTTTGTAGATTCTGCATATAAGTGATACTAGATGGTATTTGTCTTTCTCTGTTTGGCTTATTTCATGTGTTTGGTAGTTCTCTTTGAGTCTCTCCATCTCTTAGGGCTCAGCTTAATGGTGGTTTGAAGAGATGCCTATGCTACTGCCAGCTTGCCTGCTGCATCCACTGACAATGTGACTTCCAGGGACATGTTGTATTATGAAAGCCAAGATTGTATTACCTTAAAAGTTAGGGAAAATATGGCGAGTGGTCTGGGTTATTACAGAAGGAGCCCACCTGAAGTGAAACAGAGCCTTGAAAGGCAGGTTTCTTTGGGGCTGGACACTGGGAGAGGCAGGCTGGCCTGGTGCTTATGGGCATGGACTTTGGGTGGACTTATTTGGACTCAAAATCTGGGCTGCCACTAAGTGCTGTGTGACTGGGGACAAGCCTCCTGCTCTGTAAGGAAGAATTGTCAATATTTATACATCCTTCCTGGCATTGTGGGGATTCGGTGAGGTAATCATTCAGCGCCCTGCTTAATAATAGAAACCATTAGGAGCCAATTATGATTTTTGTCAGTCATACATAGAATAGAACAAGTTTCTTATGTTTCAAGCAAGACTGGAACCAATAATACAAACTTTTCCTTAAATGCATTAAAGTTAGCTCTTCAGCCTGAAAACCCGTAATTCCCAAGACATTTAAGTATTGAGAGCCTGGTGAACTAAAATGACAGTTGAGCTCCAAATAAAGAGTCTTAAATTCAGATGCAATCACACAGAATATACAATTTGAGTGTATTTAATACCACTGAACACTATGTTTAAAAATAGTTAAGATTGTAATTTTAATGTTATGTGTATTTTACCACAATAATAGTAATAAAAAAGATCCCATAGAATCAAGAAAATGAGACTGAATTTCTGGAAAGTGAAGCTCCAACCTTGCCCTGCAGAAATGAAAAGTCATGTAATTTTTCTGGACTGTTCTTTCCTGAGTGGTTGGATTACATCAGGATTTCTCAACTTCAGCACTATTGACATTTTGGACTGCATAATTCTGAGTTTTGAGGGCTGTCCTGTGCATTGTAGGATTTTAGCAGTATCCTGGCCTTTACCCACTAGTTGCCAGTAGCGTTCCTTCCCCCAGTTGTGACAACCAAAAATGTCTCCAGACATTGCCAGTGTCCCCAGGGTGGGGGACAAATTTCCCCTTGTTAAGGATGGACTAAATCAGTGGCTCCCAAGCTTGGTTCTGTATCTGAATTGCTTATGAAACATATTGAACACAGAGAGGATTATTTGTAGGTGTGGTTCAAGGCCTGGGAATTCCTGTTTTTTTCAAGGTCCATGGCGATACTGATGCTCTTGGACCCCGATTTAGAAATTACTGTCTCTACACCCCACTACACTTCTAGCTGTATCTGCTTGTGATACCTCTGGCTCCCACAGTAACGTTTAGGGAGTACCTCAATGCTTCCATCAGTAAAATGGTCCTAATGGTTCTTCACCTTTAATTACTCTACAGAGAGTATGAACATAACGCCTTCAAGAGCTTCTTCTGTTCCACTTAAGAAAGCCTGGGTGATGTTGCACTACTACTTTCTGTGCTGTCATAATCAGGTAGAATGATATTGGGACAGGAATAGTCATTGCTCATCTGATTTTTGCAACTGTTGGATTTGGTATTGTAACAACTATTTCTTTTTTAAAAAATTTATTTATTTTATTTTTGGCTGCTTTGGGTCTTTCCTGCTGCATGCAGGCTTTCTCTAGTTGTGGCGAGCGGGGGCTACTCTTCGTTGCGGTGTTCGGGCTTCTCATTGCGGTGGCTTCTCTTGTTACGGAGCACGGGCTCTAGGCTCACGGGCTTCAGTAGCTGTGGCTCACGGGCTCAGTAGTTGTGGCGCACGGGCTTAGTTGCTCCACGGCATGTGGGATTTTCCTGGACCAGGGCTCAAACCCGTGCCCCCTGCATTGGCAGGCGGATTCTCAACCACTGCGCCACCAGGGAAGTCCTGTAATATTTTATAGATTATACTCCATGTAAAATTATTATAAAATATTGGGTATACTCACTGTGCTGTACATTGCATCCTTGTATCTGATTTATTTTATGCCTACAGGGAAGCCCCTGTAACAACTATTTCTTAAACTTCCTTTAATATAAAGTGACCGAAGTACTTCCCTTTCTGGTTTTACCTCTGTCCCTTTGTATGTGAGAGTGTATGTAACTTCATAAAATCTTAGAGTTTGCCATGCTTTGGAAGAGAAAGACAGAAAACATATGTCTCCCCTCAGCTGAGAACCCAGTTCAATTGCACAGGAATGAACTCTAGTGTTCCGCTTTTTCATCTGAAAATGGACTGCAGATTTCAGTTTGCTTTCTGGGTAAGAAAGGGTGATAGTCTCCTCCATTCTATTTCCCTTCCCCAACTCTGTCACTAAGAGCACATTGGGTAACTCAGGACAGAGCCTTTTATCAACTGTGTTTTCTTGAGATTTTGGTGACTAAGACATCTCACATTTCTAGAACCTTTTGTGTGTGTCACACTTTGTACTTCATTTTCCTGTTAGGTCAACTGGCAGTTTGTGGTGGGGTATACAAATATGTAGATTTCAGCGTTAAGCAGCACTCCGGGTTCCCAGAAAAAGGTGTTTTGTTCTAGAGAAAGGCAGCTTGTACTTTGTCTCTAGGGGTATGTAGACCTGTGCAGTGTGCCCAGAACTGCGAGGGAATGAGAGCAGCCTCAGGGAAAGAAAATATGTGCTCTTCTAGGTTGTTTTTTTCTAGAATTTCCATCAGATGTACTTGCGGGTCCTCTAAGTCAGCGGTACCACCGTGGGGCTGGACAGCGTCCCCTGCAGCTCCCAAAGTCTCTCAAATAGCAGGTCCTGTGGAGGTTGCCTCCTAAATGATTCTTGATTCTGTCCACCTTTTCTCCATCCTCGCTGCCGCTGCTCTCGCTTGTCTCCACTTGCCTCCTCAGCTGGCCTCCCGGTCACCACTCTTACTTCCCCTCCGATGCATTCTCCCAGGCATTCTGCAGTGACTTTCCCACTGCACTTAGAATAAATTCCAGACGTCCTTGCTGTGGTTATTAGGACCCTGCTATCCTCAGCTCTTGCCTACATCACCAGCTTTGCTAAGAGCCAATGTAGCTTCCCCCAAATTCCTCTGTCTTGGTTCTCATTATAATTGACTTTTTTCCTTTCATGAATGCACAGTTCTCAGAACCTTTACAAATGTGATTTTTCTCTTAACTGGAAATTACCGCCCCTTCATTTCTCTGCTTATCTAACTCCTGTTCACTCTTCATCCCAGATGAAGAGTAAGCTGCTTAAAAGTCTTCAGATTTCTCAGATCAGACGAAGGCCCTTGTTATATGCACTTGTAACATCCTGTATGGCTCCACTTTTTCACTGTGTGATGTTCTGCATGGGCCAAGTGTGTTCCCAATGCCTAGGACAGGGCCTGATATGTGGTAAAATCATAATAATGTGAGCAAAGGAAATAGGTGATGTTCGTACTTTTTCTGTCCTATGATGCAATTAAATATAATTATGAAAGGAGTGGCCCTGGTGAGAAGAACACCCCTTCCCTTGCATTCTAATATATTTAGAATGCATTCACCATGCATTCTAAATATATTATTATATCTTATGAATTGACTTTATGAAGATCTAATTTTGTCCTTCCATCAAAGTCATCCATAATCAAAAGACAACCAAATGACTTTGAGATAAGCTGTATCAATTTTCAAAATGATTATAGATGGATCATTACCCTGGGACAAGTTTGTGGTGATCTATTTGCATTCATCAGCCTTGTCACCATAAGATGCTCATAATTTCCGCTGTCACTTCATTCTTGACCTCCTGACCCATATAAACAACTACCTATCTGCTTACTTGTCATGCCCATCTAGATGTCTCTTGCACCTCAAACTCAACATATTCAAAACAGTCCTCATTGTTCCTTCCAACCCCAAGCCTGTGCAGTTTTGCTTTTCTTCATATTTTCCTTTTCACAGTGACATATGAACATACACCCAGTTTACTGAAGCTGAAATTACATGTCTTCCTAGACTCTTCTCTTTCCCTCAGCTTTTCTGTCCAATCAGTTACCTCAGAAAACTTACCTGCATCTGGTCCCTCTTTGTCACACCTGCTGCTGCTGCTGTAGGTGGCCCTATTCCCTCTGGTCAGTGTGGAGGAACATAGAGATCAAGGGAGGACTTAAAAAATAAGTGTGTCATAGATCCTCAAAGGAAGAACTTTAGAAGAGAGAGATTAGTATCTATACAAACAGGAAATTATGCACACAAAGTAGGTAGACATAAATTGAGAATAGAGGAATATGAGAAAGAAACAATTAAAAATCTCAGAAATAAAAAATATACATATAGTAAGTAAAATGTAAAAAAAAAAACCTACAACAGGAAAAAAACAATAAAACACATAGAGTTACTCTACAGTGGATTTGGCTATAGAGAGAACCAGTAACTTGGAAGATGAAAATAAGGAGTACATCCAGAATATATTCCAAAAGATAAGGAATGAAAAATATATATGAATGTGAAGTTGTGTTGAAGGGACACGTGAAGAAGTTCCATCCTATGTCTAATTGACAATCCTATTAATGAAGAACAAGAACGGAAGGAATGGTGGAGAGGTGATATTTGAGGAGATCCTGGCTAATATCTTACCTCTCTGGAATTGAAAGAAGTTCCATAGGGGCTCTGGATTTGGCTGGTTGGATGGATAGAGGCTCTGCCATGAGGAGCTGTATGGACTTAATACTCTGTCTAAGAGTCATGAAAAAAGGGAAAATTTCTAAGCAAGGGAGTGACATGGTATGATTTGTACTTTTGGAAGGTCAAAATTTGAGAACTGTTTTGTGAAGGTAAAATGGTATAAGAGAGACTAGTTAGACAGCTCTTGCAGTAGCCCAGGTGAGAAATGATTATTATGTCATGGCCTAAGATAGTGACAGAGGAGACAAAAAGAAGTCAGACGTATGTCTCATCAAGACATATGAGAAGATTAAATTGACAGGAAATTGGTGATTGATTATACGTGGGAGGTAAGCGAGAGCAAAATGTTAAGGATGATAACGAGATTTCTTGTCAACAACTGGGCAGATGTTGGTGACAGCTACCAAGATAGAAAACACTAGTGGAGGAATATTCAGATGGAGTCTCATTCTTCATGGAACACTTACAAATGGGTACAGGAAAATACAGCAGCTTATCCATATGGTTGGACTTCCTTTCAGATTTCCTTTGTGTTTTGATACACTGGCCAACTTGTCTCTTGGCCTCCAGTGTAATCACCTATCCTTAGAAAATGCACATTTGATTGTGTCACTTTCCTGCTTAAAAACCTATGATGAGTCCAAATTGTCAAGAGTTAGACATTTTTGGCCTCCAGCTTGCCTTTCTAGCCACTTTCTCTCATTCACGCATATGACATTGTCAGCTTCTCCATATGCAACATGAACATCCACCTACCGTGCCTTTATGGGTGCCCTAAGTAATCCAAATAGCAGCTATTTTTAATTGCTTCTCTGTACCCATGGGCAGAATAAAGAAGTTTAGAGAGTAACCTCTGAGGTTGACTTGGCAGGACTGAAGAAGAACAAACAACATGAAGGAGAAGGAAGATGTAACATTGATTGCAAGGTTATTTTCTGACAGAGTAGAAAAAGATGACTAAAAGTTGAAAAGTGAAAAAGAATTTTGGAGTAAGATTTGAATTTGAGGTTATGGAAGGATACACACTCCAGTTAAAATGGCCTGAGACAGAAGGGGACTATGGAGAAGTCAGGGCTGGAGGTATTGATTTGAGCATCAAAAGTGAGAAGAAAGCTGGAGCAGAGAGTTCTTCCCCTGGATATCAAAAGTTTCAGTGTTGACTTGGGAGTTCATCATAATTTATGTGGATAGTCCATGAAGCAGGATCATCTACTCTTCTCATGGTAGTGCTACAGCATTGAGCCTTAAATAACATTTTTCAAAAGCTCACTATGTGCCAGGAATTAAGAGGCCCAGAATTTCACTGCCTTCCCCTCAGGTGTTAGCTCTGGGCCCTTGGGCTTGTTGTCGATGGTTGCTAGTACTCCAGATTTGGGACAGAGTTAAAGAGCAAGGGTTCTGGAATTATATAGGTCTGGGTTCAAATTCTGGCTTTGCCCCATATGCTGTGAGGCTTTGAGCAAGCTACTTAACACCTCTAGATCCTCATACAGTTTTCTCATTTGTAAGGTAGTCACTCAATAAATAGTAGCTACCACTATTATCATTATTATCAGAAGAGCTAGCCAAGTGATGCTAGATAATGAAAGTCTGGGTTGATGATATGTCAAAGGTAAGGGAGTTTTAGAAAGTGCATGAGGTTGTGGCCATTGTTTGGATATTCCAGACCCTTCCAGAAGAGCCTGTTCTATTGTTCTTTAAGGCTGTGGTTTAGCCTCAGGTTGCTGTGGTCACATTGATGGGACATATATTTGAGACTTGGAAGCTCATTTCCTCCACTACTCGCTGGCAGATATCTCAGCACATGCATTAGCACTCTAGAAAGAAAGATGAATAGGCATTAGTGCATCCACTCATAAACAAAGTAAAGCAACTACATGGCAAAGTGAGACAAGTAGTAAAAGGGGACAAAAAGCCCTAAATTAAAAAAGTAAACTCACTTCTTAATACTCCCTTTGCCACTAGTTCCTCTTAGTATTCTTTGACAGCTGTCTTACACCCCATCTCAGTTTCTTCGCAGTTGATAAACCTTCACAATCCTGTGTTTAAATTGAACTTGAACTCTACTTTGCCTTCAGAGCTTATCTGGCTTTTTCATATCTACCCACCTGGTCTGATATCACCCTGTCCATCAGAGTCAGCAGTCATTTCTGCTTATCCTACCGAACCTGTCTGACTTTTTTACTTTCATACCATGCACATAAATACGATTAACCTTCCACATATGAACTTGACACAAATAAGGAGACTATTTCACAGGAGTGAAGACAGGCAAACCTTAAGACCTGAATTGAGTCACAGTGTGGATCACTCATTTCCACATAAAAAAGGACACTTGACTCAAGGTATGGTGGAATGAAATGGCCTGCCAGCCAGGCCCGAGTCATCTGGGAGTACTTCTTGGAAAAGACGGATATTAAGGAAGATAGAGAGGGATACCGGAATTGGGAAATTTGTTGTTTTTGCTGCCTGAGATGTTGAAATTTGGAAAAATATTTTATATCCATAGCAACATTGATATTAGGACAATGTAGTCAAGGACAAGGAAGGAGACTCAGAATAGATAACTGATATGAGTAGGGCTTTATTTTTACATTGTTCATCTCTACCTTTCTGTCCTTTTCTAAAATTGCAGTTTCCCTTCCAACTGAAGGGGAACACAGTTTCTACTGAGTAGAAGTATATCACAATTCCTAAAAGAGAAAGAGGTGTTTCTATTCCTCTTTAACCCACTAATACGTGAGAGTACTAATTATTTTTTGTCTTTGCTCACTTACATAGTCCAGTGATGTTTATGATGCAAAGATTGTACTTTGTCTTGCTGAATCTAATATTTAATTAGTTTCATGAAGCTTGAAACAAATCATTTTTAGTAAACCATTTAGACACAAGTCATTTGTCAAGAAAAAGGTGGCATAGCCTGTCATCTTTCAATTTTTAAAATTAATGTGATACATAGTTTTACTACTCTGGAGATGTAGTTGTGAGCTCCCCTCTTTGTCATTTCTGACAGTCACTGAAGTCTTGTGTCAGTGATTCACATTGGAACTCTTGTCAAAATACTTGCTTTCCAAGAACCAGCTAAATTTGCCTCAGGAAAGTGTGGTTTTTGTCGTTAACTTTCAGATTATTTAGGCAGCTATTAGGAAAACACAATATGCATACACACCTCTCGGGACACATTGGATTCCTCCATACTAAAGGTATATGGCTCAGAAGCATGGAGAGTAGTCATCGGGCTCAATGGAGGAGGAATAACGCTGTTGTAAAATGACTGGTGTCATTGACACAGTGTCAGGAGGCACCTCCGGGAACTAGAAGGGTTATTGCACATGAAATTTTCTCCAAGTCACATTCTAGGCTAAGCCGTGGTAAACACGCATATCCCTTCTCAGAGGTGTCCTGACATTTGAAAGCTGGGTTTCTTTTCTTTCTGGGCCAACATTACTCATAACTGCTGTGCAGAATATGTTCAATGAATTTCCATCTATAAAAGCAAAGTAAAATCCCAAGTGCTGTCTAAGTGTCAAAATAAAGCAGCTGTCACATTCTTTTAAAGCACTAGAGAAAGGCTTTTTAATAGTCTGGGATCAAAAACCTTAAGTCTTTGTGGAAAATGGTTTTGCAATTGTAGGGCTGTATGACAATGGCACTACGCAAGGGCAGCTGCGTGGTGGTGATGGGGGATTGCTCCTGTCTTCCTCTTGCTGTCGGTCTTCCATCTTTAGCTCCTGCCTGAGCTTCAGAGGCAGTCGGAAGAGACCAGAAGAAAGGGAAAGAAGCTAAAAGTCTGAAAAAAGAAGTGTTCTTAATCAAAAAATGTTCATTAATTGCATCCTTGTGGCCTAGCAGCCACTTGCTTGGGAGGTGACAGAGGTGTCTCAGAGGCAGTCCCTGCATCCTAACAAGTATAATCTAGTTAGCAGAAGAAAGGAAAATGAGTTGAAGAATAAAGAACAGGATGAGATGAGTGCCAAAGGCAGCCCTGGGAGTTGGAGTCACTTGAGGAAGAAGGAAGAATTGGATACTCATTCATTCATGTATTTAATTTCTTTAACCAGCTTTTAAAAAAAGTACCTGCAAAGCATCCAAGCAGGATTTAAGAGATGAAAGAACCTATTCATAGGTCACATTTATCCAATGCCTTGCTATGTACCAGGTGCAACTTCAAGGGTTTTACATACATCCTCTCGGTTAATCTTCACTACCCTAAAATGTTTAAGATACTGCTTTTATTTTCAGAAAAGAAAATGGAAACATCGAGAGGAGAAGTAATAAGCCTAAAGCTACAAAATCAGGGACTGCAGAAGTTGGGGTTCAACCCCAGGAAGTCATTTTCTAAAGTCATTCAAGTGCTCATAGTTGGGGGAAGGTATAGAAAAGCTAGTTGATAAAAATTCAGCATTCGAAATGCTTTTCTGGTGTCCCTTCACTTACTGTCATCTCATAAGCATTTTTCCCCTCATGTCTTTAAAAACATTTGAAATAAATAAGATTTCAATGAAGCCAAGCTTTCTTTTTGGGTTGATGCCCGTTTTAGGACAGACCTGGGTCTGAGAATTAGATGTCAGAGGTGGGAACTGCAGCCCACAATCCACAGTTGCTGACAAGCGTGTATCACGTCAGATGGGGAAGCTACCAGCCTCCATGGGCTGGTGTCAAGGCATCAGTGTGGGCAGCAGCAGACTGGAGAGCTCCGAGGTGAGCATTTGGCCTGGGTAATAACCCCAGGCCAGGTGCCCTGCCAATGGGCAGAAACAGGTGGTTGAACAGGAACTGCACTCATCAGGGAGGGGACACTGATGAGGGACAGCAGCTGGGTCGTGTCCGGAGAACGTGCCTCAAGGCAGATGGGACTCCACAACCTCCGAAATAAACAACTGGGGACTCCCAAGGATGTTTCTTCTTGGGGTTCTCTCATGCCTGAAAGCAGCCATGAGCTTTGGGTGGGAGAGTGATCATTTTTTTTTTTTTTTTTTGAGATGAAAGGGAGGCAGGGGGAGAATCTGGTTTACTGAGGAAGAAGATGAAGTGTTAATCTTGAAGGGGTGGCAGGACATCCACCAGGGGTTGTTGGGAATGGAGGACCAGACCTTAGAAGAAGGGTCACAGTGGGTGACATGGATTCAGGAATTTTTGACACTGGCATTTCATTAAAGGCAGGAGAGAGTTTAGAAAGGAAAGTGAAGGATCAACATCTACTTTCAGGATTAGGGAGAAAGAGTATATATTCTTTTCTCTCTCTAATCCTTAAAAAAATCTTTTTTTTTTTTCTTACCCAATTGCAGTAGGTTTAATAGTGGACCCAAAAAGTATATCCAAGTCGTAACCCCCAGAATATGCAAAGGTGATCTTATTTGGAAAAAGGGTTTTTGAATATTTAATTGTGGATCTTGAGATGAGATCACCCTGGATTTAGGGTGGGCCCTAAATCCTCCTTATAAGAACAGGAGCGAAGACCATATGAGGACAGAGGCAGACATGTAGATCACAAATGAATTGCTAGGGAATTTGGCCATTCTCAGGAATCTAGCTGATTTTATGAAAAGTAGATAAATCTTTTTGTATAGGAAATTTGCTTTCTGGACTCACTCTTTGATAAATTAAGTTGAATAAAGGAATCCTTTTGGGGAATAAGAGTAAAAATAGAAAGGGAGGAATAAATTTCCCCCAAAAAAGCTTACCCCTTGAATAGAACTGTTGGCACATGGTACCTTTCCAATCAAATTCATATGGAAATGCATACTTTGACAAATAAAAATTTTTGTGCCATCATTAAGATTTTCCCAGATTAATATAAAGAGAAGAAATACTTTCTTATGCTGCAAGATGACCTCACCGTTGCTAAAGGGAACGGGGTAGAGAGTGCACATAATCCCCAATCCCCTGCACAGGGAAATCTGGTAACTGTCTAACCCTCTGGGTTATCCTTAAAAACATTCCTGCTCTTCCCTTCTCACTGCTGAGTCTGAGAAGGCAGTTCTGACCTTCAGAACAAAAAGCTTAAGGGATTTAGTTACAATTTTTTTTAAGTTATGAAAACATGCTCAGGCAATTAAAATAATTGTGCCTCAATATTCTACATCCAGATATATTCACATCGAGTGTAGAATTTAGTTTTCATTCCTTTAGAGTTTATGGAATCAAAGGGAGAGGAACCAGTTTTCATCCTTTTAGATCAAATTTTCTTTTCTCCTGGGCTTTTGTCTCAATGAGGTGAAAGGCAAATTATTCCGTGGGTCTACAAAAAGCTACCAAGACATTGCACTTGTCACCCTACTCCCAAGTCATAGAGAACTGGGCAGATAGACAGAAACATCTTATGTAACCTGAACAAATGTTAACTAAAACATAGAGCCGACCTTTGGCTTAGAATTTAAGTCAGGCAAGGGGCTCACGTCAAATTGAGGGCTTTGTATAGGAAGTGAGAAAAGCACTGCTACCAGAAGAGTGTTTTTGGGGTATCTCATTCAGTCCCTGTTTACAGGAGTAGTTCCCGCTTACCTGTGTGGCCTTGCTAATGGATGGAGACAATTATACCTGCTGAATTATACTCTTCATCACCCGGCTGGCTCAATGCTCTTCCAAGCTGTGAATCACAGAGTGGCCTGTGACGGGAGTAGTGACAACATTCACGTGTCTGAGCAGCTGCTTAGAGCCACCCCGCGGTGGTTTACCTGGTAGGAAGTGGGATGTGTGCTGATTAATCCAGGCTGTCCTTCGAAATGGTTTACTTTTACAGTCAAGCCTTTTTTGTTTGTTTGTTTTTGAAAGGAAAGTTAGTGAATGTGTGGATCTTCCATTTAACAGAAATGTACTGAGTCTCCTCTGTATACTGTGCAACTAGTACTGAGGGGTGGAGAAGGTTACAAAGATGAATTAAGGTGTCTTGTTCTCAAGGGACAAGAAGATAAGGCAGATATACTAAGTCCTTAGGAGTGATATATTTAATGTGCTAAGCACAGAGGGACTGATCTCTATCTGGGGAAATCAGGGACATCTCCTTAGAGGAGGTGTCATTGTTAGAGTTGGAACAGAAAGGAGGAGGTGGACATTTCAACAAATGGCATTAATTGAAAGTATGGGGGTGGGGTTTTTTTGGATGAATCATCAGCTAATCCAGAAGCATGGGGAACATGTACAACATTAGTAAAGTTTGATTGCTTGAGACCAGATTGTGGAAGGCCTTGGATGACAAGCTAAGGGATTTATACTGTATAGGTGATGGTCATGGGGCATCTATGAAGGATACTGGAGCCAAAGAATGACATGAGTAAAGTTTGTGGGGAAAGCGTGATTTTGCCTAATTATAGTTAACGTGGGGATTGGAGACAAAGAAACTGGAGATGCAAAGACCTATTTGCAAGGATCTGGTGCCAAGATCCTGAGAACTCTTAACCAAAGGTGGTAGTAAGATCTGGAAAGGATTAAGGGGAGAGAGGTTGTGGAAGAAGGAATGATGGGACTCAGTGTCTTGTAAATATCCATATATCACAGAATAGAGAAGGCAAAGATAAGTTCCCTAGAAGTGTACATGGAAGAACTGCCAGAAATAGGCAAGGCAAGTGCAGGAACTAATGGAAGATAGGAATCTGAGTTTGATGGGCCAGTGGAGCACTTGATTGGAAATTTATGGCAAGTAATTAGTGCTAGTAATGATGGGCTGGTACTCAGGAAAGGCACTGGGGCTGAGGAAGCAGAATTAAGGGTGATGGAATTGGGGTATGACTTATCTGGTGGGAGTTGGAAGGAGGAGTGTCAGGATTTTAGAAGAGTGGTTAGGAGGAGGTGAGAAGTAATGATGTGAATGTCACAGAGGAAAATGCTACATCACCTGTAACAAATCAGAACTGGAGAGTGAAGAAATAAAGGTCAATGATGCTCTGGGCTGTAGTGGTGTCATAATGAGACACAGAAATCATGGCTGGGATGTAGGGAGTTTGGGGGCAAGGGCATGCTATTATTGGGGTAGATTGATGGGTAGGGAATGGTGAGAGTGATGATTTTTTGTTTGTATATTTAATAAAATGCTTGAAGGAGAGTTAACATGCTATTTCTAACAAACTGTCAGAGATTTGCAAGGGTGTTTGGGATCAGGCTATATAGACTTTGGGCAGTTGAAATGAATAATGAACTGACCAATTAAGTAAAAACAGAAGAGATAGGAACAGAAATTTGGAGTTAGGAAGCTAGAGATAAAAGAGAAATAATGAAGGATCTCTTGAATTTTATTGAAGGATTATTGATTATAACTGTAGGAGACTGAAGGAAATATAGCAGCTCTGGAAAGAGTGTTTCTAAAAGAAGGTAGTAATGATATTGTCAAATAAGGTGGATGGATTAAGGGAGATGAGAATTGTGAAAAGTCATTGGAATTAGGTTTGGGCGGTGGAGCAAACGTTTCATTGGAACAGATAAAGAATGGAGGGAACAGGTGTAGGAAGTGGGCCATGGGACCAGCCCTGTCCTTACATAACATTCATTTTAATTGGTGAGGCTGCATTATGAGTGCATTATGTTCAGTTAACTATGATTCCTTTTCCTCTGTGGTTTAAAGTTTTTCTTTAATCTTTCTCTATTAAATCTCTAAGTTTTGTTCTTCCAGAGTCTTTACTCCTTTCATATATCCAACTTCAGAATGTTCTAGATATGATAGCTCTAGAAGCCCATAGACTTCTGTCTTTTCAAATCTGATTCTGAATCTATGAATCAGACCTGAATTCAAATCTGTGAAATTCCTCTAAGTTACCTAGACTAACAATTCTAATTCTGAAAGCTGTAATTTAAATGCTTTCTCCTACATCAATAGCAATACTTTCCTGGCCTGATCTGTCCTTTCAATGTAATTTAAGTCTGAAATCCAGCCCTGTTATTTACATTTCAGTTTTGAGGGTACAAGAAGTAAGATTAGGAGGGTAGGAGACCAGTAGATCCTCATGAAATACCAATAGCCTGGAGAGATCTCTGGCAACTGGAAGTGCAAAATTCTCATCTTATGGGAAAAGTTTTGTTTCTAAAGCTCCTTTGTCCTTTGGTTGTGAGAGCACATTTGCCCCTTGACTCACAGCCAGACCCATAAACAATGGACAAGTTCTTGCAAAGGTCCAGGAGTTGTGTAACCTGTAACCTCACTGTAGAACCCAATCTCCATTTCCAATCTTATTCTAAAGGAGATCAACTCAGAATGTCAGGAATACTTACCATCTTTCCACCCCTCAACAATTCTAGGTCCCTTTTCTGCCCACTGCATTTATAGCTGTAGGTGTAGGCAGACATTCTTTTGAAAACATAGTGGTGGGTTTAGTCACAGACCCTAGAGCTCCAGAGGGAGGGAGAGCATTGGAGGAACACTGAGGACTGTGTTGGAGCTTTCATCAGGGCCTAGAGGCCCTTAGAAAGGACTATGAAGAGTGCTCAGAACTAACGAAGAGGGCAGACCTAGCAGCATCGGGTCCAAGGGCAAGGATGCAAAGAGGAAATCAAGGTCTTCTAGTGATGTGAGAGGGTAAGGAAGTGGAGCCCTAACTCTTTTTTGAATCTTTTGCCCTTAGTTTTAATTCTCATTTAATTTAATTTAATTTAATTTAATTTAATTTAATTTAATTCTTATAACAGCCCTGAGGAGTGGATAGGTCCTCTGCCCATTTTACAGGTAAGTTAGTTGAGGTTCAGCAAATTAAGGAAATTGTAGGTCTCACTGCAGAGAGGTTGACACAGCTAGGATTTGAACTGAGTCTGCTTGACTCAGAATTCCTTCCCCCATACCGCAGTGCCCCTCAGAGGGACAGGAGGAGAACATGTTTAGATGCTTTTCTATGGCTGTATCTGAAAATCCAGGGCCATGTGTTGCATTTCTTTGATTTCTCTTCCCCATTTGTTTCTTGTCTGTGATGTGTTCCTTTGGTTGACACACTACTGCCCATCCCAGGAGATAGCCAGGGTCTGTTTGCATCCAAAGCAGAAAGAGTTTCGACATCTCTGGGCGAGCTGTGTGTGTCTCTTCACTACATTCTTTCAATCTGGAGGCAGGCGGAGCACAGCTGTGGCTGTTAGGCCAAGAGCACAGCTGTAGTCAGCCGCCAGTTGGCACCATGGCACATGGTGTCGTGGTCCCATTACTCGAGTGTGTCCTGCTCAAGCCACTGTGTGATTGGCATTTGCATGGGCCACAGTTGGGGGAAGAATTCTATGTACTTTGTAGGAACAATGTCACCATGCTTCATATTCCATTTGCCTCATGTTCTCATAAAAATATCCCACATCCAAGCTTGTTTGCATAAAATGAAACTGCTGGTTGCCTGATTCATGTGCTACTCTTGAGGAATTCTGGTTATCATTTGACCTTGGGGATTGTCATTACCTGTGAGATCTTTGACCAAAGCTATGTTTCATCCTGATTTTAATGTGGCTAAGTTAAATATGATATATGGTTTTTTTTCAATTAGCAATGTTAAAGTGTAGAAAAAATGACCACAAGGGTGATAAATCATTAATACAGTTGGTGGTGATGGCTGGTCAATTATTACCTTGAGAAAAACAACAGACTCACTGACACAACCAAGAATAGCAAATGTAAATTCTTCTTACTTAGATATCTCTTTATTAGGCCTCTTCTTCTTCTTTTTTTTTTTTAAATTTAAAATGATGAAATGAAACTGACAGAAAGTATTTCCTTTTTTTCTATTTTTCAGAAAAAACCACTGTCTGCAATAATAAAGGAAGTCTGTGATGGGTAAGTGTTACTCAGGATTTATCCGGGAAGCTCCAATCCACAAATTGAAAGGCAAATAAAATATTCTTGAGCAATCATTAAATATTATTCACTAAGTCACTATTTGACCTGCCAAAAGACACCAAGAATTGCTATGTAAGATTTCCATGTCTTTTCAACCAAAAAAATTATCACTGTTTCTCAAAGAATGGAAAGTGTAGAATGGCTGATATGCAGACACTGGAATTGATTTTATTTATTTTGAAAAGTTGTGGTTCATTCATCCTACTCACCGGGGAGCAGTGTAAGTTCCTGAGGTTAAGTACACACCTCATCTGGTATAAAATGAGAGGGCCACTCAGGTGCCCATAGAAGATAAAATAATTTAAAAGACAGGTCAATAGGTGGTTGTGCTGCCATGTGGAACTCCACAATGATAGTGAACTGTCCTACTTCTCTGGGGTTGCTCTAACAATCCAAAGGAAAAGCACATTCATATGGAAGTTGCATGAGGCTTTTTTATTTTTAAAGCAGAAGTGTGAATAGAGTATTACCTGGAATTTTTTTAAGACCTGGGATCCTTAATTGGAATGTTCCAAGCTACAGCAAGCATACCGATTGGGGACTGTAGACTACAGAGACAATTGAAATGTAGCAATTATCAAAAATTTAAATTGCACTCATTTCCTTTGTTTTCCTCTCTCTGCTCCACTCACTCCTTCATAATAGGGAGGAGTGGAACTTTATATTTAAATACCCTTCCCTCAAAGCCATGAAGATAAAATGCCTAAAGGTGAGCAATAGGCTTGGAATAACACCTAGATGACCTACATCTGAAATGGTTGGTCTCAGGGTCATGAAAGGGGGGCTAATGCCATTTTGTTTTAGGAACTGCAGTGTGGGTATCTTGGGTACTGGCTCAATTCCAATCATAGGGTGTTTATTTCATCTAACTCTATCAAACTGTAAACAAGAAAATGACCCTTGTTTTGTTTTTCTGATCCGTTTATGCTTGTATTTTTCAGGTGGTCCCTTGCCAACCATGAATACTTTGCACTGCAGCATGCTGATAGTTCAAACTTCTATATCACAGAAAAGGTAGGTCAACCGCGTTATTTAATCTGGGACACTTATATTTAAAGGAAATTAAAACATGACTGATGTTTCCTCTACTCAGGACTAAACATGCTGATCTAAATTTTGCATCTCTACCATCCACAAAAATAGAGTCTGCAAAGCAAACAACTGCTACTTGAGTATTAACAAGGGGATATTTAGCGCATTCAAGAGTGAAGACCAAATATGTTTCTGCGTCCTGTTTTAGCAACAGCATTTGCCTTCTAACTGTGAATTTACTAATTATCTCTCTTTCTTATTGCTTGGTTAAAGCATTTATTTGATACTTAATGACTTAGTCTAGCTTTCCTTTCTCAGAATTGTTTTTTTCAGAATAACTTCTAAGCCCTGCTTAAAGTAATTGAAAGAATGACAAGAAACCATTTTGAAGGTGGCATTGTGTAGGCACTGAGTGTTCTGTGGTTCTTGGGAACACTGCTTTCTTCTTGGGTGATTTTAACTCTTTAGGAAGCTTGGAGGAGAAGGAGGGAATTGTGAAGACTACAGTGGCTCTGGCAGTAAGTACAATTAATGTCTTAGAGATCCCTGATAAGAGAAAGGAAAACTAACATTTATTCAGCACCTACTATGTGCCAGGAACTGGGCCAAGCACATTACCTCTGTTTGTTGATTTTGTCCTCAAGACTAACCTGTGATGGAAACCACAGTGGCTTTGGTTAACAGATAAGAAACTGAATCATAGAAGTCAGATGGCTTGGCCAATATCGCAGGGGTAATAAACCACAGAAAAAAGTGCTTTATTCTTCCCAGATGGTCCCTGGAATTTTCATAACTGGTCATGTTTTCTTCTGCACATTGATTGCCAGAAAGCTGAGAGTTAACAAGTGGACTAGATTTCCTGGCCTGTGTTGTATTTATTCCTTTTACTCGTTGCTTTGATTCATTCCGCAAACAGTTTTCTGTCTTTACTTCCCCCTTGCTTCATTTTCTTCAGATTTTTCATTCCTTTTATATTTATATGATCTGCATGCTATTCTCGGTGAGATAAAGAGGATATAAATAAATCAAAGATAAATGTTAGCAGTTGAATGTATTGTTGTTGATACCCTTAAACAGAAGACTGTCTCATTTTTACCTTGGTTCACCTTTTAAAGGTAACTAAAATATTGTGACTTCTGGGGTATTATTGGAAAAGATTGGATGGCTGTCTACTATTTAGGATATAATATGAAACAGTTTAAAAATTATTAAGTGATAAAATTATAGGGCAACAGAAGTTATAATAGTGTTTTTCAAACATCACCATTCAATGGGTAGTGAAATCAATTTAGTTGGTGTTCATTGCATTAAAAATTGGAATATAATAAAGTAGAATAGGTGCCAGTACATCACCTGTGTTGTTTCTGAAAAACTTATGTCACACGCACACCTGTATATAATACTAGTATATTGTGCTAGTTTTTTACCCTAGGCTGTGCCCCAAAAGCCATTGAGTCACAGTTAGCTCTGCCTTTGATTAACTGTATTGGCTTGTGTCCCCTGGTGGCTGTCCTGTCTTCTGTCATCATTCTCAGGAGAACTCAATGTACTGATGATTACTAAGGATGGAATTCTCAGACTAGAGAACATAAGCACCACAGGGAGAATCATTTAAAAATGTAGAGGGGGCTTCCCTGGTGGCGCAGTGGTTGAGAATCTGCCTGCCAATGCAGGGGACACGGGTTCGAGCCCTGGTCTGGGAAGATACCACATGCCGCGGAGCAGCTAGGCCCGTGTGCCACAACTACTGAGCCTGCGCATCTGGAGCCTGTGCTCCGCAACAAGAGAGGCCGCGATAGTGAGAGGCCCGCGCACCGCGATGAAGAGTGGCCCCCGCTTGCCACAACTAGAGAAAGCCCTCGCACAGAAACGAAGACCCAACACAGCCAAAAAAAAAAAAAATGTAGATTTTTCAAATCGCAACCCCAGAGACTCAGAATGAGCAAGCCTTGGATATGGCCTAGGGTTTTGCAGTTTAAGAGCCCTCTGTGGAATTCTGATGCAGGTACCCAGGGACCACTTGGAGGAACACTGCTCTGGGGCCACTTTTCTGAAGAGATGGGACCCGAGTGTCCCAGGCACTGTGCACTATGAACAGAGGTCGAGTGCTAAGTTTCATTTAGAAGGGTGTTTGTGTGCGGCCAATTCTTAGAATAATTTAAAAATTCATATACTATTTATGCTTTTACTCTAATTAACATTAATATCTAACATTAATAACTAATTTTCTGATATAATATCAGAAAATTCAAACTACTCAGGACAATGAGAAAATTATTATTTTATTGGGCATCCTAGTTATTTTCTGAGAGATCTTGTTTGGCCTGAGGAAATCCTTAATGTTGAATTTAAAGGGACTGCCACCTAAATCTGTCATCAATCTGTCTGTCTCTCTTCATTGGCCAGTAGTGAGGATTCTTCCTTTACTAAAAGTTTAAGGAATGAGAAGGCTCATTTTCCCAATTGCAGCTCTTTGTTTGTAGGTAAAATGTCATCACTCTTCCTCCTACAGCTGTCACTGAGCACAGTGTATGCATGTGACACAGAACGTGACACACAAAGGGCAGGAGATGGACCTTGAATCCTGGGTCCACAGGGGCAAACATGGGCCGCCTTCAGTCTGCGGTTAGGTCCATCTAGTTCTTTGCAAGTATTCTTAAAAATAGAGCCCATTTCCCTTTTTTTTTTTTTTTTTTAGTAATGTATTTAGCATCATCTTTATTACTTACAGCCCAGTGAGTTGTTAGGTGATATTTGTGTTACCATGGTAACCGGTGACTAATTTTCGAAACTTGTGCATGTTCTTAGTTAATGACTTTCCCTTGTATGTGAGGTGGTCTCCCTTCCTCTGATACAGATAAAATATCACCTGTAATTTTAAAGAAGAAAAATTCTCCAGCCCTGGCTGGACAAGCTAACATATTCTGTAACTGACAGATGCTTGTGATTCTCTACTAAGATCCTCAGGAAGGCACCTCCCCTGCTTTTCTCATGTTATCCAAGCCCATTTTCTGAAATTGTCTTCATTTGCTTATTGGGCCATTAACTTCTGTTTTTCATCGCAGGGGGAAAAAATGTCACGTTGTTGAGCAGCATTCAGCAGAAGCATAGCATGCAAATGCCTTAGAGAAAGTTAAGATTCAGCTATTTACAAGTTCAAATTCTGCCCCAGAGACTTTCATATTTCAGGGTGATGTCTCAGAGACAGAGAGAGAAAATACAAAATAAAAAGTGAATTGTGTATTTTTCAGCTTTATGGAGGTGTAATTGACAAACAAAATTGTAAGATATTTAAGCATATGTCATGGTCATTTGATATACGTATACATTGTGAAAGGATTCCCATCCTGTTAATTAACATATCCATCATCGCTATTTATTTATTTGGTGAAAACATCTAAATTCTACTCTCTTAGCAAATTTCAATTATACAATACAGTGCTATCAACTTAAGTCACCATATTTTACATTAGATCCTGAGACCTAGTCATATTATAACCTGAAATGTTGTACCCTTTTACTTACTTATTTCTGTTTCCCCCAACCCTTCAGCCCCTGGCAACCATTTTTTCTACTCTCTGTTTCAATGAGTTTGACTTTTTTTTTAAGATTCCACGGTTAAGTGATTCCATGCAGTGTTTGTCTTTCTCTGTCTGACTTGTTTCCTTTAGTATGATGCCCTCAAGGTTCATCCATGTTGTTGCAAATGGCAGGATTTTCTTCCTTCTCATGGCTGAATAGTATTCTATTGTATATATCTACCACATCTTCTTTATCCATTCATACGTTGACATCACTTAGGTTGTTTCCATATCTTGGCAGTTGTGAATAATGCTGCAGTGGATATGGGAATACAGATACCTCTTCGATACCCTGTTTTCATTTCCTTTGGATATATACCCAGAAGTGGGACGGTTGGATCCTTATTGTAGTTCTATTTTTGATTTTTTGAGGAATCTTCATGCTGTTTTCCATAGTGCCTATACCAATTTATATTCCCACCAACAGTGTATGAGGGTTCTGTTTTTTTCACATCCTTACCAGCACTTACCTCTCTCTGTTTTTGATAATAACCATTCTAACAGGTGTGAGGTGATTTCTCATTGTGGTTTTAATTTGCATTTCCCTGGTGATTAGTGATGTTGATTAGTCATATACGTGTTGGCTGTTTGTATGTCTTCTTTGGAAAAATGTCTATTCACTTTCTCTGCCCATTTTTTAAATTGGGCTTTTTTCTCTTTTTTTCCTATTGAGTTGTGTGAGTTTGTTATGTATTTTGGATATTGACCCCTTATCAGATATATGATTTGCAGATATTTCTCTCTTTTCCATATATTGCCTTTTCATTTGTCGATGGTTTCCTTTGCTGTGCAGAAGCTTTTTAATTTGATGTAGTCCCATTTGTTTACTTTAAGTATTCCAGTGGAATTTGTCTTCCAAGAAAGAATTTTACAGAGAGAGAGAGCTAAGCGTTTTAGTCCATTATCTTCATTCCAGTCCGATGAGGCAGGTTATTATTATCTCCATTTTACAATGAGGAAAGTGAGACAGAGAGAGATTATGCAACAACCCGTTTAGGTCATACAGATGGGCAGTGGTTGAGCTGAGGCTTGGACCCAGGTGGGTCTGCCTCCAAAGCTGTCTATGCCACCTCCTGGAAACCCTCTGTCCCCACTACCTGGGCCCTGGTTTGTTTATGATGCTCCTTTTTTTTTGCTGACACCAGGCCAGTGATCCTGATGGTAATTGCCTCAGGACAATAAATATAGGAAGTTACACCCTTTGAGCATTGGTTACCAGCTTTAGTCTGTGACCTTTTTATTCCTTAAGAGAATGGCTTGGAGGAAGTTGTAACAGATAATCTTCCACTCACTGGGGATTAGCAAAACACATTTTCATTTGCCTTTGGTCTGGATTGTATAATTGTCTAAGGTAGTATTATTGCATTAATACCATATTTTTTAGGCAAACAGGAAAATTGCCTTGTCATCCTTAACCCTAAGCATGCAGACAGGTAGGTCCCCAGAAAGCATGGGGCATGGTAGAGGGCACCTTTAGGAGATCCTGTACTTGTGGACAACTGAAGTTTTCTCACGATTTCAGGATGGTATTTTGGTCCCCCTGTGCTAAGACCTACTTCAGAATGTGTGAAGTACAGTGATATACCATGGCAGTATCTTATTTCTGTAAGTTTTTATTTTGTAAGAATAGAGATATCCATTTCTCATCCAGGCCCTCTCTGCAAAGCTGGCCCCAGGAACTTTCAGGGAAAGAAGTGGGGTTTTGAAGGGCACCCCGTTTTAATGCCATTCCCACTTCCTAGGTGCTCTGTGTTCTCAGACAGGCCTTGAGCTTCCCCGAATCCCTGGGCAGACAGGGCTTGTGTATCCCTGGGACTTGTTTGTCCAACCCGGGTCAGGAGACTACTCAACCATCGTGTGGAATCCAGTTCACCTGTCACACTTGAAGCACGGGGCTCTACAAAGAGCTCAGTGAGATGAATCCCTTGCATTCTCTGCATCCATGGATCTCAGGGTCTAGTGGGGGAAGAATACCTTGAAGTGGGCACAGGTTTTGAGGAAGAAGAGGAAGGAACCAAGTGATTATAGAAGAGAAGAGGGATCCAAAAGGGTCCTGGAGTGGGCTAACCATGTCTGAACTGAACTTTGAGAAACTAACGGGAAACATATTCATTCAAAGACAGAACTCTGTGTGTGAGTTTTAGGCACCTTCACAGGTCAGCTGGGGCATCAGTCGGGGGGATGGTAACAACTGTCCTGAACATTTGTTGTATGCTTGCTATGTGGCAGGCGCTGAGCTAAACGCTTCGCTTCACGTGGGCTCTTTGTCGTACTTGAGTCTTTCACAGGAAGCCTGTGAACCAGGTTTTATTGTTACCTGCTCCATTCTCTGGAGGGCACAACTGAGGCTCAGGGGTGTAAGCAACAGAGCAGGGATGGACACAGGAAGTCTGGCTCCAGAGCCAGTGTCCTGTGCTCTTGGGCCGTGCTGTGGGACAGGCAGGAATCTCGGCAGTTCTCATCATCCTGTGCCACAGATGGAAGGCACACCAGTTCTTGGTGCGGGAGGTGGAAATCCATCTTTGCATCTCTATTTTACCTCCCTGGTTTCCTCTACTGACAGTCCTCATTCTACTACCTCTTGGTCCTCCAAAAAGCATTCGATCCTATTTATACCCATGACCCAATAACCCAATTGCGTCAGCATTGCTGAACGAAGTAATTTGCCTTAGAAATTCCCCAGAGATACACACACTACCAGCAGAGTTTCTTTTTCATTTGGAATGAGGCTGGTGAGCCCAAGGGAACTGGTTCCATCCAGTGTGGGAAGGTTGGCTTTGCACAGAGACAATGGTTGGTGCTTCTCAGCTGGGTTGGTTAACCCAAGGGTGTGAGTCCTTATTGGTCACTAAACAAATTGAGCACAGGGGTGTCATGTGACTGCCTCAAGGACACTGTAATGAAAACAGTTCAACGCACTAGACATCTCTGGTGCACTTGCTTCATCTTTTAAAAGTGGCTAAAATATTGTGGGGTTTGGGGTATTATTGGGAAAGGATTGGGGAATTTTCTTCTATATGAGTATAATGTGAAGAGTGTAAAACTGTTTTTGAATGATAAAATTGCAGGACAATAGAGGTAATAGTAGGGCTTTTCAAACCGTTGGTCATCACTTGTTAGTGGGTGGTAAATCAATTTAGTAGGTTGAAGGAGCATTAAAAAATGGACTATAGCAGGATAGAAAACAGAGTGTGTTACATGTGTTGTTTTGTGAAATATTTGTTTCATGTGCATTCATATGTAATACATGTTTAGTCTTATTTTTTACCCTGGGGTCAAAAATGTTTGAAAGTCACTGAAAATATTTACGAGGTGGGGGATTAACTAGGGAGAATAAATACAAGTGCTGTATGTTAAGTAGTTTAAGGAAGCCTCGTGTTTGGAACGTGTTCTTCCCTGAAGAAGGTAATACACACAACAGCACCGCCAGCACCAGCACCAAAGAGAATACAAAGCAAACTGAGGCATGTCTTTTCCTGGGGAGCTGCCGGTCCGGTCCACTGGCTCCTGGGAGGGGCAGCCTATGGCCTGGTGCCATGGGTCCCTTCTCTATTGCCCCCAACAGCTAAGGGGACCAGAAGTTGACACCTTACCCTAGCCGAGCGCCCCTGGCCCCCCGCACCGTGCTTCTCTTCCGGGAATCTGGAATGGAGAGGTGAGTTGGGTGATGATGCGCGCTAGAACGGGAAGGTGAGGTGGAGTCAGAGCTGCTGTGGTGTCAGGGCAGATGCATCTTCCTACAAGCTGAGTGTGGGGCTTTGCAGCCCCGGCCATAAGTACCCAGAGTAACACCAGTCTGCAGAAGGGATTGAGATAAGTGGGGATGAAGGCCCGTGAGGGAGTCAGAGGATGGGGAGAGGGAGCGGCTTCCAATCCTGATTTCCTCTCTGCTTTCTGTTTCCTGTCTTTGCATCCCTGTGAGAGGATATCCTGTGGCTTTTCAGTCCTTCCCCTGAAACCACTGTACTTGGGTCTCCGTTACTCTTGATCAAAGAACTTTCACTGGGACAGGCATTCTAATTTGAGCAAACCAGAGCCCAGGAACGTTGTAAATTTCCTAACCTAGCCACACATCCTATGCGACATTCCTTTTTCTGCTGCTGCTTGTGGTGAAAGATTCTGGATTTGTTCAACAGAAGCCACTGTGGCGGCCTCAGCAAATTATCCCTCAGCCAGGTGTGATGAGCATGGGTTGCCACCTGCTGATCTGGGCCAGCGCCTCCAGGACTGGCTCTCAGCAGGCAGAAATGGGCAAAGAAAGACGGTCCCGCTTTTCACCTTGCCCTGGCTCTTCAGCTCTTCTGGGGCTCCTGGCTCCCAGCATTTCTCTCATGCTGCCCTGTTGCCCCATCTCTTGCCTTTCTCATACCCTGCTGCCTGCTCTCCCTTTGTTAAAGACTCCACATTCACCTGTGCCTTGCTGCTGAATTCTTTCTTTTTTGATTTGTAACTGAACCTGACTTCTGGTATGGATGCTTCTTGCCCTACTCGCTGCTTGTATGCCTGTCACCAGCCTTTAGAAAGCACTGGACTCTTCTAGACAGGCTGCTTGTCCTGGATCTGCCAGCTCATAATCCAGGGCTGTCAAAAAAACCCAGCCATGCCAGGAGGAAAAGAGCCATGCATGCATGTATTCAAGAAAAGAAACTTGTACTGACTTCCCATATGTGCCAAGCGCTGTGCTAAGCTTTTACCATCTTAATTGAGAAATAATTCATACATCATAAAAACTACCATTTCAAGTGTACAATGCAATGGCTTCTAGCATATTTACAAAGTTGTACAGCACTTTATTTTTTAGATAGTAAAGCTGTGTCATTTCTATTCAGGGTATTTTCTAGTTCCAAAACAGCAGCTCTCAGATGTAAATGGAGATCACGGCCTCAAATCTAGACATGTGGATCCACTAGATCAAGGCTGCACTTCAAACATTTTTAACAAGTCCAGGTGGTACTAGTGCCCCGTTTGAACATTACCCGTTAGAAATGTGAGCAGCCTCTGGATCTTTCTCTTTATTCCTGCATGCGATGTGTCAGCTGAAGAAAAATGCACGACCTAAAAGTGGCCAGTTATGTTTTATTCAGGGACTTTACTGAGGACTATAGCCCAGGAGGACAGCCTCTCAGGTAGTTGTGAGGAACTGTTCCAAAGAGGGAAGGGAGGAGCCAGGATATAGAGGAATTTTTGCAAAACAAAAAGCAAAAAATAAAAAACAAACCCCAAAACATTTAGTCAAACATCAAAAGATTACTGCTAATCACAAAAAACCAGGCATCTCAAGTTAATGATTTTAGTGCGTTCTGTATTTGGGAGGATTCAAGAGTCTGGGCTCACTGAAATTATTCCTTAGGTATGCATCTTAACCATCTAGGGTCAGTATCCTGTTTTTCTACATCCTGAATTCCCCTCAGGGCACACCATTGGGGCCGCTGGTGTGGCTAATGGCTTGATGGCAGCAACATTCTTTGTTTACTGACATGGCAGGCAACATTTTTTGTCTGCAGGAGAAAACCCATGTTGTGAATTCTTATCGGCTGGAAGTCCTGTGTGCTGCCTGAAGTGGGGACATCATTCTGCTTGGTTTCCACTGTTGCTGAGAGAGAACGAGGTCCAACTTCCTTCCTTAACCTGGCCGTCAGGGTGTGTCACAATCTAGCCCCAGTCGACATGTTCAATTTGCCATCTTTTTCTTGTTCTCTCCGCTTTAGCCAAATTGCCTTAATGTTCTCCAAATAAACCTTGCTCTGTCTCCCCCCGTATAGCTTTACTCACCTGGAATTCAGTCCTGCCTGCCCTCCCTCCCTCCGTCCCATTCTGTTTCAGGCACTAGATTAGATGCTAGGAATAAAGAGATGAAATGACAGACTCCTTGCTTCTGGGGGAGATGAGTCTTACCAACAAACACACCCAGGAAGTAATGCCATTAAAACAACTGCCATTTCGGGACAGCCGACCCTCCTCTCCCTCCCAATCCTAAATTGTCTGAGCTGGAAGAAACCATAGCTGCTTGCCTGAAATAATCTTAATCCTGATGTTGGAGATTAGTGTCTTCATTCAGTCCTTCAGCTCTAAATCTCTCCCTTTCTTCTCTGCTGCTACAGGAATTATTGTCTTTTTATTGTCTCTTAGGTTCATTTGATAGCTAAGCAGGATCTGCATATCTTTATTGTTGCCTTGAAGTGGTACTTAACTATTTGTGTGCTAATTTGTATTTTCCCCTCCCTGGAGTTGCAAGTGCCTTACAAGCAAAAACTTTGTGTTCTCCCTCTGGGGCCCCTGCAGTGTCTGTCTCTAGTTCCTTGAACATATTCTTCAGGTGTTCGAAGATGGTGGATTTTATGTGATGCAGTTTTCTCTGTAAGATAAAAGGTACAATTAGTTGCTTAATAAACTATGTATGATGTTGGCTGATTCAATTACCAGAATATGCACATAAACTTTCAGATTATTCACAATGGAGGGATCATAGAGTGAGTAAATGAATCTTAATGCTCCTCTTAGAGTCTTAAATCAGTGCTAAAAAGTTGGCTTTTAGTATTGCAGGACTGATTAATTATCTTTTCCAAAATAAGTACGTACACACATACATACGCACACATAATATTTATACTGTGCTGAATGTCGACTAAAATTTTTAAAGATTCATCAGATTTCATAAGATGATACTTAAACCCAGTCCCATGGATTTAAGTACTCCTTCTTTAGAATAAATGACCTGTTTCTGAGAATTTGGTCAGCTGTATGAATTTATCTCTAGTTCACAGCAATAGCTATGGGGAGGGAAAAATAAGAGACCCTCTGGTACCTCATACGAATAATTCTTCATTAGGCAGATGATCAAAGAGTAATACAATTTCAAAGTCAGTATTATCATTTTTATTTTCATTATAGCAAACAACAACTTCTAAGAGCCAAACTGTAGTTTTGACAGATAATTTACCCCCAATTTTATGATTTTTGTTGTTCAGTTCTGAGAAAGTGAGTTTTACTTTATTTCACCCTGGGGGATCCATTGATATTCTTGTAGTTCACCCATCTTCGGTTCTTTATTTCCGGCAGTTGGCTCTGTGGAAGCAGTGATCACGGAAGAGTAGAGAGATTTCTAGGCTTAAATACATGCTTTAGAGTTTCCATGAAGGAAAACATGGGCAGTGACTTCGAAACCTTGTCAGCATTTTCTCCCCACTCCACATACTCTTTTTTTTTTCAGATTTTTAAAAAAAATTTATTTATTTATTTTTGGCTGTGTTGGGTCTTCGTTTCTGTGCGAGGGCTTCCTCCAGTTGCGGCAAGCAGGGGCCACTCTTCATCGCGGTGTGCGGGCCTCTCGCTGTCGTGGCCTCTCCCGTTGCGGAGCACAGGCTCCAGACGCGCAGGCTCAGTAGTTGTGGCTCACGGGCCTAGTTGCTCCGCGGCATGTGAGATCTTCCCGGACCAGGGCTCGAACCCGTGTCCCCTGCATTGGCAGGCAGACTCTCAACCACTGCGCCACCAGGGAAGCCCCACATACTCTTTTTCATTAAATGAAGGAGAAACTTAGGATAGTCACACTCCACTGTGGTGACACGTTTTCCAATAACCAAGGAACAATTGAATGCAAGTGTTTGCAGTTGGAATTATATGTACATACAGTGAAAGCCAGTCACTAAGAACAGAGGTTGTAGCAAGACTCTTGAGCAACAGGAGAAGCACTTTGGAATTTGTCATATTGTGTTTGCTGTGTCTTAGTCCTTTCAGCTTGGCTAACAAAAATACCATAGACTGAGTGTCTTACAAACAACAGTTTTACAGGCTGGAAGTTTAAGATGAAGGCGCTGGTAGATTCAGTGCTTGGTGAGGGGCCGCTTCCTGGTTCCTAGATGGCCGTCTGTCGCTGTGCCCTCATAAGGCAGAAAGGGAGAGGCAGCTTTCATAAGGGCACTAATCCCATTCATGAGGGCTCCCTCTCATGATCTAATCACCTCCCAAAGGCCACACCTCATAATACCGTCACACCGGGCATTAGGATTTAACAAATGACTTTTGGGTTGGCACAAACATTTAGTCCATAGCAGCATGCCACATGTGAACCAAGAAAGTTTTATTATCATCCCCCAGACCTTACATTTTGAGTTTCTCCAAGCCAGGAACCAAAAGATTATTAATATTATTCATATTTACTTTAAGAACATATTGGATTTTTCCCAGTTCAGTCGTCGAAGACAAAAGAGCTAAGGGCAGGATGAGCTTAGCTGCGGTTGAGCTAAGGGCAGGATGATAGCCACATGACATACTTGGGTATTTGGTTCCAGGGATGTTGTTTGGGATAGAATGATATGTACTACTCTTGGGTTCCCTCAGCCCTTTCTCAATTCATCAAGCCCAACTTGTGAAAGCTGAAGTATACTCACACACTGGTACACATGCATACACGCATCAGACTGTCCTAACTTTCCCCAGGAGCTATCCAGCCCCTTTCTGGGAATGTCGCCCCACCTCTCTCCTGGTACCTTTGCTCCTAGTGACTCAAACTAAATTGGCATTAAACTTTCTGAAGTCTCTAAAAACATTTTTGGGGTGTTTTTAGAGTTTTCTAATTAAGAGTTTGGGAATTGGATGGGAGCTATCATTTAAAATAATTTAGTGCTTTTCCTCTAGAGAGGACTTGGAAGAGTATATACTTATTTCAGGATGAAGTAAATAAAAAGACAGTCCAAGTTGAGTAATATAAATGAGAGGGAGCAGGAGAGAGGAGGGTACTGACTGCCACCAGCATTACTCAGATGTCAGTGGGTTTTATGTTATTTAATGTTTACCACCGACTGTTGGATAGAGGCTATAACAAGATGATTGCACAGGCGGCTAACTTTTTTGCTTAGGCTCCCTAGCTTGTGTTTGGTAAGATACTACTGCTTCTAGAATTGCAGGCAAAGATAAATGCCAGAGGTCATGATAATTCCATGTTCTCCAGTTCAGCTATTAAACAAATGAATAGATTGACTCAAGTACTGAAACATTTAACTGTGTAATGCTCAGATACAGGATGAATGACACATGGGTTTCCTGCAAAGGCAGGCACTTGTTTACCAGAAATGATCCTAGAAACACCAGAACACCCCTTCTAAAGAAAACAAACAACCGTAAAAAGCAAAAACCCATTATCAGTAGAGGAGATTAGTTCTGAGAATGGCTCTGCGACTCTTACATTGTGTTCCAAAGCCAGAAACCTAATTGCAAATTTCCTAAGTACAATCCCGTTCCTGTTTTTTATACTCTAGGAATGAGGTTTATTTTTGAATAGCTATTGGACTATGTTTCTCAAAGTTTTAAGTTGAAGACACAATATATACATTGTGCCAAAGGTAACAAGAAAGTCATGAAACAATAGTCACCGAAATGCGTTTTCATTGTTGTTATTTTCAGTCTATTATTTTCTATTTTGTTTTATGTGTTTTAAATGTCTGCTAGGATCCATCAGGATGACTTCATGACTATTACTGATTGTGATCCACAGTGTGAAAAACATTTCATTACATTCTTTGCTGTACAATGTCACAAAGTTAGATATCCTCACTTTACTATCCCAGTATCTAGAACAATGCTCAAAAAAATATTTATTTAATGAAGAAATGAATACCCACTACAACAGTAAATCAGTGACTCAAGGGCAGACTTGAGGAATAGGCATGAACAGAAGGAAGAAGAGAAATAAAAGAAAGATACAAAGTTTGGTAGGAAGACTGGGGAGAGGGCAGAGGAAGGACATCTTGCCTCAACCCAAGAAAGGTAGTATGCCTGCAGCTGTTTTCTGGATATGGCACTCTGTGACATTTGGGGTTCTAGGATGCCCACACACTTTCCACTGTGATCAGAGTTAAGTTACAGTAATAACTATTGCATGATCATTTCTTTTTATCTCCATAGTTCCATTCATTTTTGCATTAAAAATACCCCATATTTAGTAACCTAAAAGCAAAACCCATTATTAGTGGAGATGATACTTACTGATTCTCTGGGTGAGGCATTTGGACATGGCAAAGCAAGGATGATGGCTTGTCTCTGATGATGTCTGGCGTCTCATCTGGGAAGGCACAAATACCTGGGGGCTGGAATCATTTGGAAGCTTCTTCACTTACATGTCTGGCTCCTGGGCTGGGATGACTCAAAGGCAGAGCTCAGTTGGGACTGTACACTGGAGTGCCTACCTGTGGTCTTTCCATGTGGCTTGGGCTTCCTCAACAGCCTGGTGGCAATGTTCCTAGAAGCTCCCTGAGAGGGCATTTCCTGAGAGCCAATATTCCAGGAGAACCAAGCAGAAGCTGGATGGCTCTTTATGACCTAGCCTTGGAAGTTCTGTAGAACCTTCTGCTGTGCTCTATTGCTGAAAGTAGTCATAACCCTCCCCAGATTCAAGGGGGGGGGGGGCATGGGCTCCTCCTCTCTATGAAAAAGATGGCAAACAACTTTGGGGCTTTTTAATTAAACCACCATATGCCATATCCCATTACCTTTCTTTTTCAGGAAAAAGCTGTTAGATAGAGTTACTATTTTCCAGAAGTTATCCAAAGATTAAACTTACCTTTTACTTCTGCTAGATTTCAACTTTTTAAGCTAAGAGGAAGAAGAAAAGGTAGTTAAAATAAGAAAAATAGAAGAAAGTTTACATCATTAAAACACAGAGCAACAATGAGGTGATTTTCCACATTGATAAAGGATGCAGGAGGAGGAACAATTTATTGCTTCTTTTTCTTAAGGGTGGAGAGGGGAAGCTGGGTAAATTGAGCAAGTGTTCAGAGGAAGGTAGAGGGAATTAGGTACCTTGGTATTTACACCTTCTTTTGAGTATAATTCTTGGGGAAATGGGTTTACTTCTTGTGCCCTGTCTGAAGATTAAAGTTTAAAAATAAGTGCTTTGTGTATAACTGATTTACTTTGTTATAAAGCAGAAACTAACACACCATTGTAAAGCAATTATACTCCAATAAAGATGTTAAAAAAAATAAAATAAAAATAAGTGCTTTGTTACCATCAACTCCACTTGTAAACCAGTAACTGCTCTTCATTTATCAAAGATGGTCTTGTGCTTGGTACTGTGACTAAAGAGAAAGCTGAAAAATACCTGGTTTGAAAAAAAAAAAAAAATACCTGGTTTGTTAATTGCAGTCCTATCAAGTCTCTAGGGCTGGTGCAGGGCAGGTTAACCTTGGTTATCAAGTACGTTCTTCAATCACTTCTCACTCTTACAGGGGAAAAATACAAAAAATTAAAAAATAACTTTAAAAGTGATTCATTGTGATCTTATCTAAGCTTTTCCATTTCATTTAGAGATGAATAGGAAGGGATGGTTCCTCCTCTATTCTTATTTTTTAAATGTATTTCTTCTTTTTCTCATTGTTAGTCTGCTCCCTATTGTTTATTTTTAATTCTCCTCTGACCCTTTTTCTTCCTGCTGACCCCTTCCTTCCTTCCTTCTTTCCTTTTTTGTTAGTCTGTAACTTTATTTTACTTTCACTCCATCTTTCCTCACTACCATCTCCTTTTTTAGGTCATTAGCCATCTTTTTAAAAATTTCTCTTCCTACTCTCTGTTCATCTACTTTTCTTTCTCTCCTCTATGTTCAGATGCCCTCTCTCTTGAAACTTTAGACTTGCAAGCACTGTAGTTAGGTTTAGATTTTTAGATATAAAAAAATAGTGAGGTGCCACTTTACTAATATAATGCAACTTACATAAAACTTTCCTTTTTTCAGTATCTGCTGCTCCTAAGCAAACAGATATGAAATCTCAAGTTTCATTAAAAAATTTACATAAACAGATAAGCACATTGGAGACATATTAGAAGTAAAAAAAAGAGTAAAAATTGTTTTAATTATCAGAATCCTAGTTCTCAGAGAAAACCAATGACGTTTTAGTATATACACTTCAAACTTATTTGAGTTTGGGTGTGCATTTGTTTTGTAAAATGTGATCATAGCATACACAATCTTTCATAACTTGCATTTTAACTTAATATATAGTGGGCATCTTAACATGTTAGTGTACTCTGCCTACTTCACTATGTAATGAAGATTAAATTGGATAATGCTGGCAAAACACTTTGCCAGACGCTTAGCCCACGGTCATCCCTCAGTGAGTCATATTTCCTATTTATTCGTCAAACTTAATGGCTGAGAAGTATTGAACTCAGTTTTTAAGTCAGTTCTTTTTGTTTTGATTTTTAGATTGTTTGCTTTTTTTCTTTCTTCCTCTTTCTCTCTCTCTCTCTTTTCTTTAAATAACACTAACGTGTCCATTCCTTAAACTGAGTCTTTGTGTAATTCCTTAACCATTTCCTTACAAAATATCAATAGAGGGCTTCCCTGGTGGCGCAGTGGTTGAGAATCTGCCTGCTAATGCAGGAAACACGGGTTCGAGCCCTGGTCTGGGAAGATCCCACATGCCGCGGAGCAACTAGGCCCGTGAGCCACAACTACTGAGCCTGCGCGTCTGGAGCCTGTGCTCCGCAACAAGAGAGTCCACAATAGTGAGAGGCCCGCGCACCGCGATGAAGAGTGGCCCCCACTTGCCACAACTGGAGAAAGCCATAGCACAAAAACGAAGACCCAACATAGCAATCAATCAGTCAATAAAGAAATCTTAAAAAAAAAAAAAAAAAAAAAAAAAAAAAAAAATATCAATAGAAGTTGAATGAAGAGTCAAACTGGGTCATCCTGACTTATTCAGCCACTGCTTACTGATGACCCCCTGGGTGCCAGGCACTTTCATGAGTGATCTCACTTAAGCATTTAGGGCTCACAGGGGCCCTGGGGGGTTTTGGAGTTTAGGTCACACAACTATGTGTGTCATCTTTGGAACTGAAACTGAGATCTTCTATATTATTGTGAAGAACATTCCATTTCAGGGGATTTTAGGGATGGTTCATGAATTGCAGAAGTATTTGATTTATCTGGCCTTTTAAATGGTTATTTTGAACTGTTTCAACATGAATAAAAAATCAACATAAACTGTAACAATAGCCTTATTATTATTAACTTAAGCTGTTGGGTTAAGTTGACTTTAGGTGGACCTCAGTATGAAGCATTTTATTTCCTTCATCCTTGTGCATACATTTACACTTCTTATAAACGTGTCATTGACTGGGAAGATTGGAGTGTTTTATTTTAAATCAGGCATGAATCTCCCCACTCGAGTAAAATCATCTAAGTAAGTTTACCTGTGCTGCATCTGAGTGCCTGGTGCGTGTACAATCAGGGCTAGTTCAGGCTTCTCGGCTTGGCTGCATGTTAGGTGTCCAGTAACAGGGGAAGACCTAATTTTATTCCTTTATGTAAGTTTGGGGTGCTTTTTTTGCCTAACTTCCAGTATTTATTATGAGGAATGAGAGTTGAGGTTAGATGTTAGTTATACAGATCTGAAAGAAAAAAATGCCCTATTGTTCCCTTTCCAAGCATCTGGAGAAACTCCTGAGATTTAAAGGTGACCATTGACAACTACATATCTGGGTATGGTAGGCAGAATTCTAAGGTGGCCCCCAAGATTCCCATCCCCTACTGTTGCATGCCCCATACAAATCCTTCCTCTTGAGTGTGGTCTGGACCTGTGAATATGAAGGGATGTCACTCAGGTGATTACATCACAGTTTGTCAAAGGGATTTGCAGATACAGTTAAGGTCCATAATCACTTGACTTTGGGTTGGCTTTGGGTTCATCAAAAGGGAGATTAGCCTTGTGCACCTGACTTAATCAGATGGGCCCTTTAAAGAAGGTGAAGCATTAAAGTGATGCTCTCCTGTTGGCCTGAGAAGGTGCAGATTGCCAGGTTGTGGAGAAGGCTGCAGGGTAAGGACCTGAGAGCAACCTCTGGGAGCTGAGCGTGATCCCTGGTCAACAGCTGGGGAGGAAGTGGGAGGAAGTGGGAGGAAGTGGGAGGAAGTGGGAGGAAGTGGGATCTTAGTCAAACAACCACAGGAAACAAATTAAGTAGCAACTGGAATGAACTTGGAAGTGGCCTCTGAGTTCCAAATAAGGATGCAGCCATCTGACACCTTGATTTCAGCCCTGTGTGACCCCGGGCAGAGGACCCAGTTAAAATGTGCTACCCTCCTGACCCCATAGAAACTGTGACATCATACATTTGTTTAAGCTTCTAAGGTTTTGGTAATTTGTTTTGTAACAATAGAAAATGAGCACATTGTGTGAATGTATCCAGATTTTCTCTACACTGAATAAGATAACAGAACACAAAAGCAAATTGAATGTGGAAGCTTGTTATATTATTGTAATGATCCTCCATAATGCCAGATATTAAATTTTTATGTTAATAAAAAAACCTCATTATTCCTGCTGATTACCTTAAAAAATATACATTTACAAACCTAAGCTCATAAAACATGTTAATATTAATACAATACCTCTTTGTCTATTTTAGGTTCTGAGGGATTTTTTCCCCTTTCTAGAACAAAAAGATTCCATTATTTGAAAACCACTGGCTTGACTAATAGGCACTTTTTAAAAAGGCTGCATTTTGCTTGTTTTAAGAATGTAACTGTTGGCAGGGAAAAGAAGAGCGGGATTGTGCAAGGCTAATTTATAGTCAGCACATTGTTTTTAAATATATGTTTATCTTTAATTGTTCCCTCATTACAAAGAAATGCATAGATGTAAGAAATCCAACCACTACTTTTGATTTAGACAGATGAGTTTTGCACTAGTGATTGTTTTTAAATCAGAAGTCATTTAAATAGTAATTTAAAACTTCTAAAGCATGCAATATTTCAAACATATCAAAAAGTACAGAAAATGATATAACTGATACCCATACACCCAATCATCTAGATGTTAACAGAGGTTAACATTTTGCCTATTGCTTCAGGTTTTCTTTTTTAGAAAAGTGCAAATCCAGCTGCATCACTATTCTATCATTTCTCCTGTCTCTCCTCCTATTCCTCCCTCCCCAGAGGTAAATACTAGCCTGAAATGGATGTATATTATTCTCATGAATGTTTTATAGATTTTCTACATATGTATGTATTCACGAATAATATAGAGAATTGTTTTATACTTTAAAATTTAAATGATTGGTATCATACTGAAGGTAACATTTTGCAATTTAATTTTTTCACTCAAAGTTATATTTTTGAGATAAATAATGAATAATGTCTCATGGCATGAATAAAGCACAGTTGATTTATCCTTTTTTCTGCTGATAAGCAGTTGTTTCCCCAATTTTGGTATCACAAATAGTACTGTCATGAATATTCTTGTTCATGTATTCACGTGATTCCATTTGAACATTTCTCCAGAATAGAAAGTAGGAAGCTGTTGGGTTGAATCTTTAACTTTACTAGGAGTTACCAAACTGCTTTCCAAAGCGGTTCTGCTAGCCTGGTCCCACCCACAAAGTAGAGTTCCTCTTCCCTTCTTTTCACTCTGTGTTTGCTGTCAGAGTCCTGCTAATGCTAGCCAACTGGATGGGGGGTGGGGAGCATGCGACTTCTTGTGGCTTTAATGTGTATTTCCCTAATTGCTGAGGCTGAGCCTATTTCCTATGTTTGTTATGCTTCAGATTTCCCTTCTACAAACTGCCTGTACAGTCTTCATCCAATAGTGGGAGGGGAGTGTTTTATTCTCATTGATTTATAGGAGCTCTTTATAGGAGATGGACAATTCTTTCTTATCAAGCTCCCCCTAGTCCACTCGTCCGTAACTGTTTAATTTTCTATGGTGTCTCTCATCAAACAGAAGTTAATAAGACCATTTTAATATGATCAGATTGATCGCTTTTCCCTTTATTGCTTGGGCTACTTATGTTTTGTTTAAAAGCACTTCCACTAGTCAGGTATTGTAAAGGTATTCTCTTTTATTTTCTTTCAGAAGTTAGAGAGTCTTGATTTTCTTATAGATCATTAATCCATTTTGGAAGAGAGAGAGAGAGAGAGAGTGTGTGTGTGTGTGTGTGTGCGCACATGTTTCTATTAGGTAGGGATCTAATTTTATCTTTTTCCTCCTAGCACCTTTTATTGAGTAATTCATTACCCATCTTCCCACCCCCATGATTTACATCGTCACCTCTGTAGTGAGTCAAGTTTCCGTGATTATAGGCATCTCAGTGGCTTTCTGTTTTGTTCCTTACCATACAGCTTTGAGCACTTACAACTCAGTAACAAGACTTGATGTTTAGTGGGATGAATCTGTCTTCTTTTTCTTTATCAAAATCACCCTGCGCAGTGTAAGTCTTTTACTTTGCCAAATGAATTTTAGCATCAGTTTGTCAAATCCTGTAAAAATTTTGATTAAAATGGAATTAACTTATGGATTAATTTTGGAGGGACATTGCTTTCATTAGCATATTGTTTATCTCATCCACAAAAACAATATATTTTTCCATTTATTAGAATGTTCCTTAAACTTTTTCAACAAGTCATAATTTTTACCTCAAAGTTCTTGTATATATTTAGTAATATATGTGCCTAGGTACCTCATAATTTTGTATCTATCGTAAATCATATCTGTTTTTAAGCACTTCCACTCTTTATGATTATTTATGTACGATTTATTGAGTGTTTGCTGTGTACAAGGCTTTCTGTTGAGCTTAATTTCTGCAAATACACCGAGATGTGTTTATCAGTGTATTTCCTGTTTATTATTAACAAAATTAAGTATCAGAGAGATTAAATAACCTGATGATTATATATGATTAACTGTACAGCCTAGATTTTAACTCAGTTTTATCTAAATCTTCACCTTTTGCTAAAAGCCTTTTCTTTTAAATCAGCTAATGTTTCTCTGATGTATGTCATCTTGTTTCACAGTATCTTTTTATAGTAAAAAACCAAAATCTCATTACAGAGTCTTTATGTGAAAAAGGCATTTATTTCACCAAGTAGAAGTCCCTTCATACCAGTTAGTTAATTCATCTGGATAGACACGTTTATGGCAGAGAATAAGTCTATAAAAGAAATGTTTCTCTGGTTGTTATCTTTGGATCAACTCTTAAGGAAAACACCTGTCCTAATTGACTTAGTGTGTTCTTTTTCTTGCTCACTACTTCACTTGTGCTTAGAGGAATTTAGGGTTAGTTCTCCCGACAAGACAGACAGCTTCTAGAGGCAAGGCCTGGATGTCCAAGTGCAGGGTGGATGCTCCAGGGAAAAACAAGAAGAAAAGCTAAGATGTAGATTAGCTTTTTAATACATTTAAAGTTTTTTAAAATTGAGGTATAATTGACACATTATGTTAATTTCAGGTGTACAGCATAATGATTCAACATTATGTATATTGTGAAATGATCACCACAATAAGTCTGGTTAACACCCCTTACTTACCATATGTAGTTAACAATTTTTTTCTTAGCAACTTTCAAATATGCAATACAGTATTATTAACTGTAGTCACCGTGCTGTACATGACATTCCCATCACTTATTTACTTTATAACTGGAAATTTGTACCTTTGAATCCGTTCACCCATTTTGCCCACCCCATACTCCCCGCCTCTGGCAACCACCAATCTAATCTGTTCTCTGTATCTATGAACTAGAGTTTTGTTTGCTTTTTTTGTGTGTGTGAAGATTCCACATATGATGAGTGAGATATACAATATTTATCTTTGTCTGACTTATTTCACTTAGCATAATATCCTTAGGGTCCATCCATATTGTAGCTAATGACAGGATTTCCTTTTTCTCATGGCTGAATGATATTTCATTGTATATATGTATACCACATTTTCTTTATCCATTCATTCATCAGTGGGCACTTAGGTTGTTTCCATATCTGGGCTATTATGAATAATGATGCAGTAAACATGGAGGTGCATATATCTTTTCAAGTCAGTGGTTTCATTTTCTTTGGATAAATACCCAGAAGTGGGATTGTGGGATCATATGGTAGTTCTATTTTTAATTTTTTGAGGCCCCTTCATACTATTTTCCATAGTGGCTGCACCAATTTACATTCCCACCAGCAGTGCACAAGGGTTCCTTTTCTCCACATCTTTGCAAACACTTGTTATTATTTTATCTTTTTGATGATAGCCAATGAAAACAGGTGTGAGGCAATATGTCATTGTGGTTTTAATTTGCATTTGCCTCATGATTAGGCATGTTGAACATCTTTTCATGTACCTCTTGGCCATTTTCCTTTGGAAGAAAATGTCTACTCAGTTCCTCTGCCCATTTTTTTTTCATCAGATTGTTTTTTTGCTATTGACTTGTAAGAGTTCTTCATATATTTTGGGTATTAACCCCTTCTCAGATACATGATTTGTAAATCATTTGTAAATGATTTTTTGCCATTCAGTATGTTGCTTTTTCATTTTGTTGATGGTTTCCTTTGCTGTGCAGAAGCTTTTTAATTTGATGTAGTCCCACTTGTTTATTTTTTTACTTCTGTTGCCTTTGCTTTTAGTGTCAAATCTAAAAAGTCCAAGACCCATGTCAAGAGGCTTACCGCCTATGTTTTCTTCTAGAATTTTTATGGTAATACTTTCAAAGTTTTGCCTGTTTAATTCCCTCCTCTTTCGTTTATCATCCATACTGACTTCTCTGGAGAAGTCTACTTAAACTCTAATTCTTCTCCTAGTGCAAGAAGGAAGAAGAGATAGGATAGAAGGGAGGAACCTCTAGTGGGATTCAAGCTAAAGCCCACTTGTTCTCTAGTGTGTCCTGTTGGGTACTTTCACTTCCAACACTGAGGCCAATCCTGCTTTTCTAAGGCCTCTATCTGGCCTCTTCTCATCACTGGGCCCTTCCTCTTAGGGCTGAAACAGGTGAGTTTCTGGGAGTGGTTCTGGATGGTTTTGTGAGCGTCAGAGCTCAGTAGTAGATGTCTGGGGCTGTTTGTAACTCTGCTTCTGTGCTAGAGCAGCCTGATGCTGTGGCTTAGGTGAACAATGTGGTGGAATATGGTTCACTTCCATTCAGGACATTATTGAGGACACAAGGATTGATAGTGGAACATGAGCAATTATATCTCAGTTATCCCTTTTTAAAAAATGCTTAATGATACACGTGCCTCCTAGTAGGCAAGAAATAAATAGCCGCTGGTTGACTGAAGATTGTAGAATAGGGAAGGAAAGGAAAGATGGTCTGAGATTTATCTGAATTGTGGGAGGAAGAAAGGGACAGTATTTCTGTCTTTGAAGACATAAGTGGCCAGTTAGTTTTAGTTTACAGATATATTCTGGCTATTGCTTCAGGTCCTATTACGATTAAAATATCCATTCCATTCATTCAAAAAGTATGTATTGAGCATGTTTTACATACCAGGCACTGTTCTTGACACTGGTGATGAACAAAACCTGAAGATGCCCACTCCTCTCGTGTATATGTTCTTATGGGTGTGGGTGGAGACAGACAGGAGATTTTAAAAAAATGAACAAAGTATTTTCAGATTGGAGTAAGTACTCTGCAGGAAATAAATGGGCTAACATGATAAAGATTTGGGGGCAGAGTGTGGTAGGCAGGCATTGCTGTTGAGCTTAGTCTGCCAGGCTAGCCTTGTAATTTAGGTTCAAGAATGGGTCAGAAATACGACTTGATTTGGTTTGAATTTCCAAATAACCAGATATGGATGAAATAAGGCTACAGGAGAGTGGGCATGGTTTCCAGAATTGGGGGCTTCTTCCTCCAATTACGTGCACCCCAAGAAACGAACTTATACTCCTGCTCTAAGGTTGTAATTCTGCTGTCAGGGTTTGTGTTACCCAAGGTTAATGTCTGGGTTCTGGGTCTTCACGTTGGGATTGTGCCAGCTCTGGGGCAATCTGCATCTCTCTGCAAGGCCCCAGATGTCCATCTGTGGCCAAGATTGCTGTAAAGCATCAGGGAGTGTCCTTCTAAAGAGGTGACATTTGTGCCAAGACTTGAGAGTCACAAGGAGGCAGATCATAGCATTGCAGGAAAAGGCACAACCAGTACAGAAGCCTTGAAGCACGAAGGGCTTGGTGTGATAAGGAACAAAACGGAACGAACAGGATAGTGAGCTGGGGAGTGGGGGAGTACCAGATATGATTGTTAGAGGTTGGCCAGGGCCACATGGAGAGTTTTTTAAACCATTGTAGGAATAGGGATTTTCTTCTAAGTACAGTGGAAAGCCACTGTTTTAACCCAGGCTCCATGAACTTGTATAGGAAGAAAGTTATAACTGTATGAAAATAAAAATTTAGCTTTATTTCAATGATGAATGTAGACAACCAGCCATGATAGTATAAACAGTGTCTGTATTGATGTTACCGGTAGAAATCATAGATATTTCCACTTATTACTGTTATTGCAGTGATCTCAAAATGTCATTTATGATCATTACACTAATTAGAAATTACGGTAGTTATTAGCGCTTATAATGTATCTTGTTATTTCATGCATTAATAAAGGCGCCAGTGAACTATAGCCTGTGGACCAAATCCAGGCTGCCACCTGGTTTTGTAAATAAAGTTTATTGGAATACAGCCATGCCCATTCACTTACGTATCATAGTTGCAACAGAAAATTTCTTTCCCTGCAATGCCTAAACTACTTAGTATCTGACTTTTTCTGGAAAAAGTTTGCTGATACCTGTACTGATAAAGCAGCATATATATTACTATGGTACAGTTTAAAAAATTGGGTAACTGTTGGTTTCTTTGCAAGCTCATGTGTTTTATTTTATGCATTTGAAAACGTTATTTATAGACGTGACCCATAGGCTTCACCAGATGGCCAAAACATCCATGACCAGGGGGCAAAAAGAAAGGAAAAAGAATCCCTGCCCTGCAGTGTTCCAGGCAGGGAGACAAAATGGCTTGACCTGTATTTCCTCTGCCTTCCCCCTTCTTGATCTGGCAGATTTTTCATGTTTTCAGTACCCGGTACCTAAGCTGCCTCTTCTTTATGGATGATGCTTTGAGTCCTTCCCGTGTGCCAGGCAGGGTCTTTGTTAGGACCGTCTAATTTAATGCCCATGACAGCACCATATGGTCTAGGTGTGACAGTCTTCATGCAGCAGTGAGGGAGGCTCGGAGGTGTTGTCAAGGCCGTGTATTAATTTACCGAATGTTCACTGAGCACCTGCTATATGCCAGGCTCTGTGCCAAATGCCCGGGTGACAGAGCTGTCCGTGATGATGCCAGGGTTTGAATCAGGCCCGTCTGATGCCAGTGCTGGGGAGGCTCACATCACAGCAGGTGATGTTCAGGATGACAGGTGACGCCACACTGTCTCTTTGAAGCCAGCCGGCAAGCAGCCGGCAAGCTCGGTCACTCTTCCTTCTCTTGTGTTTCCATCCCACTTTGCTCCATAGCTCTCCTCCGCTCTAAAGGTTTGTGTCTCGTTCTCACTCCTTAGTCTGTTGTTTGCATCGGCTTTGCCTAGAATAGACCATGGAGTTGGTATTTTCCCAGCTGTAGCAGCAACCTTAGTAATCCCTGCCAGTGCCACTGGAATGGCCCTTTAAAATCTTTCTTTTCTGCAAGCATGAGCTTCTTTCCTGTAAGTGCAGCTCTCTTCTCCAGCACTTTGTGGATTTCTAAGACCACAGGCTCTAATTTGCCCATCGCAACCCAGGTTTAAACATTTGCACATGTCATTTGATTGGGGGGTAGGTTAAAATTGATAGCAGGAGGGCCTGGCAATCAAGTCTCTATCTCAAATGAATAGAAAAATGGGACTGTAGGGCAAGGCCTGGTCGACGTGGTTCACCCCAGCTTGTGCAAGTCCTTCTGTCCAAAACCAGGGAGGTTGCTTTCTCCCCTAGAAACATAACCAGTGTTCGTTAGCTGGGTTGGGCAAATACAATATCAGGCATTTTTCTTAATTTCTTTTCTTTTTTCATGTTGCAAGTGAAGAACATTGTTCACCTGATTATCTACCTGGGCACCAGCATTTTATCAGTATATACACACATATTATATTCCATCAATTTGAACTCATACTGCAATACTGTTTTGCAACCTATATTTTTCACTTGCTAACTAAAAAAATAATACAGGAGGCTGCAAATAAGAAAAGAGTTTATTTGGGGTCTTAAGAATTGCAATTCAGAAGACATAGGTTGGGGTAACCCTGAAAGAGTGTTCTGGAAGAGAAAGAGTCAGGGGCTCCTAAAGACAAAAAGCCACCAGGTTGTTAAAAGTTGCCTGGTGAGAACTGGTTGACTGACGTTAATCAGAAAATATTTGTCCTTAAGGAACCACAAGTTGTTTTAGGATAGGGGTCCAAAAAGTCGATAGACCATCACAAGTTATTTTAGGATAAGGGTCCGATAAGTATCTTGAATTTCTGGCAGGTGTCTGGATCCCTTCATCAGGTCAAAAGGTCAGATTCCATCCAGTCTGACATGTGCATAGGTCACACTTCCTTAAAGGCCCCCAGCTTCATTTTAGAGAGCTCTCTTCGCAATACGTACTCCATTTTTTATTTTCCTTTCACATACTGCACAATACAGTGTGACGTGTTCTCATATTATTAAACACTCTTTCATACCAACACTTTAATGGCTATATTATGTATCATTGGCCTGCTTTACCATTTTTATTTAAATTTTCCTTCATATTAAGTGACATTTGGAAGATTTGGCATATCAGTCAGGGTTCAGTCAGGATACAGTTCAAATATCATTATTTGAACTGGGGAAATTTAATTTAAACATCAGTAACTAGTGGAATCTGTTAACTGCGAGCAAAGGGGTAGAAAAGGACTCTGGTGGGTCCCCAGAAGGAGCGGCTGTAGCAAAGTAGCTGTGGCCTCTAGTCTGAGGAGGAGAGGACAATTTAAGAACTAAAGACCCCCCAGGGGGCACGGCCCCCTTCCCCAGGGCTCTTCAAAGACAGCATGGCTACCACAGAGGCATCACCACAGTGATGAAGGATGCAGGCCTGTGCTGAACTACGGGAGTGTGTCTGGCTGGAAGGCTGAGTAAGCAGAGCTGCTTGGAAGTGACTTCTGGTAGGAGTAGGGCCTGAGGGTGGATCAGACCTGTGGACTTCTACATTTACTACTACTACTACTACTACTACTACTACTACTACAAAAATGGTGGCTCAAAAGAGAACTGCCTTTCTATGACCAGGCAGGATCATTCCAGTGTTCTCTTTTGGTGAAGCTTAACATTCTCCTACGATGGCAAACGGGAAATGCTTGCAGGGTCCAGCTCCAATATACAAAGTGAGGCCAAGAATGTTGGATTTAGGGTTGAGAGACAATAAATGAACAACTGAAACACTTGGGCTTGCTTTTAGTTGTATTTCTCTGTTATAAACAATGTTTCAGTGGACATCTTTTGTAAAATGTCTGCCTCTCTGATGTTTCCAAAGGAAAAATTCATAAAATTTGATTTTGATTTTTAAGGCTTTTATTAAACATTACAAAACAACCCATGAAAAATGTGTCTCTGTTTACTGTCCTTCAAGTTATGTGTGGGAGGAAAGGCACATATTTTTGTCATAGAACTTATTACTTACCAGCTTTTCGGTTCTTGGGTTTATCTATTGGTTTGTTAACTTGGAGACTGGAGGTGCTCCGAGCCAGGAGTCCTATGGTTGGAGCCTGGGGTCTAACTTAGTAAGTGCCAAGCTCTGCAGTGATGGAGGCAGCTGTGTGTTGTTGGAACCCTCCACCACCTTGCCCAATCTCCTTCACTTACTCCCTTTCCATTCTAATTCACTGCTGCTGACAGATTTATTTCTCTGAAACATCCCCTTGGTCATAATGCTCAAAAGCCTTAAATGTTTCCTCTTTGTTTATTGTATTGAGAATAAAAGAGAAGCGAAGAGAATTGACCTTGGATGCTGGGCCCCTTGCTTCCATTCTTTTGATGAGGAAACTAAAGCCAATGGACTTGCCCAAGGTCACATGGGAAGTCAGTTGGTCCAGGCTCAACCTGGAGCTTCCTTCCTTCCAGTTCACTGCGCTTTCCAGGCTCCCGGACCCCTGCTGGTCAGTTGTCCTCACCACCTTGTTGTTCTCCCAGCACAGCACCTGTAGTGAAAGAGAGTCCGTGAATACACGTCCTCATCGTTTGACACTCATACTATGTCTTTGCTGGTGCTTATCCCACCATCTGTATTGCCAAAATGATCCCCCTCACCTTCTGTGCTCAAGGGACTGGCTACTCTGACTTCAAGGTGGATTCCATCTAAATAGTGACCTGCCATTACTTATTTCTTTTTTTTTTTGCGCCATACCACGTGGCATGTGGGATCTTAGTTCCCCAACCAGGGATTGAACCCATGCCCCCGGCAGTGGAAGCGTGGAGTCTTAACCACTGGACTGCCAGGGAAGTCCTATTACTTTTTAACAGATTGGACTCAGTCAATTCTCATCCTAGGATGTTAGAGGGACACAGACATGGATTGGGTTCTACCCTGAGCCTTTGGTCCTGGGGCCTGGACACCAGGTAGAGGCAGGTGTGTGCTCACTCCTGCCATATGAAAGTGGCTGAGGAAACAAGCATCTTCCCTGACTTTCTAAAAGGGTGCCTCTTTTCAAGCATCAGTGAACATCTAATAGTGCCTGTTGCTTTAAGATAAGCATGTTCTTCTCCAGAAAAACACTGTTCTTTTTCTCTGTCTCCTACAAGCAGTTGATTAAAATGCCAAGGGGGACAGGCATTCTCCTGCTGTTCCTCCCCTTGGGCTCACCACACCCCATATACTACCTGGGCTCCTGCAGGCTGTCTACCCGCTTCGCTCCACTCCTTCCACCCAGGTCTTATTACAGGTAGAAAGAGAGCAAAGCGTTCCGGTCTGTGTTTACACAGCACAAACTAGTAGTTAACAGAATCTTACTTAACACCTGTCTTGTCTGTCTTCTCTTGGTTTGGGGAATTGTGTAAATGGTACGTGGGTGCTGTGAAACGTAAAATGATTAGAGAAACACAATAACTGAGAAGAGAACCTAGCTAGAGGCTTGAAGAAAGAGTGGAACAGAAATCAAATCAAGATCCTTCAAATCCACGTGTGGTGTTGAGCTGCTAAAGCCATATGGGGCTGAGGAGTGGGGGGAGGAACGTGGTCCCTGGTGGTAAGGACCCCCAGGGGGAGGCTGAAATATTAGTTATGGAAAACGTACATTTAGAATAGTTTGCCACCCTTTCTTCCTTATCCTTTTTCCCCACCTCACCTCTCAGCCTTTTTTTCCTGGCTTTTGCGGGTTCAGATTTATTTTAGGGTATTTCTATTCTCCTCCTCAAATGGTAGACCTGTAGTCCTCCGTCTAGAGGCATTGCTCTGTAACCTAGCAACCGGCATGTCATATGCGGTCCTCACTTATTTCCTTCAGCCCAAAGATCTGAAGATCATGCAAATGGACACATAAAGGATGGAAAGGATCAGGTCTACATGCAAAATCAGTCTTTGTGATGATTGAGTAATGGATGCGAAGAACAGCCTTATTTCCTAGTAATACGTCCAAAGTAAGGGCCTCATCACATCAGGAGAGAGAGACAGTGATAGACAAAGACAGAGCAAGGAGGAGAAGAAGGAGCCAAAGAAAAGATCCTGGAGCTTCCTGGACTTGTGGGGGTGTAAGTGCCCCCTCCCCCTCCCCTTCCGACCTGCTTTCCTTGCTCAATAGCAGGAAGAGGGGTAGAATTTGGAATTTCTGACCAGGGAATGATTCCTAATTTGTCTGGCTACATAGAAAGTTGGCATACTGAGATAAATTTCAGAGGGAAAAATATGACAACAGTGACATTTTTCTGCAGGATCTTATTATCCAGTCCACACAGAGGCCGAGTCACTGAGCTGGTTCTGTGAAGAAACACAAAGACATCCTATCGAGACGCCTGTGAATGTCAGGGGCTAGTACAGTCTGCCACTGCTGGGTAGGAGTAAATGGGACAGCGGGGCTTTAGCGGGCTTTCACTGGGCCCCTTGTCATTCTCCCCGTGCATTGTGTGCCGTTAGGACATTACCCCGCAGAAATGTTCTTTCTGCTGCTTTCTCCTCCTCAGTTTTGAGGAGCTGGCATTAGTCTTGTTTGCCTCACTTTATTACCTCGAAATTCAGAATACTTACTCTAAATGTTATGCATAGTCTTATGAATTAGACTGGGATGATTCTAAACTTTATTGTACATCAGAATTACTTGGGGGGCATAGTGAAAATATAGAGTCCCAGGTCCCTGAGTGTGGGCTTGGAGAGCTGGGGAGTTCCAGAAATCTGCATTTTAATACTCATGGTGATTCTAAAGCCAATGGTATGAAGATCCCATGAGAATCGGAGATTAAAGACTGATTTCCTAGAGAGGGGCATGGGACAGCTTCTTGGCTCTGTGAGTTGATGGATACATTCTTCATTATTGCAGAATCCCCCTCTCCATTTGAAGGGAGGGAGTTCACTTTTTTTTTTGTTCCTTCCCCATGTGCTTTTATATGTCATTTAGTGGTGTTCCTTGTCTGGCTCGAGAGAGGTGACCTTGACTCTGTTGAAAGCTGCTTCCCAAAGGTCAGTGGCATAACCTGTTGATGAGGCAAGGCTGGCCAGTGTATTAGTCACCTCACTAAGGGAGAACAGTGCCAGGCCAAGCTGTGGCAGCGTCTCGGCAGGTAGAGGTGTATTGGTCAGGGTTCAACGAGAGGTGATGGTCAGCGGGTAGAGGGAGGCAGCTAATGGACAGGATAGGAAGTACAATCACACAACCACACACACACACACACACACACCTAAACACCCCTCCCACACCCCCCCCCCCCCCCACACACAGCCCTTATTGAATGCTTGGAGGACTGCATCAAAGAAGGCCTCTCTGAAACAGACCTAGAGGCCTGAGACTATGATAAAAGAGTGAGTGGCAGCTCCCCAGCCTTTGATGCGGAGCACGCTGTGTGCCAGACCCCCTCCTCAGCCATGCTGGTCTGCTGGTAGAAGAGGCGTACAGTTGCTAACTGTTATTCTGCTGGATATGTGCTGCTGACTTCCTAAAGTCTTAGACTCAGGATAACACAGATGGCACTATTATTTTTACTGATTGGATTACATATAGAGACTAGCTAAAAACAAATAAGCATACGCAGCACTGTGCTTTTTAGATGTTATTTTTGCACTAATGATAAACAGCTAACTTTTTTTCGTGAGTGTTTGCAAGGTGTTTGCCATTCTCTGTTCTAAGCACTTTAAATGGCTTATTTCAGTTAATCCTCAGAACAGCCTTAGGAGACAGGTGCTCTCCGTATTTTACACCTGAACAAGCTGACACAAAGGGCAGCTGTGTCACTTGTAGCAGATTCCCCGGGTAGGAAGTGAAATGTGGATCCAATTGAGACGGTCCTATCTGGAAATCCAGCTCTTAAGTGATGCTGCAGTGTCTGGATGGAACTTTTGAAATTAAGAGTAAGTCCAAGCCTTTTCCTTTGTCTACATCACAAGTCAGGCAGCCTTGGAGAGCAGAGGGTGTCATCAGTCTGTGGCAGATGAGGTGGAATCCAGGTGATTTTCCTGATAGAATAGTCTCTGAAGCAGATGTCTACCATTGCCTATTTCTTTCAGTTTGATCTACCTTTCTGGCGGGACCTGAACGTTTTTAATGCATATAATAGTGGCTCTTCTACTTATCTTTTTTATTCCAAAATACAGAATGCTGATTAAGAAACATCTTTTTAGGGAAAAGGAAGAGACAGAGGGCAAATGGACTGCCAACTGGGTAGGGAGGCATGCTGCTCTCGGTGTAATAGTCCCGATAGCTCTCATTTTTGAACCAGTTCTAGGCCAGGCACAGATCATCTGTCACCTCTGGTTCTTACTACATTCTCTAAGCAATGACTTGTTCTTCCCATATTAGGGAAGAGAAAACTTAGATCAGAGTGGTTAAGTAGCTCGCACTGAGCACACACAGCTGGTGCGAGACGGAGGTCGTTTGAACCCAGCCCTGCCGGTCAGTGGTTTTAACACTGCTTTTGTTTTAAACAGTCCTCAAGACCCTTTCTTCAAAGAACTCCTACTTGGGTCCCAGAAAGTCAGGAGTCAACGTTGCAGGAGCCAACATGGGGCCCTGGAAGTCAACTGCTTGAGGTCACCCCGGCCATACTCCCACCCGGTGCCCCGTGCCCAGGGCATCCCAGGGAACACCTGGGAATCTGCAGAGCATTTGTTAATACCATTCTTACTTCTTTGCTCTCATATATGTTGACCAGGGGATGAGCTCCCCCCTCGAAGATAAATGCAAGATCTAGATCTTCTTACCTTTTCCAGAGAGGGCACAGCATCTGGTGTCAGATATGCTCCCCACCCTGATGAGTGTGAGTCCGCCCTTCCCCCTCCATGATGTTGGGCAAATAATTGATCCTCTTGGTAGCTTTGGTTTCTTATCTTTAAAATGAGCATCAAGTTATTATGATGGTTAAATAAGCATTCCCACAAAAACCAAAAACCCTCACCCCAGTGCCTTTCAATAAATGTTAGTTTATTGCTTTTATTAGGAATGCCTCATCGTCACTCCTAATTTTCATGAGGAGAGATTATTGCTAAACCCTCCTGGTTTCTTCATACCCTCTTTCCCTACTTGATTCGTTATTTGGGAAGAATAAACTGGGCCCCCTTTTCCTCTTGGGAAGGAACTTGCCTTTGGTCTTACCTCAACGGGTATGTTCATCTGAGGGTTTAGTTATCTGTCTGCTGGTTCTCACTCTCAGTCTTGTGTTCTATAATCACTAATAAAGGAGGTATTTTAGTCTTTCATCTTCTGACTCTCTTTCATTTAGAACCTGACAGGAAAGAGGTATGCTATGTGTTCGGCTTCCTTAATTCTATAATTACTATTTGTGGTCTTCCTCTCCAGTTCTCATAGAGGCATAGAACTTTAGAGTTGAAAGGAGTTTTTTTTTTAAAAGACTGAAATTCATTTCACCATCTCATACCTGAGCCTGGCTGCCAGGTGGCTCTTCAGCCCTTGCCTGCACACTTGGTGTAACGAGGACCTTGCTCTCTCTCAAGAGGTGGCCCAGGGTGTCTGGCTGGGGATGCTCTAGATTGCGCTGAAATTGCCCGAGGAAGGTTTGGATCTGGCAGTATGGAGTTTTCAGGCCTGAACTCAGTATAAAACGTTCAGATTAGGTTTTCTTTGGGAGAGAGTATTGGCCTGAAGCCTGTTCGCTTTCAGATAATTCTTTTACAAAATTCATTTTCCAATAAGTAGTCAGAATTGGCTGAGGGAGAGAGTGAGTGTTCTGTGTGTTTTTGGCATCTCATCCTGAGAAATTTCCCACCAGTTCAGTGTGCCTGCTGCATCCTGAGCAAATTCTAGCTTGGGACTTGTCTGAAATGGTACAGGAGAAGGGCCCACAAGGCACTTTATTAACCTCCTGGCCTCAGTGCTCCAGGGTGAGGGATGCGGTGGTGTGACTCCCAGAAGGCCAACTCCTGAAAGCTGAGCATGGTGCGTACTCTGGTGGCAGAAGAGAAAACTACCAGTGAAATTCTCCCTTCAATGCCGAAGATGCTAAGTCAAAGTTTCAAGACACTCACCACAAATACACTTGCCAAGTGGAGATGGACCGATTTGGGATCTGCTCATTTATGCTGTTTGTTCTTAACTTCAAGGCAAAATGCAGTAGGGACCAGCAAATGTTAAGAAACCAGGTTCCTTTCTAACCTTTCATTTAAAAAAGAAGAGCTTTATTGAGATATAATTCACGTACCAAAAAACTCACCTTATAAAGTGTTCGATTCATTGGATTTTACTATGTTCACAGATTTCTGAAATCATCACCATAATCAATTTTAGAACATTTAATCACCCCCCAAAAACCCCTGCACCCGTTAGCACTCACTCCCAAATCCTCCTCCCCCAGCCCTTGGAAACCATTAATCTGCTTCCTGTTTCTATGGATTTGCCTCTTCTGATAAATGGAATCATAAAATATGTGGCCTTTGCCTCTAGATTCTTTCACTTGATGTTTTCAAGATTCATCCATGTGGTAGTGTGTATCAATACTTCATTTCTTTTTATGGCCTAATAATATTCCATTATATGGATTTACCACATTCTGTTTATCTAGTCATCTGCTGATGGACATTCAGGTTGTTTACGCTTTTGGCTATTATGAATAACATTTCTATGAACATTCATGTACAAGTTTTTATGTGGACATACAGTTTCGGTTCTCTTGGGTGTATATGTAGGCATGGTATTGCTGGGTCATATTCCCTTAATAACCTTTTTAAATTGCTTTTTTTGATTGCTATCCTTGGGCCCCGTATTCCTGTTTTCTGGGTTTATATTCACTTCCTCTGTACTGAATGCTGTCCATGACTTGGTATAAAGAAACAGAACAGAAACAGACTCATGGACTTTGAAAACAAACTTATGGTTCCCACAGGGGAAAGGTCGGGGGTGCGGGGGAGGGATGAGTTAACAATATGAGATTAACATATACACACTACTATATATAAAATAGATAATCAACAAGGACCTACTGTATAGCACAGGGAACTCTACTCACTATTCTGTAATAACCTATATGGGAAAAGAATCTGAAAAAGAATGGATATATGTATACGTATAACTGAATCACTTTGCTGTGCACCCGAAACTAACACAACATTGTAAATCAACTATACTCCAAAATAAAATAAAAATTAAATTAAACAAAAAGAATTGAAGGGAAAAAAATTAAAGTTAATACATCTGGGACCCAGTTTAAAGTTCTTTGTGAAATAACTCAAAATTACTCAAGTGAGAATAAACTGAATCATATGAATGCTTATTATATAGAGTCTCTGCTAGATTATATTTACCTTTATTCTCTTCTTTCCCAAGCTTCCACTTGAAGATTTACAAAGATTTTTTTTTTCTTTTCCAGAATCGCAATGAAATAAAAAATGGCACTATCCTTCGATTAACCACATCTCCAGTAAGTTGATCTTTGTTTGTAGCTTTCTAGTAAAGTCTTTGATCTGCAGTTTGTTAAAGGGATTATGGGATGTTAATTTTTCACGGTGACTTTTGTGTGAAACAAAAGATCTTTGGACGGTCCTCATATTCTGGACTGGCAAGAATGCCCCTCCTTCTATTTCCCATTACAGAAAGGGCAGTTTTTGTTCCAGGTTATGTGCAAGTATATTGACCTTAAAGTTTGAGTTTTGGGGTCATCTCAGCAATTCTCATATTACAGATGGGATAACTCAGCTGTACTGATGGGTTTTACCTGCCTGTCCACAGCTCCACCTAAGGCCATCTGAACAAATTGCGACAACAAACAAAGGAAACAAAACTAGAGACAGCACATTACTTCCCTTTGAAGTCAGAGGGTGTGTCTGTGTGTGAAAGAGAGTGTTTAAGCATTTTCTAGTTTTGGTCAGTTATTATGACAATTCATAAAAATATAGTTTAAGAAATGTTTGCCACTTACGCTTTCACTGACAGCTGATTCTAGAAAAAAAAACCAAAACACTTTAAAGTCTTCCAGATAAAAGCTGCTAAACAAAATGCTACAGTATATTTAGATTACTCTAGCCAACTATGTTGCTTATCTTGATCTTTCTTGCTGGCTTATAGATACTTTGGATAGTAACATTAGCATATTTCAACTGCGTATTTTTCACAGTGCATTTTATTGCTTTCCTAAAAAATAATCTGCACAAAATACACCAAGTGTTACTATTTTCACTCTGCATATGTGATGAAAACTGTGTCTAGCTCTCATTTTCAGTTTCCACTGAAGCCATGTGGTAGGCTAAAAATAAATTTAAAAATTGGGAAAAGCATCTGGCTAAAATTAAATTGTGGGTACTGTAACCACCACAAACTCTTCTTGTTGAAAATTACATTAGAGAGGCTTACAGACTCCTGAACATTTTACCCAGTAACATTTTGAGCCTAAACACAGTGATGGACTCCATAAGAATATGCTGCTGGCGTTGGCTGAACTGTCTTTTGGTACCTTCTTTTCCACTTAATGGGAATTATCATTCATACTCATTTTTCAGTGGCTACGTGATGAGCTGAGACATTTTTGTCTGCCTTAGCATTCATCTTCTTACTTTAGTCATCATGAATTCATGTTAATTTGACCTTTAGAGACCATGGTTTTCATTTGGGTTTCGTAGTTCCTATTTATCCTGCTGAAATTATTCATCTGCTTGATGGGCAGAAAGAGTACACCTTGCCTTTTGTTTCATCTCAGAATTAGAAAGGCACTGCTTTTTTAAAAAAAATCTAGGCCTTCACTAAATGAAGTCAGTTCTCTTTTTTATTTGCCATGGGTTCATGAACAAAATTTCTGCAGCGCTAAGCTACTCCTTGAAAGAACGTTAGGTGTTTGGCAGGGTGGAGTTTGTCAGCATCTGGAAAGTCAACGTACTAACACCATGGCATGACTTGGCATCACTGGGGACAATGGAGCTTGTGCTCTTCATATACCCAGCACGGTGAATGGAGAGATGTGAAAGCCAGTGCACAAGGCAATATTATACGATGGAATTCACTACAAGAGATTGGTTTACATTTTCCAGAGGACAGTGGTCCCCAAACCTGAATGATTGGTAGAATTTTTAAAATGCTGATGTCTGAGCCTTTAAAGAGAAGCTGAATAATGATATCTAGGAATAGGGTCCAGGCACGTGCACTTTAAGTAAGCATTTATGGTTTGACTGTAGCCACAGGGTATAGAATTGGGAATTACTCTGTAATCAAGATAGTTTGGATCTGTAAACTTCACTTGTTGCTGGTAGATTTTTAAAAAAATTATTTTGTGTTTGACTGAAAAATATGGGTCAGCATATGCTAACTCTTTCACTTTTTACATACACAATAAAAATAGATTTTAAAAAAATAGCTGTCTCTATTAAATTTGCTAGGAGGTATTAGAGTACCATAAAGAAACTGGCAAGCAGCGTTGTGCTAGCTTTTACAAGTCCTTTCATCTACCTCAGCTGAACTCTCCCGGTAGCCAGAAAAGACGCACACATGCCCACACTCGTACACACATGGATACACACACTCTTGTTTTAGGCAATGTGCAGCTGTGCTGAGTCTCACCACCACTCTATCAGTGAGGGTATTTTTGTTGATGGATTTATTTTCAGTCCCCCTCTATATAGAACTATCCTTTCTGGATTGTTCCTAACAAAATAGGGCATTAATAAGAGAAGATCGAAAAAAAACCCTGTATTTTTATTCTTTTAAAAGTCCAACACTTGGCTGATCGTCTTCCTCTGCATTGCACATCTTTAGACAATCTCTCTAGTGACCATCTTAAACATGTATCTTTTTTAGGTGTCCTATCCTTATCCATCTCTCCAGTATCATGAAAATCTAGCCATGAACATACTCAGGGAATGTGTGCAAATGTGTGTGAATTTCTGAGCATTTCAGGGTTTGGAGACCTTCAGATTGTGCAGCTAAGTAGTGTTCCCTTGTACCTGCCATGATAATAATACCTGTGGTAATCTAACCTGAGGTCACACGTTGCATAAAGCACATTTTACATAAATTTTGGCTATTGTTCCTATTAGAAGAAGCTTGCATTCCCAGACCATTGTTTTCACTTTCCTGAAATTTTTGTTTTAAAAAGTTTTCACAGTAAATATATTTGTAGTCTTGGAGTGTGGAAAGCCACTCTAAGTAGGACACAAAACCCAGAAGTCATAAAGAAAAAGATTGATAAATTTGACTACCAAAAAATAAAAACAACCCCACAAAACCTTCATGTTTGGAAAGAATTCCAGAAACAAAGTCAAAAACAGCAAATTAAGGAAAACAATTGGCAACATGCATGATAAATAGAGGGCTAATTCCTCAATTTGCAGGATCTCTTATGAATAAATTAACTGCCCCCAAAACAGATGGCCAAAAGCTATAAACAAAAATGATTTCTTTCTCTCTCTTGATCTATAAATCTATACATATAGTCTATCTATAGATATATATAGATAGATGGATCTATATAGATCTATATATGGCTATTTAGCTATAGCTGTATAGATCTCTATAGATATAGATACATATGAAAGAAAAAACTCAATCTTTCTCTCAAAAGAGATGAAAATCTACACTCCTAGGTAATCAAGGTGTGAGGCAAAGACGCTGTGGTGTCAAGAGTATAAATTGGTACAGCCTCTTTGGAGAGCAATTTAGCTGTATCCACCCAAGCTTAAAATACATGTCTTTGTCCTAACAATTTTACTGCTGGGAATTTATCCAATAGATAGACTCACAAAAGCACTGAAGGACACACACACACACACACACACACACACACACACACACACCGTACACACCCATACAGGGCTGTATGCGTCATTGCTTTCAGTAATCAAAAACTGAAACCTGTTAACTGTCTGTCAGTTGGGACTAGTTAAATGCATTAGGTAATAACCATGTGATAGAATACTGTGTAGCTGTAAAAAAGAATGTCATGTGCCGCCTCAGAGGCATCTAAAAATTTTATTATTAAGTGCAAAAGCAGGTTGCAGAACATTGTGTGTGGAGTGACAGCGTTATGCACAGGGAAAGGAGGTGTATGTATGTTGATAGAAGGATAAAAATGATTCTCAAGGGATAACACAAGAAACTGTTAACATTAGGCTAACTTTATTTATCATTTTATAACTTCTGGTAGTGCTTACATATTTTCTATACCATGTGCTGGTATTATTTTTAATTAAATAAATACACACATACATATCATAATGTCACTACAGTATACAAGAGGTGAATCATAACATTCCATGCTAAAACCATTCCAGTATTCCAAACTATTAGATTTTTAAGAGCCATTTTATATATGACCTGAACTCTTCTTGCCTTTTATCCCTCATTTGGCCCGTGTGGACATGTTAAATAAAACTGCTCATCAAGTATCTACTGTTGCTTTGTCAGCTCTAAGCATAACCCTGCCTTTCTGCTGTCTCTCATTTGGGGAAATGATATTAGAGGCATCTGGGTCAGAGGGCTTGTCACACTGATTTTGGGGGCCAGTTACCCTGGCAAAAAGAAAAACAGTGTTATCTCAGTCACTCTGTGGATTCAGGTTATCAGAGATTCTTAACAGGGAGGCCATTAAAATTTTTGGAACCAATTTCTCTCCACTGAGCTGAGAAACTTGAAAAGAACTGTAAGCTGTCTTAAGTTCTATTTCTCTCCATTGCCCTATGAGCCTAACTTAGAGAGAAGCCAGTGGAGGCTTTTAGGCACAGGAGTGACAAGATCACTCTGGCTGCTGCCCAAGAACAGATTGTAGGTGGCAGGGGGACAGCTTAGGAGTTCAGGGCAGCAGTCCCGGCAGGAGATGAAGATGGTGCGGGCTGCCTGCGTTGTAAGGACATGGAGGGTCTGAAGGAGTGTTAGAGGGCAAGCCCTAGCACCTCCTGATACTTTGGATGTGGTGCCCCTTGAGAGAGGCTGTGAGGATGGCCTGGTACTTGGGCACAATAAACAGTAGTGCTGTTTACTGGAAAGTTTGGGAAGGGGAAAATGAAGAGTTCGAGATGCCTGTTACGTGCCCGTGAGCACAACATGTCAACCAGGCAGTTAGGAATGTGTGTCGGGCAGCCTGGAGAATACAGGTGTGCCAGCCGTCACAGGTACGTGGCGTGGAAGGCCGTGGGCTGGGTGAGGTTGTCCGCCACAGGGAAGGCAGGGCCCTGGGCACACTCCCAGGTTTGGAGGAGGAGCTGGCCAAGAAGCCAACAGAAGAAAGTGCCTCAAGGAGAAGGAAAGGAACACTTGGGTGTGCTGAGGGCTGCTGAGACAGTAGGAAGATCAGATGAGCGAGGCGGGTGTGCTGCACAGACGTGTTGGTAGCGTGATGGAGCCGCTGTCCGCGTAGGTAGGGGTGAGGGCGGAAGCCTCGTGGAGGTGAGGAGAGGAGAGAGTATGAGGTGAGGTGAGTTGCAGCTTTAGACCCACTCTTTATTCCAGAACTTTTGCAGAGAGTGGAAGCAGTGAAATGAGGGCCCGGCTGGAAGTGAATTGATTGGCTCAATGTACAAAGGTTTGTACATTTCTGTTTGGTTTTTAAGACAGGACCGACCTATTAGAGATGTTTGCAGCTGGAAATGATCCACTGCAGGGAGAGAAACTGATGTACGGGTGAAAGGGGGACAAAATAGAAGCAGAATACCTGAGAAGGTGAGAGGGTATGGGCTCTTGAGCTGCAGGGAAAGATTGACCTTGGATAGGAAACAGGGGCCAGGTGCATAGAATCAGGAAGAAGCAAAGCGTGAGAGTAGAGACCCTGGGCCGTGTCCTTGGAAATAGGAAGATGAAGGAACTCTGGCTGTGCTTTTTGAAGTAAGAAGGTGCAGGAACTCCTGGCTGATTGCTTTGATTTCCTCAATAAAATGTGAGGCAAGATCACTGGTGTGAGGGAAGCAGGGGATGGGGGAGTTTAAGGAGAGAAGAAAAGGTGTGAAGGAGTCATTTTGGAGGGACGCAGGGAAGCGTAGTCTGATTGCTGGGCAATATTGAGTGTACATTTGAAAACATCTGTGAAACCTGTGATCCTAAGGACATTTTAGATTACTTCTTAATTGGTATCACGGACCCAGAACCATTCTGGAAGTTTCTTGGGAATAATTTTAAGTAGGACCTTAAAGAATAGAGATGGTAAATACCTGGCACACTTCTACCATACATATCCGTTCTGTGTCCACCTGTGATCACTCGGAGGCTGTTTCCCTCTGAGCCTGGGCCCAGAACTTTCTCAGCCCAGGACATTAGGCAGTCACACTGAGCTGTTTGAGGGGCTCAAGGCGAAACTTGTTTTCTATCCTTAGGACAATGCCAGAAAATAAAACTTACTATCTGATACAATCACCCATATAGCTGCTAGACTCTTTTCAGTTGGGCTAACTGCTTGAAAAATCAGAACTAAGGTTATTTTATTTTTTAATAATGTAGATTTTCCCCCAAACATAAAAATATTGCAGACTCACAGAATATTTGAAAAGTGAAGCTTGCTACAAAAAATTATGTAGAATATTACAATTCATAAATAACAATGGGTCATATCTTGATTTGTTTCCTTGGGTTGTGTTTATGCAAATATGTGTGCATATATATTCATTTATTTCTTCATGCATTTAGTGGAAATTTTTTGAACTCCTGGTAAATGCCAGGCTCTGTTCTAGGTACCGGAAATAAAGTGGTGAGCAAATCTGACATATTTCTTCTTCTCCTTTACGTTCCACTGGATACACGCCCACACCCATACACATATACCTCTGCCCCTCAAACAATAAAATATATTTGCATCCTACCCTTTCTCCTAATATTCCATCATGAAGATGTGCCCATGCTATCGTATATTCTCTGAAAGTTTCATTTTTAATTCCATATGATATTTCATCCTATGACTATATCATGAGTTATTTAACCATTGTCCTATTGTTAAACATTTTGGTGGCTTCCAGGGTTTGAATATAATGCTATTTTGAGAGCTCCAAAGGTACCACACATCTGTCTAGATACTTAAATGCATTCTTTCAGTCAGGGATGCTCATCACCACCCAGGATTCCTCCAGCTCTGCTGCTCATGAACTCCTTAGCCGCCTGGCCCAGTCTGCTTGCCTGTCCTCATCTCCTTCCACTTTCTCCTTTGCTCTCCAACCCCAGATACACTGCATCTGTCCCTCCAGACATGCCAGGCTTGTTCCTCCTGTTCCTCCTTTGTACTAACCATTCCTGCTGCCCAGAATATCTTCCTCGGCCCTTGCCCGATGTGCCTGACTCCTTGTCAATCAGATCTCTGCATCAATGTTGCTTTCTTAGGCCGCTTGTCCCTGAAAACCACTCCATCTTAAAAAGCCACCCGTCACTATCTCATTCCTCTTTTAGGTTTTGCTATGAACTCATCAATATTTAATTTCTTACTGTTAATTTGTTTTATTGTCTGCCTCCCACCTCGAGGACGTAAACTCCAGGAGAACAAGAAGCTTGCCTCTTGTTTGTTGCAGAATCCTAAATATATAGAACAGTGCCTGGCTCAGAGTAAGCTTCCAGGAGTATTTGTTGAATCAGTGAGTGAGGATTCTGTCTTTGATTTTGAAGGGGCATAGCTTCATGGATAACTGTAAAGACTTGTCTGAATATAGACCAAGTGAAATTATGTGCCGAGTAATCTTTGGCAAATAACTTGATGCCAAAAAAGTAAGTTTTTCTTACACAACCCCAGTATCTTAATAATAAAACTTATTCTCACATTATTTTTTCTAATAAAAGTTTCACATCCACGTTATTTAGAAATTAAAGAAGGTAAAAAGAATACATATCTCTACCTGTTCCGGTTCCACCTGGAAAAATATTGCATTAAAAATGTCCCAGCAGTTTGATGTATAATAATATTTTGACTGGGGCTCACATAGGGCATTAACATCTATGGAGCAAACTTTCTCTAGGCAAACTTCGTGACAAGGGTTCCTGCCCACCTGAGGAACAATCTATGACTCTGTGGGTTGGGGGAACCCTAAACGTGATCTCGTCACAGTTCCTCAGTGTACCGATGAGGAAAATGAGGCCCAGAGATTAAGAGAATTTCTCCAAGGCACCAGAGCTAACCAGTGACAGGGCTGGAAGTAGCCCGGCTTCTCACTCGTAGTTCAGGGAGCTCTCCACCACAGCCCACCAAGCTGGCCATAACCCTCCCATCCTCATGAATGGTATGTCCCCTCCAGTGGTTTACTTATGTCCTGAAACCACGAGGAAAACTTACCCAACACCAAATGCCTCGGGAACTTGACATTTTTATGAAGAGTTGACTTCTTAGATGATGGCACTCCGGGAAGGAAGAAGGTCTGCCCTGAAGGATAAGAACACCTGCATGAAAACGGGGCATATTGTTTTCAGGCACTAGGTCAAGTGCAGGGGAGTTGTGGACCGTTCCATAGAAACTTCTCAGGCGATTGCGTCTATGAGCTGGATGTTGCAGTCTGACACAATTTGGAGCCTTTATTACTGTTATTGGGAGTAACTCTTTGGCTGAGACCCCAGCATGTTAGAGTATCGCTTTGTTGTACTGGTGTGTGACTGTCCTGGTAAAATATTTTTGATTCCACAGTAGCAACCGATTATCAGTCCTAGGATTTGGGACTATTTGGTCTTTTTAAAAAAATTTTTTATTGGGGTATAGTTGATTTACAACGTTGTGTTAGTTTCTGCTGTGTATTAAAGTGATTCAGTTATACATATATATAAATTGTTTTATATTCTTTTCCATTTTGATTTATCACAGGATATTGAATATAATATAGTTCCCTGTGCTCTACAGTAGGACCTTGTGGTTTATCCATTCTATGTGTACTAGTTTGCATCTGCTAACCCCAAACTCCCAACCCACCCCTCCCCCAGCCATCTTCCCCCTTGGCAACCACAGGTCTGTTCTCTACATCTGTGAGGGGCTGTTGAGTCTTAATTCTTCTGCTCGGGACACTTGTCCTTTCCAGGTTTCTGTTGTTGTCTCTCTTCACTTCTACTATTTTCAATTAATCCATTCATGAACTTCTAAGTAGGTAACATTTCAAGCACATACAAAAGCAGAAAGAATGGTATAATAAATCTCATCTACCTAGATCTTATAATTATTGACTCATTCTTTCTATTTTCTTAGCAACTGTTTCTGCTGAGAAATGTACCCTTCTAAAAGGGCGGGTAGATTGTCTTTTTGCTACAGGAAGCCACGAGGGGCTTGTGGTGCCCCAGCTGGAGAAGACGAGGTGCTGATTAGAAGACAGAGGCAGAGCCCATGAGCCCTGTGGGGCTGGGCCACACCTCCGTCATCACTTTGAGACGCAGTATCGTGGGAGTTTTAAAACAGCGGTTCTCAGCATGTGATGCCACGATCGTCAGTATCAAGCAGAGGCAGCAGCAGCACCTGGGACCTTGTTAAACATGCACTTCAGGGGACTCCACCTCGGGCCTACAGAAACAAAAACTTTGGGTGGAGCCTAGATATCCATGTTTTAAGAAACCACCCAGGGGGTTCTCATGCATGACACAGGGCACTACTTTAGAGCCTGTTCCCAGAGTCCAGCTGCCCAGGTTCTATCTTAGCTCCAGCATGGACAAGCTGTGTGACCCTGGGCAAGTTACTTAACTTCTCTACGCTTCCATTTCCGTTGTAAAGTGAAGATAATGAAAGCTCCTGCCTGAAAGATTGAATGAAGTCCTTCAGGAAGATATTTCGAAGAGTGGCTCATAAAAAAACACTAGGTGGGAATTCCCTGGCAGTCCAGTGGTTAGGACTCCGCACTTTCACTGCCGAGGGTCAGGATTCGATCCCTGGTCGGGGAACTATGATCCTGCAAGCCACGCAGCGCGGCCAAAAACCGAAAATCTAAAATCTATGTAGTAAATCTACAGTTACTAAGTAACTGTCAGCTGTTTTTAATAGTGGTATTAACAGCACCAAACACTATTAATTATGACAATGAAATCATTTTTGAGTCCTCATTATTATCATAATCTCTATAGTAAATGCAGACTTCCGGCTGGGAGAAAAATGTATTTTTCAAGGAATTCAAAGTGATTCACTTGGGTTAAATATTGTATGTTACTGTTAATGCTGTATCTCCATTTGAAAATTTTGGAGAATGGTACATCTTTGAACAATGTAACAAGATAAAGTGATTCTCCCTTTCTTAAAAATGGAATTTGGGGTTTGAGCCATTTGTCAGCTATGTGGGTATCAGTGAATGAGTAGGAAAGCTTCTTATTCTCCTGCACCTTCCTTTGCTTCCTTCTTCTATTCTAGTTTCTGATGCAAAGTGTCAAGTTTTGGTTATAATTACATGGGAGACCATAGTATATGTCTCTGACCAAGTGATAGGAGTATGGGTTTCATCTGTCTTGGTCACTGTAGAATTGCATTGGTTTCCCTGCTGAATCCCCTTCTTTCTGCGGGGCTGCTTCCAGCTGACAGTGAAGGGGAGCTGGGCAGGGAGGAAGGGGGCACTTGGGGTGGAGTCCCTTTGCTTTTAGTTCCTGTGTGGATTCTATTTTTTCTGCTCTGCAATCTTAACCCTGTTATAGTTCACATAGGGCTCCTCTGATATTTCTAATCAGTTTCTGTTTGGGAGAAGATGCCTCATTGTTGGGGTCAGATATACCTTCTACCTCTTTCTCTGAAATATGACAAGTTTCAAAGGAGAATATGAGAGTGGCAGAGTGCTTCAACCATTGCAGTTTTGAGTTAATAACTACAAAGATATTCAGTTATTTCTATTAAGCAAAAACACAGGCAGAAAAATTTATTATCTTATTTTTCCTACTGTCTGTCCCAACTGAAAGGTAGATATGGAAACCTTTACTGGGTGAATGAGAAATACAGAAGACACATTATTATCTAGAAGTTCAGCTCCTCCAGTATACTTCTGTCCTGCATGTAGAAGCAACGTGCAAATGCCTTAAAAAGGGGAACTTTAATTGGAGACAAAGCTGCTAATTTGGTTGCCTAATTATTTTGTTTTAAATTCACGCAGTAAATAGCTAATGGATGTGAAACACGTGTTGTTGAAAAGTAGAATTTACAAGCCCCATTGTGTTGTGCTGGAAGACTTTCAGTAACCCGGAAAGATTATTTGGGTGTCTAATGAAGCTTTTGAACATTGTGTGTAGGCAGTTATTAGTCAGAGTATTGACTGAATGGGTGAACATGCTGTATAAATTTGTGTAATTGCTTAATTAAGCAAATAGCTTTCTGTCATTTATAGATAATAATTTTACTTAAAAAGTAAACATTCTACCCGTTTTCCCCTCCGCACTGCCATACCCGCTCCATTTCTGGGTTTTTTAAAAAATTTTTTTAAAATTTATTTTTATTTATTTATGGCTGTGTTGGGTCTTCGTTTCTGTGCGAGGGCTTTCTCTAGTTGCGGCAAGCGGGGGCCACTCTTCATCGTGGTGCGCGGGCCTCTCACTATCGCGGCCTCTCTTGTTGCGGAGCACAGGCTCCAGATGCGCAGGCTCAGTAGTTGTGGCTCACGGACCTAGTTGCTCCGCGGTATGTGGGGTCTTCCCAGACCAGGGCTCGAACCCGTGTCCCCTGCATTGGCAGGCAGATTCTCAACCACTGCGCCACCAGGGAAGCCCATTTCTGGGGTTTTACTGTTCTTGGGCTCTTGCTTTTCCTTGAGATGGGAATATGGGTCCTGTCAAAAGAGGGCCACTGATTCCTGCTGTGAAATTGACAGGCATTGCCTGAAGTTGGAGTCATTATGGTTGGAAACCTGCCCTTGGTTTGTAATACTCATCTAGTCTTGTGCTTTTGGCCTTTGAGTCTTCATTTCTCAATGAGATGTTAATTTTTTGTCTGTTGTGGTTTCCTCCGTGAATACTGTGCTTTGTTTTTGTCCCCGGTAAGGCTCAAAACGCCCACCAGCTCCATGAACGAATCCAGTCGTCGAGTATGGACGCCAAGCTGGAGGCCCTGAAGGACTTGGCCAGCCTCTCCCGGGATGTCACGTTTGCCCAGGAGTTTATCAATCTGGATGGCATCTCTCTCCTCACGCAGATGGTGGAAAGCGGCACTGAGTAAGCATCTTTTACCTAGACTTCCAATCTGTCCTGTGCTTTATAACGTTCTGGGTATTTGTTACTTTTCTTGTACTTGCAATTTCTAGTTTTAAAGGCCAGAAATTGTCTAGGCTCAGGGAAAAAAAAATGGCGTTTAAGATAATGTGTGGGCTGTGGTTTCGTAATGTAAGTATCACTATGTTCTCCACCCACCAACTAGCGATTATCTAAGAAAATCTCTGAAATTTTAGATTTACAAGGAAAAATATTAGTCATTATCTCTAAGGGCCTTTCCAACACAAATTATAATTCTTCAAAATATAAATCCCTCACATCTTTTGCTTATCCCTACAAAAAATTTTCCTTCCCTTACTCCGTTTTTTTAAAAAGTTAGAATACCTCCTTATGTTTCAAAGTCTTAAACCAGGTCGAAATAACATCCCTGAAGTAATTTTTTAAAAAAATTAACACTTGACTGATGAAATACATGTCCTTAATTATTTATCATTAAATACAAAAACATTTATTAGGTACCCATTGTGTGCAAAAAAGTGGAAGTTGGGAAAATTTTAAAAGATGTGAACCTTGCCATCTAAATATTTATGGAGGCAGAATTCAGTTGAGGTACAGTTCCTCCTGAGGGCTGGGAGTCTAGAGGTTGGACCAGTTACATCTCATGGAACCTTACGGGGGGTGGGGGGGGGGGGAGGTATCAGTGAATGGGCCTTGAAGGAGTTTGAGTTCTGCCATGAGCAAGGAAGGAATGGGCATTGGGGAGCTCACCTTCTCAGGGTAGGGTTTGATCTCTGGTGTGAGTCTCTGGCCACAGAGCCAGATGGGTCTAGCTTTTACATGTGTGGACAGATAATTCCCTTGACCACAGAATACCAGGGTAGGGTCCACAGGACACTGCTCATTTCCATATAGTCACGTGCAACTGGTGAAGACTATTAGAGCATGCCTGTTAGAGCATGTGAGAATGCTGAGCCAGCTAACTACATAGTAATATGCTAAATAAATAATGTGCAGAGTTGAGATAGGTATTTGTTAGGAAAGAATAAATAGCATTTAGAATTGGGGTGTAAACCTGGGCCAGTTAAATCTCTCTTCAGTACGTGGTGATTTAAAGAATGACCTGCTGACTGTACGTGGCAGAGACCTGTCTTGGCCCACTCCCTTCCTTCCTTCCTTTCTTCCTTCCTGTCTCCTCCTACACTTGGCATCATTTAGCCTCTGTAGTTGGCACTAATGAAAGATTCTTTTATTTTGCCTCATTCAAAGAGAGCATGTTTTATAACAGCAAGAATATCTCCTGTATAAGAATGTTCTCTAGAGTTTGGAGCTGGAGGCCTTCATAAAGAAGTAGAGAAAATATCTAGGAGTGAATGGGGGCAGGGGAGTCAAATCCAAGAGGACTGGCAAGCAGGACTGGGTAATCTGGAAAGGCTCAGTTGTAGACAGGTATCATTTATTTTTTTAATGATGACTAAAACTCTGCTCATTACATTTTTGGCAAACATCAGCTTAGAGTAGGGCAGAGAATCTCAAATTCTGGGTGTTATCAGAATCCAAAGTGGTTACTGAAAAATTGGGGTTGGAGCTTGAAACAGCTTGAGGGAAGTTAAATTAGTTTAGGGATCCAAGAGACTGGCCCAAGGAAAAGGAGAAAGAGGGTTCTGTCTCTGTTGGAAGCTCCAGCTGAAATCTAGTGCAGAGCGTGTCAGATCCCTCATTCTTTGTTACTCGTGAGCAGTGGATTGCGAATTGTGATCACAACCACCTTCCCTGATAACTGTGGACAACTTCATGGGACTGCCACGTGTGGTAGGCCCCTCTTCACGCCTACCACTGCTTCTGGTGGGACAGTGAGCCCTGGGAGCTTCTGCCTCCATCACATTTACAACGTGTTAGATAAAAATGTGCAACTGTCCTCTTGTTTATTGATTTATCTAAGTCCCAGACATTGATGTATCAAAAACACTGCATCAGAGCCAGTCATAATGGAACCTGCTAATATTAGGTGGTTCTGCCACAGATACCCAAGGATCCAGGGGCTTAAGCTCTGGAATATTCAGAATGACGTTGTGTTAATACTTCCAAATTTATCAGAATTGCAATCATAATTACAATTACAATGGTACATATTCTGAAAGCCAGAGACCATGTGATATGCGCCCTGAATAGAGGACTGGACCTGAGCTCCAGTACCTCTGGAGGTTGGCAGTTATGTATTTGACAATGAGGGAAAATGCACGTTAGGGGCTTTGCTTTTTTAGTTTCTCATTATATTTGTTTGCTAGTGCTTCCATAACAAAATAGCACAGACCAGGTGGCTTAAAGAACAGAAATTTATATTCCCACAGTGCTGGTGGCTGGAAGCCCAAGATCAAGGTGTTGGCTGCAGCTCTCTCCTTGATTTGCTGATGGCCACCTTCTTCCTATGTCCTCACATCATCTTTCCTCTGAGCACAGGCATCCCTGGTGTCTCTTTGTGTGTCTAAATTTCCTCCTCTTATAAGGACACCAGTCAGATTGGATTAGGACACACCCTAATGACCTCATTTTAACTTAGTCACCTCTTTAAAGGCTCTATCTCCAAATACTGTCCCATTCTGAGGTACTGGGGGCAGGGATTTGACATATGAATTTGGGGGGGGGGGGACACAAATCAGCCGTTAACACTCATCAAAGGGACACTCCCACCTTGTGCTCCATAAGAGAAAGAGTAAAAACTGATACTATGTATTGTCTCGTCAACATTAGGACTTTTCATCTGTGCTGTTGCCTTACTCTATAATTCATCTTGACTTACTGAGTGACCCAAAGACTGATCACTGGGGACAGGAGGTCTGAATTATATCTCTATGTTTCACATGTCAATACTGAATTTACTTTATGTGAACCACAGTAACTGAATTCTCTTTTGTCTATAGTGTATCATCCTCATTAATATTTTAATTATTTATAGTCTGTAAGCCATCCCAATTTGTTACATGCAGCCAGATTTCAGACAGATGAGCAGAACTCAAGACCAGATCTTGGGTGAGTTCCGGTTTGCATTGTCTCTTACACTTTCCCATCACACTGTGTTACTGGGAAGGGATGAGGTCTCTCTGAATCACCTTGGTGTGTGCCCTCATCACCATTTTATGTAAGTTATAGGTCATGCTACACTTAGGGATGGAGGAAAGAGGGCACTGGAGCTGTACAACCTCCTCCCTTCCTTCTGCAAGGTCTTACAACTCATGCTGAGAAGCTGCTCATTTAATGCACAGCTATTTTCAGATCTTTTGCTCAGATGAAAAAGAAAAGAGAAAGACACTTTTCTTATAAGGAAACCCGGCTTCTCAAACTTAAACAAGACTTTAATTAATGAACAGGAAACCTCTGGAATATAAACTGCACAAATTAAATAGACCCTACAATTTGGAAGGCATTTACTTATGGAAGGCATTTACTTAAGTCCTAGGCAGACTTCCAGCTGGGAAAGGCAGAGGTTTCCTGAGCAGGACCTGTGGAAATTTTTAGGAAACACTGAAGAAATGTAGCTGGAATTTTTCTGCTTACTTTGAGCTGTAATGAGATTCAAAGATAGACTTGCCTGTTTGCCATTGCCCAAGGCTGAGCTTTTAAAGGTCTCTCTCCAGCTGGTACCAGGAGCGACGATGGGGGAAAAATTAGCCACAAAGGAGCAAGGGGAAGTGTCACTTTGGCAGAACACAGTGTCTAAAACTTGAATTTAAATTTTTCCATTCTTGTGGAATTTTGAAATTCCATGTCTAGTTTCAGCTTGAAACATCGATGTAGAAGCAAATAAATTTGTGGGGAAACTTGTTTCCCCAACCTGAGCCAGGAAATGGTGCCCATTAAGGAATGGGCAGTGGTTTTTTTTAAAGATTTCTCAGAAATTATATATTTTATTTTATTTGAAAGAAAAAATATTGTACCTGCAACTCTAAATCCATTGTAGTGAATAACGCTGCTTTTCTTTGGGTTTTAATAAAACACTGTGTTCTTTGTCTATGCTACTATGCACATAGATAATTGGACAGTTTACCCTGTGCCCTTCTACTGTTCAACCATCAGAAGAACAGGGGGAACATTTCCAAGAATGAAAGGATCCTTATAGTTTCCCACTTGGCAACATGACAGGGAAATTATGCCCTTGGAATATGAGTAAGCAGTAGCAACACCCTGGCAGAAAAGTTAAGAGTGAAAGAAATTAAATTCACATATTTACAAAAAACTCATTTTTTTTTGAATTAACTTTCTCTCCTTAATAAAAAAAATATATTTATTGTTTAAAAAATAAATGTAAATAAGCAGAAGGAGGTGAATAAGAGTCATTTGTAATCTGCCTTTCCAGAGACAAATATTTTTAACATCTTGGTGTATATTGTTTTTGTATATTCTTTTAGCTACACACACACACATACACTGGCTTTACAAAAGTAGAATTATATTATTCATGCTCTCTGTAGCCTGCTTTTTGTACCTAACAATATTCCCATGTGATTAAATATTATTCCCCTCATCATTTTTGTTATCTGCCTATTAATTCATTTTTAAAGCTCTGTTGAGGTACAGTTGATATGCAATGTAATAGGAGAATTTGAAGGCTATGCAGAGTAGAGTTAACCATTCCCCTGTTGTTGGATATTTACACTGCTTTCAGGTTTTTTCAGGGTTATGAACATTCTCTCATCAGTTTTTCCTTCAGCAGAATCTCTGTGAATATTTATTCTGTTGGAATAAAATTCCTGATTCAGAGGACATACACATGTTGAAGCTGTGTTAAAATAAGAACAGCCCCATAGCTTGTTGACATGTCTTAATTTGTACTTTACCATTCATGTCGGGGGTATGTCCGTTCCTAACACCCTGGGCAATACTGGGCTGGCGTTTCCTTAGGCATTCTAGCTTTCCTAAGAAAAATAGCAGTGAGGTATTTGAGGAGCTTTCACTAATCTGGGGAATTTATAAGTACTTTTTATTTGCTTGGTTGGTCATTTCCCCAAAATTTGGCTGTATTAGGAACAGGGCAAAGAGTCCCGTAGTTGTTTTAGAGATATGTAAAGCCCTTAAGTAATTGTCTTAAAAACAAACCACATTTGCTGTATAAACTATCAATCCCCTCCCCATTCTGTCATATAGATGACACAGATGAGGATATTTGGGTGTATGTATAGCTATGTGTGTTTGTGTTTATAAAAATTGTCATTGTTAACACACGAACGGTTTCATATTCAACTTCAATTATTCAGATCGTTTCCTTCTGGTTGGAATCAGAGCTGCGACTGTTTCTCAGGAGATGTGAAAATTGAATCATGACCTGCATTAAGCACCCTGAAATGATGTCTTGGCTTTGATGCTGCCAGGCACCCACACTTGAGAATGGATTTGTAGGTTTTATTCACTTAGCAAACTATGTATTATTTAAGTGCTGAATATTCCTGACACTGGGTTAGGCACGTGGGTGTATGTGTGTGCGTAGAAAATACAAACATGCATATGACAGTTTGCGACTATGTGTGACATGTTTTGAAATTTTGTCTTCATACAAAAGATGAATTTCTTTTTTGAAAGTAACTTTGTTAGCCTCCACGGACATGGATTGTTGGCTCTAACTCATGCTGCCGCTTCTGAGAATTCAGTGTCTCTTATAAGCCTTGGTTGTTCTGGAAGGTCCAGGCCAGGCCACATTGATCAGCGACTCTTTGCCAGCCGCCAAGCACAGGTCACACCATGTGTGTCTTGCACTTCACCTCGGACAGAGGCCATGGGGAGGAGCAAGTAGCTCCCCAGAGTTGGAAAGAACCTGCTCTGTGTGGTCTGTGGGCCCCAGCTGAGAAGCCTGCTGTGTCTTCTCAGCTCCCTCTGTCTGCTTTCCTGGAGCTGCACTTAGCAGAGCTCAGGGAGTTCCAACTGCAGCAGCCCTTCTGGGGCCCTGCCAGAAATTTGCATCACAAACGCCAAAGGGGCCAACCGTCTAGGGCTTTGTCGGGGATTGTGTGGCAGAAAATCCCTTATGCTGGCACTCCGCCTCGCCATCCCTTTTTGCTTTGTTTCTGTGTCTTTGTCTATCACTCCGGTAATGGAAATGAGAAGGGGTCACACAGCCTGTTTAAAGAAGAGATTATCTTCTGCTAGGGAAAAGATGCCATAGCTTGGGCTGAGGTGAGGGGCTTCTGATCACTGAGAAACATCAGTCTTTCGAGAATCATTTGTTCTCCAGATATGTTTCTTTTAAAGTGGGTGTATATTGAGAGAGAGAGAGAGAGAGAGAAACTCAGTTAGGAAAACAGACATCACAACAAAAAGTTCGTCTTCTGCTTACGTTTACTCTGAAGCCAAAGTGAGGAAGTGAAGTAAGAAACACTGTTTAGGCAATGAATTTCTTTCTGCACTCTGGTCAGGGAGAACTTTCTAAGGCTAGGGTCTGCTACAGGGTTAGCACATATATAAACCTAAGGATGCCCAGGCCCTAGGCGAGAAAGTTATTTTGGAAAATTGCAGTGACTGCTTTATATATTACACACACACACCCCACAAACATTGATTTTGTAGCAGTTCTGTTAAAAGATTAACTGAGGCGTATTAAAAATTTTTAGAGTGTATTTGAGCAAAAATCAGTTAGAATTGGTCAGTGCCAGACTGGAAGTGGTTAGGAACCCTCTACCCACCGGGGCTGGTTGGGGAGAGGGGAGACTCTTGTAGAGAAGAAGCGGAAGCAGAGCAAGGGAGTTGTTGGATTGGCTGTAGTTTAAAGTCTAGTTGGCTGTTTGTGATTGCTTGTCCTTAGGTTTCCATTTCCCAACCTGGAGGCATTTGCAGGTTTAGGGTTTTAGATTGCTTTTACAGGCCTCCAGAGCATTAGAGCCCCTTCGGTCTAAAGGCCTCCTTGTTCAATTAATTTAACAGTTCCAGACTGAATGGAAAAGTTGCAAGATCAAGTTTCGCCAGTTGTCCTGTTTGTGTCCTTTACAAAGACCTAACTCCAGAGAGCCCCTTGCACCCAGTTGTCCTGTCTTCTCCTAATTGTTGCAGGAAGGGGGACTCCTTCCAGGGCCCGAGAGTGGGCTCTTGTCTAACACTCAGAAATGAATTGTCCTAGGAGACACATGTACTGACAAAGCAAAAGACTTTATTGGAAAGGGGAGTCCGGGCAGAGAGCAGCAGGGTAAGGGAACCTGGGAGAGCTGTTCCTCCACGTGGCTCACAATCTCAGGTTTTATGGTAGTGGGGTTAGTTTCCAAGTGGTCTCTGGCCAGTCATCTTGCTTGTGCCCATATTTGGTCTGACTCAGGATCCTTCCTGGTGGACGCGCATCTCTCAGCCAAGATGGATTCCAGTGAGAAAGATTCTGGGAGGTTGATAGGACATATGGACTGGCATCTCCTCCCTCCTTTCGGCCCCTCCCGAATTCTCCCGGTTAGTTTTTGGTGGCAGCACCTTGTTTCTTATCAGGACCTCTTGTTGCCAGACAACTCATCCAAGTGGTTATCATTGTGCCTGGCCAAGGCGGGTGGTTTCAGTCAACGGTTCCCTAACATAATCTCTTGCAATCTGGAGCTATTCCTTAGTCTTTCCTTTTCTCTCATGGCTTTGACATTTTTTGAGATTATAGGTGAGCCATTTTTAGAATATTCCCCAATTGGGGTTTATTAAAAGGTAATTAATTAAAAGGTAATTATCAGGGAAAGATAAAAGCATGGCTTTCATAGAGATATAAAATTGAATATGTGTTAAAAGAATGTATTTTACTCATCTGATATGAGGGAACCAGGCAGATGTTTTCACTGGTTCAGAGGAAGAGTCAAAAGGGCACAAATTTATATGAAACAGAGCAATGTCGAAATGAATTGCAAATGGAGACAAAACTGGTTTTTCACCTGCAGGGAGGAAGTTAATTAAATCACCACTAGGCAGGACAAAATATACATATGCATCAGTTACCTACAACTTAAAGACAACAGGGCTGGAATCTGATAACCCAGAAGAGTAAGCCAGAGACAGTGCATAGTTTCCTATTGAAACACGAAGTCCTTTTTCTACAGGTTTCTCCAGTGTTTTCTTCTTTTAGAAAACATATGTCTTTGGCTAGAATATCACAGATGCTTGTGTTTATTTCATTGCATCCTATTAATGGCACATGATGTCTCTTTGTCTTATTACTGATGTTCACTTTGACCACTTGTTAAGATAGCACCTTCCAGGTATCTCCCTGTAATGCAGTTTCCCCCCTTTGTAAATAATTAAGAAATAATTTTGGAGTAGTTACACCATGGGAAATGGAAAGTGGTACAAATCAGGTTTGTATATTTTCTCCCAGAGATTTGGCTCTTCAACAATACTAGCACACCACTCTTTAAAGCAATGTAGGCCATTTGTTCCCTGTTTTATTCATTGGGCTATAATCTGTCACTATTATTATTTATTTTGATGTCCAATTTGTCCCAGATATGGCTTAGGAAACTTCATCAAGCTGTATTCTGTGTCCTGCCTTGCCTCCCATTATTCTTTGAGCATTTCTGTACTTTTTGGCTCAGCAAAATGTTCCAGGCTTATCTAGATCTTTCCAGCCCTGGACCGAGTCATTGCTCCAAGGATCCCCAGTTCCTTTTAGTGGAGGGTAGTGCTTGACTCTTTCAAAAGGGCCCAAACTCTGCTCAGGCCTCCTTCCCCATAGCCACCAACTTCTTCCACTCTGCCCAATGGCTATTTGAAGGAGAAGGAAAGGAAGCTAAGATATATGTGGATGAAAAATGTCCTCCTGCCATATCAGTAAACAAAGGACATTGTGGCCTAACTGTGGCAGCCACTACAGCTGCCCCCCCTGCCACCCTGAGGGGGTTCAGGATGGAGAAAAGCAGCATACTGGTCCTAAATAGCTAAGGTGCATGTCAAAGGAATGATTTCAATGAGCCCAGACTGTTGCATCTTCTCATATATGGAAAAGCACTAAATCCATTAACTTAAGATGTCTGGTTTTTCTTTATTTAACCATAATCTTTTGATGTTCTGACTCCCTGGTTTATTGCAAAACTCCTATGTGTCCCGGCTCCTCCCTTTCCTCTTCGGAGCCGTCCCTCAACGCTATCTGAGAGGCTGCCTCTGGGATTGAGTCCTCAGAAAGTCCACCGAATAAAATATAATTCTCAACTTTTAGGTAGTGCATTTTATATATATATATATATATATATATATATATATATATTTTTTTTTTTTTTTTGTTTAAAGAAAGGCAGGTTAAGGAGGGGGAAGGGAGCAGGAAGAGGAAGATCACTTTATATACATTTTTAACTCCCAAGTTTTATCAAACACTAGATCTGATCTTCTCATGGTCAGTTAGGTTTCTGAAGTGGTTACATTTTATGTGGTTGAAAATGTGAAACTTCTTCCGAATTGAGTACCTACTCTGCATGTGCCTGACATTATAGTAGTTGAGTTACAGAGCGAGCCTTTGCCTTCAGGTAGCTGGAAGGACAGTGAGATGTCCTAAGTCATGCAGCTGATGTATTCTCAGCACTGTGGACAAGGGCGCCACCCTCAGTCTGGTCAAGGAGGGGAAATCAGAAGTCAGGGAGGCTTCACAGAGGAGCCTAGAATCAGATGAATTTGGGGTAGGACTTAGCCAGTCTGACAAGGAGGGGAAGGGTATTCCCCCCGCAGTGGGAAGAACACACTTAATGCCAGAGAAATTTGGCAGACTTGAGGAATGGGAAGTGGTTTATAAGGTTAGAAACACTTGTTTCCTAATCTTCTTGACCTAATCTTTAGTTTTTAAAGAAGCATAATTGTCCTTTTTTACAGACATGTTTTGTTGATTGTGCACTTTTTTTGCAGACTGCTATCCCAGGGTTCCATCTGTGATCCAGGAATTATTGCAATGTCGCACGGTGTCTTCTTTCAGAAGAAGCCTTTTTTTTTTTTCTCTTAAGAAAAGAGAAAGTAGAATTAGTGGGCATTTTACCAAAGAAAGATAATCAACTATTTCTCCATTGTTGAGCATGTACTTAAGAACAACTGGACTAGTGTTTTTTGGCCCTACTTTTTCATTGAAGATATGCCCCTCTTATTTCTAGGGATTTCCCCCTGTTGAATATATACCCATTCTGAGCCAAATGGAGTGTTCTTGTTGCCTTTACTCATAAGTAAATGCAATAAGTTGGTTACAGTGGTTTAATCCCCATCTTTTGATTGTTTTGTATCATTAAAAAACACCAATTTATTGCTTGGAGAAATGTTTTGAAATGAATTAAGCTCTCTTAATGACTGTTAAATCTGCCCTATATCTCATCCTGGGCTTTCTTCATGATCTGTAATTTGTGTAAAACTCATTGCTTTCACACATGCTCCTTACATGACTGTTTTTGAATTTTGCAGACGATACCAGAAATTGCAGAAGATCATGAAGCCTTGGTAAGAATTTCTAAGAATGGGTTGATACAGATGATATAACACTTCCTTCTTCTCTGCATAATTAAACCCTGTCCTCTGACTGATTGTGTAACTATGTGTCTAGATGTTTTGAGTAAGTGATTTATTTTTGCTTTCTTTTTGATGTTCTTTTTTAAAATAATTAATTAATTAATTAATTTATTATTATTATTATTTTTTTGGCTGTGTTGGGTCTTTGTTTCTGTGTGAGGGCTTTCTCTAGTTGCGGCAAGCAGGGACCACTCTTCATCGCGGTGCGTGGGCCTCTCACTATCGCGGCCTCTCTTGTTGTGGAGCATAGGCTCCAGACGCGCAGGCTCAGTAATTGTGGCTCACGGGCCCAGCTGCTCTGCAGCATGTGGGATCTTCCCAGACCAGGGCTCGAACCCGTGTCCCCTGCATTGGCAGGCAGATTCTCAACCACTGTGCCACCAGGGAAGCCCCTTTTTGATGTTCTTATGAACAGGTTCTTTAAAAATTTATTTCCGTTTTCTCTTTGCTTTGTGGTAGAAAGAGTATTTTACGTTGGTAACCATAAAATGATCACATCAGGATTGCTACCCTTCTCCTGGAACAAGGCTAAGCATAATTTTATGTATTACTTTAAAAAAAACCTTTCTTTTTTGTGGCCTATGTGATGTTCAAAGTCAAAAGTCTTTGATTTTCTTCAATGGCTTGGTAAGAAAAAGATCCGCATTAAAAAAAATATTTAGGGCTGAAGTATGGAATGAAAATTATTTACTTTCAGTCTGAGAATGTGTTCAACCACCTATATATTTGTGAATTGCCTGATAATTGTGTCTGGAAATCTCAAAACTTCTTTCTTAGAGTATTCCCTCCTCAGTGCCTTTATTATCCACTAAACAAGGTGAGTCCAAAGAGTATCTAACAAACTCTCTATAATAGGTTGAACAAAGTCCCATTTTGCTAAGTTGTTAAGCATACAGTTTCAGTTTGAGAAGGAAGACTGAACAGTATTTGAAAATGTGCACCTTATTTTTTAAGCCTTCAGAGAAAATTCTGATCAGTGTATGATAGTGGTCTCAAATCATTCATCTTCCCCTACCCCTCCCACTAGAAGAAGTATTAATTGCAGGAACTCTTCAGTTATTAAATTCTAATAAAGTAGAAATATTGAGTTTTTAGGGTAAAGCTTCTTAAACCTAACTTTGATACATATTTTTAATATAGTAGAAGCAATTAATGGTAATAGTAGTAGAAGCCATTTTTTATGAGAATTTACTCTGTCCTGGGCATTGTCTCAATGTTTACACTCGTTACTTCTAATTCACACTTTTATCCACCATACAAGATGAGTAAAATTAGATTTGTTTCCTTTATGAAGAAGTTAAAATGAGGTGGTATTGGGATTCAAACTGATTTTTTCTCTAACAACCTCATACAATTTGCTAATGCAGAAGAGTTTTGGGCTCTGAAGCCAAAATAATTTCTTAAAATTTATCTGCCAGTAGTTTTAATCTTTTGGTATATAGAGGTGTTGGAAGTGTGACTAAGCGTGAATCATGATTTCCATTTATCAATCACAGACAAAATCAATGCTCAGGGCCCTGGTAATTGCAAAGTAGCTTAATCAGACTAAGTACCATGGATAATAATTATAAACTCTAGACAAAATATTGCAAACAAAAACATCTAAAAACAAGTGTTTGTTTGAAGAAACTGTATAGCAACTGAAAACAGACAGAAAGAAGAAGTAAGTCAATCTTTGAGAGAACAGATAAGCCCTAGATGAGATTTGTGTGTTTGCAGCTTTTTGCCTGAGGATTCCTGCTCATCCAGGTAGCATGGGGTGGCAAGAACCCTCAGTCTTAGTAAGTTACTAAGAGGATATAGTTTAGGGCTGGCAGAGCAGCTAGATTATTAAGGGGAATCCATGAAAGAAAGGAGGCTCAGAGGGTATGAGACGACCCCATATCTATATATAAACTCTGCCAAATCTATCACTGATCACTGAAGTGTGAATATACGTGTGTATAGGAACCCCAAAGGGACCTGGTAAAATTAGCAACTGGAAATGGAAAGAATTGGGAAGAGATTTAAACTGCCACTCACTGAAGAGTTTGGAGTCTGATTCTAGCCAAGTTAACTTCCTACTAAAACAAAAACCAATTCTTCAGAAGAACAAAACTGAACTATGAGCCTTGGCAATGTTTATTCCCAATGTTCAGAATACAGTAAAAAATTACTAGGTATATAAGTAATAGGAAAAGATGACCTGTACTTAAGAAAAGAAATAAAGCAAGTAGTAGAAGCCTACCTTGAGATGACCGAGATGTTGGAAATAGCAGATGAAAATTTTAAAGCAATGTTTATAAATATATTAAAAAACTAAAGAAAAGCATTAACATATTAAATTCGCAGATGGGGAGTCTCAGCAGAGAAATGGAAATAAGAAATAACCACTTGGAAATTATGAAACTGAAAAGTATAATATTTAAAATGAAAAATTCACTGTAGGAGTTGAAGATGGCAGAAGAGACAGTAACCTTGAAGATATATCAGTATAAATTACCCAATCTGAAGACTAGATAAAGTGAATAGGGAATAATTGACCTGTAAGGTAGTAACAATTGATTTTAAATACATTTAATTGGGGTCCCAGAAAGAGAGGAGACAGATAATGGGGCAGAAAAATATTTGAGGAAATAATGACAGAAAATTTCTGAAATTTGTTGAAAAACATAAATTTTTAGATCTAAGAATCTTGTTGAACCCAAGTGGGATAAATAGAAAACTATGCCTAGAAACATCATAGTCAAACTTCTGAAATTGAAGGATAAAAAGTATACCTTGAAGACAGCCAGAGAAAAACAACTTATTACATTAAGAAAATAAAAATAAGAATGAGAGCTGACTTCTCATTAGAAATAGTGGAGGCCAGAAGGCAACCTCTTAAAAGTGCTGAAAGAAAAAAAAAAAAGCTTGTCAACCCAGAATTCTTTTCTAATAACACTATCTTGAAAATGAAGGTGAAATAAAAGCACTTTCAAATAAAGGAAAACTAAGATGGTTCATTATTAGCAGATACACACTACAGGAAATATGAAGGAAGTTCTTCAATTAAAAGGCTTCAGATCAAATTTGAAAAAGCAGGACCCAGCTACATGCTGTTTACAAGAGATATACTATAAATGCAAAAGAACATGTAGTTTGATAGTGGAAAAACATATACCATGTAAATGGAAATAATAATAAAATGGTTGTTTTATTAATATCAGGCACAATAAGACTTCAAGGCAACATATTATCAAAGATTAAGAGAGATAATTCACAATAAAAAATGGTTGGCTCATTAGGAAGACATAAACTGTTAAATGTGTCTGTACCTAATATAAGGCTTCAAAGTACATGAAGCAAAATCTGACAACTAAAGAGAAATATAGACAAATCTGTAATCATGGTTGGAGATTTTAACACTCTTTTCTAATTTCTTTTTTAATTTCTAATCTCCCTTCAAGAAAGAATTTGCTAATCAGCCCTGAGGAGTACAGTTAGCTGATAGCTTCCCGCTATAGCACATTCAAGATCCATGACAGCTTTCAAACTAAGACCATACACGCTCTTTCCAGGCAGCCCCTAGTCAGTGAGCCTGGTGAGCATGGTGCACATACCAGGGCCTGGCCATTTCTGCCCATTGTGGGACCCCTCTAACAGTCCGTATTTATACTGAGCTTCCTCTTGGGTTGGCTGGGACTGTCAGATCTACATCTGCGTCCTCTTTCCTTTCACAGGCATCAGATCTACCTCACGGTCTGAAGGGTATTCTTACCCAGTCTTGCTTTGTGCCTCTTTATCTTTCACAAGCACCACCTATCTTCCAATAAACCTCTTGATCTCCTTACTCCATCTCAGCATTAACTGAGGACTAAACTGACCTATGAGGAAATAGAAAATCGGAATACCCACATCTATTAAAGAAGTTGAATTCATTTTCAAAAGCCTTTACACAATGAAAATTGGTTACACTGGTGAATTTTATTATACGTATGCAGAAGAAATACCAAATCTACACATATTTCAGAAAATAGAGGTAGAGGGGAAAAGTCCTCAATCATTTTATGAGGCCTATGAAGCCAGTATCACTCTGATACCAAAACCTGACAAAGCCAATGCAGGAAATAAAAATTATAGACGATTTAATGAACAGAGGTGCAAAACTCCCCAGAAACGTATGAACAAATATAATCAAGCAATGTATAAAAAAGATTTGTGGCCTGTAAAGATTTATCTCAAAAATAGTTTAACATCTGAAAAATCAGTCACTGTGATTTAGTATTTAGCAAAATAAAGGAAAAAACTTAAAGAGAAAAAGCATCTTTATAGATACAGAAAGTAGATAATAGATACAGAAAAAGCATTTCATAGCGTCCAACAGTCATTCATAAAAATTCTCAGCAATCGAGGAATAGAGGGAACTTCCTCAACCTGATAAAGACTATCTGCAAAAAAAAAAAAAAGCATTATACTTAATGTTGGAAGACTGAATCCCCACCCCTCCCAATAAAGATTGGGAATAAGGCAAATATGTAGCACTTCTATTCAACATTGTACTGTAGTTTTTAGCCATAGCAATAAGTCAAGAAAGAGATAAAAGACATAATGATCAGAGAGGAAGAAGTAAAACCAACTCTATTCATAGAGGACATGATTGACTATGTAGAAAATCCTAAGGAATCTACAAAGAAACTGCTAGATCCCATAACTGAATTTAGCAAAGTTTCAGGATATAACATGAGTATATGAAAGGGACATATTTTTATACCTTAATAGCAAACAACTAGAAAATGAAATTTTATAATTTCCATTTACAAAGTGTCAAAAATCATAAAATTCTTAGGAATAAATGTAACAAGAGACATCAGTATCTGTCACTGAAAAAAAATATATTGCTGAAAGAAATTAAAGAAGACCTAAATAAGTGGAGAATATACCATTTCATGGATTGGAAGACACAATATAGTTAAGATAGCAATTCTCTCCAAATTAGGTTCAGTGAAATACAATCTTTTAAAAAGAAATTACGAGCCAATCCTAAAAACTTGAAGGAAATGCACTGGACCTAGAAGAGCCAAAACAGTCTTGGAAAACCTCATAAAAATCACTAAAGTTGGAAGATTTCATTAACTGACTTCAAGGCTTCCTGTAAAGTTAGTTATTAACACAATATGATATTGGTGTAAGAGGATAGACAGATCCATGGAATAGAATAGAGTCCAAAATTGATCCACAGTTAAATTTTCAACAAAGGAGCCAAAAGAATATATGCTGATGTAAGTAATGCTATGATTCTAAAGGGTAAGGGAATGTCTGAAGGGCAACAGAAATCCATACATTTCAATGTATATAAGTTTTACCAGAAACAAAATAAAATACTAGGAAAAACTCAAAGGGCAGGGTAGAACTATATTCATTAATTCTGGCAATTAGGGATATATTCAGTATGATTTATTAATAACTTGGAACCTGGTCTTTATCTTCATCTTTTCTCTGCTTCTCTTTTGGGCATGACACCCAATGGAGACATTTGGAAGCACTATTCTTTTATAAAATTAGCAGCATAAAATTTAAATGCTTTGAGATTGGCTGAATTTTGTTGGAAAGAAGAGGGTCTCTACTGAATTGATGAGAAACATTTATTTGAATCATTCCAGCACACATGGTGTGTTGGCTGTGACATGGCTCTCAACCAGCATGTAAAGTTTGCAGTCGGCTTAATTTGTGGCAGTCAGTACTGCAAAATCTTTAACTTGGCACTTTATAAAAAACAAATAAACCAAGCAAATAAAAATGCTCCCTGCATGTGCCATGTGGTTGCTTTATATTTGTAATCCTTTTAGCCTTGATCTTCTGCACCCAGCACGGATTTCAGAGACAGGACCTTGGCTCCTGCCTTCCCTCTTGGAGCCTGAATCACTCCTCTAGCAGTGAAATAAGCATCTGTGTCAGGGTTCAATAAGAGCTTTTATAGCTGCCTCATTTGAAATGAGATGATTGAGTCCGTTGATTTGGAAGGTAATAAAATTTTAGCATGGCTCTCCTCTTCTTGCAACTAAGGATATGAAGTTGAATTTTGAAAAAATTCTCCCTCATGTAAACCTAGTATGCCATCCAGCAACCAGTTATAATGAATTATGTATGTCATATATATGCTATATGTATAATATAGTATATATGCATATTATATACTTTATAATATATAATATATAACATATAAACATAGTATATCTAATAACATATTTATATCTATATATTATATAAGATACATATGCATATATATGATTATATTTAATATATATGTCTAATAACATTATATCCATAGAGTATATAGTTATATATTTAAATATATTAAATGTTATTAGATAATATTTATATAAATATAAATTATATAACATTTATATAAAACATTAGATGGACCAAGAGAGCGATCCTTCTCCTGGGCACCTTGGTGTGATGTGAAGAAGCTTCTCTCATTTGTCAATCGTTCACACTAATGGGTGATTACAAAGCACAGAAAGCCCTAGCTGCAGTCTCAGAAACGGTGCTCCAACTCCTTAACAACCTTGGAGAGTTAAATACTGGTCCCGAAAGCAGCTTGGAGATTTGGAAATGAAACAATACTCTTTCCCTTCTTCTCCATCTTTTTCCCAGGTCCTTGCAGCCTGTCTGAGGAGCCTGTAGGCAGAGCTCTGGAACACTTGAGGAAGAGGGACAATCCCCAGATGTTACTAAGGCCATTAGGATTATGAGTCCATTGAGCAAGGAACAGAGTCATTTTGCCTTCAGATAATTAGCATAAATACAATTTATCTTTTGCTTTTAAAGCAGTGAGTGAAGACTAATATCATCTCTAGTCCCAGCTACAGGGAATATAAAGAAGAGTTTGATTTCAGCAGCATGTTACTCCTTTTTCACTGCCTGTTCCATTGCTTGTTCTTTTAGTGACAATACTGAGGCAGTATTTTTGCACTGTGTGGAGGTCACAAATGCCATCCTGCAATGTCTTGTAGATGGGCATCTTATAGCAGTTGAGGTCTTTTAGCATGCCAGGTGTAAACAAATGGCAGCCATTCATTATCACTTGGTTGTTTTTCCTTTTTTTAAGTAAATAAATTGCTAATATGGTTTATCACTAATAATATAATAAAATAATAAATTAGCTAATATTGTTTACTAATAATTCTATACATTATTATGTAATAATATTTTCACAGTAATACTAATGCCTACATAATCTGTTAATAAATCTTACTAATTGCTTTTATTTCCTGGCTCTCTTATTTTCCTGAGGCAATTTCCTTCTTTTTTTTTTTTTTTTTTGCAAGCTAATGTTTGGATTTTCTTAGGACTCATTGTCTGTAGAAAGAGCCATTCTGGAATTTTTATATAACCTTTCTTGCTAGTATTTTTAATCCATTTTCCACCTGTCTTTCTACTTTTTTTTGTTTTCTTAAAATAAGCTTGAGTTTTCTGGTTTGGAATTTCTCTTTTGGGGCATGATTCTCTGATGCCAGCCTGTATGATTGGGATTGCCCACCTGTGACTCAGAAAAGGCTTTAAAAAAATATTTGCTGCTTTTCTCTCTGGCTTGAAACGTTTGGCTTTTCTTGCAATTTTTTTTTTTTCTCCCTCCAAGGACAGAGAATTCTTGACACAATAAAGACAGACATTTGAAAATCATGAGCTTTATGTACCTTTTTAAAATACCACTTTGCATAATGATAATAAGTAACATTCGCATACTGCCTTCCATGTGCTATATACACTGCTTAGAGGGCTCTAAGTATGGTAGCTCCTTTCATTTCCCCAGCAGTCCTCTGAGTTAGGTATCACCACCACCACCAGCATCACTGCCGTCCTCATTTTTTTTTTTTTAATTAATTAATTTATTTATTTTTGGCTCTGTTGGGTCTTCGTTTCTGTGTAAGGGCTTTCTCTAGTTGCGGCAAGTGGGGACCACTCGTCATCGCTGTGCGCGGGCCTCTCACTATCGCGGCCTCTCTTGTTGCGGAGCACAGGCTCCAGATGCGCAGGCTCAGTAGTTGTGGCTCACGGGCCTAGTTGCTCCACGGCATGTGGGATCTTCCCAGACCAGGGCTCGAACCCGTGTCCCCTGCACTGGCAGGCAGATTCTCAACCACTGCGCCACCAGGGAAGCCCCGTCCTCATTTTTATAAAATGAGGAAATCGAGGCACACAATGTGTCCTTGTCCACTGAGAGCTGGCGGGTAGCCTCTGCTGTCTGACTCCAGAAACCACCCGCTTAACCATTTCTATCAGGCGCACCTCATCCTCTCTGATCTCCGGCAGCTTGGGATCACGGTCCTTTCCTGAGAGCCGCTTCCTCTTTAGTAGGTCTCTTTTCAGCATCACAGCTTCGGAGATGATGCAGAATTTTCCAGGTCTGTTATTGAGGCTGGGCTGAGAACACTAGGAAGAAGGGAAATTGTGAAGCTGTTTTAAAAGAAATATGAGCTTGTTTCCTATTCTATTAATTGAAAATGGTTGGGAAGATTCAATCTAAACACTTTATGAGACTTTGTAGTGTAGCAATTGTGATATATAAGAGTTTACAGATTAAAAATCTGAACAACTAACTTTATTTTAAAAAAATCAAGCATATGAATCAGTGTGGTTGTATATAGTGTGGAGATCCTGATGGGTGTAATTCAATGTACTTGAAGAGAAAGTACTTACCTTGAGAGTTTTGAGTTACTATTTATTATGGTGATAATTTACAATAGAGGTGAGTTTCTGTAAAAGATTCTCAGTGTTGTTTTGAAAGCACTAGAAATCAGGGTATTGTCTGATAAGGGTCACGGGTGGAGTTTTTTAGAAGGCCGTTCTTTTACTTGAGCTTGCCTGATCTCTGCTTAGACTTCTAACCCACTCATGAGACCCTTCCTACAGCCTTTTGAATCACAGCAAGTCTATGGCCGGCAAACAGTTATTATCTATAATATTCTAGAAAGATATTACATCAAGCCTATTAACTAAAGATAAGATGCTGGCCAGTGTAATATAGAAATGAATATGCTTACATATATATTTGTATCTATGTGTTTGTGTGTAAATGCACTCACCCAAACACACACACACACACACACACACACACACACACACACACACACACGCGCAAGTATAGACCACAAGAATCCTTTGCAAAGTGCTAATACTGTTAATAGAATTATTTATAATCTTCCCTGTTGGATACCCAGAGATAATAAAAGAAGCATATTGCCCTCTTCCTAATTTTTGTTTGCTGGGAAGCTTTTTTAAGCTATCATTTCCTGAATGCTTGTATGTTACACACTTTATTAAGTGCTCTACAAGCAGCCCTGTGATGAAATAGATTTCACTATCCAGTTTTTCAGTGGAGAAGACAGAGGCTCAGGGAGATTAGGGACCTGCCCAGTACAACACAGCTCACCTGAGTGAGAGTGTGAGCCCAGGTGTGTCCCACGGAGGCCCTGGCTCCCCTCTGTGAAGCCACCTGCCTCCTGCCTACTGACTCACTCACGTTTGCAAGGACATTGCCTGTGGCCCAGCTGCTTATCCCAACGATCTCTTACAGTTCTGTTTGTATTCATCTTTCTAAAGCTTTCTCACGTCTGTCTTCCCTTGTATTTAGCTCTTGGGCCCATCACCCTTACACCATCTTGTGTTTTCCAGCTTTGGAGACATGCTGTCCTTCACCCTGACGGCCTTTGTGGAGCTGATGGACCACGGAATAGTGTCCTGGGATACGTTTTCGGTGGCATTCATTAAGAAGGTAATTCAGATTGTGCTTCCCAAGGTCAAATCACTTCCTTCTTTTACAGATATTTTTCTCTGATTTGAGCATATTTTAGAGTTGTTTCTTTTAGTTCTTTGTGTTAAAGTGTGAGTGTGGTTTTTGATAGTATTATGTATGTGAGGGTCAGGGCACCTAAATTCGGTATGAAAAATGACGTTTTCTCCCCACTGGGATCATAAGGGATTGTATAATACATGGGAACCCATAGTCAAGGAAAATCAAGGTGACATGTTAAAATCAGAGAAGCGTCTGCTGAGCCCCTCTTCTGGACTCTGCTGTTCTCAAGATCTAAGTAGAGTTCCTGCTGTCCTTCCCGATCCTTCTCCCCTTAACCGGGTGTTCAGGAAAAGGGAAAGAGGCAAAATATACTGATTGTTATATGACTGGGTCTGAAGCAGGAATGTAAGAGAAGAAGGTGTGCTTGGATCCATGCCTCTTAGGCCGAGTAAGCCTGCTTACTTGTAATCTTGGTGCGATAAATGTCTCTGGGATCAACTAATTCGATTGGTTCCTACTTTCCTTAGGAGGAAACTAACAAAGGTACAGGCAAAGGTGGACCTGGTTTGGGGAGAGAGGGCAGAAGAGGCCCCTACCATTCCCAGCAGTTGAATAGTAATAAAGACGTGTCTGCAAATTTACGATTCTGTTTCCAATCTTCTAACCAAAAGTGAATAGCCCTGACTTTATAACTATTAAATGTAGTATTAAATCAAGAATCATTATTATTTATTAATTTGTTAACTTATTTTTCCTCTCTTTGTATTTGTGAAATGGTTTATAAATGTATTGGCATCTTTCTTCCTGCTGTTTTTGGGAATGAAGAGTTGTTTGGAATTCATACATTTATCTTATAGGTCTAGATTCCTGGGAAGGGTTGTCTAAAATAAAGAATTTCAGAGAGTCTGTGCAAAAGCTGGAAAATCAAAGCAAAATCCAGTATGAGTCACTTGAATTTTTAAAGACTTTTATTTTGAAATCATGGTAGACTTATAGAAAATTTGCAAAAAAATAGTACAGAATGTTCCATATAACCTTCAACCAGTTTCCCTAAACATTTTGCGTAATAATAGTATTATTATCAAAACTAGGAAATTAACAGTGGTGTAATACTGTTACCATTATTTGATTTCACCAGTTTTTCTACCAATTTCCTTTCTCTGGTTAAGGACCAGATCCAGGATCCAAGACTGCATTTAGTTGTCATGTCTCCTTACTGTCTTCCAATGTGACAGTTCCTCAGTTTTTCCCTGTCTTTCATGACTTTGACAATTTTGAAGAATACTGGTCAGTTATTTTGTAGAATGTCCCTCAGTTTGGGTTTTTTGATATTTCCCTCATGGTTAAATTAAGGTTATGCATTTTCCTTAATGTATAGAATATTAGAGAAGAATATTAGAGAAGTAATGTTGTGCCCTTTTCAGAGCATCACATTAGGGTATGAGATGTTAATATGCTTATTAATGGTGATGTTGACCTTGATTATGTGGATAAAGTGGTATCCTCTGGGTCTCCCCACTGTGAAGTTATCTCTTTTCCTTTTGAAGTTAGTCAGTACCTGGGGGGAGACACTGCCTTGAATTGAAGAGCATAGAAGGGCTCCTAGTCTGTTCATTGAGGGTGTTGGGAGCAGAAGTCTCACAGATTGAACGCCTTCATGACGTTGCCTATTTTTTTTCAGAGGAAGGCCGATTGGGAACCTAGGGCCTTCTTGACGCACCTCTGAATCCTTTTTTCCTACATAAGGGCATAAAGCCAAGAGAAACAAGTAATGGGAACCACCTAGAAAACATACAAAGAAGGATGAAGCCTCTTTTTGCCTATATTTGTCAATGATATGAATTGCTAAAAAAAGGAGAAATGACTGTAGAAGAGAAAGCCAAGGAAATCCTGATGTGTAAGGAAGTACTTTCCTTTGGTGGTGACAGGAAATGCAAGCATTAGATTATGAATGCAGAGAACAAATTGCTGTATTTTTTCTTTCCAAGATAAAAGTTCTAGAGAAATGGAATATTATTCAGCCATAAAAAGAATGAAATATTGCCATTTGTAGCAACATGGATGGACCTAGAGATTATCATACTAAGTGAAGTAAGTCAGACAGAGAAAGACAAATATCATATGATATCACTTATATGTGGGATCTAAAAAATAGTACAAATGAACTTATTTACAAAACAGAAACAGACTTACAGACATGGAAAACAAACTTATGGTTACCAAAGGGTAAAGGGGAGAGGGATAAATTAGGAGTATGGAATTAACAGATACACACTACTATATACAAAATAGATAAACAACAAGGACCTACTGTATAGCACAGGGAACTATATTCAATATCTTGTAATAACCTGTAATGGAAAAGAAGCTGAAAAAGAATATATATACGTGTGTGTGTGTATATATATATATATATATATATATATATATATATATATATATACACACACACACACACACACGTATATATGTACACACACATATATAAAACTGAATCACTTTGCTGTACTAACACTAACAGAATATTGTAAATCAACTGGACTTCAATTTAAAACAAAAGTTCTAGGGAAGTAAGTTCAAATCTACAAATACTGGATTTTGCAGATTTTTTATACTTAACAGAATTTTTCAATTCATTCTGAATTTATGGCAGGCCTTTCTTTCCTACATCCAAATTGCTTTGCTTTTCTGATATTAGAACCTCTTTTGCTATAAAAACAGTGCTGTTCTGAACGTGAATTCCTTGAACTTATGTTATGCTTTCACCCACATTATCTCTTTTGATCCCCACAGCAATCCTTTGCAGAACAGAGCAGTTAGTCTTGCTATTCCTGGTCAGGGGATGAGGACACAGTGACTTGGGGAGATTGAGTGAGGTTATAGAGAGCGGGGTGTCATTGGTCCCCCGGGTCAGGGCTCCCTCCCCCATCATCATGCACCTGTGTTTTAAGTGAAGGAAAGAACAGCTCCTGAAGAATAGTCTTGTTGAAGCAGCGTTGCCTGTTGTTCAGCCCTCCCTGACCTCACTGGTGCAGAGTTAACTGATTTCTTCTGCTCTCCATTCTCCTTGGATCTTGTATATGCCTCTGTTCCAGCACTTGTCACATTTCTGAGGACTTCTTGTTCTTTTGACTGGCTCTCCCAAGAGACCATGAGTCCTCAGAGGGTGGAACCATGGCTTTCTTCCTGTCTCTATCCTTAGAACCCGGCATAGAGTAAGACCTTAATACATTTCTGTGAAATGAATGAGTGAAATTTGCTTTGGAAGCATTTTTTTAAACCCTAAAACTTGAATAAAAAAAAGAATACTGTGCCACTGTATTTAAATATATTTCAATTAAAACTTCAGTTATGAATATAAAGGAATTACAAAGCTGTCTTTCTTTAAATGATGTGACACGTGGTTAGAGAGAATGGCAATAATCTAATTTTCTAACTGCTTATGAAAACAGTTTTCATTCACTGAAATTAAATAAAAATCATATTAGATCTAAGGAAGCAAAGACTAGCAGTCTTGGCAGTTTAAGTTAAAAATTAAATATTTTTCAAAAGGCAGCACGTTTAATATATGCTATCCTCATTCCTAGTCATTCTGTTTTCTTTGCATTGCTACTTAAATCTCAACTCCTTATGTGAATTTTTAAAAAAATGGTCATCAGAAAATGACTTTATAATTGATAATTTTTGTCAGGTTAACTTTTTTATTCATTAGCTGGATCAAATTCAGCACTTTGACAACCCAGGAATTGTATACAGGCAACTGTCTTTTAAATGGAGCTTTATCTAGACAAAAATCAACTAGGAAATGCTCTGACAAAAGATGCTTATCTCCGTGGTCCAGACTTGGCTTCCTATTAATGCCAAATTCATACGACTTTGGAGCAATATTTTTCCCTTGCCAGCCTTGGTCTCCTTCTCCACTATCTATTTTGTTATGTGTGAATCTAGATTCTAGTTTACAAACTTTTTCTGTAATAAATAATATCATTTCATAAACACTTTGAAACTTGGAATCCCTTGATGCCAATATATAACGTTGTTGCTTTTTAAAGACTTGGCTTCTTAGGGAGAGGGTCAGAAGGCGTAGAGAGGAAAGAAATGGAAAAAAAAAAACAATCTAGAACTTTCTGTGTTACCAGTTGGTTTTCCCCTAGCCAAGTATAATATCAGTGCTTTTTCTTGGAAGGAAAGTTTTATACAAATGCTCTTGAAAGCTTAGCTCTGCAGGAGGGCCTGGTTCACCCTGCAGTATTTTCAGTGCCTGGATAAACATCCAGCCAGTTTCAGCTTAGATACCCAATAATTTTTGCCTCTTAAAAACTTGAGAGATTTATGGGCCTCTGTCCAGATAATTTAAAATATGGTAGTGGAGCTCCATGTTCTCCATGGATCTTTTCAGTTTTGATAACTTAGGATAATTTTAAGATCTCAATCTAAGTGATTCAAAGAAGTGTTTATGTAATTTTAATAATTTGTATCATTGATTCATGTGATGACCCTTAGCTTCTTAAAAGTCACCCAAATATTCCTATGTTTTATTTAGGTAGCACTTTTAAATGAGTGGAAGCATGTGGAGGTAATATATATAATTACTGTTAGCTCCTCCTACCTCTTTTTCCCTTTGATACAGACCTACTTTCAAGAAGCTGTACTTTGATTGATTTAGGCCGGCTCACCTGTGTTGACCAAAAGTACAGAAATGGAGCTGGGAAAAATTTAAAGGCAAAGGAAGTCATTATTGACTTTTGGCAAGATAAGGGAAATTAAAATTTAATCAGACAATCTTTAACCTTCTATAGCTATACTACGATCTATAGTTTTTAAACTAGACATAGAAAATAACATTTATACAGTCACAAATTTGTCCATGCACCAATAAGGAGCCTGTCTACAGTCATCATGTTTGCTCGATCAGCCCTGATGCCTTGGTTATTAGTACTCATTTGTTGACAATATTGGGTCATTTAGATGTCTAGTTAAAACTATTGACAAATAAGGCAAAAGATAGAAGTTAGTTTCAGAAAACGACTAGTATCTCCTACAGAATTGTGCATAGGACTCTAATGAGTTGTGTGCCTGCTCTCTGCCAGCTTAGTGTGTTACACAAAATTTTGTACCCTGCTTCAGGATTGCTGAAGTGATGGGATCTGTGTGTCAAGGAAGAGCTGAAGTGATGGAAAAGATTAACTTTAAACAATACTTTGAGGAAGGTAACAGATTAGTTTCATGAGAGAGAAATATGTAAAAATGGCAAATGGAAATGGAATATATATGTGGGGTACAATGTCTGAATGAAAGCAAAGGCCATAGCCTGTTTTACCATCATTGTATAAGCCTGTTGGGAGCAGGTGAGAGTTAATAATTTGCAGAGAACTTTAAAACCCATTATAAGAAAGTGTGCTTCATACCAGGAAAACACTGAGAGTTTTGACTGAGTATTTCAAGAAAGGAAATACTGTCACAGGATATTTATGGAAGTAAAGGGTAAATTTGTATTAGAGGGAAATCTTGAATATAGAGGAAACTGAAGAAGATGCTGTCTTAGTAACCCAGGAACGAGTTGGACCGTGGGCCAGTGTTGTGTATATACAACTGAACGTGTATCAGAGGGGAGACATTGCAAATGTGTCCATGGAAATAGAAAGTAGGGAACTAAGACTATTAATCACTAATGATTATGGCAAACTTTGAGAAAGGTGATACTTGAGAAGTCAGGAATAAGAAGTCAATGAGACTGATTTTTAGCCCATTTAATTTTAGACTTTGTTGGAATGTCTAAGTGGAGGTATACTTTTGGATGCCAAGAATAAGCACGTAACATACTTCATAGTAAATGACTTTTTAATCTGTCTGTCTGTGCTAGATTATAAAGTCCTTGAAGTTAAAAATCATGTGTGTTTGCTCATCTCTTGATTTCCAGATCCTAGGTCAGTGCAAGCCTGTTTCATAGCATATGGTCAATACATATTACTTGAATGAATGCAAAGAAGGGATGAAGGCTAGCGGGTGGGGGAGGGAGGTTGACCATCAGCTCTCAGCTGGAGGATTCTCCATGGAGTCTTAAAGGTACATCCAAATTTACTAAATGGAGACAAGAAAAGGAGCATGGAAGGAGAATAGAATTAGTGCAGAGAAATCAGAGTTATTGTCAATGCACTTCTTTGTGAGTTCTTCAGTTTTCTAATAAGTGCCAAGAATTATACTGGGACAATGAAAAATGGTTGGGGTGGTGCTGGTGGGGAGGTCAAAGAATTTATATTCTATTTAGAAGAGATCTAAGTTAGGTGTTAAACCATGAGCACAGTATGAGGGTCATTGGATTTTTAGGGAGAGAAAGTTGGCCTTAGAGAAGGAAAGGTGGCATGATAGATATCACAGGGGAGCTGACCCAGACTGTGAGGATTAAGGCGAGGGCTTGGCAGGGACAGTAAACACATTAGAGAAGTTTACTAGCTGTGAAAGGAGCTAAAGCAGTCTTTTGAGAATCTTAAAGTTCTCATACTCTTCCTGTAGTCTGTATTATAAAATAATAGCTTTTTGGAATATAAAATCATCATGTTACTTTATTTCTCCATGTCATTTATTTTTCACCCCCTGAGATCCAGCTGTATCTGGAGGCACAGAGGGTGTTGATATCTGTACCCCTCACCCCTACTTTCACTGGGGAGTCATTGGGCTAAAAACAGTTGGGCTGGTAACTGTCAGTTGTCATGGTCCTTTTGCATTTTATCTTGTACAATGATGGAGAGAGGATGAGGAGAAGGGGACAGTGGGAGAGCAGAAAGGGAGAAATTAGTTTTGATGGGGGGGGAGCAGTAAGTGTCAATTTGTCATGGAACCAAATTATTTAGCTTTTAAGAAAGCAGTCATTATGATGATATAATAACAGCATTTTAGTGTGAGTCGTCAACAGACAGTAGTAACTTTTAATGAGACCTCTAAAATAAAACCTTCATGATACCCATGTGTTTGGGTTACTGTGATCCATTATTCTAACCCTTATTTTACTTCCCTCTTACATTGTGATTTATTATGGTTGAGGCTTTAGTGATTCATTCCTTAGGGAATGTATTTTAGAGCTTAAACGACTATTTTAACTTTTAACACTTCTAATTTAAATGTTTTCCTGTTTGCTAAATTTGAGAGAGATGAGAAGAATTTATTTTAACCATAAGAAATTGGAAGAATGGGGGAAAGAGTGTTTCATTGAGTGTTTCACTGAATAAAAAGGAGAGTAGCCAGTGAGTGAAAAGTTGCCAGTTGCATTGTGTTGACAAATGTGATTTGTGTGAGTCCCTTAAGAATGTAACAGGAGCATAATAAAAACATAAAAGCCACGGATCGTGTGGGTGAAGGAGTAGCCTGGAAGTGGAAGGGAATGGCTATTAATATATGTTGAAATTACTGTCTCAAAGAAACACAAGAGTTCTTACAGTATATGTGTTGAAATTGTCTGCCCCTGAAAGCTGAAACTCTGAAGAATCATTCCAGAAACACCAGACAGAATAATTCTTTGAAGCTGTTTCCTTTTTAAGATTGCTTATTACTGAGTTAGAGAAATAGGATATAAATAGTGGTCTGTAATAAGCTGGTGAACAATCATTGTTGACTCCATGCGTTTCTGACTATTCTGCTGTAATAGTACTATTCCAGGTACTTTTCGTCCTTGGTGTCTGGTGTTTCTTAAACGAGCTCCCGATTTACTTGATTTGCTCCCTTCTCTACTTCTTTGCTCTGCTTACCATGAATTGTGTCCTGCTTGGGTTTTCAGATAGCAAGTTTTGTCAACAAGTCAGCCATAGACGTCTCCATCCTGCAGCGGTCCTTGGCCATTCTGGAGTCCATGGTGCTCAACAGCCATGACCTCTACCAGAAGGTGGCGCAAGAGATCACTATTGGCCAACTCATTCCCCATCTTCAAGGGTAAGCAAGAGTGACTCCACCACAGTGGGAAGGGAAAATGCTTCAGGCGGACAACCACCAAAACCCCCTGGGAACGGTTTCATACTGGTTTGACTAATATACAGAAAAAGAATCTTGATTCGGTATATAATCAAACCATGTCCCATGCTTGTCCCCCATCACACTGACATGGCACAGTTACTTGCCCCTGGGTGCTCCCCTTGCCTGCTCTTGTCACTGGTCTGCCCCCAGTGCCTTGGTAGGCACTCAGTTCTGATCAATGTTGGCAGATATCGGTAGAGTTTTACTTTTAATAAGACACAATAGGACACTTTGTTCTCTTAAGTTCTCAACAGAGTCTTTATCCTTAATCATATAAAATAGTGCTTTCTGTGATATAATGAGAATTTTCATACTTAATTAGGAATTTTTAAAGCCAGGCGTCTTTCTTAGGCTCCAGGTGATTACAATGACCTTTGATTGGTGTATTCTATAATATACGAATTTTTTAAGAGGCTTGAGCTATGAGACAGCTGCCCTAGCAGCCTTCGGTCTTTGGGGATCTCTCCTTCTCTCTATGCTTAGGTAACTAGTAAGGTTGCCTCTGATGATACAAGCCTGAGAAGGAATCCCTTGTACGATGCCACTTTATCAATTAAAGTATTTGGATTGCAGGTGGCAAGAAGCATCCTGAGCTAGGACAGGGAGTTTATTGAAAGGATACTGGCGCACTTTATAGAACCGAGGAATGACTTAAGTAGCTAAGCCTTGGGAAGGACAGAAACTATGGCCTCCTTGGAGTCCTCACAACAGGCCTTTTCTCTAGCGTACTGGCTGGCAGTCATGTGACTTGGCTCCCAGTAACTGCCGCCCCTGGTCTCTCAGGTCACACTGGCAAATTTTCAAGAAGAAACCTGATTGGCCTGTTTGGGTTGGGGGTGTAGGATGGGGATGCGAGGGAGTATTCAGTAGTTCTCAATATACCGAAAATGTTGACTGTGTTTATAATATAAACTACCAAAGTGCATTAGAGGTTTCCTTCATATGGAGGGGGGATGGTGCCTAGAATGTAAAATGTTAAGTCACACAGGCTATGGATTGCGGCCTCAGGGAAAATTAACACATGCTCTAAAATGATGATTTTGTGTGAAATCTCTCTGGAAATAATACCAGTTTCACATGTCCCTGAATGTGAACTGTATCAACTTAAAAGTCTGTATCTTTTCTCTGAATCTCGAGGGCATCACTGTGCATTTATAGAGCGCTTTGCCAAGTGGAGAGTTTCTCATTTGCCAAGTGCTGTACTAAAGATTTTATATGCATTACCTCATTTTATCCTAAAGGCAGCTCCTTGAAATAAGAGTGTTTTTACCCAGTGTTACAGATGAGGAAGCTGTGTAGGGACACCCCGTGAACTTGTCCAAGGCCACACAGCCAGCCTGTGGGGCACTGGGCTTAGAATTTCATCCTGCCAAAGGCTGTGTTCTAAGCTCTGCCTCTTCCTAAATTATCTCTAAATACAGCCTATAGGCCTCTGCTCCTCAGCCTTGGGTCCTTCTTATTTACTATTTACCATGCAGCTAACATTAGATCTTGGCTTCATTTGAAATTTCCGATTTCATTCCTGTGAAAAGCAAATTTGTAAACATAAAAACCTATTCTTTTGTTATTTAAAAGTTTCTATTTGGTAGATAGCTAGTGGGAAGCAGCTGCATAGCACAGGGAGATCAGCTCCGTGCTTTGTGACTACCTAGGGGTGGGATAGGGAGGGTGGGAGGGAGACACAAGAGGGAGGGGATATGGGGATATATGTATACATATAGCTGATTCACTTTGTTGTACAGCAGAAACTAACACAACATTGTAAAGCAATTATACTCCAGTAAAGATGTTAAATTTTTAAAAAAGTTTCTATTTGGGAAATAGATTTTTAGAATATGTAATATTATTGCCATGGAGACAAAACAGTTTCCTTTGTCATAAGCCCAGGAATATAGGGATACCCAGGACTATTCCCAGGTATACTTCATGCATCAAACAGAAAATCACATACACACACACACATACACACATACATCCCCTGGTCCATATTTTTGACTCTAATAGAGGAGAAGCGGAGAGAGCCAGCTGGCCACCTGTACGTCTGGGTGATCTCCACTGAGCGTGTTTTGTCTGGCTAGCAATAGTAATTGTCCCCTCGCTGTGTTTCCAGCCTCGTGATGGTCAAAATATTTTTTCAGTGCTGAATGTGTTTTCTAGGTCCTGGCTTTCTCTCTCACTATTTTGGGGGGAAATAATCATGAGCTTTATCATGGTCTAACTCAGGGGTAGCCTCTTCTGACTTTCTGTATGTCTGTGTGTCTTTACAGGACAGATCAAGAAATCCAAACCTATACCATTGCAGTGATTAATGCACTTTTCCTGAAGGCTCCTGATGAGAAGAGGCAGGTAAGTTGCACTTCTTTTGTCTTAAAGACGGTGCCCAGTTGTGCCGGCAACTTTTGGTGCAGAGAGAGCCTTCCCCTTCCCATCCCAGGAACTCCTGTGGGGCTCCTTGCTGCTCAGTGGTTTGCCTGGACAGCCTGGGATCATTCACAGATCCAGTGGGAACTAGGTGGAGATGGGCAAGCCCCTGTCTGATGAGGAAAGTTAGGAGTGTTCCAGCGGTAGAGCCCTTTCATCACATGAAACCCAACATAGAAGCCCAGAACAAAGAGATGAAATAAAGATGAAACTCTGCCTCTGTGGTGGATGCAGAGTTAGAAGCCCCTGTGATCTTCTGTCATTTCATTGGATACTCACTGGGTCCAGGGAGGGATTGTCCCCATTTGCCTGATGAGAAAACGTAGACCCTGAGAGTTGTCATGCTTTTCCCAGGGAGGTGTGAGATGGGAAGGTGAGAAGACAGGACAGGGAAGGTGAAAATTGCTGCAGGGGTTGAGATAACTGTTCATCTGTGAGAGGGGCTCTTTGCTTGGTGATATTTCTGCTTCTGTGTGTGGATGTGGCCAGGAGGACTGAGCAATTCATTTCCCCTCCTCTGTGCAAACAAGAGGAGGGAACCCCTGAAATGGACCTACGTGAAAACTACCCTTTGATATTGGTTCTTCTTCAACTAGGGAAAGGACGATTATAAAGTGGTTGTAGAAGAAGTGGGTTTTTGCATGTCTTAGAATTTGGTTCACACCTCAGAATCCATTCCTGGTTTTTTTTCCATCAACATAACATACTTGTTACCTTGGTCACAATTTACTTCATTTACAAACTGGATGGAAATATGAGATTTTTCAACCTTTAGAAAGTGTACTGGGGAGCTTGATGACAGTTACCAATAAATTGTTTTAGAAGAATTTAGAAAGCTAGCATGCTACTGAACACTGTGTCAAGAATTTTATTTTTTTACTTTACTTTTTCGTTGCCAAGGATTTTAAATCTCAGTGGCTAAATGTGAAGGTTTCTGGTTTGTTTTCCGTTTAGGATTGTTTGCTCATTCCTAGGGGCTATGTTTGCACAATAAGTAGAGTGGCTTTATAGTTTCCTGTGCTTTTGGTTTGGTGTTGGCTGGAGCCAGGAGGTGCCTGTCCTCCCCAAGCCTATGCTCCAGGCTGGATTTTTAAGGGTGGCTTTGCAGATCTTAGGTGGGATCATGGGTAGGGCTGCTCCTTATATATTTATATCTAAATACTGGGCTCATGATAATTCCCATCATCGCAGCAAATTGCCTGGGCATGTTCACAAGCCTGACATGGGCAGCACATACATAAGCCTGACATGGGCATTGAGAAGCTTGACCCTTCTACTGGCCAGGCCACTGAAGGCTGTTTGTAGAGTGGAGTCAAGAGCCAGGCCAGAACGCTGATTGGACCTCTTGAGACTGTCTTTTTTCCTGTGGCTGGATTAGAGGAAATGAAAGCTCATGCTCACCCCAAGTGCTACGATTTCACTTGGATCTCTGCATCTAGACACGAGTAAGATGCATACACCTTGTATCTTTCTGTTACACTAAAACTACTGTTAATCTGTTGAATTGGAATTGAATGACCATGGAAAAGTAGAGAATTAGTTGCCAATCTATGCTGACTCCAGGCCAATGATAACAATGAAAACATAATGGGATACCATTATATTAGGAATACCATTAACATTAGGTTTGGATTCTGCTAATCAAATCTTTTTTTATTTTTGAAAAATTAGGCTCCATGAGACCGACATGGTACAGTTTGGCTGTATATTGCTATATTAATAATAAATCACAAAGTGTAGTCTAATACCATTAAACCATTTAAGAAAACAATTCAACTAAGAAAGATAGGGTGTATATCAACCAGCAGAAAATCCAAAGTATTATATGACTAATTTAGTCTTTGAAATAAAAATGACGATACTTATCGATAGAAAATTAACTTGGACTTTATAAACTATGTTGAATTTAAGATGAATCAGTGATTATTGTTGGTCAAGAAAAGGAATATTTCGATTTTTAATTTTTAAAGTACATTTTAGTGAGTTAAGAGAGAGTTGGCTCAAAATTATTTCAAGTTCATAATGAAGAAAAGTTTATTTGTTGTTATTTTCTGAACATCAGTGGAGGCCTGTAAAGCAGAAGATCAAGCTAGTTGGTAACATCTTGCTGTATATTATATATTGTTATTGGCTTATGTTTTGAAAGATTGAAAGGTCTGAATTGTTTTGGCAAATAGGAACATTTCCCAAAGCCTGTCACCATTGATAATATTTGAGGGTTTGCCATGCACCATGCCATGTTCAGTGTCTTATGTCATTTCATTTAATTCTCATATCTATAGAAAGTCTTATTATTTCCATTTTATAAATGAGGAAATTGAGAGTCAAAGAAAGTAGAGAACTTGACCGATTGCTGAGCTGATAAGAGTCCAAGCTAGAATCCCAACCTCATTCTTGCTCTTATTTGCAAAGCTTCCCACTGAATGCCGGTCAAGGAGACATCACCTGCAGAATGGCCTTGTATTTGCCTGGTAAAGAACTTACTGACACCTGAAAGACATCAAGCCCATTTTCTTACTCCAATCAGATTAAAACATAATTCTAAATACTTATTTACTGGATTTACAGGAATGTCCCTTTTTTTGTTTGTTTGTTTGTCTTTTTAAAGCTTTTGGACATTGGATAAATTCCACTTCAGTCAAAAAATTTTATTTATTTCAACATTTCTTTCCAACTTGGGCTCAAACACATTGGTAGGACTCTATTATCTGGATTTTCTTTATTTTTCAAAATGTTAATGAATTTAGAAGGATTTTAAATACCTATACCTTATTTCTGCTTTTACTGAAGAAAAATATGACTGAAGTCAGATCTTTTTACTTGGCAGGCAGACCTGGGCGATATTTTTGTTTTGCATTCATTGAGTTGGCCTGCCTGAGAGAGCAGTGAACTTGGGCCTGGGGTATAACTGCATCCTCTGTGGATGGTCCCCTGTCAGCCTCCCTGGGAGGTGGGGGGTTGGGTCATGGTTTCCCCTGCCTCCCAGGTATTGGAGACTCTCCCTTTTCCTGCCCAAATAAAGGGAAGGGGTGCTTGTTTTGTGGGAGAGGGGATAGCTATTAGGTGGGCAAGTGGATCCTTTTTCTTACAACTAGTTGCCATTATTTATTTTATTATTTTCATGGCAAAGAAGTTGGTCAGATCCCTTCCAAATTTCTCTACAAATATTTATGGTTTTGATAAGCATTATTTTAAAAAACCCCTTTATAGTTAAAAGATTTGATAGAAAAATCCGAAAATACAGATTCCAAAGGAAGAAATTTTAAAGAAACCTATAATTGCATTCCCAGAGAGGGAACCACTGCAACTACTCACACCTGTGGGACTGTCATGGTCCTTCTTCCTGCTTTTTGTGCAAAGACTCTCCTGCAGACATCATTTTTTCACTAGATATGATCATACTGCATGCACTGTTTTTTGGGTTTTTTAAACTGCTTTTAAAACTAAAGAAGATTTTGTGGACATCTTTCCATGTCAGTATATCTATACAGGCAGACCTCGTTTTACTGCATTTCGCTTTATTGTGCTTTGCAAATACTGTGTTATTTTACACGTTGAAAGTTTGTGGCAACCCTGCATCGACCAAGTCTACTGGCACCATTTTCCGACAGCATTTGCTCACATGGTGTCTCTGGTAATTCTTGCAAAATTTCAAGCCCTCCATCAGCAAAAAGATTACGAGTCTATGAGGGTTTAGATGATGTTATCATTTTTTAGCAATTAAGCATTTTAAAATTAAGGTATGTACATTGTTTTCTTAGACAAAATGTATTGCATACTTAATAGACTACAGCATAGTGTAAACATAACTTTTATGTGCACTGGGAAACCAAAATATTAGTGTGACTCACTTGATTGTGGTATTTGCTGTATTGTGGTGGTCTGTAACCAAACTTGCAATATCTCTGAGATATGCCTGTATCTATATCCATATTCATATCTGTCTATATACTTTTATATCATCCTAATGGTATAAACTATTCTCCATAGATTTCTCAAGTTCACTCAAACCATTCCTTAATATTGGGCAAAAAAAAAATCCATGGTGTGGACAAGGATTTTTCTGTTTTCTCTCTGATCAAGTTCCTGTTCCTTTAGGAGGGTAGCGGGATGTTTTATGAAACATTCATTGCCTACTCTGTACCAACCATTGTGCTGTGGCTGGGAATGCAAAGATGAAAAGGACGGTCTCTGTGCCCTTGAGAAGACCACACTCTTATGCAGAAGATAAATATTGTAAACAGATCATTATAATAATTGCTCTAGTAGATGTTGGAAATATACTGTCCCTTCTAACTTATTTTAAAAATTGTTAAGTCGATAGGCTGACATAGGCACAGAGAATTTTTTTCTTTTCTTTTTGTTTGTGTGTCAATAAAGCAATAATTTCATTTTTATTAAAGAAAAGGAATTATAAAAGAACGTTGGGCCTTTTGTTTTCATCTGATCCAAGAAGAAAAAAGAAGGACCTTTCTGTTTTGATCAGGAAGAAAGCCTGGCTTTCTGCGACCCATGGAAGGGCAGTTCCTTCTGGATTGCCGTTTAACTTGTTTCCGATGGTGTCCTCATCCTTGCCTTCTTGTTTTCAAGAGGTTGGAAGAGGACTTAGTATTGGATTTTGTTTTTGTTGTCGTTGTTTTTTAAAAATTTTGATTGGAGTATAGTTAATTTACAATGTTGTGTTACTTTCTGCTACACAGCAAAGTGAATCAGTTATATGTATACCTGTATCCACTCTTTTTTTACATTCTTTTCCCATATAGGTCATTACAGAGTATTGAGTAGAGTTTCCTGTGCTATACAGTAGGTCCTTATTAGTTATCTATTTTATATATAGTAGTATAGTATTGATTTTGACTTTGATGCCATCTAGCCCTTTTAGATCACCTTAGCGTATTTGTGTGCTTTTCTCTTCAATGCAGCGGGTCAGCAGGGGTTTTAAAATTAAGCTGTAACGTCTAACAGAGGCTCTGAATTTCCATTCCTTCTTCTCTCCTGCTGGCTTTCCTTTCTGTGGTGGCGATGGCCGTTAGGTTGGTGTAGAGAGCAGTGTTGACATCCTTGATTGTCCTCTGACTGTAAGTCCCCACGTTCCCTTTGTCAGCACAAAGTGGGCCTTGCACTCCCATTCTGCCCCTGTCCAGCCCTGCCTGTGTGCCCCCTCGTACTTCCTCCCTGTGTTCTGAGTTCTCCTTGCTATCTCCAAGTTTATTTTGACCTTGATCGAATTCATGGTTGTGTTTTTAAATCATAGCTTAGTTTCTTCTCTACTCATTAAGAGTAGTGACACTAAAAATACCGCCCCCCCCACCAGAAAACAACATTCAAGTGACTTCCTGAATATGAGCAGTATTTTTCCTTTGGGATGTTTGTACCAAGATTACGTTCAACTATTTCATTTCCCCTTAGTATCTGTTTGACAATATTCAGAAAGGGCATCTGTGAATCATTTCATTTAATAAAATCACCTGCAAATCCTCTATGCCAGTCAGGCAGGCCAAAGCACAAAGCACAGCCTGCAGAATTGAGGCCCAGGAATGCTGAGTGCGGCCCCTAGGGCTTTGCATCTGCCCAGATGTTTGTCCTTTGCTAAAACTTCACTCAGTTCATTTGCATAGACTATTAAGCCCTGGGGTATGTACTACTCACTCTTTGGTTTTGCACAGATTAAGATGAAATGGCTTTTAGAAGTCTTAGACCTTTAAAGTGACGGCTCTCTAGTATTGGAATCTCCTCTGTGCAGGCGTTTTGTTGCCTTGTAGTAAAAGCTCTGCACATATACAGTCTAATAAAAGCTGATGAGCCATTCCAGTGGGGAGCCATTGCTTTCATTTGGAGTGTTTGATTTTTATTCAGCACTTACCTTTTCCTGGAAGGAAGAAATTCCCAAGAAAACAAAAAGAAATTTGCAGGTGCCAGATTTCCTTCCTTTGCTGTTGGCTACTGCTTTGTTATCTAAACAACATTCAAAAAGTAATTCGAATACTACTGTCCACTTGAGTCCTTTCTTTGGTAAGAAATACTGCTGATATCCAGTTTTGAAGCACGCCCCAGGATAAAGTCACCTGGGGCCATGTGGAAATGTATCTTTCTAACCAAAGCTTTTCTGTCCGTGTGTTTTTCTTCCACAGGAGATGGCGAATATTTTGGCTCAGAAGCAGCTGCGTTCCATCATCTTAACAGTGAGTACCTCTGTGCCGTGACCACCTTGTTGGGAAGGAATGGTCTGGTGTATTTATTCATCTCCTCTTTTGGCTTGGCTTTGTGATTTGTTCTGTGACTTGCTTCTGTGCTGAAGCAGTAGTAACTAGAAAGGAGGAAAAAGTGTGCTTTTGGAAATGGAATAAACAAAGCTTTCCCAAAGGAATGGCCTCATGATTGGAGGGAGAGCATCTCTGGAACTGCTCTAGAGAGAGACGCATTCTGGCAGGAAGGGTTGGAAATCTCTCTCGGTGGGGCAGGTTTATGATACTCACTGTAGCTTTAAGCTTTGCGTTTAAGGAAATCAGGGGCTCCCTGACTTTAAAAATTCCACCAGTATGAGCTTATACTATTTTTAGTGAGGAAACTAGCTGGAAACATATCAGACTCTGAGAGAAGTCCTGAAATTTCGACCATCATTTTCCTGGGCCCCTTTCCTAGAGAAAGGCAGGAAAGACAGACATGAAACCCACTCATGAACTGTGATGCGAAAAAGACCTGAAACCTCACTGGAAAAGAAGCTCTACATGTTATGTTGTGAATGTTTAGAAAGAAATCAAATAGCAAGATTTCCTGAGGCCTTATCTGCTACTTGACTTTTAACCAAAGGCTGAAAGAAGCATGTGTGATTGATTCTTCTGCTTACCAAAAAAAAAAGTGCTTGTGTAATTCTGAAAAGGAGTTCTGCAAGCTTACAGTTACACACACACACACACACACACACACACACACACACACACACACACACATTCCAATACAATGAGGCCTTTAAAAATTAAAAACCTTATGAGGGCAAAGAAAATAAATATTCTAGAACCCAAAGCCAATAATAATGACTACAATTTGTCATCAAGTTTCATGTTAAACTTCTTGGCTGTTAAGGATAAAGAGAAACCATATGAGTGTAATTTTCACTGTTTGATAAAAGAGGTACCCCAGTTCTTCGGGGGATGACATATTTTGCCCCCTGGAATTGGAATCTGAAACGGGTATTGTTAGAACATTCTAATAGATTCTTGGTCCAAGAATGGCTTTTTAGAAATCACAGAGGGATTCATAATACGGTTATTTTTTATGCTGACTCTCAATAAAGGTGGAAGCAGTGATTTTATTTATTTATTTATTTATTTTTGGCTGCATTGGGTCTTTGTTGCGGTGTGTGGGCTTCTCATTGTGTTGGCTTCTCTTGTTGCAGAGCACAAGCTCTAGGCATGTGGGCTTCAGTAGTTGCAGCACGCGGGCTCAGTAGTTGTGGCTCGCGGGCTCTAGAGCGCAGGCTCAGTAGTTGTGGTGCATGGTCTTTGTTGTTCCATGGCATGTGGGATCTTCCCAGACGAGGGCTCGAACCCACGTCCCCTGCATTGGCAGGCAGATTCTTAACCACTACGCCACCAGAGAAGCCCCCTGAAGCAGTGATTTTTTTTTTTTTAAAACATCTTTATTGGAATATAATTGCTTTACAATGGTGTGTTAGTTTCTGCTCTATAACAAAGTGAATCAGTCATACATATACATATGTTCCCACATCTCCTCCCTCCTGCATCTCCCTCCCTCCCACCCTCCCCATCCCACCCCCCAAGGTGGTCACAAAGCACAGAGCTGATCTCCCTGTGCTTTGCGGTTGCTTCCCACTGGCTATCTATTTTACGTTTGGTAGTGTATATATGTCCATGCCACTCTCTCACTTTGTCACATCTTACCCTTCCCCCTCCCCATATCCTCAAGTCCATTCTCTAGTAGGTCTGTGTCTTTACTCCCATCCTGCCACTAGGTTCTTCATGACCTTTTTTTTTTTTATCCCTTAGATTCCATATATATATGTTAGCATACTGTATTTGTTTTTCTCTTTCTGACTTACTTCACTCTGTATGACAGACTCTAACTCCATCCACCTCACTACAAATAACTCCATTTCGTTTCTTTTTATGACTGAGTAATATTCCATTGTATGTATGTGCCACATCTTCTTTATCCATTCATCTGCTGACGGACACTTAGGTTGCTTCCATGTCCTGGCTATTGTAAATAGAGCTGCAATGAACATTTTGGTACATGACTCTTTTTGAATTATGGTTTTCTCAGGGTATATGCCCAGTAGTGGGATTGCTGGGTCGTATGGTAGTTCTAATTTTAGTTTTTCAAGGAACCTCCATTCTGTTCTCCATAGTAGCTGTATCAATTTACATTCCCACCAATGGTGCAAGAATGTTCCCTTTTCTCCACACCCTCTCCAGCATTTATTGTTTCTAGATTTTTTGATGATGGCCATTCTGACCGGTGTGAGATGATATATCTCATTGTAGTTTTGATTTGCATTTCTCTAATGATTAATGATGTTGAGCATTCTTTGATGTGTTTGTTGGCAATCTGTATATCTTCTTTGGAGAAATGTCTATTTAGGTCTTCTGCCCATTTTTGGATTGGGTTGTTTGTTTTTTTGGTATTGAGCTGCATGAGCTGCTTGTAAATCTTGGAGATTAATCCTTTGTCAGTTGCTTCATTTGCAAATATTTTCTCCCATTCTGAGGGTTGTCTTTTGGTCTTGTTTATGGTTTCCTTTGCTGTGCAAAAGCTTTGAAGTTTCATTAGGTCCCATTTGTTTATTTTTGTTTTTATTTCCATTTCTCTAGGAGCTGGGTCAAAAAGGATCTTGCTGTGATTTATGTCATACAATGTTCTGCCTATGTTTTCCTCTAAGAGTTTGATAGTGTCTGGCCTTACGTTTAGGTCTTTAATCCATTTTGAGTTTATTTTTCTGTATGGTGTTAGGGAGTGTTCTAATTTCATACTTTTACACGTACCTGTCCAGTTTTCCCAGCACCAGTTATTGAAGAGGCTGTCTTTTCTCCACTGTATATGCTTGCCTCCTTTATCAAAGATAAGGTGACCATATGTGCGTGGGTTTATCTGTGGGCTTTCTATCCTGTTCCATTGATCTATGTTTCTGTTTTTGTGCCAGTACCATGCTGTCTTGATTACTGTAGCTTTGTAGTGTAGTCTGAAGTCAGGGAGCCTGATTCTTCCAGCTCCATTTTTCGTTCTCAAGATTGTGAAGCAGTGATTTTAAAGCATAGTGCAGTGAAGGTGTTTGTGCAGGGGAGGAGAGTGGGGAGATGAAGGAGTAGAAACTTGGAATTAAGGTCTTAGCCTGTTGTTGGTACCGCCTTGGTAAGGCAGTTGGAGTTAGAATACCCAGAGATGGGGTGGGTGGAATGACTGTAACCATCATGTCTCAAAGATCAGTTTGTTTCAATGGGACTTTTTATATGAGATTTTGATGGCTGAAAGTTCAAGGTTGGTATTCTCTGGCAATAACTTGGAGTGCAGATACTTTTGAGTTGCTAATAAAATAGATACCCATATGCTCTAGTACCCATACACTTTGGATACTCAACATATACTACGAATTAACATTCTATTGGGAAGATTGGAAGATATAAAGTTTGATTCTCCCCCCATCCCATTGCCTGGCTTCCCACCCCGCAACCTCCATAATTTTGGTTCAGCCACTTCCTTCTATTCCTCATTCTTCACCCCACCCCTCCTTCTTCAATTGCTTATTTTGACATGGTGCTCAGAGCTGGCTGAGGAGTCCAGGTGCACGTCAGGTTGGGGGGCACCCAGAGAAAGTTCTTTGAGACAGCAAGATGTGGTTGGGTCTGGCACGTTCAAAATAACTCATTTGAACGGGTGTTTCACCACTTTGACTGGTTGGTTGGCAGTTTTAAGGCACAACGGTGGTCTCTGACAAATCAGATGTATATTAGACCCAAATGCTGCATCCCATTTCAACCCAACCCTGGTGTGGGCGAAGTCCCCCATATCTGTCTCCTGCCACTCCTTTTATATTTGTTCCATTTTGGTTCTGTTTCAAAGGGGAAGGGTCATTTTTTAAAAAAAATTTCATTGTTAACAGGTGAGTAAAAAGTAATATACATAAATTCACTCACTGCATTGTGGTGACAGTAGTTACTGTACAGTTTCCACGGTGAATTAACTACAAACCTGATAGGTACTTTGCTTTTGTGTGATGCTTCTAAAACTTTTCCCCGTTGAGAAGTGGGATCACTTGTCAGAGACAGTTGCAGCGTTAAGATGATGGCAAAATTGCTTACAATACATATGCACCATTTATTTCTCTACTGCAGGCAAGCAATGCTTCTGTTGTAGAAATCCACAGTTTTTCTCAAGGTGCTCTCATTTCAGGCACACCTTCTCTTGATTTATATGGATGTAATCACCACCGAATTTCCACTGCCTTCCCCACCTCCACTCTTCACTGCACACAGTAGGTCTTTTCTCCACTTCTGGCCTAAAGATCAGGAACCTTACTGGGCCCTGAGATGTAAAGGAATGCTCCAGGGTCACCTGTGTGCTCATCTTTCTCCTGAAGGGCGGTTCCACCCACTTACATCCCCCTTGCTTCCAAATAAGGACTTCTGAGGTTCTGCTTGGCATCATGATGGGGGGTAACTTAGGTTATTTGCTTTTTCTTTCTTCCTTTGTTTAAAAAACGTTCACTTGTGAACCATCTCCCTAGCATGTCATCCGAGCTCAGCGGGCCATCAACAATGAAATGGCACACCAGCTGTACGTGCTGCAGGTGCTAACCTTTAACCTTTTGGAAGACAGGATGATGACCAAGATGGATCCCCAGGACCAGGTGAGTGCTCGTTAGACAACGGTAAAAGCACATGTGGGAAAGAGTGTCATTAAAAGTCTTTTCTTGGGCTACTTGGAAACCAGGAGGTTTTAGATGATGATGATATTATTTTATTATCATCTCAGGACTTAGGGGAATGGAGTTAAAATTTAGGTGAATCTAGGATCAGAGAATAAAATAAATGAATTATTTCATTATGCATCAAACACATGCATATTCTTTCTTTATTGGGTAAGAAAGCTTGACGTCACGTGGCTGCAAACGTTGGCCCTTAACCCCAATACCTTCAACGGCGATAGCTTTGGAGTCGAGTTCCCAGAACACATAGCCACTTGGTAGCTCTGTGTGAGATTGATTCTGCAGGCTGAAGGAGTAATTTCCATTCTCCAGTGATCAGTGCCACGGGTGGAGGTCCCAGGTTACATCTGATTTCTGGGCTTACATCTTTGTCAGTTGTCTCTTTGCTATAATTCTCTCTAGGTCTCTGGTTGTTGTGCATGAAAAGTCAAGTCTCGATCCAAAACGCTTTGGGAGAACTTTACTATGTGAGGACGGAGTGAGAGGAAACAGCTGGGAGCCCTGCTGTAGCACATTTTCAACTTAAATAGCGCTGCAGCTTTGGAAAGGAAAACACTCATTATTGGCACGTGAGGGTCTGATCTCTAGCAGATGTGGATGCACATGCAAAGTGTGTAACCACCGCAGCACTTCATTCATGGCGTGAGGCCATGCGATTAGGAATGATGGAGAGGTTTCGAGCAGCTGTCTAACATGCCCCACGCTTTTGGCAAGACCAAGTGCGATCTCCCAGAGAGATGTGACTGTCTTACTACTTCTAGTACGAAAGGCGATGTGTCTTAAGGTGAAACAGCCCTCCCTGCTTGGAAACCGCCTCCTTTTATCTAAAAGATATATTTTTTCTTATTGTGGTTAAATATGCCTCACAGAAAATTTACCATTTTAACCATTTTTAAGGTTTGTTTCTATGAAGTCACTTCTCAGTGGAGTTAGGGATCCGTTGTCACTTACATATTGTTCATAAACCTTACGTGCCTCTTGCTTTATTTCTGACAGTACAGGACTCCCAGGTCCTCTAATTTTTTTTTTTTTTTCCAATCACAAGCCTTCCATCATATTTGGGGCTCTCATTTAGAACTTCACGAGGCAATTGATATCAGTGCTCCAAGTGGCTTGGCTGTGAGGGTAATTGTGGAATAAAGCCAGGGCCTACCAGCAGGGAGAGTGGCAGGAGGAAAAGAAGTATACAGAGCTGTAACTTAGGACATTGGTTGCCTTTTATCTGTTTTTCCTTTGCCTGTATGCAGTGATTCATTTAGACCCTGGGGAACGAGGGAGTAGATGTAACGTCACACAGTGAAGGCAGCTCTCTCTCTCCCTCCCATTTTTTCTCCCTAACCCCTTCAGGCTCAGCGGGACATCATATTTGAACTTCGAAGAATTGCTTTTGATGCAGAGTCTGAACCAAATAACAGCAGCGGCAGCATGGAGAAGCGCAAGTCCATGTACACCCGGGATTATAAAAAACTTGGCTTCATTGTAAGTAAGCCATCTCCAGTAAGCTCTCCTTCCAGCATCCTGGGGCCTGACCTCAGCCACATAACTGATGTCTCCTCCAAGCGTGTGGTCCTCTTGTGCCTTACAGAATAGTTTCCACATTTTCCAGATGTTTAGCTGGTTTAAACAAGATCACATGAAAATCTCTTCTGGCTGCAGTGAAATGGAATAACTTGCACAAGTGTGACTAATACTGAGTTTGTTTATTCAGTTCTGATTAAATGTAACCAAGAGTAGTTAGCCCGGAAAGCATCTAGACTTCATTAAATCTACTTCACAAGAGGCTTAAGGTTCTATTTGAATTAAATGGGTGATGGCAACTGTGGGATGGATCTTATTATTGGGCTAGTGATTGGATTATTCACATACATCGATTTCATATCAAAATCAAATTGAGTCTCCTGAAATTTAATCACGATCTGATTTATGCAATTTATATTTTCCTAAAAGTTTTGTCTTGCTATGGATGCTGATAAGATATCTCCTAGATTTTCTTTTTATTCAGTTTGCAAATCAGAACACAGCTTGTCCTGAATATAAACTGTTGTTTGTGTTTCTACTTCTGGTCTATTCTTGCTTTTATCACCATCACATTTCTATATGACCTTTGGCTAATTAATCTCAAATTCTGCAGGTGTAAACTTGGGTTTCTTTTTTACCTCCTTCATAAGCATCATAAATGAGATTTCTGGCTTCAGTGATTAGAAATCACCAGGCATTATTTTTTTATTTTTATTTTTTCACACACACACACTGTATTTTATTTTTACAAGAGATAGATAAACTGGCACCAAGCATTGTAAATGGATGACCACAACAAAAGCAACAATGATTGCAATTACCAAACACGAAACACACTCATATTGACATTCAGTCCAGTAATCCTCCACTGTAACAGCTCCTTTACTTTGCAGTGAAAATTGATTTGTATATTTTTTGCCTCTGAGTCCTTGTGGGATTTTTTTTTTTTAATGCAAACAGAAAGTCACAAAAATTATAATCATCCTCATCGGTTCACTCAGTCCCATGTGATTAATGTTTTTTTATCTTGATCTTTTGTTAGCACTTTTATGAATTCATCAGCTTTCCATTAGAGTTCTGAAAATGTTTGTTCATTCAGTTCAACAGTATAGTCAGTTACCAGAAACCTGTACTTGTCAGAGTCTTTTCCATGAATTCCTTGAAGATGAAAATCTTTTATAGGAACATTTTTGCAAAAGCATCAGAGTACACCCAGAACTGTCTGTAAATGACAAAAGACTTAAAAATGACCACGGTTAAAGATTTGATGAAAGTTCATAATAATGCAATTGACAAGGAAATTTAGTTATTTCTGAGATATACATTTAAAGTAATGACTAGAATTATGACTTATAACATTATACCAGAACATATAAAATTTTTAGAAATTTCATGTAATGTCTGAAACATTTATATTAACATATTTCCATACAAATAACCCAAAGAAAGTTTAGTATTAGTTGTTTCTGTTTGTTTGTTTGTTTTTTTATACTGCAGGTTCTTATTAGTCATCAATTTTATACACATCAGTGTATACATGTCAATCCCAATCACCCAATTCAGCACACAACCATCCCCACCCCACCGTGGTTTTTCCCCCTTGGTGTCCATATGTCCGTTCTCTACATCTGTGTCTCAACTTCTGCCCTGCAAACCGGTTCATCTGTACCATTTTTCTAGGTTCCATGTACATGCATTAATATACAATATTTGTTTTTCTCTTTCTGACTTACTTCAGTCTGTATGACAGTCTCTAGATCCATCCACGTCTCAACAAATGACTCAATTTCGTTCCTTTTTATGGCTGAGTAATGTTCCATTGTATATATGTACCACATCTTCTTTTTCCATTCGTCTGTCGATGGGCATTTAGGTTGCTACCATGACCTGGCTATTGTAAATAGTGCTGCAATGAACATTGGGGTGCATGTGTCTTTTTGAATTATGGTTTTCTCTGGGTATATGCCCAGTAGTGGGATTGCTGGGTCATATGGTAATTCTATTTTTAATTTTTTAAGGAACCTCCATACTGTTCTCCATAGTGGCTGTATCAATTTACATTCCCACCAACAGTGCAAGAGGGTTCCATTTTCTCCACACCCTCTCCAGCATTTGTTCTTTGTAGATTTTCTGATGATGCCCATTCTAACTGGTGTGAGGTGATACCTCACTGTAGTTTTGATTTGCATTTCTCTAATAATTAGTGATGTTGAGCAGCTTTTCATGTGCTTCTTGGCCATCTGTATGTCTTCTTTGGAGAAATGTCTATTTAGGTCTTTTGCCCATTTTTGGATTGGGTTGTTTGTTTCTTTAACATTGAGCTGCATGAGCTGTTTATATATTTTGGAGATTAATCCTTTGTCCGTTGATTCGTTTGCAAATATTTTCTCCCATTCTGAGGGTTGTCTTTTCGTCTTGTTTATGGTTTCCTTTGCTGTGCAAAGGCTTTGAAGTTTCATTAGGTCCCATTTGTTTATTTTTGTTTTTATTCCATTACTCTAGGGGATGGATCAAAAAATATCTTGCTGTGATTTATGTCAAAGAGTGTTCTTCCTATGTTTTCCTCTAAGAGTTTTATAGTGTCTGGTCTTACATTTAGGTCTCAAATCTATTTTGAGTTTATTTTTGTGTACGGTGTTAGGGAGTGTTCTAATTTCATTCTTTTACATGTAGCTGTCCAGTTTTCCCAGCACCACTTATTGAAGAGACTGTCTTTTCTCCATTGTATGTCTTTGCCTCCTTTGTCATAGATTAGTTGACCATAGGTACGTGGGTTTATCTCTGGGCTTTCTATCATGTTCTATTGATCTATGTTTCTGTTTTTGTGCCAATACCATATTGTCTTGATTACTGTAGCTTTGTAGTATAGTCTGAAGTCAGGGAGTCTGATTCCTCCAGCTCCGTTTTTTTCCCTCAAGACTGCTTTGGCTATTCGGGGTCTTTTGTGTCTCCATACAAATTTTAAGATGATTTGATCTCGTTCCGTAAAAAATGTCATTGGTAATTTGATAGGGATTGCACTGAATCTGTAGATTGCTTTGGGTAGTATAGTCATTTTCACAATATTGATTCTTCCAATCCAAGAACATGGTATATCTCTCCATCTGTTGGTATCATCTTTAATTTCTTTCATCAGTGTCTTATATTTTTCTGCATACAGGTCTTTTGTCTCCCTAGGTAGGTTTATTCCTAGGTATTTTATTCTTTTTGTTGCAATGGTAAACGGGAGTGTTTTGATAACTTCTCTTTCAGATTTTTCATCATTAGTGTATAGGAATGCAAGAGATTTCTGTGCATTAATTTTGTATCCTGCAACTTTACCAAATTCATTGATTAGCTCTAGTAGTTTTCTGGTGGCATTTTTAGAATTCTCTATGTATAGTATCATGTCATCTGCAAACAGTGACAATTTTACTTTTTCTTTTCCAATTTATATTCCTTTTATTTCTTTTTCTTCTCTGATTGCCGTGGCCAGGACTTCCAAAACTATGTTGAATAATAGTGGTGAGAGTGGACATCCTTGTCTTGTTCCTGATCTTAGAGGAAATGCTTTCAGTTTTTCACCATTGAGAATGATGTTTGCTGTGGGTTTGTCATATACTGCCTTTATTATGTTGAGGTAGTTTCCCTCTATGCCCACTTTCTGGAGAGTTTTAATCATAAATGGGTGTTGAATTTTCTCAAAAGCTTTTTCTGCATCTTTTGAGATGATCATATGTTTTTCATTCTTCAATTTGTTAATATGGTGTATCACAGTGATTGATTTGCATGTATTGAAGAATCCTTGCATCCCTGGGATAAATCCCACTTGGTCATGGTGTATGATCCTTTTAATGTGTTGTTGGATTCTGTTTGCTAGTATTTTGTTGAGGTTTTTTGCATCTATATTCATCAGTGATATTGGTCTGTAATTTTCTTTTTTTGTAGTACCTTTGTCTGGTTTTGGTATCAGGGTGATGGTGGCCTCATAGAATGAGTTGGGGAGTGTTCCTTCCTCCATAATTTTTTGGAACAGTTTGAGAAGGATGGGTGTTAGCTCTTCTCTAAATGTTTGATAGAATTCACCTGTGAAGCCATCTGGTCCTGGACTTTTGTTTGTTGGAAGATTTTTAATCACAGTTTCAATTTCATTACTTGTGATTGGTCTGTTCATATTTTCTGTTTCTTCCTGGTTCAGTCTTGGAAGGCTATACCTTTCTAAGAATTTGTCCATTTCTTCCAGGTTGTCCATTTTATTGGCACAGAGTTGCTTGTAATAGTCTCTTAGGATGCTTTGTATTTCTGCGGTGTCTGTTGTAACTTCTCCTTTTTCATTTCCAACTTTATTGATTTGTGTCCTCTCCTTCTTTTTCTTGATGAGTCTGGCTAATCGTTTATCAATTTTGTTTATCTTCTCAAAGAACCAGCTTTTAGTTTTATTGATCTTTGCTATTGTTTTCTTTGTTTCTATTTCATTTATTTTTGCTCTGATCTTTATGATTTCTTTCCTTCTGCTAACTTTGGGTTTTGTTTGTTCTTCTTTCTCTAGTTCCTTTAGGTGTAAGGTTAGATTGTTTAGTTGAGATTTTTTTTGTTTCCTGAGGTAGGCTTGTATAGCTATAAACTTCCCTCTTAGAACTGCTTTTGCTGCATCCCATAGGTTTTGAATCGTTGTGTTTTCATTGTCATTTGTCTCTAGGTATATTTTGATTTCCTCTTTGATTTCTTCAGTGATCTCTTGGTTATTTAGTAACATATTGTTTAGCCTCCATGTGTTTGTGTTTTTTACGTTTTTTTCCCTGTAATTCATTTCTAATCTCATAGCATTGTGGTCAGAAGAGATGCTTGATTTGATTTCAATTTTCTTAAATTTACCGAGGCTTGATTTGTGACCCAAGATGTGATCTATCCTGGAGAATGTTCCGTGCACACTTGAGAAGAATGTGTAATCTGCTGTTTTTGGATGGAATGTCCTATAAATATCAATTAATTCTATCTGGTCTATTGTGTCATTTAAAGCTTGTGTTTCCTTACTTATTTTCATTTTGGATGATCTGTCCATTGGTGTAAGTGAGGTGTTAAAAGTCCCCCACTATTATTGTGTTACTTTCGATTTCCTCTTTTATAGCTGTTAGCAGTTGCCTTATGTATTGAGGTGCTCCTATGTTGGGTGCATATATATTTATAATTGTTATATCTTCTTCTTGGATTGATCCCTTGATCATTATGTAGTGTCCTTCCTTGTTTCTTGTAGCATTCTTTATTTTAAAGTCTATTTTATCTGATATGAGTATAGCTACTCCAGCTTTCTTTTGATTTCCATTTGCATGGAATATCTTTTTCCATCCCCTCACTTTCAGTCTGTATGTGTTCCTAGGTCTGAAGTGGGTCTCTGGTAGACAGCATTTATATGGGTCTTGTTTTTGTATCCATTCAGCAAACCTGTGTCTTTTGGTTGGAGCATTTAATCCATTCACGTTTAAGGTAGTTATCGATATGTATGTTCCTATGACCATTTTCTTAATTGTTTTGCGTTTGTTTGTGTAGGTCCTTTTCTTCTCTTGTGTTTCCCACTTAGAGAAGTTCCTTTAGCGTTTGTTGTAGAGCTGATTTGGTGGTGCTGAATTCTCTTAGCTTTTGCTTGTCTGTAAAGCTTTTGATTTGTCCATCGAATCTGAATGAGATCCTTGCCGGGTAGAGTAATGTTGGTTGTAGGTTCTTCCCTTTCATCACTTTAAGTATATCATGCCGCTCCCTTCTGGCTTGTTGAGTTTCTGCTGAGAAATCAGCTGTTAACCTTATGGGAATTCCCTTGTATGTTATGTTTCATTTTTCCCTTGCTGCTTTCAATAATTTTTCTTTGTCTTTAATTTTTGCCAATTTGATTACTATGTGTCTCGGCGTGTTTCTCCTTGGGTTTATCCTGAATGGGACTCGCTGTGCTTCCTGGACTTGGGTGGCTATTTCCTTTCCCATGTTAGGGAAGTTTTTGACTATAATCTCTTCAAATATTTTCTCGGGTCCTTTCTCTCTCTCTTCTCCTTCTGGGACCCCTATAATGCGAATGTTGTTGCATTTAATGTTGTCCCAGAGGTCTCTTAGGCTGTCTTCACTTCTTTTCATTCTTTTTTCTTTAGTCTGTTCCACAGCAGTGAATTCTACCATTCTGTCTTCCAGGTCACTTATCCGTTCTTCTGCCTCAGTTATTTTGCTATTGATTCCTTCTAGTGTAGTTTTCATTTCAGTTATTGTATTGTTCATCTCTGTTTGTTTGTTCTTTAATTCTTCTAGGTCTTTGTTAAACGTTTCTTGCATCTTCTTGATCTTTGCCTCCATTCTTTTTCCGAGGTCCTGGATCATCTTCACTATCATTATTCTGAATTCTTTTTCTGGAAGGTTGCCTATCTCCACTTCATTTAGTTGTTTTTCTGGAGTTTTATCTTGTTCGTTCATCTGGTACATAGCCCTCTGCCTTTTCATCTTGTCCATCTTTCTGTGAATGTGGTTTTTGTTCCACAGGCTGCAGGATTGTAGTTCTTCTTGCTTCTGCTGTTTGCCCTCTGGTGGATGATGCTATTTTAGAGGCTTGATGGGAGGGACTGGTGGTGGGTAGAGCTGACTGTTGCTCTGGTGGGCAGAGCTCAGTAAAACTTTAATCCACTTGACCGTTGATGGGTGGGGCTGGGTTCCCTCCCTGTTGGTTGTTTGGCCTGAGGCAACCCAACACTGGAGTCTTCTTGGGTTCTTTGGTGGGGCTAATGACAGACTCTGGGAGGGCTCAGACTCTGGGAGGGCTCACGCCAAGGAGTGCTTCCCAGAACTTCTGCTGCCAGTGTCCTTGTCCCCACAGTGAGCCACAGCCACCACCCCCTATGCAGGAGACCCTCCAACACTAGCAGATAAGTCTGGTTCAGTCTCCCCTGGGGTCCCTGCTCCTTCCCCTGGGTCCTGATTTGCACACTACTTTGTGTGTGCCCTCCAAGAGTGGAGTCTCTGTTTCCCACAGTCCTGTCGAAGTCCTGCAATCAATTCCCACTAGCCTTCAACGTCTGATTCTCTAGGAATTCCTCCTCCCTTTGCAGGACCCCCAGGTTGGGAAGCCTGACGTGGGGCTTGGAACCTTCACTCCAGTGGGTGGACGTCTGTGGTATAAGTGTTCTCCAGTCTGTGAGTCACCCACCCAGCAGTTATGGGATTTTTATTTTACTGTGATTGCACCCCTCCTACTGTCTCATTGTGGCTTCTCCTTTGTCTTTGGATGTGGGGTATCTTTTTTGGTGAGTTCCAGTGTCTTCCTGTCGATGATTGTCCAGCAGCTAGTTGTGATTCTCGTGTTCTCACGAGGGGGAATGAGAGCACGTCCTTCTACTCTGCCATCTTGGTTCCTCCAACCCAGGCATTATTTTATAACTGCAAATACTCTTTTCTTGAATACACACACACACACATACACACATATTAATATTTATTTATACACATTGGTATCCATGCCTTATTGTTATTTGGGAAACCTTGTCTTTCATGGGAATTGTCTTTGAAAATGCTTCCACATCAGTTACATGGGTTGTTTTTCATTACTGAAGAGTTTTTATTATTTGGATGTACTACAGTTTATTTAACCAAGCTCTTTTACTGAGTGTTTCAGTGTTTTGAAATTACCAATAAGTCCATAATTAACATCTTTGCCACCCAGTATTTATGTACATCCATGATCATGTTATTAGGATAAATCTGTGGAACTGGCATTTCTATGGTATATATTTTTAAAGCTTTTAATATCATCGATTTGCTTTCCACAAACATTGAGTAATTTCCACTTTAACCGGATCAGAGTAACTCTTTTATAAACCTCTCCAGTGTTTCTTAAACTAAAAAAAAAAAAAAATCCTAGTAATTTGATGTTATTCCTTTTATACTGGTAGTCTTAACATGTCTTTTCTAATAAGAATACTTGTGAAGCATTGTATTTAGCTTTGCAACTTGCTTTACAGAGGTATTATGACATCATTTTTATACTGTCATATCCCAGATTTTGACTTTGACATTCCATTTGATCTTTTAGCTGAATCTATTTTTCTAAATTTTAGCAAAAATCTCTCTTACCCTCAAGTCATATCAAAATGGCCAGGGAAGAGACCAAGGTGTGTACATTTCAAAATGCTTCCCCTTGATCCTGATATTCTGTCCTGGTGGAGAGCCTGGTTGTAGGGTATGCCTGAGCTACTGCCACTTCATTTTTACTTGGATTTTACTTGGATCCATTTTACTTGGAGTTCTAGTGCATTTGAACTATGTAGAAAATGCAAAATGATGTCTTTATGAGTACTGATCCCTGGACTCGAAGTGTCTTTACCCCGGGTCCTAGTGATTTTTGTTGGGGGCAGTTGGATCCCAGAATGCACAGTGTTACTTCTTTTCCTGGGCATGTGTATGAGGGATGGAGGAGAGAGGGAAGTTGGGGAAAGACCACTTGGTGGGACTCAGATTATCCCAGGTTCTCGGGTTATTACAGGTCCCTAGGAAGGATATATACATAATGGGGGTGGGAGGTATGAAGCATCTCCTTTTATTTTCATGCTCTGGTCCTGTGTGAAATCGCTGGGATATCCCATGAGCCAAACTGAGGGATTTTTCTCAATGGAGCTCCATCTGTCTTAACATGATTGTTAATTCCTTCCACAGTTTCCTATTAGGGTATATCCTACTGTCTTAGTTTTCAGTGTCAGATGAATGTTCTGCTTCATGAGTACTTTATTAAAAACAATGCATTTTTAAGCTGAAAGTTAATTTGATGTGGTTTTAAGGCCTTTAGTACCTCCACTCCAAGGACTTGAAAAATCGTTTTAGAAAAAGCAAAGGCCTTGAACAGAAAATAACCAAAGGAGAGTGTCGATGTCCTTACTTTTTCCCCTGTTCTTTTTTGAGTTTTCAATTTTAGTCCTTCCTCTGAAACTTCTTCCAGGCCACGATCTTGTATCAGAGAATGGAGAAATTGGAAAGACTAGTCAGTAATGATTTCTAATGCTAGAAACGATGCAGCTACTTTCACAAGCAGTGATTTTCACTTTTGACTAACCCTCAGTCACCAGAAAGAGACAAGCTGCAGTTTTGGAAACACATGTTCACTGTGCCACCTAGAGGCCGTTGTGCAAAGCGCTGAAAGCTGGTTGAGGACCTCAAGTGTCTGGCCACGAAAGCTCTGGATGCTGGAAGCTGCCCTGGTGCAAGATTCTCTCTGTGCTTCCAAAGGAGGAATAATCTTGCCCGTTAACTCCTTACTGACCTCCTTCCTGTTACCTCCTTCAGAAGCAATTTGAGATTTGGATAACCTTTTGGATCTCCTTGAAGGAAAGTTCAATTCATATAAGATTGCTATTTCTCAGTTCATGTCTCCAGAGTAGGCAGTACCCAGGAAGTGTTAAGTGACAACTTTTTGGAGTTGAGTGGGCCTAGATTTTAATGCCCTACTGCCTACTTCCAAGCCATTTACTAATAATAAGCCGTTTATTAATAACTGGCCAGTGGGGCAGTTATTTAACCTGTTTGGGTGTCAGCTTCCTCAGTGTGAAACTGGGCAGGCGCTCTTCTATTGTGTGGCTGTTTCAGGGCCCTGTGAGACCATCTGTGGGCAGCTGGCACTGTGCCGGGCACTGCGGATGCACCCAGCAGACGGCACTTCCCTTCCTTGCTTTTCGGAGAGCAAGAAAATCATAGTCAGCTTTTCAAGTTTTCCAAAGTAGAGGGGCCATTGCTCCAACAAGGCAAGAAGAACAGTTTGTTACAGGATAATAAAGCACAACACCTTTGAGAAGGCACATGGGCCTCACATTTCTTCTCAGCACAGCATCCCAACAGAGCAGATTTTTCTGGTGAAATCATTCTAACATCTGAAGTGGCTGTATGGCTTCTATGTTTAGTCGTAACACAGAAAAGCACTTGCTTTTAAAGCAAAGCTGCTTATTCTTCTGAGATCTCTTAGTTAATGGTTTCTTAGTTGCAAAATGGACATGCCTTTGTAGGTTTCCCGGTAGGAGGAAGGGGTCAGCCTTGTCTGAGTTAATACTAATCTCATTGGAACATCTAAGGAGGGGCATGTGTACTTCTCAAGGTGATAGAAGGCAGATTCTTACTTTTAATTTATTTTTATTTACTTATTTTTGGCTGTGTTGGGTCCTCGTTTCTGTGCGAGGGCTCTCTCTCTAGTTGTGGCAAGCGGGGGCCACTCTTCATCGCGGTGCGCGGGCCTCTCACTATCACGGCCTCTCTTGTTGCGGAGCACAGGCTCCAGACGCGCAGGCTCAGTAATTGTGGCTCATGGGCCCAGTTGCTCCGCGGCATGCGGGATCTTCCCAAACCAGGGCTCGAACCCGCGTCCCCTGCATTGGCAGGCAGATTCTCAACCACTGCGCCACCAGGGAAGCCCCGATTCTTATTTTTAGAATGATTTTATTTTGAAAATGGGGGAAATGCCTGTATACAAACTATGCCCTGTTGATTATAATGACCAGAAGCTGTGCACTATGGTTTTCCTACTCTGTGAAGAGTTGAATTCCTGGCCAGAGACCCTTCAGAATGTAGCTATTTTGATGTCGAATTGACAGTTTCTCTATCTGTGGATTTTACCTTTGTCCAGTCTATTGGACAAACATTAAAAAAGAGATGTCTGTAGTTCATTTTCCTGAGCCCTCTTGGACCAAGGCCAATGTTAAAATTGGACAAAGCTGGGTTTTTTTCCCGAGTTCCTTTTTTTTCTTTTTCTTTAGCTTGACTGGGGCTAAAATAAGCTCAGTTTAAAAAAGAAACTGCTTCTGAACAATATAATGTACTTTAATATGAAACGTTTTGATAAACATTTCCCTTAACATTTTCAGATTGTCTTAAAAGAAAAAGATGACTAAAATGTAAAGGTGGAAAAAGGTAATGGGAAAAATATTATTTCAGAATTAAAACTCTTAAAATGTAGGTTTTATTGTATTCAGGTATGGTAAGGCCAGCAGTGTCCCTGGAGATGGTCGCTGTTGAAAAGACAGTTTGTTATTCATGGTTCGCAAGAGGAGGGAGCATGTCACATCATGCAGGGACACAAGGGAAGCACCAGGGTTGGTCAGGAGGCAGAGGGAGCAAGGGGAAAACACAGGCAACAGCCTTTGTTGTGATTTCCACGGGAAAACCGAGGCACAGAAGGTAAGTAGGCTCAGAATTGGCTACTTTGAATAATCTCCTTGGGTTCTGGAGCCTACCTGCTACCCCTAGTTGTCTGGTACCCGACCCTGTGGTCATTAGGGCAGGGGGATGATGGCCCAGAGTACAAAAGCCTGCTAAAGGAGGTTGTTGGGGACTAGGACCTGGATTGGTTGGTTTGCATATGAAAGGCTGGCTTCTTATCTCTAGGAAGTAGGTCACCCTGCAAAGGGCAGTCCCTCTAATGTCAGCAAGGACCCAAGATACCAAAGCATCAGAAAGTACAAAAAATGGAAAAAAAACATGATTAATACAGATTTATGTTCAAATTTTTAAAGGATGTTTTACCTTCTTAGGTGATAGAAGACAATTATGCATAGTTGCACAAGTATAATTCTACATAATTACATATGCAGTGCTTGGTGTCATTTTAATATATTTTTTAAATACAGATGCCAGGGAATGAAATGAGATGCATATTTATATATCTCTTCCTCCATCTCCATCTCCATCCCTGTTCCCATATCACAGAAGAAAGCATCTTAGTCTAAATGCTACTAGAATTCAACAGCTACTGGGAGAGTGGGACATTGGGATTAAGCTTGTCCAGGGCTGTTCCTGACTCTGTCACTCACAGGCTGAGTGATTCCGACAAGGTACTTGACATCATCATGAATCAGTTTTCTTGTCTTTAAAATGGGGCATGTTAGTTGTTTCTATCAATAGGTTTGTTGTGTGGATTAAATGAGTAGATATTTATAAATCATACAGAACGTGCCTGGTCACAGCAAGCAGACTACGAATTTGGAGGCTGTTATGATGATGTTACAACTACTATTAATATTATTATTGGAATCTCGCCTAGTGTCCCATGACACTGTGACACACGGTGATGGGAGAATGTGGGAGTTGTAAGTTGTCCCAGGAAGATAGGGAGAAACTGCTTGGTTCAAAGTAGCAGTGAAAGATGAAGGAATAATGTGTGCTTGGGAAACTGCAAGTAATTTGTCATGGTCAGTGTTTATGTTGCCTGGGGACAGAGAAGTAGAGTTTAATTGCAAGTGAGAGACAGATCACAGAGAATTTTAAATTCAGAGGGCTTGAAATATGCAGTCAGTCTTCACGGATTCCATATCCGCAAACTCACCTATTCACTAAAATTTATTTGCAACCCCCAAATCAGCCATTGTGGTGCTTTCATAGGCGTTTGCAGACAAGCACAGAGTGGCAAAAAATTTGAGCTGCTGGGCAGGCCCATGAGGTCAGACAAGGTGGCTCTCTGCCTTCTTGTTTCAGCTCATATTGTAAACGAGCGTCCTTTTTGCAGTCTAGCTGGGGCCACATTTCCTGAAACCTTGTGCTTTCTGTTGGTGATTTTGCTGTTTAAAATGGCCCCCAAGCATTGTGCTCAAGTGCTGTCCAGGGTTCCTAAGTGTAGGAGGCTGCAGTGGGCCTTAAAGAGAAAACATGTGCATTAGATAAATTTTGTGCACGCATGAGTGATAGTGCTGTTGCTGTGAGTTCAGTGTTAATGAATCAACAGTATGTGTTAAATAGTGTGTCCTTAAATAGAAACGCACGTAAAACAAGGTTATATATTGATCGGTTGACAAAAATCTCGTGACCAGGGGCTCGAAGGGATCTAACCCTGTATTGCCTCTAAGACCAATGGCTCAGTGTTCGTTAATTCAGGGTTTGTGGTGACTTCATAGAACATAACTACAGGAAATAAGGAGAATCAATGTACTTTAAGTCCCTGAGGAGCTTTCGGGCAGGGGTGAGCCATGGAGAGGAGAATCCCAGGCGGTCCTAGGCTCAGCTCTCTCCTAGCCATGTGTCCCGTACATGTTAAGTGGGGAAGAGAAAGCCTGTCCTTCACTAGCTCACAGGCGTGTGAGAGGTTAACAAACATTTGTAGAGCAGGGCGGTGCTCAGGACAGTGGGGCTGGGAGGGGCGGAGTACTATAACCTACCGTGACTTGAGTCATTTATTTCAAGAAGCTGCCTTGAAACTGCTGCTGTACCAAAATACCACATCCCTGAAATCAGGTGAATTTTCATTCTACCATCAGTTTTCATTCTAAACTCATTCTACATAGATGAGAGCTCAGCCTATGGTGGACCTGGCTTATATTTCAGCATCACTCCTAACAGGACTTTCTTAAAGGTTTTGTCACTGAGAATGTGATTCAGTCCCTTGGAGTACAAGGACAGCATTAGGAAGAATCTAGAACATACGGAAAGTAAATTTGAACATTTACCTAGTTTTTGTGGTCCTCAACCCCCTTTTGCAACAAGGCATATCTGGAAACCACAAGTTAAAGCAGATTTTAATAAAGAAAATCACATTTTCCCATAGGAATGATTTAATAATTGGGATAGTATTCCTAACCAAGCACCCCACTTTCAAATAGTTTAAGATATGACCCATAAACAATCGGGCATACAAGCAAAGGACAACTAATATATTTTTCAGTCATTTATTGAAATTCTGTAAGTTTTAGCCACACGGGATTCAGGAGGTCCCCGTCGGGGCTGGAGCCCTCTGTGAGGAAGCTGTGGCAAGTAGTAGCCAGTCCGCCCAGGTCCAGGCTATCCCTTCCACCTGAGGGACCTTTTGCGGACGTTGGTGGAGGGATTACTGAGACCCCTGAATGTTTAGGTTCAGTCTGGATGAACTTGCAGGCACATACTGCATGCGCCTATTCCCCAGAACTAGATCTATTTTCTGCCTCATTGACAGTGTGCTCTGGCCCATTCTGATCAGAAACCCCCTTTCCCTATTCAAAATGCAGCAAAACCCCAGTCCTAATCATTTCTAGCCTTGCTCCACCTGGATGTACACTAGCCAGGAGATTCCAGTTATTAGCGAGGCCTGAGCAGAATCAGCCCCTCGACGGTGCAAAACCATAGCCATTGACGACTCCCAGCCAGACCGCCCCCCTGCCCCCAGACTCGGAGGACCAGCCAGTGGGACACCCAATTGCATTACAGCTCTGCTTAACAGCCTGCAGAGTGTGAAGTTGTAGGACCAAGACAGAGGGCCTTAGGATCTCCTCAGGAGGTCTCTTTAGCCTCAAGGCCCTGCAGAAGCTAGGACCATTCTAAGATGCCCAGCTGGCCTCCTTGTTAGGTGAGATTGGCCTGCAGTTCATGGCAGGTGAGCATTTATGTAGTACCCACATCTCCTGACTCTCATTCCCAATTATTTTTCCTTATGCTGTAGTGAAAGTCTTTTATATGGGGCATAACAATCTATACAGTCTAATGTTTTCTTCTGTCTTAACATGGAAATGCAGGAAAGAATGCACTGGAAATAGACTATCCAAATAAATATTGACTGTAGAAACAATAATGTATTCGGGGATTTAAAAATATACATAATTAAAATGTGTGACAGCAATAACTTGGAGGGGGTAGGAGTGGTAAATTGAGTCAAAATGAACCAGCATCATTGGGATATGGTACAAAGCTGTCTGGGGAAGTTTGAGCTGATTCTTCATATGTATTTCTCAGGTGAGTAGAAACTTAGAGATTCACTTTTCAACTTTTTCTTTTAAGTAGCCACTTCCGGAGTTCAATGTTCAGAGATATCACTGAAACTTCTGTCTTGATGGTAGGGGGTACTTGAGCCTCTTAGACATGTTTTTCCTTTTATCTCTGCCTTTCCCTTCCTCACTTCAACAAATAGCAAGGGGGTTGCTGAGAGGAAAAGCAGCCCAAGGAGAGCATTCTTTGAGGATTCCCATAGTTTAAGCCAAAACTTGCAGGCAGTTCTGTTGGTCACTTCCTTGATTGGCAGGTGAGAGTCCTGTCTTTCCAGTGACTCCTCATTACAGGTGAAGAGAAGACCACCATGGCCAGGGAGGGCTCTGCGGTGTCTTTCTTGGATGTTTTCGGTAAATGATACATAGCATAGCACGTGCTGTCTTCACATTTGGTTTTAAGTGCAGGGACCATAGCTTTGTTGAAGTTGTAGCTGCACATAAAGAAAAGGAAAAGTTAGCTTTGGGAAGTCTCTGGCAGAACCCAGGAAGATTGGATATCGGGCTTTATTTCCCCATCATTGAACCGAGGGGAGCACATCACCAGGCAGAGCTCCTGCACGGTGGGCTCTTCATGTTGGTATCCGCAGCCTCGTAGGGCCGCCTCCATCTCAGGGTAACGTCATCTCACTTGCTAGTGATGCAGAGAGATACCAAGAAGTCCCATGTAGATCACTTTCAGGACTTCCTTCCCTGTCCCTCCTTTGCTGTCCGGCTGGAGTGGGAAAGGACCGTCCAAACGGGCGCAGTGTGGCTGGCTGGCAGGGGGCAGCCCTCACGTGTGCTCTGTCGCTGACAGAGGTGACAAGTAGGCCCGTTTCCACTGCCTGCCTCTTGCAGCAGGGCTTGTGCTGTCACTGCCATTTCCATCAAGTTGGTGGCTTTACCTATGTGACAGGTTACTTCCCTTCTCCCTTCCCTGGCAGGGGAGGGAGTGTGGAGGAGCAGTGAGAACCGGGGATAATCTCATCTCAGAATCAACCTCCACAGAGCCAGCAGTTACCTGCTGTAGATGTCATGTGAAGATGGTGAAAAGTACATCAGTCCTACAAGGGACACATGAATAATTGTGCTCTTGAAATGCTTTGATATTTTTAAAGGAAATATTCTAAAGGAAAACTTTTAAAAACAAATGAACTGTGATTCATTGCTATGACAATATTTGAGCTTCATTCTCTTCTTGTATTTTAATGTAATTAATTTTAACTCTAGGCAGAATTTCTCAGAGGTGACTATTGAAAACTGAGTGAGGAGATGGGTTTCTCCTGCTCTGTGTTTTCCCCCTCCTTTCCTGTTCAGCACCCATTGTGGAACCTGATGTCTGTTTATCTCCTGTTAGCGCTGAATCTGTTTTCTAGTCACTAGGGGGCGTTCCTGACAAAGGCATGTGTATTCATTAGTCTCCAGGCTGAAGATGTTTTTATAAAGAGCAGCTCTGAGAAGGTGGAGTACTTAAAGGGGTAATTTTTAAAAGGTTCAGAAGAACCCTGCCCCAGCCGAAACCTTCTGCCTTACACTTTTAGCTTAAAACCCACAAGAATGTTGTCCCCTTTAAAACAAGACTGCGGCAGAGGGAGGTAACTTATTAAACAGTGTTAGTCATTAACCCCTTAGAATACCCCTTTCCTGGCATCCTTTCTTTGTACATAGAACTTTGGAGCAGAGGAGCGCCATCCAGCAGGTGCAAGGGTGTTACAGAGGGAATGTGCGCTTATGACATATAAACAGGTCAGTTCATCTGAGACTAATATAGCACAGCTTTTATGAACACAGCCTCTGGGACCAGACTGCCTGATTTTCCATCCCAGCTCCATTGCTCCTCAGCTGTGTGACCTCGGACAATTTACCCAACCTTTCTCTATCCCAGTATCTGCATTAGTAAGAATGGTTTAGTAATAGTTCCTACCTAAGCTTTGTGGTGGGGATTAATAAGTTAATAGAAGTCGAGTTCTTAGAAACCTGCCTGGCATTGAGAGAATTTTAATAAATTCTAATTATTGATGTTACCATTTGGGTCTGGTGGCCGCAGTGAGTATGGGGTCTGCATTTTGACTGGGATAGTTCTTCATTTGACCATAGCCAGCTGGATCACAGAGTAGAAATATGTAGCTTCAAAGTGGAGCTAGATTAATCTGAAGGGTGATACCTCCCAAAGCCCATGAATTCAAGAGAATTTTTATAAAAGTGCTCGGCAGGGCAGGCGTTTTATAATCTTCAAAAAGCCTCTTTAATGAAGAGGTGGTTCCTTTTCCTCTGCCTTGAGTAGCAGCTCAGGAGCTAGCATGCAGGCCCATCCCCAAGCATGTTCTTAGGGATCTGGTTCTCATAGGCACCTGCTCCTGTGCGAATTTTCAAAAGCGGGGAGGGCTCAAAATCACTATATAAATCAAATTAATTTTGCTGTTCACGGCAGGAAGCACCTTTCAGTTGGCTGACTCTATCCAGGATAACCCTTTAGAGTACCTTGGACTTAGGCTAGACAGTGCTAGAGCCAGAACCAGATCAGAGTCTAAAGTAGGACAAGCAGTTATGGGATTCTGGTACCTATGATAGATTGTTGTACACATCCAGCACCTCCTCCTGTTGTGCTCTGCTGTCGTGGCCTGGCCTCATGGTTTTTGCCCCTGGTAGGATCGTATCAAAGCACCTCTGAGAGCAGTGCTGGCTTGTCTGGGGTGCAGGCCAGAGGGTGAAGAAATGCCAGTTCAGAGACCCCAGAGTCGCCTGCTTGCTGTCGACCCTGCCTTTGACAGTCACTGAACAGCTCCACATCAAGTTAGCGGGCCTTCTATTCTCATCCTTTTTCCTGAGACTTTCTTTTTTCCTTTTTTGCACATGGTCACCATTTGTTGATGTGTCTCATAGCGCTGAATTCGGTGTGATGTGACCTCGGGAGAGGAGGTGTGAACACGCCGTGCAGACCTGTTTTATGTCTGGGAGGAAGTAATTTATACACCAGGAGCTGGCTCTATGGCGTGGGATTCTAAATCTGGGCATGGCATTTTGTATGTGTAGGAAGGCTGTCAAAACCTTTCCAATGGAAGGGACCAGAACCAATTTGAGAATAACGTGGTTATGTAAGAACCGTCCTGGCACAGGCATCTCGGCACACTTCCTGTACTTGTTCATTCCGAAGAGGAGAGAAAGGGAAAAGGGAGGAATTCTCCGTGAACTCTTGCAAGCTCACAGACTTCCCAGTGAGAAATGACACAAGCTCCTGAGATAGGAGACAACATAGTTAAAAAAGGGTAATAGGTATTTATGAACCCTTTACTTTCTTAGTATTCCTGCCCTTTCTCTTGAAATGTTCATCAAACTGATTGGCCTGCTGAGTCTATATCATTTTCAGGTTGGCCCATTGGGGTTTCCATTGGTTTTATATCAGTAACAAAACAGCCACAGTGGCACCCCACCAGCAGCAGCATTTTGAGTCCTTCTTGGGACCTGGGCCAAATGGTTCCCACGCAGGGTCTCATTTCATCTCTACCAGGCACAAGGCACAGCCATTATTCTTCCTATTTTAGAGATGAACTCATGTGGTGGGGACATTTGAGATGGGCCTTAGAGAATGGGAAGGGTTTGGACATGCGGGAATTGGAGGGCAAACTAAGGGACAGGCACGGATTAGCCCTGGAGGAGGAGCGTGGGTGAGGAGCAGGGGGTGAACAACTGGAGAATGTGAAGAAAATGCTCCTTTGACGACAGGCCATGAAAGATTTGTGCCTGGGTATTCGGATGATATTTGATCATTTTAAATTAGGAGATTATGTGGTTAAACATGAAGATTTCACTTTGGTGGCAGTATAAAGAAGATGCCGTTTTGGAGTAGATTCTTGCAGCCTCTTTTCTCTGTATACACACGGGGATGTTGTAGGCTTTCCAGTGGCAGGAGTACTGCTATAGCGCGATTCGAATACCCAGGGTGGTTTCTTCTGAGCGGAGGATGCGTGATAGATTTACAAGTTTATGTGTGTGCATGTGTATGCGTATATCTGTGTGTGCACAGATGTGTGTGCCCATCTGCCAGCAGGAGAGAAAGTGATGAGAAGAGAAAATTGGAAATTGGATGGCCTATAACACAGGAACTCTCTTGTGTTATCGGCCATTATAGCTAGGAAACAAAATTGATAGTCTTCCTATAAAAAGCCTTTTGCATTGTCCTATTTTTAGTGTTTCCTAGTGACTCAACACTGTATATATAGTACTGCCCTGTTTTTAGTGCTGGGTGTGAGTCTACTGCCGAAGGCTGCTGGTTACCAAGGGTGCTCCCCCTCCAAGCTCCCGGTCCTGCAGGGACCCTCCCAGAGTGGTGGCTCATGTCTCTGTGTCCTTCTCTGTTACACCCTGAGCCTGGCAGAGCATGTCCCTACCCCAGTGGGCGAAGGGTCCGTCCTTTCTGTCCTCCACTGCTGCTTATGTAACAGCTTGTCGTGTTCATTCAGTTTACATGTCAGAAAAAATTACCTCCGTCTTAAAAGAGATTTCTGTGAAAACATCAGCCTGGCAGAAGTGCACGGAGCCAGGGGCCTTGGTTGGATGAGCATCTTTTTGGGGGTTTTGCACTGTAATCCCTGTCGGGTATGGGGGCTTCGCGTTTGCTTGACTGCCCCCAGCCTTAGTTCTCACGTGTGTTCTTCTCCTTCCTCCTGGAGAAACCAAGGGGGAGGTGGTCAAAGAACTCATGGAGTCCTTGGCAGTTTTTACAGGAGCAGACATGGTAAACGGATAATTACTTATCAGGTTGAATCCTTCAAAGCCCTCAAAAAAATTCTCTCTCCAGATCTAAACACGTATCTGCAATGTTTTGTTTTGGTTTTTGTACTTTTACCTCATGGACTTTCTATTTCCACTTTTTAACCGTCTTTCTTTCTGCTAGTCAACTTAGTACTTCCCTATTGTGGAAACTTTGGAGAGGAGAGGAAATTGTGAAGAAGCACAGAAAACACACAGGAAACCACAAAATAATACCTGTAATCCCACCCTCCACTAGCAAACACTGCTACTGTTTAGTATATTTCCTTTATTGCTTTTTCTATGGATTCTGTTCTTTACATAGTTGAGATTAAATTTTATGTTCAATTTCCTATCATTTCCGTTTGCCACAAGTAAACCTTGATAAAAATCATGTGTAGTGGCTGGATAGCACTGCAATAAGTGATTGAACCGTAATTTACTTAGGTGTTCTCCCATATAATTAAGCATATTTTAAAATAAATCACAAAAATGATTCGACGAACATATATGGTGCATAACTATTTGTCCACATTTAGAATTATTTCCTTAGGAGACATTTTTAGACACTTGGGTCAAAATTTAAGAATAAAAGCTCTCATTTATAATTTTGTTTATTTGTACTTCCTATTTTTAAATTCTTCTTGCTTTCCTTGAAATGGTTTTTATTCACATTGTTTCTAATTACATTATTTGATACTCTTTTTAACTATTCTAATTCTGAAAGCAAGACAAACTGCAGAGAATTCAGAAATATAATCAAAATGATTTAGAAAAAAATAAGCCACATTCCTTCATATATAAATAAAATAGTTACAATTTTGGTGCACATCTTTTCCAGATATTTTCTATGCTTATGTAAATAAGTATGCTTTCTCTAAAATGTGATCCTATGGTTTTTTAAATTTTCAAAGTGAATTTTTATTTTAAGGTTTCTAGTGAAAATGTAGTAGAATTTATTATGCCATTTTAGTATATGCTTAGCTTTATCTGACAGAAACTTAGTGAAAATCTTAAAAATACAGGAGCTAAGCTACACTATTGATGAAGCCTGCCTTTTCTGTACATACTCATAGAAGCTTCTCGCAGAAGGACCAGTCATGGGTGGCTCCTGTGGCCACAGCCAAGAATTCCATGCCTTTGTCCCCAACAAGATTTAGCCATGCAGTGTTTTTAGGGATTTTGATACATATTGCAAAATTTGTTAGAAGAAACACTGTAACAATTTACATTTCCACCATGAGCCTTAGAAAGTGCCCATTTGACTGAATCCTCAATAACTCTGAAGACTTTTGTCTTTACTAATTTCACAAGCTTTAAAAAATCTCCTAAGATGCCTTTTCTCTATATCCCCACAGCCACATTTCCTATCTGCCTATCAGAGTCTTCTTTTGCTCTTATTTATCATTATTTTTTTTTTATCTTCTCCCACTGGCCTGTGATTTTGTCTTTCTAACAAGAAGCACAGTCCAGAACTAAGCACTTTTCCCCCTTTGAATAAAGGATTATAACTCATTTAATTTAGGATAGTGCAGTAATCCAGTTCTTGCCATCCAATTAGCCCTCAGGGTACCACCTTGCTCCATCTTCCTCTGACTGCAGGCCAGCAGTTTTCATCTTCTGCTTATCTGCTTCTTTGGTCACTTCTGCAGACCACTTTTTCTTTCTTTCTTTCTTTTTTTTTTTTAAAGGCTCATTTTATTTTACTTTTTGGCCACGCTGTGCGGCATGTGGGATCCTAGTTCCCCGACCAGGATCAAACCCACGCCCCCTGCCTTGGAAGCGCAGAGTCTTAACCACTGGACCTCCAGGGAAGTTTCCGCAGACTGCTTTTTCTTTTTTCAGCATGAACAGGGAAGGCAATGGCTGTTCCATCTCCAGCTTTACATAACATACCCAGTCCTGTGCCCATTGATGACTCATGGCTTCTAAGAGAAGTACTTCAAATTTTCTGTATGGAAATCTTGTCCAGTTTGAGTCAAATGACAACCTTTGCCCAATCAGACCTGTCCAAGGTAGTGGGTCCCTCCAGATTATATCCAGAACTGTTTCTCCAACAAGAGGATGTATATAGGGTGTAGTTGATTAGAGTGTCCACTGTAGCTCCCTGCCTAGCAAGTGGACCTTTGTTTGGAACTTGGAGGTCACATAAATACTTACTATTATTATTTTTAACATGTTTATTGGAGTATAATCGCTTTACAATGTTGTGTTTCTGCTGTATAACAAAGTGAATCAGCTATTTGTAGTGAGGTGGATGGACCTAGAGTCTATCATACAGAGTGAAGTAAGTCAGAAAGAGAAAAACAAATACTTATTATTTTTTCAGGAATATTCATTTACTTTGTAATTATTAAAACACAGTGTTACTTTAACAAGTAGTAAATGGAAACAATTAAGTATTATCAAAGACTTCTTTTGTATAAATGATACTAGTTAGACCTCCCTATTAAATATGCTGGTCCTGTATCAAATTCCATTGTAATCTCTTTAAAAAGTATAGAAATGCTTTCTATTTTAAAACTCTATTTGACTGCTGCTGTGTTAAAAATAGAGATGGACAACAAATTCAACATGAGATGCAGTTTGTTTGCCTTTAGGCTATTAGAGTTCATTCAGAATAACTCAGTTCCCTAGAAAGTCTTTAATGATATGATGGGAGAGGAAATGGGAAATGCCTCACAGTAGCCCATTCTCTGTTTATCCACCTACTTATAATGGAGAAATTATAAGTTTCGATCTTCATATGTTGTGACTTCTAAAGATGAGAGGATTTTAATGTAATAGACATGAAGATTGGTCAAATATGTAGATCAGGAGAAAAAAGGTGATTTAGTGATTTGTGATGGACTTAAGCATACGTAGAAGTTCCAACAAATGCAGGTTGATTTGGGTAAATGTTTTGGTCTAGGTTTGCTATATTTTTATCCTGTAGGGAGTATGGTTTCCCAGGCTACATTTTAGGTTTTTTGCCCTCACTATATAAAACAATTTAGAGGGACCCATATCAACAGGTGTCTGCAGTTGTAGCTCTAGTGCCTGAAGTCAGACCACCTCGGCAGCCAGAGAAGGTATCCTAAACTCTGTCTGCCTTCATCTTTGACCTCAGAACGACACGTGCATGGAGCAGACTCAAAGCAGCCTAGCTACAGACAAAGGGTCTGAACTGAGACCAGAGCGGCAGCCCACCAAACACTCTGCAGTTCAGGCACAGACAAGAAAATCATCTGCTAAAACAAAGGAAACAACACTCATTAGAGAAAAATGACAGAATCCAGAGTCTCCACAACATAATGTTCATAATGCCTGGAATACAATCCCAAATTTCCTGATGTATGAAGAATGGAGACAAAAATCTATCAAATCCAACTCTAAGATGAACCAAATATTGACACTAACAGACTATGAGTTTTAAAAGATCATGAAAACACAGTGAAAAAAAGCAAACCATGTTTTCAGTGAATAAAAATCTTAGCAGAAAAATTAGAAGTCTCAGTAGAGAAATAAAACCCATAGGAAAGAATGAAATGGACATTCTAGAATAAAAAACACAATCTCTGGAATTCCCAGTACATAATAAATCTTCTGCAAATGTAAGCTATTATTATTATTATTTGTAAGAACAAAGGTAAAGCATTTTGCTTTTATTTTATTACAATTTTACTAATGAAATAGATAGAGGAAGTCTAACCATCTTTTCTTCTTCTAAACCTTATTCTCCTTAACCTTGAGGAAAAGAGAAAGTTCTGGAATGTGATTAGTGAAGTGAGAAAGTTGAGGGAGTTGGGGAGTATATAGCGTAGACCTGTGACTCCTCTCTCTTCTGCGCTACTTTCTATAATTTGTGCACAGATTTGTCGATTTTCATAGAGCAAATTCCACTTCGTCTCCTGATTTATCTCTCTCCCCTGATGGGCCCTGAATAATAGGAGGTCAGCTTCTAGGTCTTTCTTCTCTCTTTCCCTCATAGGAGTGGAATGAATGGGCACTGAGTGAATGAATAAAGCTTTTGGGTCCCTCAGTCTCTGCTGTCATCTCCTTGCCTTTTTCTTGGAATTGTCATGTCTTTATTGCAAGTGCTTTTGGGTGATTTACAAGAAATTACATAATTACTGAAGCAATATTATTTACTGAGTACACTGGCAGAATGTTTGCCATTTTTCTTTATCATCAGGTTTTATTTTTGCACAGTGTATTTAATCACGGTAAAAATGAAAGTGTCACTCACTATAAATAGACCTGTCCCTCCTCCTACCCCTCCACACCTCTGTTCCATCTTCTATTCCTTTATTAGTCCTTCTGGGCAGGTGTTATGATGTCCGTCTCTAAAATAGTCCCCTTTAAAATAGTGCCATGGCAGTATGTCTACACACCAATCACTTTTACCAAATGTGTCTTAGTCATTGCATTTTGAGTCTAGCTTCAGTGTGTGAGATGTTTTTTGACACCTTTTTGGTAGGGCTTTGAAGAAAAACAAAGAGCAAGTAGCAGAGATATGAGTTCTCTTTATGGATCACCAACCCCAGTGGGGAAAGAAGAACTAGACATCTTTTGTCTACTTATTATCCTGTGCCAGGGCCTCTCCTGGGTGTTTGACACGCATTGCTCATTTAATCTTCACAACCAGTTTGTGAAACATGTTTTGCTCTTATTTTATATTTGAAAATACTGAGGTTAAGTAACCTGCCCAGAGTCTCACAGGTGGTAAGAAGTGACACAGAAACTCAGTGATAATTTTATCTCATCCCCAGGCCACTGTTGTTTGGCCCTGAACCATACTGCATCTCTCTGAAATAAAAGGTTAAGAGAACTCAGGAATGCAAATGAGAAGGTGGTTGTAGAGCATGAGTGGTTGGTTATGTGTAATAATTTTTAAGCTTTTCCCACTAGGAAAGCCCATGATGGAATTCATACACACACACACACACACACACACACACACACACACCTCCCTTCTCCTGAGAGCTGTTACACTGCCACTTTCTCTCTCACTCTCAAGAGCACATTGAAGTGCAAGTGAATAGCTATGGGATTGTTATATGAATGTACCCTCCAGTATTTGCCAGTGTGTAAAACTCAGCGGTGTGTAAGATGCACGGCCAATGTTATAAAACTGCCTAGAAAATGAGAAACTCCTGTCTTTACTGTGCTCTGCTAATTGCCTCGTGCTGACACCAGGGGGCAGCATCTTCACATAGTTTCCAATTTAGTGGGCGTTTGGGGGAGTGGGCCGTGGCATGCCGTGATCAAGTTCACCCCAAACCTGGTCACTCTTCACCTCTTATTTTCCAAGCCAGATCACCCAATCTTAATTGGACAAAGTGAGTGCAAATCAATTTTCAGGGGAGGTCAGTGAGAGGGAGGAAATACCCCTTGTATGTTAGCATACACATTAAAATGTTTGGTTCTTTATATGAACGGATGTGTTCTGTGTATTATAGAGTTCTTTCTTCTACTGAGAGCACCCATTCCCTTTGCCAGGACTGCAGTGCTGAACACATGTCTCAACTGCAAGTTAAACTTTATTTCCCCCTAAAACTTTAGTGTGTATATATTTCCTAAAAGGGTACCTAGCACAGTTACCAAAATCTCAGAATTCAACATTGATAAATATAATTTTGTAATCCAGTCCTTACTTGAATTTCATGAAATGTCCTTTAAACCATTTTATTCAGTCCAGATCCACAGTTATGTGTTGCACTTAGCTGTTGTCCTCTTTGCTTTCCCTTAATCTGGTGCAGCTCTTTTGCTTTTCTCTCTGTTCCTTGACCTTGATGGTTTTTGAAGAATACGGGCCAGTTATTTTTTTATTTTTATTTTTTTTTGAGTTAACTTTTGTGTGTGGTGTAAGGTAAGTGTTCACCTTCGTTTTTCTGCATGTGGATATCCAGCTTTCCCAATACCATTTTGGGCCAGTTATTTTGTACACTGTCTCTCAATTTGAGTTTGGCTAATATTTTTCATGATTTAGATTCAAGTTCTCATTATATTTCATACCATACTATGGAAAAATGAGTCCTGATTTCCAAACGCTAGACGTAGGAACATTGTTTATCTCATACTATCTCTTCAAAAGCCAGCAATCATGTGTAGACGGCATTTTTTAGCTCTGCATTGTAAAGATGCCCTAACCCTGCGGGTTCCGGTGATATTGGATTTAATTTCCCTGAGACCACCAGACATCTGCAGCATGGAGATTCAGGAATTGTTTAACAGGAGGTTTATGGCTTCAAGACTGGAAGGCAGTGACAGAATCATGTTGTGTATCCCTCTGTGTTAAAATCATTGTTCTTTGTTATCATGGAGCCAAACGGAGTTTAACTGTATGTTGAACAGTTAGATGTTGAGTGAGAAAATGACACTCAACATCAGATGTCAGATGTTGAGTGAGAAAATGACAATTTGCAATGTAAATTGTTGGGGTCATTAAGCGAGTCTTACAGGGCATGGCGAAGGCTGCCTGTTTGACTCTTGTACCCCTTCCCAGAGAGGATGGAGCATTTCATTTCCTTGGCAGTAGCATTTCCCTCTCCAAGAAAAAACATGTTACTACCCTGAGAGTAAAAAGCAAATCAACAATGTCAATTTTGATATATGGCTAATTTCTTAAGACTATTTTATTAGTAGTGCTATAGCTACTATTAGAAGCAGACCCAGGGAAGTGACTCTGCCTTTCTACTCTTTTCTCCTCCCTTTATCCAGCCTCCACCAAATCTTTGCTTTTCCTTTCCCCATCCTGCTGTATTTGATAACTCAGCTTTTCCTAAAAGAATTTTCGCTTTTGTTGTAAAAGTTAAAATGAAAAAGCTATATGCAAATATATGCAGATTAAATTTGGATTATTTTTAAGCCACATGGACAAAATTCCCCCTACCAGTCTGTTCCCACTAAGAAAAATTCTTCTGTTTTTCTCTTTCTTTTTTAAATTTTTTATTTTGAAATAATTTTAGATTAACAGAAGTGTTGCATCTATAGTACAGGGAGTTACTGTAACCCTTCATGTAGCTGCCGGTAATGTTAACATTTACACAATCATAGTATATTTTTTTAAACCAAAAATTAACATTGGTATGATACTATTGACTAAACTACAGAGGTTATTAGGATTTCCTAGTTTTTCCACTAATATCCTCTTTCTTTTCCGGGATCCTGGGATGCATTTAGTTGTCATGTCTTCTTAGTCTCCTCCAACCTGTGATAGCTTCTCAGTGTTTCCTTGTTTATAACAACCTTGACACTTTTAAAGGAGATCTAGTCAGGTGTTTTGTAGAAAGTTCCTCAGTTTGGGTTTGTCTGATACTTTCTCATGATTAGACTGGGGTTATGGTTTTTAGGAAAGAATATGATGGAGATGAAGTCCCATTCTCATCACAGAGTCTCATCACCTCATATCTAGGATATGTGATATCTTTGTTGACTTCTATAATTTTCTTATATTCTTCCTCTGTTTTGCAGTTTATAATACCTCTTTATGCTACTACAGCTGTTTTTTTAAAATTGAACACTGTGGTCAGTTACTTGGTTGTTCACAAAAAATCCTCAGAACTCCTTAAGTTTTCTGTAAACATAGGATATCTCCATGAAAAAAAGATCAAATGAGAGCATTGCTTCCTCTTTCTCAAATACTTTCAGCCTTTCAACTCCACCTGAAAAGCATGGGTATGCCCCTTTATAAAGTGTTTAGAGAATCTTGGACAAAACATTGGACATCTTGAGATTTCTTTTAAGATTATTTTTAGTGAACCAGACTCGTGCACTGGAACAAATCATGCCAGAGACGTAGAAGGGCTTGAGTGCGTTCCACGGTGCCTAGCTCCCTACCGAAGCCAAAATTTGACTCTCTGACTTTCAGAGAGGGGGCTTTGTTTGACTCAAAGCACCTGTGGATATTTCAGAAAGCTGATTTTAATCTTAATATAAAACTTCCCCTTCCAATACAGGGAATAACATGGGTGTGGATTTTCTCTCATTTCCCCTTCATTCATGAACTTTCTGGGTCCTAGAAATACTCAGTTTAAACAGTGAGTCATGCATTGCAAACCGGTTCATCTGTACCATTTTTCTAGATTCCACATATATGCATTAATATACGATATTTGTTTTTTTCTTTCTGACTTACTTCACTCTGTATGACAGTCTCTAGGTCCATCCACGTCTGAAATAGAGACACAGATGTAGAGAACAAACGTGTGGACACCAAGGGGGGAAGCGGGGTGGTGGTGGTGGTGGGTTGAATTGGGAGATTGGGATTGACATAGATACACTAATAGGTATAAAACAGCTAATAAGAACCTGCTGTATAAAAAAATAAAATAAAATAAAATTCCAAAAAAAAACCAGAGTCAAAATGAGGAAGGGCCTAAGTGATCCACAAACCATAATCAATGTGTGACCCCACCAGTAGCTGAAATTGTCGCTCTTGAGCTTCCTGTAATTAGAAACCCCCCTTTTTTATTGAGGTATAAGTGACATCAAACATTATATTAGTTTCAGGTGTACAACATAATGTTTTGTATATAATGCATAAAATCTTTATAGTAATGGCCTCCTGAACATAGAGTGACAAATAAAATAAAACACATAACAAAAGAAAACAAATACGTAATTTTCTTTTTATAAAGCTAATCGTTAGAAGGAAGATCACCCTTGTTTACTTCCTATGATTTAATTCTAATTATGGCTCCCATAACACATTCTAAATTATCGTGTTGTAGCTTGAATATTGCTAATTACCTATGCTTCCAATTGGGAGGAAAAAAAAAAAGAAATTTAATTAGCTCTGAAGTTCAAGAACTATTGAAACAAGCACTATTTCCATGCCACTTCTCTGTGCTTTCTCGTGCAGATGATGTATTTAATTGCTAGTATTTCTTGCTTGATGTGTGAATGTATTTGGCAGCCATTGCCATCGAGTTGAGTATCAGGAGCTTTCCTAAGCCGCATATGCTCAGAAGGTTTTCTGACAGGGCAGAGAGAAGAAAATCTCAGATCTGCTGCACTCACAATCTTCTACTAGAACATGCTATGTCTAGAGTACTGATGAGTGAGCTTTCTAATTGGAAAGGATCTTTTCTAATTCCTTGAAGCTCTTAATTTCAATTCCACTGACAACTCTTCCTTCCCTTTCTATCGCATGTTTTTTAACATGAGATATCTCTTTCTGAGTTGGTCTCTTTCTCCACTGGAATATACATCTGCATTTTTTCCTTTAGCATTTTTAATTGCTATGCCATCTCCATGCTTTCTCATTGAGCTGTATACTCCATCTTGGTTTATGTCTGTATTGTCTGATATCGATAGTATATTCTTCTAAAAACTGTGATCTGCTTTCCCCTTTTTCCTTCTTTAATTTTTTTTCAATTTTTGTTTATTGCACAAACATCAGCATAATAGTAATAAGGAAACAGAAGAAACATCAGTTCTGTGTTCACATTACAATGGACTAGCAATTTTTGTTCTGTTTCTGGTTTTTGATCATACATGTAAATATTTACGTAACTGTAATACTAAAGGACAGTTTATTTCATATTTTACTTTAAGCATTATATCATAAGGATTTTTTTCATATTGCTGTATCACCATCATCCTAATGACTGTTTATATCGTTGAGTTTGATACACTGTCATGTATTTAGATATTTTTAATTGCTGGACATTTAATGTTGCAGTATTTTTCTATTTATAAATAATATTCTATTGTGCATCTTTGTTCTTATGACTTTCTCTTTCCTTTTGAATTATTTCACTGGGATAGGTCACTAACCAAAGTGCCTGAAGATTTTCATTGTTCTCAGGCTCTACACTGTGTTTCTTTTGTGCTTGTTTTTAGCACAATGTCATTTATAAGAAGGCACTTTTGGGACTTCCCTGGTGGTCCAATGGTTAAGACTCTGCACTTCCAATGCACGGGGCATAGGTTCGATCCCTGGTGGGGGAACTAAGATCCTACATGCCTCGCAGTGCTGCTAAAAAAAAATAAAAAAATAAAAAAAGAAGGCACTTTGCCAATGTCTTGGGATCAGATGATGATAAGGAAGTCCATTTCAGAAGCAGTCTTTTTATGTGAGATCATTGTTGGGGTTCTGAAGATGTTCTTTTAGGAAACGATAGTGAAAGCAAAGCAGCCATTGAGTCTTCGGGGAGCTTATCAAATCGTTGTGATTTAAAAGGCCAGTTGGAAATTCATTTGCCAGCCCACTGTAATCTATACTGAAATTATTTCTAGTAACAATATATTCTCAACAATATCAAAGACTATTTTAAAAGCTGGCTTGGTGTCCTGTATATCATTCCAAATATCATTTGAAAGTTTTCTTTTATGTCTAACTGGAATCTCAATCTGCTGTGGAAAATCATTTTCAGGTATTACAGTCCAACTTGCAACTAAGCATAGCTACATTCTTCTTCATAGAGGGTAGAGACACTGTCTTCTACTATGACCATGGGCATTTTTGGGGTTTTGAGTTGGGCATGGAGCAGAGGGAAAGCAGTGTCCCTGTAGGGTTGAGAGGTGATTGATGATGAACCTTGATATCACTCCAGGATAGGGTCCTCTTTCTTAAAATCTGTTTGGTTTCAGCGGTCCTAAGGGGAAGATTCACTCTAGCCCAACAGTGCCTTCTGTGATGGGTTACCATTGCTATCCCCTTCCAATCAGACACTGAAAATTTGCTGACCGAATTTAAAGAGCTGTGGGTACTTACTAATTTGTAATGGGTGAGGTGATGATAGTACATGACAACTTGATTTGAAGCCCATATTCAACATTTGGAAGTGATAAACATTTTATTAATATGCTCTTCTCAAAAACTACCCCAAATTTCATTTTCTTTTACTCTCTCTGTCCTTTTATCCCTATTCTGCCCTCTATTGTTGTCTCTTTTCTGATGTTTCCAGTGCTGTTTTTCTCCTCCTTCCTCCCTTCTCCCCCCATTCCTCCTCCCTCCTCTTCGTTTTCTATGTCATTCCGCTCTCCCCCCTTCCCTCACTTCATTTTGAGAACCCCCTTCCCTCTTAGTCTCTGTCATTCTTAATTCCTTTCTTTTTCCTTTGGGAAAATAGGCTTTAAAATTTGAGTGTGCTAAGGGAATGTCATTTCACAGTGAAAAACTGCAGGATTCAGGGACTGCATTTTGTGGCTTATTGATAAAGAGAGGCTGCAGAAGCTCGTGCTTATGGCAGCGATTTAAGGGTAATGGCTCTGTGTCTCAGATGGACCTGATTATGTTGTGGGACAGCTGGATTCCATTTTCGTCTCTGGATTCTGTTTTGACCTCTCTTTGCCATGTAATTAACAGTGTGCCAGCCACAGATCATAAAGTGAATGCGGTTCAATGAATAATGTTACACACTGATGCCTGAAGTTTATCTTATCCATAGGACCTAGTGGGCATGGGGTATGCCTGGATGTCTAGCCAGGAGTGACATTTAAACTCAATTGCCTGATGCTGGGTTATAAGAGCTCTGACATGCATCCCCAGACAGCTGCTCAGTACAGATGGCGGATGAGCTCTGAAGCTTCAGGCTGACGTGTCCAGGAGCCCAGAGGCAAACTGACCCTTTTCTCTTTAGGCTCAGCGTCTGTGTTGGCTGTTAGAAATAATCAGAATACATTTTAATTTATTTTCCAGATGAGGCTTGGGAGGCTTAATTTTTGGTGATTAAACTAGACTTCTGAATAGATTTCCCCAAACCCCAAACACCTTGCATAGAGATTCATATAGTGAAGTAGCTTTGCGTCCCTTGACGAGTATTGCATTGAATTCAGCCCTTTTCATGGCTTTTGTGTTGTGTATTGATTAACAGAGAATGAGCTGACTGCCAGGCACGTACACAGAAAATAAGAAGTGGGGAGGGTATTAAGCATGGAATGGATAACGCTCATTTGCTTGAGATGCATAAAATAAGTTGAGGTAGAACGGGGAGGGGTACAAGACAGAAGATTTACAGACCCCAATCATGGTTTCATTTACTAATTAAGGGATTCAACAAGGTGGTTCAGACAGATTCAGGGGCTGAGTGTAAGCAGTCTTCCAATAATCACTAAGATGTTATTCAGGACACAAACCAGATGACTTCGGTTTCACGACAAGATGGGCAGAGATGGCCACGTAGTCAATTAGTAACTCTGGGAATTCCAGGAGTCTGGAGGTGGGGCACCACTATTGTGGTTTTTCTTCGTCCAGCCTCACAAAAGCCAACAGAGCAGGTTCTGTGCTGTGCATTTGAGTTTGGGGGTGGGGGTGGTCCTGAGAGGAGCACGAAGGAGAGAGAGAGGTCCTTTAAAAGGAAAACATTTCTTATCTCTTCTCTGAATGAGTTTTGAGCTTAACATGAGATGGCATCACAGAAGGAGTTCACCTTGCGTTTATGCGTTGAGGCTGCCTGTGGAAAGATGCCACCGCAGGGATAGAAGAGGAGGTCAGCATGGGCTAGGAGCTCTTCAAGCTTTTGCAGTTTAGTTTCACTATTTACTTTGAAATGGATTCTCTGATAATTGGCTCCATGTAAAAATCAACAGATTTGAAATAACACATTCAGAGATAACTCAGAAGGATTTTCAGTCATCCTTTTCGTTGCTTTTTTCCATCAAAGGGGAACGTTGTGACTTGGCTCCTACCACCTTAGTGGTCCCTTTCCTTGGACCCTCGGATGGTGAAATGGGTCTTCCAGGTGGGGTATAAGAAGACATGTATGCCTTCCCATGCACCCATGCTGGCCAGGTCTGAGAATAGGGGGATATTACTGAGGCCACTAGATCTAATTTCAGAACGTGTATCTCTAGAGTTAAATGAGTTTGCCTTAAATTCTGAACAGTTGCAGATGATGTAATCCTTCGAGACATTTTATTAGGCAGATTAAATTAAGATACAGGAAATGCTATTTCACATTTCATCGGAGAGGAAAGTCAAGTCTTGTGAAAGTTGTTTACTATAACAGAAGGTTGTTGTGCGTCTGTTTTGGCTCAATTTTCTCATTGTTTCAGGATCTGTGTTCTCTGCTGCCCTCTACTCCTTGCACAGTAGAAAATCTAGTCTGCTAGGAGCTTGTTGAGATGACTAAGTGCCTTATTCCAGTTGTGGGAAATTTGGGCTCAATGAAAATAGTCCGTGGAAACCTCTGTTTGCTGTATCAAGTATGTGGTACTTACATGCATACATGGAACCTATTTATTTAGCTCCAGTGTTGTAACTAAGATGGCCATTTTCCTTCTAGGCATAGCATATATGTGCACTAACTTGACAGTAATTGAGTAGTTAACTTGAGTTCTGTTTCTGGTATTGTTGGTCATGTGCCCTCCACATAAGATAAGGTGTTTGGCTAATTGCTGTAGACTCCAATATTGTAATCGTAATATTGTTAAGTCCATTAGTACCTCTTGATAGCAGACTAGATCCTAAATTTACATAAATGTCACATCAGATCTTACTTTTCTTAGCTTAGCTGATGGAATCTATTGGAAGATAGGGAGAATAATAAGCTGGTTTTGGTGAGTGATATTTTGGATAGGGGTGTGAGGAGGAAACAAAATGAGGGATGCGTTGGAATGTCTCACTTAGCCTTTCTTATGTTAAAAGAAATACTGAGAAAACACTTCCTAGATATTGAGAGTAAATTTCTTTTCTGAAATATCTTAAGTGGCTCAGAAGAGGATTTCAGTATGAAATGACTTTTTTTTAAATGAAAGCACAGACAATTCTCTTTCTACCCTCAACCCTTTACAGATTTTCAAAGGAGAGGAGAAATAGAAAGGAAGCTGACAAGAGGAGCCATCTAAAATTAAAACTCTCCATATGGAATTCCTTTTTCTTTTGCTCTAGATATTGTACTTTAAGTCCTAGAAGCTCAGCTCCATCTTTGAGAATTTTCTTACAGAATGGTCATTGGAGGCTCTTTTAACTCCTAACTTCTATCATTGTTCAATGATTTATATCTTCTAAATGGTGAAAATGTGTTCTTCCAAATGATAAGTTTTTATTGAAAGAAATCCTTACTAACTTTCTTATATATTGAGTAGATAATCGTACAAAATTCAAAAGGTACAGAAGGTAAAACACGGTGAAAATTGTTCCTTCCACCTGTTTTCTCCAGCCTCCCTTTTCCCTTCTTCAGAGGCAAACACTGCTGCCCATTTCTTTGTTTATTTTTATCTTTTAGTTTGAATCTGATTGTATTTAGGAACTGATGGAGTGTAAGTAGCTCTTTATGCTAGATGTGCTTTATTGGTTCCCATCAGTTTAAAATGTATTAGATGAGAAAGCAAGGCCTGGCTATAGTAATAAACTAATGGATTATATTTAGCGAATCACATAAGTTTACCTAGAAATCTCCTGGGTAAATCTTCTTACTACTGTATCTACACTTATATGCCCATATTTCGTTGTCCAAGATGCCATTGATTGGTAGCTATACATTTTTATGTACAACTACGAATGAAAAAAAAACCTAGCCAGTGAACTATTAACCAGTACTTCCTGTTATTTAATTATTTAGTTTATTTATAATATTAATTGTAAATACTTACAATACTACTTAATATTTTTAAAAATATTATATTTATTTAAAGAGCTCTTTTAGACTTGCTGATACACTGATGCTTATCATTCAACACTCTTGCAAACACATGAAAAGAAATAGCAGGAAAATAAGTTAGATAAGTTTCATTCCTGAAATTACTACCCACGGACCCAACTCTTATGAATCATTCACCTCAACTTTTATTATCTGTATTTGTCACACAATTTGCCCTGTGTGCCATCAAGAGCACTGGTGAAAGAGTTTTACAAAGTATCTGAAAACGAATTAAAAGTCATTGGTGCTGAGCTCTTAAGCTATCTTACTTCTGCAATTTTGCAGAATTAACACATTTTTGGCTATCACTGGGCTGGAAGTGTATCAAAGCATGCTTGGTTTCCCTCAGCTCCTACTGCTTCCCACAACCATTGGGTCCTTGGGGTTAAAAAAGCTCCAGTATTGTCTCAGGGTTTTTACTGCAGACCCTGATACCCATTCTGTTATCATGATGCTGATGTTTTTAATATTCACACATGGTCGTGCAAAGAAAATTACTTTGTAACTGATGTCTGGTAGAGAGCACTTGAAACATGCCATTGATTACGAAATTCTACCCAAATTTAGAACTGTCAAAATATGAAAAACAAGTGCATCTTAGAATTGATTACCTTAATTCTGAATCTTATTGATAAAAAATAGAATTTCTAGAATATTTAATCTTTCAGATGAGAATTATCTCTACAGTGTAGACTTTGGCAGTGCTCATAAATCAAAGCCATAAGTCAAAAGCACTAAGCTTTTAGATTTTTTTTTAACATCTTTATTGGAGTATAATTGCTTTACAATGGTGTGTTAGTTTCTGCTGTATAACAAAGTGAATCAGCTATATGTATACATATATCCCCATATCCCCTCTCTCTTGCGTCTCCCTCCCACCCTCTCTATCCCACCCCTCTAGGTGGTCACAAAGCACCGAGCTCATCTCCCTGTGCTATGTGGCTGCTTCCCGCTAGCTTTCTGTTTTACATTTGGTAGTGTATATAGGTCAGTGCCACTCTCTCACTTCATCCCAGCTTAAGCTTCCCCCTCCCCATGTCCTCAAGTCCATTCTCTATGTCTGCATCTTTTTTCCTGTCCTGTCCCTAGGTTCTTCAGAACCATTTTTTTTTTACATTCCATATATATGTGTTAGCATATGGTATTTGTTTTTCTCTTTCTGACGTACTTCACTCGTATGACAGACTCTAGGTCCATCCACCTCACTACAAATAACTCAATTTTGTTCCTTTTTATGGCTGAGTAATATTCCATTGTATATATGTGCCACATCTTCTTTATCCATTCATCTGTCGATGGACACTTAGGTTGCTTCCATGTCCTGGCTATTGTAAATAGTGCTGCAATGAACATTGTGGTACGTGACTCTTTTTGAATTATGGTTTTCTCAGGGTATATGCCCAGTAGTGGGATTGCTGGGTTCTATGGTAGTTCTAGTTTTAGTTTCTTAAGAAACCTCCATACTGTTCTCCATAGTGGCTGTATCAATTTACATTCCCACCAACAGTGCAAGAGGGTTCCCTTTTCTCTACACCCTCTCCAGCATTTATTGCTTGTAGGTTTTTTTGATGATGGCCATTCTGACTGGTGTGAGGTGATACCTCACTGTAGTTTTGATTTGCATTTCTCTAATGGTTAGTGATGTTGAGCATTCTTTCATGTGTTTGTTGGCAATCTGTACATCTTCTCTGGAGAAATGTCTATTTAGGTCTTCTGCCCATTTTCGGATTGGGTTGTTTGTTTTTTTGATATTGAGCTGCATGAGCTGCTTGTATATTTTGGAGATTAATCCTTTGTCAGTTGGTTCGTTTGCAAATATTTTCTCCCTTTCTGAGGGTTGTCTTTTCATCTTGTTTATGGTTTCCTTTGCTGTGCAAAAGCTTTTAAGTTTCATTAGGTCCCATTTGTTTATTTTGTTTTTATGTCCATTTCTCTAGGAGGTGGGTCAAAAAGGATCTTGCTGTGATTTATGTCATAGAGTGTTCTGCTTATGTTTTCCTCTAAGAGTTTTATAGTGTCTGGCCTTACATTTAGGTTTTTAATCCATTTTGAGTTTATTTTTGTGTATGGTGTTAAGGAGTGTTCTAATTTCATTCTTTTACATGTAGCTGTCCAGTTTTTCCAGCACCACTTATTGAAGAGGCTGTCTTTTCTCCATTGTATATTCTTGCCTCCTTTATCAAAGATATGGTGACCCTATGTGCATGGGTTTATTTCTGGGCTTTCTATCCTGTTCCATTGATCTATATTTCTGTTTTTGTGCCAGTACCATATTGTCTTGATTACTGTAGCTTTGTAGTATAGTCTGAAGTCAGGGAGCCTGATTCCTTAAGCTCCATTTTTCTTTCTTTCTTTCTTTCTTTCTTTCTTTCAAAGATTGCTTTGGCTATTCAGGGTCTTTTGTGTTTCCATACAAATTGTGAAATTTTTTGTTCTAGTTCTGTGAAAAATGCCATTTGTAGTTTGATAGGGATTGCATTGAATCTGTAGATTCCTTTGGGTAGTAAAGTAATTTTCACAATGTTGATTCTTCCAATCCAAGAGCATGGTATTTCTCTCCATCTGTTTGTATCATCTTTAATTTCTTTCATCAGTGTCTTACAGTTTTCTGAGTATAGGTCTTTTGTCTCCTTAGGTAGGTTTATTCCTAGGTATTTTATTCTTTTTGTTGCAATGGTAAATGGGCGTGTTTCCTTAATTTCTCTCTCAGATTTTTCATCGTTAGTGTATAGGAATGCAAGAGATTTCTGTGCATTAATTTTGTATCCTGCTACTTTACCAAATTCATTGATTAGCTCTAGTAGTTTTCTGGTAGCATCTTTAGGATTCTCTATGTATAGTATCATGTCATCTGCAAACAGTGACAGTTTTACATCTTCTTTTCCAATTTGGATTCCTTTTATTTCTTTTTCTTCTCTGACTGCTGTGGCTAAATCTTCCAAACTATGTTGAATAATAGTGGTGAGAGTGGGCAGCCTTGTCTTGTTCCTGAACTTGGTGGAAATGGCTTCAGTTTTTCACCATTGAAAACGATGTTGGCTGTGGGTTTGTCCTATATGACCTTTATTATGTTGAGGTAAGTTCCCTTTATGCTTACTTTCTGGAGGGTTTTTATCATAAATGGGTGTTGAATTTTGTCAAAAGCTTTTCCTCCATCTATTGAGATTATCATATGGTTTTTATCCTTCAATTTGTTAATATGGTGTATCACATTGATTGATTTGCATATATTGAAGAATCCTTGCATTCTTGGGATAAACCCCACTTGATCATGGTGTATGATCCTTTTAATGTGCTGCTGGATTCTGTTTGCGAGTATTTTGTTGAGGATTTTTGTATCTACGTTCATCAGTGATATTGGCCTGTAGGTTTCTTTTTTTGTGACATCTTTGTCTGGCTTTGGTATGAGGGTGATGGTGACCTCGTAGAATGAGTTGGGGAGTGTTCCTCCCTCTGCTGTATTTTGGAAGAGTTTGAGAAGGATATGTGTTACCTCTTCTCGAAATTTTTAGCTCTTCTCTAAATGAAGCCGTCTGATCCTGGGCTTTTGGTTTTTGGAATGTTTTTAACCACAATTTCAATTTCAGTGCTTGTGATTAGTCTCTTTATGTTCCTGGTTCTGTCTCAGAAGGTTGTGCTTTTCTAAAAATTTGTCCATTTCTTCCAGGTTGTCCATTTTATTGGCATATAGTGGCATATAGTAGTAGTCTCTCATGATCCTTTTTATTTCTGCAGTGTCATCAGTTGTTACTTCTCCTTTTTTCACTTCTAATTCTGTTGATTTGAGTCTTTTCCCTTTTTTTCTTGTTGAGTGTGGCTAATGGTTTATCAATTTTGCTTATCTTCTCAAAGAACCAGCTTTTAGTTTTATTGATCTTTGCTATCATTTCCTTCATTTCTTTTTCATTTATTTCTGATCTAATCTTTATGATTTCTTTCCTTCTGCTAACTTTGGGGTTTTTTTGTTCTTCTTACTGTAATTGCTTTAGGTGTAAGGTTAGGTTGTTTATTTGAGATGTTTCTTGTTTCTTGAGATAGGATTGTATTGCTCTAAACTTCCCTCTTAGAACTGCTTTTGCTGCATCCCATAGGTTTTGGGTCGCTGTGTTTTTCTTGTCATTTGTTTCTAGGTATTTTTTTATTTCCTCTTTGATTTCTTCAGTGATCTCTTGCTTATTTAGTAGTGTATTGTTTAGCCTCCATGTGTTTGTGTTTTTTACAGTTTTTTTCTTGTAATTGGTATCTAGTCTCATAGTGTTGTGGTCAGAAAAGATTAAGCTTTGAGATTTTGAAATGTCTTAGATTCGTAAGTGTGAACCTTCCCTTCCTTTATATGTTCACAAATATTGACGATACATTTCTTATTCAGAACATCTGAAGTGAGTCAGTTTGAATACTTACGTGGCAGGTTAAAAAGTCTTTTCTTTTCTCCCCTACTGAGTCAGCTATTTGTTTTACTCTGAGAAATTCAGAGATCAGATATAAGGATGATCTTCTAATTGAAAAAGGGAAAAACAATGAGAAAAAAGTCTACATTTGCAACCCAACTTGGCTCAAGTCATAGCTATTTTTTTCCTTCTTTGAAATGTGTAGTATTATGGTCAATAAGTTACTACGAAAAAAATTCAAAACTTGGAAAGTAGGCAAAAAGTAGAGTGGCATATCCTTTCAATGTAGTACTGGAGCATTAAAAAAAAAGTCTGTCCAAGGATGATTTAATTCTCCAGGAGAGCATCCTTGTGTTTGACTTGGTTGTTTACTGTTACTAGAGCCTAGATACTGGGAAATGATATGTTAATGTGTAGTTTTTAGCTGGTAGAGCTGCCCAGTAGGAAAGCTTACCCCAAATGTTGTAATGCTCTGTAGGACATTAACCAGCTTTGTAAGTAACCTAACAGTCTTTTACTCAAATTCTTTTTGCAAGTGCTACAAACACCTTCCCCCTCAAATGCTCTTTGAACCAGCTTTATCATCCTACTGGTTTCTTCATTATTGAGCTGAGTAAATCTTGATACGTGTTTATTCTGTATTTTTATGAGTCCTGTTATTAAATTTTTGACCATTTTCCTTTGTCAAGATTTTAATCTGTCTCGTGAAACAGAGTTATTACCAGGCACTATGATATATATTTGTAGATTGACAAGTGTGTGTGGTAGTAGTTCATAGTAACCTGAAAGCAAGATAATGCATGTTTACCAGATTGTTTACCAGCAATCTACCAAAAATAGATTGCTGAGGCTGTATGAGTTAGACTTTTATACAGTGATTCCAATGTGATTAGAAAATGATTCTACTTGTGCGGATGGGAAAGTTTCAGGAGCTGGAGCTGGGCTTGTGTAAGGACCTGTGGGATTCTAGCCAGAGCTGGAATTGTATACAGAAGTCTGAGAGCCATCTCAGGAAACAGCCCCAGGGTGCAGGGGTGCCCTACAGAGGCAGATTTTGTGTTTACTCCTTTAGCACCAGGAGTGGAGTTTTCTAAGCCCTCAACCGTGTACGTAGTGGTTCCCTGGAGTTATCACCCTTGTCCTTCAGGGACTCTCATACATTAAATTTATTCAGTGCAGGTCAACCTCCCACAACCTGATTATTCTCTCATATACCTCTCCTGTAATCAGTCCTATTTTTCTCCTTCTTCCTTTCTTCTCTTTGCCTCTCTATCCATTAAGGAATGCTCCCTGACTTGGAACGGTATGGCAGATGGCATCATGTTTAACTGAGATATACATTTATTTGCTTACTTCAAGGCTTTCTATAATGTCTTAGAAGCAGCTTTCACAGTAAATACCAATCAATGAAACACACATATCAGTAGAGTGAAATTTCCTATGTATTTGAACATTGCATTGATCACCTTCTCTGGTGTGCCTAAGCCATTTTCCTAAGATGTTAATTAAAGTATCTCATATTTGAAGTGGTTTAGGGACACTTAATTTTGAAGTGACAGAATACTCAAAGTACAATGCTGAATTATCTTACATAACTCGGCACCTGGAAGTCAGGTAAAATGTTGCTGAATGTATAAATGAGTGGAAGAGGAGAAATGCTATTGAATCTTCTTTGCCAGAAGTCCCTATAAATAGAACAAGTTACTATGCAGGTGGGAGACTGAAATTTTCCACTCTTGAATGCAGGGAGTTGGGGAAGGTACAATATCCCCCAGGATCTTTGGGGAGCTTTTGATTCTTTAATTAGTTGTTGTCTGATCCTGTTGGCAGATTCCTGGGGTAGGGATCTGTTCAACAGTGTCGGGAAGGAGGCCCTCTTAGCACGGTATTGGTGAGATCCTTGAGTAAGTGTGGGCTGAGCGTAATCTAGGGAATCGGATCCATGGGGCCAGTGAGAAAGCCGAACTTCGAATTAATGGCATCGGAAGCCTATGAGTTCAAGGTCCCTTGATGTCTTGAGGGGAACCAGACCTAGAAAAATGACCAGGATTTCCGAACTAAGGATCTTTGGCAGAAGGTAGGGGAGGACACTGATGCAACTCTAGATGGAAGGTGAATAACCCACTACCATTTCCCTGGGGCTTACCTGGCACTCTGTTCGGGGTGTTTTCTTTACATCATCTTGTTTGATCTTAACCAGGCCAATGAGAGAGGCAATGCCTACACAGTGTTATGGGTGAGAAGTGGGTTTTAGAAAGTGAAGTTTCGGGCTTCCCTGGTGGCGCAGTGGTTAAGAATCTGCCTGCCAATGCAGGGGACACGGGTTCGAGCCCTGGTCTGGGAAGATCCCACATGCCGCGGAGCAACTAGGCCCGCGAGCCACAGCTACTGAGCCTGCGCGTCTGGAGCCTGTGCTCCCAACAAGAGAGGCCGCGATAGTGAGAGAGGCCCGCGCACCGCGATGAAGAGTGGCCCATGAAGAGTGGCCCCCGCTTGACGCAACTAGAGAAAGCCCTCGCACAGAAACGAAGACCCAACACAGCCAAAATAAATAAATAAATAAATTTAAAAAAAAAAAAAAAAAAAAAAAAAAAAAAAAAAGAAAGTGAAGTTTCTTTTCTAAGAGCATCAACTAATTTTGAAGATTGCATTGGAACCTGCGTTGGTGTCTCTCCAAATCTGGGCCGCTTACCACCACGCTGTGCTGCCCCCTACGTGTGCTTGTTTGGCCCTTTGCAGTTAGCCAGGCTCTTTACGGATGAAGTCCTTGTCAGGCTTGAAGGACCAGAGACGTTCTTGTCTGTACAAAGACACTTGGGGTGGAACGTTTGGAGGATAAGCCCCGTGAACATGGTGGGCACAAGACCCAGGTAGGCTTTCTTCCTGCAGGGCACTGTACTCCCAGGAGGGGACCTCTCGGGTCTTTTGGGGGGCCAGCTGTGCTCCCTTTGAACTGTTCCTTGATTTTTCCCATCCCACCGCCGGCACCTGGGGCCACTGAGGGAGGTACCATCTATGCCAGCTCTACTGGTGAAGAGTGAGTGCTTTGTGAACAAGTAGACTTATCCTGCCGCCTCTGCCTGTTGTCTGATGCGTGAGAACTCGACAAAGCTCCTTCCCATCAGGGCGCTGAATTAAAAAATCGATCCTTGACTGGAAAATGGGAACTGGGAGAGGAAATCATGCTCTTTTGTAGAGGAGGGAGGAATTGATATAAATATGCTCCGAATGGTTTTACAGACTGCCCATATAGGCACTGAGTCTGTTCAAGAAAGATTCATTTGCGGAGGATTGAAATATTCCTATTAATATTCCTTATCTAAGAGAAACAGAGGCATCTACTGAATTTCATGAAAGGTAATATGAAAACTGTTCTCCAAGGGTCTTCTTTAATATTTGGCTTCCTCTTTTGTTGTTGAAAATACATTTCAGTTCTCCTTTACATGCCAGCGTACAGCAGAGGAAAAAGCATAATCAGTATAAAAGTAATAAATGTTAGTGCCCATTTGTGATTCTGGCAGCAACCACTTTTCATCTTACGTTTTATTATTCCGTACTATTTAAGGTGCAAAGTCCTAAAGCTATTAAACCTACATTAGTTTGCTGTCAAATAAAATTAATAAAATGTAGACTCTAAATTTAAATCATAATTATGAACTATTTAGATCGGAGAAATATAACAGCATATAAAAGGCATTCATGTACGTACCCACCACTCAGATTTAATAGATGGTAACATTTTGCTGTATTTTCTTCAAACATCTTTATTTGGGGAGGGGGCACGAAACAGGACATTACATATTCAGTCTATGTCTCTCCCTGCCTGTCCCCTTTTCATCCCTCCTCTGTCTTATCGTGATGCAGATACATATTATTTCCTTGCATGTTTTTGTACTTTGAAAAAATGGTTGTGGAAATTTTGAGTCAAATTTTCTCCACAAATGTATTTTGTGTTAACATCAGTTTAAAGCTGTAATGTATAGTTTTAAAGTTATTTTTTCTGTGGGGTATAATTATCAAAGACCCACTTGTTAGAGGAGGTTGAAGTTAGTAAAATAACTACCAAAAAATATATTAGATTTTAAGAGGTTAGTTCTAGTTTCTCCTGCCCATCCGACTGCTCTCAGCCTCTGAGTAACCTGACAGATCATTCCACGTGTGGGAGGCCTTTGGGACAAATTTCCTAGAGCACCTGAGGTTTGCGAGACAACTGAGAGGTTTTTTTTTTTTTTTTTTAACATGGAAGTTTTTAATTCTGATTAATCTGTTTGCTAAGGTTATGGGCAACTTGGCATTCACATGCTATTTATCTAACATTTCCAAGAATTCTCATCCTCTGTCAGGGTTTATTGCTCTCTGATGAGTAATGGTCTCAAATTCTTATTTTTCAGATCCTTATTCTTAGGACTGAGAAAGTCACAGTCACTGTGTCTGCAGATGGGTAGATTTATATGAGCAAAACCAAACCAAAGAGAGGTTGCCCACTTTTTGTTGGCCTCCTGAGTCACAGCCAGGAGGGGAGATATTTCCCCTTGGTCTTTGCTGATTTCACAGAGGCAGGAGGTGTGTTACAAGGTGCACTTTAAAAAGTTCATTTAAAACATCAATTTTAATATTTATTTTCAAACTAAAGCTATGGCACTCCCTCAGGTCTTTTTATCCTCAGCCCCCCCGCTGATTCCCTTTGGAACTGCTTCCATTGCATTCTCCAGAAGGCCATCTCCTTTCAAGAATTTTTGAGATGACTGGGGGTGACTGCATCTATTTAGCTTGGCCATTTTTTGGTTGAACCATGTGAAATTCCATTTTGGTAGGTCATAAATGGTCAGATATTGGCAGTTTCAATGCTTCTACCCTACCTATTTGGGGAACCCTGAACATTTACAATTCAGCTTTGGAGCTGGAAGGTCCCATCAAGATTGTCCAACTCTCAGCATTTACAGGTGATCGCCCTTGGGCTGGCCCAGGATTGCCCATTCAGTGGTGAAGTGACTCATCCAGGCCGAAGCTGTGATCACACAGTTTCCTGACAAATGAAGTGAAGTGTGCTGTGAACTGTCAGGCTTCAGGAGATGCTGGCTTAAAGGGGTTATGTTAAAGGAGAGAGGTCCTTTAAGCCCAGAGGGCTGTACCCTGGTAGGGCAGGCAAATTGAGCAAATACCCTGCAGCTCAGATCAGATCAGACAAGTACCTCTTCCTGGCCTCCTTCATCTGAAGGAAATGTCTGAATTTACATACTTTCTGAAATACTGTTTTTTTTTTTATTAGGCATCAATTTTATACACATCAGTGTATACATGTCAATCCCAATCGCCCAATTCAGCACACCACCATCCCCACCCCACCACAGTTTTCCCCCCTTGGTGTCCATATGTCCATTCTCTACATCTGTGTCTCAACTTCTGCCCTGCAAACCGGCTCATCTGTACCATTTTTCTAGGTTCCACATACATGCATTAATATACGATATTTGTTTTTCTCTTTCTGACTTACTTCACTCTGTATGACAGTCTCTAGATCCATCCACTTCTCAACAAATGACTCAATTTCGTTCCTTTTTATGGCTGAGTAATATTCCATTGTGTATATGTACCACAACTTCTTTATCCATTCGTCTGTCGATGGGCATTTAGGCTGCTTCCATGACCTGGCTATTGTAAATAGTGCTGCAATGAACATTCAGGTGCATGTGTCTTTTTGAATTACGGTTTTCTCTGAAATGCTGTTAATCCAAGCTGTCCGTCTGCCTGCATAGGACTTACTTGGGCAGGTGGAGATGAGCCTTTCTGCTCGAGTACATCCCTTGGGCACAGCTGGATGTGAGCTGCAGGGAGGGCTTCAGCAAAGGCTTGGGAGGGTCCAGGGTAAGAATCCAAACTGTATCTCATGTTCTCCTGCAGGATGGTCTCTGTTTCCTTTTAGAGAACAGTGGGCACACCTCTAATCAAATATAAGTAAAAATCTGTGCATCCTCATTAGAGAAAATTAGAAAAATATGGACAGGTAAGGAAAAAAATTTTCCATCTTCCCACCACCACAAATAATTACTATTAACACTTTGGTAAATTTCCTTCCAGTTTTTAAAAACATTTTTTAGAAAACTCGCAATTACATGCTAAATATATATCTTGATATTCCATACATATATATGTAATATATATATATAAAATGTAATAAGAATGTATAGAGAGTACTCTATAAAATACACAATGCCAAGGAATATATACTACTATTGAAATTCTATATAAAGTACAACATATATTTTATATTCCTATTTTTTTCATTTATGATAACTAAGTACTCTATGAAGATTATTTTTAAAGGCTGTGTAGTATTCCATCAAGTGATTTTTTTTTTTTTTCCCCCTCCCACTGCATAGGTAGCCAATTCTCCTTTTACAATAGTAGTTAAGAAATGGACTCTAGACATCTGGGTTCAAATTCAAGCATAGTGGTTGTGTGAATGTGGGCAAGATCCTTAACCTCTCTACACCTCAGTTGCTTCATTTTTAAAATAAGCATAAGAATTCTACTTATTCTGGTATGGAAAAAGGGACCACAGTGTCCAAATTTAAAAGCCAAGACTTTGCCATTTACAAGAGCTGCACTGAAGGGGGGAAGCAGGAGAATGCTTACCAGACACAATCCAGATCCCTAACTCATCAAACTTGCAGGTAGTCTTATATAAAGGTATATAAATTAATAAAAACATATATAAAAGTATAAAAGTCTTATATAAAAGTGTATTAAAGACCCCTCCGAGGTTTGCCTTTGGTCAGCAGGGGGAAGGGACCCAAAGACACCAAGATGAGGCCTTGAGTCACAAGTTAAGGCTACTGAAAAGATTCATCTCAGCATAACATTTGCAAGACACAGAATTTTGTCCAGCTAAAACTTGGGAATCTTTAAAATCATTACAATATTATCCAGGGGAGCAAAACATTGAACATTTACAAAGGGCTCATGTTGTCCAGGTAGCAAAACATTAGCATTTCTTTATTAATTGAGATTTTTAACTTTGGTTAAGGAGGGACTCATTTTCTTAACTCATTGAATTGCCTTAAGAACAAACACTTAGAAAAGGGGTTGGCAAACTTTTCTTGTAAAGGGCCAGGAGGTAAATAATTTAGGCTTTGTAGGCCAAATGCAAAACCAGGTACAGACAATATGTAAATAAATGAGCATGGCTGTGTTCCAACAAAGCTTTCTTTATGGACATTGAAATTTTAATTTCATGTAATTTTCATGTGTCAGAGATAAGTATTCTCCTTTTGATTAAAAAAAAAAGATTTTAAAACGATAAAAAAAAGACATGAAACTTTTAAACTCACAACTCTACAAAGTTGAGTGGTAAACCCAATTTGGCCCCTAGGCCAAAGTAACCCGTGCCTTAGAACAGTCCTTGGCACTCATTAAGTGCTGTGTGTGTGTTAGCTGCTACTTCCATGATTAAAGTTGTTATCACCATCATCACTGTCTCTACCCTAGCACCATGCAGTGCTAGACCCTGGAGGAGGGCAGGGCTGCAGTACACAAGCGCGTGCATCCCTTTGACCCCTGACAGTCCATCAGTAGCAGCAGCAGCTTGATCAGCTCCTGGCTCCATCGTGGCAAAGAGGTTTCCTCTCCCATGTACGTGGTGGTTCCCTTACCAGAGGCTGCCTGGAGAGCTTTGCTGGGCTGGAGGGAACAGGTTTCCAGCTTGACTAGCTAGACCAGCCCTGGAGTGACGGTAGCACACATTCTGTGTCCTTTGATGGAGCTTTTAGCCTGTGCTGTTCCTGGGGATGAGTGAAAAAGGGAGACAGAGAAACCCACTGTGCATAACTGGTGCTAGTCTACTTCCTGTTTTAAAACTACAAAAGACAGACGAAAAGGGAGTTCTAAAAAGAGTGGTGAAAAAGGAGCTGGGAGTTAAGGGAAGAAAGAGTAGGGTGTTGGTAGCGCAAGCCACAGTGCTTGGGTCGTTCATAATCTGGCATGCACTCAGCTCAGTAGAAAAATGGCAGATATTTTTATAAACCTTGACAGTATTATTTCATTATTCATGAAGACTTTTGTTTTTTTAACCATAACCAGCTTCATTTTAAAGGAGATTTATTCCCAAGGCATTTTAATTGAGTCTTCATGATAATTCTTTGTATTGACTGTTAAATCAACATACCAAATAAACAATATTGGAGTTTACTCTTTTCTTCGGTAAGTCTCAACTCTGCTTCTTCAAGATAATGAAGTGAGAGTGAGTCCAGATTTTCATGAATTGAATACACGGCACTGCACGGCCTTTCCTGACCTTTTGAGAGTAATTTTTAAAAGGACATTGTTTTTTAACTAAGGAAATTTGCCTTAAATACAGAGTTTTCTATGTGAGAACTTCCACAGTGTGCATGTGTGAAGTTACTTATGCCTGTGTGGTGTGTGTGTGTGCGCACATGTGCATATTTCAAAGCTATATTATTAAGGCTTTTTTTTTTTCTTTTATGAATTTATTTATTTATTTTTGGCTGCGTTGGGTCTTGCTGCTGCGTGCGGTCTTTCTCTAGTTGCGGCGAGCGGGGGCTACTCTTCGTTGTGGTGCGCGGGCTTCTTATTGTGGTGGCTTCTCTTGTTGAGGAGCACGGGCTCTAGGCCTGCAGGCTTCAGTAGTTGTGGCATGTGGGCTCAGTAGTTGTAGCTCATGGGCTCTAGAGTTCGGGCTCTAGAGTTCGGGCTCTGTAGTTATGGCACACGGGCGTAGTTACTCTGTGGCATGTGGGATCTTCCCGGACCAGGGCTCGAACCCGTGTCCCCTGCATTGGCAGGCAGATTCTCAACCACTGCGCCACCAGGGAAGCCCTTGTTAAGGCTTTTAATAATTCACTTCTGAGACAGAAGTTTCGTGAAGACAAGTACTATTTTGTTTTAAATTAATCTCTGGATGAAATTTATCATGTCTGTCTCCCATGGTGCCTTGCACAGTAGTAGAAATCCAAAATTATTTGATGAGAGGAGGAATGAATTGGCCTGCAAAGTATCTAAAGGTCATTTGCTCCAATTCTCTACCCTTTAGTTCTCTGGACAACATTCCTGCTGGACATCCTGCTTCAATATTTCTAAAAACTCACTTCTCTGCTAATCCTGTTTCCCGTAGCTGCCCACACAATAATATCAGTCCTTCAGATGCCTAAGGACAGTAGTGGTCCAACTCACAACCCCCATCCTACCTCCACCACATATACTTTTTTCCCCTGGGCTAAATATCTAAAGGTTTTTTTTCGAACTTTTCTGATATACCCTACTGTTTAGATATTTCTGCTTCTTCCTGACCACCCTTTTGTACATGATTTCCTGTGTGTCAGGAGCTCGCTCCCGGTGTAGCCCCCAGAACTGTGTGTTGTGTCCAAATGTGGCCTCAGCTGGGCCCAGTCGGTGGAACCCTCCTCTGTTCTTCTTGCTGTTCTCCTGTTAATAAATCCCAGCCTGTCAGAGCCACTCAAAATGGACTCATCTTGGACTTACACTGCCAACTCTAACTCTTAGTTCTTAATAATAAGATTGGTCATGGACTCCCCTAGGTTGCAGAACAAGCCCAGGGAGGGGGTCCTGGTGATAGTGGGTAGTTGTGGATGGTCCCAGAGCTCTAGAACCAGAGGTATTCCCCAAAGGATTAGTTGTGGACCTGCCAAAGGAGGGAAAATGGAGCCAGGTTGAAGGTCAGGAGAACGAAAGGATAGCAGGTGGATGAATGACATTAGAGAGACTAGCAGAGGCGTTCCAGAGGCCAGGCAAGGAGAAGAGGATGTACAGCTGAGAGGGAGGTACAGCACGGAAGCCAGGTAGTTTAGAATCTGTTGGCCTGAACCCTTAGCATCTTCCTGGGTGTTTCTTTCATGCAGATCCTTTGTGCTTTACCTAAAAGAATCAAATTTTAATGATGTGGAGCTGGGATCTCATGAATTGTTTGTAAGCCAGATTTCCCTTTTTCTGTAGTAGCTGTGTTTTTGATTTTTTTTTAAAAAAATCTTTTAACGGGATGTTACATTTCTCTGATTAAACTTCTTCTTGCTAATGGGGCCCATCTTCCTGTTCTCCAAAGGCCTTTTGAACCTAAATAGGAAAAAAAAAAGCTGCAGAGCTGAAGTGGTGACTCTGCCACTTCTAACCATGCTCTTGCACAAGTCACAAGTTCTCACCCTCATCTGTAGGAAGAGAATAATAACATTTACCTCATTAATAACTCGCCTCACTGGGTAGTTGGGAAGATTAAATTAAATCACGCCTTTGGAGTGGCTGGCACGACGCCTACCTATCCCTGGTCACAGTTATTTTTCTGCTCCTCAGCATACCACCTTGCCCACTCTTAGGTCAGATTTAGTAGGCTGCCTTCTCTGTATTCATCCAAACTATTCATTTCTATTGAATTTACTGGAGAGAGACCAAGGACAGAATCCGAAGATGTCTAAAGGCTAGGTCTAGGACTCTTTGGAACATTGATCCATGTTGGGGGTCACAAAGTTGGATGCTGTCAAGAACCTCCTTATATGAATGTGTGAAGCAGCCAGGTGAGAGAGTGCTGGGCCTGCGTCAGCTCAGAGTGCATGGCCTCCCTAAAGCAGGCATCCCAATAAAAGCCGCTGCAAACCAAACACTTCCATACAGGGAATCAAGGTTCCAACTCCATCAGTTGTTGGGTATAGATCCCTAGAATGCTCTTGCATTGGGTTACTGTGGCTTTAGAGCAGAGGTTCTCAAAGTATGATCCAGAGACCGTCAGTAGCACCTGGGAATGTGTGAATGCAGATTCTCAGGGCTCACCCAGACCTACTCAACCAGAAACTCTGGGGGAGGGCAGCGCCAGCAATCTGTTTGAACAGACCCTCTAAGAGATTCTGATCACGTTCAAATTTGAGACCCACTGATTGGGGAAAGTGTTCTCAACCCTGGCTGGACTTTGGAATCACCTGGGGAGCTTTAAAAGTCCAGTTGCTTGGTTTCCAACCACAAAGTGTCTCATTTCACTGATTTTGGGTATCAGCCTGGACATCAGGATTTTTCTGAGCTCCCAAGGGGATTTTCAGGGGCATCCAAGGTGGATAAGTGCTCTTTTAGGAGCCTGCTGAAACACCCACATACCCTTTCTCCTGAGTGGGGAGGGGAGGAGTGGGAGGCACGTGTAATTTGGCACAGCTCCCACGGGATCTGCTGCAACCATCAAACCCTGCTTCCCCTTGGAGAACATGACCTTAAACTACCAGCCTCAAGAAAGAGCTTTGATAGGGCCTTTCCTAGGCTGAATGAATATTCACTCAATGTGATTTGTTTTAAAGGTTGCTTTTAATGCTATATTTGTTCAGCAAATGTAGGCACTTGTATAGCACAAATATTAACTCCTAAATCCTCCAAGGCTTTCCCTGCGATATGCCATCTGGCAGGCATTATTGTAATCATCTCTTTATTATCCACACTAATGAAGGACTAGCATGGCATTGGTAATTGAGAAACACAGATCATTTACAAATCATTCAGGCTCGTGCCGGCACTGCTTCCCCAACCAGGAAGCATTCAAGAGTAGAAAACATTGACTGATTACAGTTTCCTACCTTCCCTGTGGAGGTACTAATAATATTATTTTAGTCAGAAATTTGAGCAAGAGGAGAAGTGAGAGGCTTCTAAATTATAATTCCTTTTTCTGAATAAGGAAATTTCAGTTTTCTCAATAAGAGGCCAAAGCACAAAGCAGATAAACAGCAAGTATATTTAAAATGCATTGAACTTTGGAACCAGTCAGTTCAAAGCATGTTATAGTAGAAGCTGCATGGAATTCAAGAGATCAGTGGATCTGGATTCTAGATCCTACTTTGATATTACCCGAGCTATGTGACATGTGCCATTCCAGCCATCAGCGGGTCTCAAAGTGTGGTCCTCAGACAACAGCATCTGCATCACTTGCGAACTTGTTAGAGTTGCAGATTCTCAGACCTCTCCCCAACCCACCTGAATCAGAGACCCTGAGGATGGGGCTAGCAATTGGTGCTTCGACAAACCCTCCCGGAGATTCAGTTCGGATGCCTGCTCAAGTTTGAGCACCGCTGTTCTCCAGGCACTCAGTTTTCTCAACTTCAAAATAAGGCAACAAGCCTAGTTTATATTTGAGGTCCACTCCAGCTCTCCAATGGCCTTAGTGTATGGTCCTGGAAGGGTGAAAGATTCTCTGTCATAGACCTTGAATGTGCGATTGAAATAATTCAAGTAAAAAACTGGCGTGTGTGTAACAGAAGAGAAACAGATCTCTAGGAACTCTATACACTAAACCCCATATAGGATGCTCACTTTAAATAAAGAGTACTCTCTTCTGTGGGTTGGTACCATTTTCCAAAAGTGAAAAAACCTTGGTGCTTTGGAAAGGGAGGTGGCCGCTCCTCCTTGCTCCAGGGGCTGAGAGCTGTCTGATGTGATTCACAGAGCAGCACTTCTACAGGCTCTAACAAATGGCATTTCAGAAGGATGTACAGAGGTACACAGGCTTTGCAGTAAAACAAGGGATATTTTCAAGTCATTTATGAAAGCTCTTGCGGCTTCCATTTCAAGACAGGTGGAAAAAAATAACATGGAACAAGAAAAGAAAATAAATCTGTATCCAGAGCATCTCATAAATAAGGAAGGAGCGGGGGTCTGTTGGCCTTGCCGGGTTCTCAGAGTATTTTTGTAACAGTACAGACAGCTCTCAAATGTTTTGGCAAGTAATTCTTATACTGTTTCCGTTATCAAAATCTATGCTTGTAAAATTATTTCGCTGGCTGTTAAAACCAAAAGAGAAAAAGGAAACAATCATTTCAAGGAGAGAGAGGCTGGGAAAATGATACTCAGAGGTATAAAAGAGAGAGACAGAAAAAAAGAATATAGTTCACCCACAACTGCAAAATTTTTTTTTCATCTAAAACGCAGTGACACTTCATAATTTAGAGCAAGTCGTAGAAAATCGAAGGCACTTTTCTAATTGGCTTTTGTTTAATTAAGAGCCTATTTGTTGGAGGCAATAGGACCTGGTTTGTTGATCTTGAGAGAGACTTTGTTATGTCTGGGAGGGATGCAGAGATTATAGCTTTTATTGGAAAGGATGGATCACAGACCCACTTTGCCTGAGCAAAGCATGTTGACTGAGGAGAACCACACCAATGGGGAACCTGCACTGGACATCTTTGTGAAATTCCCAGTGGCGTCTGGCTGAGCAAAAACTTGACCCTAAAACCCTGGTTAAAAGCCTGTACTCTGAGTTCAAATTCTGACTCTGCCACATACTGGCTCTGAAACTCTGGGCAAGCTACCCAGATGCTCAGTGCCTCAGTTTCCTTCTGTCAAAGGAGGAGAATAATAGGACCTGCCTTGTGGGAATTTTATGAGGATTAAAAGTTAGCATATGCAAGGTGCTTTATATAGCGCCTGCCACATAGCAGGCATTATTTTATTAGGACTATTTGCTAAATAGCCATATGGATCTTTAAAAGAACTCTAAAAATGTATTATACTGTTTCTTAACTGTAAGACCTTAGAAAGCAGCAGTGCCCAATTTGATACCCCCATTGTGTGCCTAAGGAAGTGTGTGATTGATACAACAAGGCTTCCAGGGCATCCTGGTAGCACAGTTAAAACAAGCCTGATGATTCTTAACCCATGGGGGGCTTCTCCCTGGTTAACTTCACTAACACATAGCTTTGGGGGGTTGTCAAAGAAGATTCAGAGAAACTAATTTTTCTCATTTGATTTCCTTTTTGTATATTTATTTTTGGAAGAGATTCATAGACCAACACTAGAAATAGCTCTGAAATAAATGTCATATTTTTCTCTCTTATATTTGGCACAGTCTCCTTTGTTGGCTGGACCATGCTGTGTAGCAGCTAATAGTGATTAGCCTACGTTTTTCTCAAATCAATTTTTCTCAGGCTATATAAAGTCTAAATGCTGGCAGTACTAAAACAGATGCATTCAACTTATAAACTGGTGGTAAGGAAAAAGGTAGGGACAAAAGCATGCTGAAACATATCGTCCAAGCAAGACATTGCTTGCTCTGCCAAATTCAAGTTGCCAGGTCCTGGGCAAGCTTCTTATCTCATCTGAGCTGCAGTTTCCTCACCAATAAAATTGATGCAGCCACTGTGGAAAACAGTATGGTGGTTCCTTCAAAAACTAAAAATAGAACTACTGTATGATCCAACAGTTCCATTCCTGGGTATATATCCGAAGAAAACAAAAACACTAATCAAAAAGATACATGCACCCCAGTGTTCATAGCAGCATAGCCAAGATATGGAAATCTTCACTGCCTTTGGGTTAAGGCACAAGTGAGCACTTTAATACAGTGTGGAGGGTCCCTAATGAACTAGCCCACATTTGCCTCCCAAGCCATGATCATATTTGCCACTCCCTGTCTTAACCATGCTGTACTATTTGTGGCTCCTTGAACAAAGCACACACCTTTATGCCTCTGTTCACATGTTTCCCTCTGCTGGGAGTACTCTCTCACATCCCCCTTCCCCTCACCTGATAACTAGTACTACCCAACAGGTCTTAGTGTAGATGCCACTTCTTGAAGGAACGACCAAAGTGCCGTCAACAGATAAATGGATGAAGAAGATGTGGTGTGTGTGTGTATACACACACACACACACACACACACACACACACACAGTGGAATACTACTCAGCCGTTAAAAAGAATAAAATTTTGCCATTTTCAACAACATGAATGGACCTGGAAGGTATTATGCTCAGTGAAATAAGTCAGACGGAGAAAGACAAATACTGTATGCTCTCCCTTATGTGTGTAATCTGAAAAATAAAACAAATGAATGAATATAACAAAAACAGATGCAGACTCACAGATATATAGAGAACACACTGGTAGTTACCAGTGGGGAGAGGGAAGCAGGGAGGGACAGCATAGGGGTACAAACTACTATGTATAAAATAAATGAGCTACAAGGATATATTGTACAGCACAGGCAATATAGCCAATATTTTATAAAAACTTTAAATGGAATATAAGCTATAAAAATATTGAATCACTATGTTGTATACCTGAAATTAATATAATATTATAAATCAAGTATATACTTCAATAAAAATTACAGCTAAGAAAAAAAAATATGAGATAAAAATCTCTCATAGTTCCACTACCTAGAGATAACCATTTAACATTTTGGAATATTGTACTCCAGAATTAAGAAAATAAAATAAAACAGGGTCATATTATTAAAAAACAAATAATAAATAATAAAATAAAATGGGGGTAACAATAGTGCCCACCACCTATTAGATGAGGTAACACATATGAAACCCAAACTAGTGCTAACCCCAAGAAAGTACTCAGCAAATACTAACATTTTTGTGTTACTTGTGTTCATGAAAATCGAACGTATCAAAGTCAAAATAATAAATGTATGCATAATGAGAGAAGTTCCACTATTCTTAAGAACTGAAAATATTATAAAATCTTTCATTGCAAGTTACTTTTGAGACTAAATCTCTGATCGTTTATTTCCAGCATTTTAATTTTCCCCTCACTATTGAATACAAACCTGAGACTCTTACACCAATGAGTATCAGATTAAAGCTGAAACCCACTGCATTTGATGTGCCCAGTGATTTTCATTTTTGTTACAATTATATTTATTTTATGAAATATATCTTTCTTATCATAAGTAGTATACTTTTGTATTTTAAAAATTTTCCAACATCTAAACAAACAAATCAGGATAAAATGCTAAAATAAAATACTGAAGTCACTACACTGACCCAACTTGCTACACAGATATGGACAGGAGTGCTCTGGAAATTGTGGAACTGTGGCCAGTAGGCAGCACCACTGTCCTATAATTTTAGATGTTGTTTATTAGCTCATAAAAAAATTTCAAATCAGCATGGAAAAGACAGGTTCTGTGTACTCTTGAATAATGTAGAAAAGTGTGGGTTGTTTGAACCTTGAACAAGTGAACAAAATGTCCTTCCTGTACTTAAATTAGAAAAAATTGCAGTTGACCAAAATTTCCCTGGCAAATCAGAGAGCCAAGGTGTTTATTAAGAAATATTCAGGAAGAAAACAAAAATATGTCCTTTCCTAAACATTACCTAGATTATGAGGTAAGAGCAGTTTTCTTTAATATCTCTTTAACTTTTCCATTTCTTGAACATAAGAATGACTTCCCTTAAATCATTAGCCATTTAGATCTGAATTTTCAGAACAGATCTTGGTCATCATTTTTGACAATTAGCGGTGGAGAGTGGTTTACAGCCCTGAATAGGGGTCTCGTGGTGTTCTACTGAGTGATCTCCAGCATATGGAGAATTTGTTGGGCATATTTATAACTATTGTTTGTCTTTGTGGTTCTTGGCACAGTGTGGGTGACCACAAGGCCAGGACACTCCCTGCAAGTAGGCAGATGTTAGGACCCTGTGGACCTCTGAATTTTATAGAGTGCCTGTGCTCAGAGGCCTACAGACTGTGTGAGTCTGGAAAGTTCACAAACACCATGGACAGGTGTGTCCATACCTAACCCTCACACACGAGGATGAGGAAGTTAAGGTGAAAAAAAAAAGGTAAATGGCAGAGATGTGGCTTCATCCCAGGTTTTTCTCCCCAAATGCTGTTGGTTCCGCTAGAGCACAGCCAATAATGTAAAAATACAGTTTTTACATTATTTTCTTTTCCTACAGTGTCACATGTCTAAGAATAATCCCATATTTCGATCTTCAGCTGAGTTTCCCAACCCTGGGTCTAGAAGCTGGTTTTGCTCCACTTGTAGAAAGAAGCCCTCATTGCCACCCTGATCGGTTCACATGGAGATAGCAAATGTCATCCTACTTGATTATTTGGAGCTTGCCTTGTGGTACTTTGGTCTTCTGGAGGGAAATCAGACCTCTGGCGGTTGGTGAAATCTGCTGAAGAATTAACCTGATCAAACATTTTGTTTTAATCACAGAATCATGTCAACCCTGCCATGGACTTTACCCAGACACCTCCTGGGATGTTAGCTCTGGACAATATGCTCTACTTTGCCAAGCACCACCAGGATGCCTACATTCGGGTAAGCATGCAGCCCCTTTCAGCTAGTGTAGGTTTCCTACTGAATTCGAATTTCACACTTATGGATATGGAGGGATTACTTTTAGATGAGTGGCCCCAGAGATTGGCTTTTGTCACTTAGTAAAGTAAAAATGAAAATTAAATGAAATTAAAGAGCACCAAAATAGGGATTTTTTTTAACTTTTAATTTTTTTCACATGACATTTAAAAATATATTAGATATTGGAAAAATATTTTATATAGTTCATTTGATTATGACAAAAACTCTTAGCCTTAAATAACAAAGAAGAGAAACAAACTATCTACCAAAAACCTGCATGATCCCAACGTTAGTGAAAACCACTTAGACTTATTTGGCTTCTTGAAAAGAGGCCCAGGATTCTGTCTAGCCCTGCTCTGTTCAATCTAATGCTGGAGATACGATCAGATAAACAGAAAGAGAAGTGTGGGAGGGACACGGGGAGGGACGAGAAATGCCTTCTCTCATTTGATAACAGATTAGTGAAACTCCAGCTACTAAGGCAATGCCTTTGTGGGTGGGGACGAAGGAAAATAGAAGGTGCCACCTGCCGATGCAGAGCAGGGGCGGGAAGGACAAAGTGTGAATGAACTGGAGCAAAGGGACAGTGACAGAGAAGGCCTGCGAGTCAAGGCTGCTCCACTGGAAGCTCTGGATTTGTGCTGACCCCTGTCCCCTGTCCCCAGGGAGAGGAGCCCAGATTCAGTCGGGCGAGGGATACAGATCCACGATTGAGATGAAGGAGGATGTGAATAAATGGGACAAGGGCATTGGCAAGTGGTTAAAATGATGACTAGGTATAAGCTTAGAAAATATTCGATGAATGAATATCCTAATGCAGGAAGAGTAAAGCTGAAATCAGAGTAAGGTATGAGCCTGTGCCTCTGATATTCTCTGTTGGCTCCCTCTTGGCACTGGCTTTCTGGAGACCAGGGTTCAAGACCTGGCACTGTGGTTACCTGGTAATGCAAATGGGGCCATTCCTTTTGACTGGGCTATAGTTTCTTCTCCAAACTAGGGAGCATTAGTCCCTCAAGGAGCATTTGGAAATGTGTGGGCATGTTTTTTCGGTAGTTACCATGCCCATTGGGGTGCTACTGGCCACAGCCCCCTAAAACATGGGACAGTCTGCACCATGAAAAATTGTCCTACCCAGTAATGACCCCTTTGAAAAAAAAGTCATGCCAGGTCTGAGTTCCCTGTAAGCACTATATTTTAACTTTATCTGTTTTTCTATATATGCAATTTGACAAGCTTTGACTTATATTGAAACATTATTTGTACTTTAATTATGTGAAGGATTTTATGCATTTCTCTGAATGGTGTTATGCGCTTCTCAGGTATTTGATTAGAAATGCAATTTTCCATAAGAAAATTGTTTTTTCATAAAAGTTTAATTTGGTTTATATGTGTATATATTTATTGCACAGAATTTTTTTCTAGGAATGTAATCTGCTCTCACAGTAAGTAAATTAATATTTTTGAGATACCTTGTGGTATAGCCTCGGAGAGTTGAGTGTGAAAAGAAGAAGCCTAGCAGAAATTGAATTTAAAATTACCTGATTAATGTTTGTGGATGAATGTTTCTAAAGTTAGAGAGTATTGATTCTGAATGTATTGTTAATTGCATAAGAAGCATATGTCTCAAGAAGAGTAATTTAATATTTTAAGCCCATTTTCTTCAATGTGTTCTCTAAACTGTCATAAGTGAAATTAATACCATGGTAACCTGACAGAACTTTGTATCTGATGGGAACTTAAAAGAAAATCCTATTTGAAAAGAAAGGTGTGGACTTTTTTGTCCACATGCACTTTCTTTCTGGTTAGACTGAGAAAGGAATGTTTTCTCGAAAGTGTTGCTTTCCTAATGTGTTGTGTGTCCCATCTGACTTTGGGACCATTAAATGCTGCATGGAAAGCTAAAGGTATTTACATGAATGAATGGGGTTAGGGGATCATATATAAAGTCTGAGGCATTCTGCAAGGAAGCTTTGTGGTGACTATGAAAACAGATGTCCCAGTGGTAGTGAGATAGTGATGGAGACAATGAAAATGGTCATCCCAGACAGCTAATTAAATTTTGATCTATAAGCTTAGTGGTCTTTTCTGAAACATAAAGATGGGCTCTTGGTCTTTTAATAAGCTTACATTTTGATAAAATTTCCTTTTTCTGATGAGGTAAATTTCCTGTCTGAATGCAGTTATTCATTTATTATTTATATCTTTCATTCAATAAACACGTATTCTGTACCTAAATCTATAGTCTCACTTTTCACTTTGCCAGTCAGATTTATGGTTGAGATTTTCAAAAGGAATTGTAACACACACACATATGCACACGCACACGCACACACACACACACATATTCCCTCTTTGCCCTTGACACGCCCACGCCCTCCAGCTATCCTGTTCCCTCAAACAATGTGTATTTTTCCAAGTTGTCTTCTTACCCCGTGTTCTAACTCACCTGCCGCTCACTTTTCAACACTTTGCACCCATCATTTTCTAGACGCTGTTCTCCTGCTACATGGGGAGCCCTCTCCTCTTCCTTCATCTTCTTTGTCCTCCCATTGACACTGGACACTGTTTCCATTGGCCGGTTCTCCCTTTTTGCCTGCAGCCCTTGCTGTCTGTCTTGGTTCTCTCCTTGGCTGCTTCTCTTAGTCTCTCTGATGGGTTTCTCTCCCTCTGCCTGCCCATCAAATGCACATAATCCTCACGACTCTGTCTGTGGATCTTTTTTCTTTTTCAGGCACTCAAGCTGCACATGTTTACTGAGTAACTATCAAATGGCCTGCAGTGAGGGAGGGGATAGAGATTCCCTAAGGAACAAGTCACTCATGAGTCCTGTCATTGAGGATTTTACTGTCTAGCGATGGAAGGAGGGGTAGTTGGAGGAAAAGTTAAATGCCAGCACTTTCCAAGCCACTTAGAATGGATTTTGATTGGGCAGGAGTGATATTGGGGGCACAGAGGAGAGTCATAAACACAGATGTGGGAGTCAGGTCAGTAACACTTCCTTCAAGAAGTGGCATCTACACTAAGACCTGTTGGGTAGTACTAGTTATCAGGTGAGGGGAAGGGGGAAGTGAGAGAGTACTCCCAGCAGAGGGAAACATGTGAACAGAGGCATAAAGGTGTGTGCTTTGTTCAAGGAACCACAAATAGTACAGCATGGTTAAGACAGGGAGTGGCAAATATGATCATGGCTTGGGAGGCAAATGTGGGCTAGTTCATTAGGGACCCTCCACACTGTATTAAAGTGCTCGCTTGTGCCTTAACCCAAAGGCAGTGAAGAATTTCTGAACTATTTTAAGTAAACATGATGAGAGTTAATTTTAGAAAAATCACTCTCCTGCCAGAAAACAAATGTGAGAAATCAAGACTAGCAGCAAAAATAAAATTGGGGAAATTATAGAGAAATGATGGTAACCTGATGAGGGTAGTGGCTGTGACATTGGGGAGAAGCAGTTTGAATGAATTATTTTGGAGCTAAGTAAACTAGACTCTCTCCAAGGAAAAGGGAGATACTGGCTTGAGTGGATGGATGGTGGTGTCATTGATGAACTAGATCTGCAGGTCTGAGGGGTTGGTCATTTGGAGACATCCAGATACTATATGCATATGGGACAACTGTCCAGGTGGATGTTTCTAGTAGGCAGTGAGATATGGGCAATGGTGGTCAATAAGAATGGCAGGATCTAGTTCTTAGGTAACAGAATATAGAACAGCAAGCAAAGGAAGAGAGTATAATTTTTGTTGTTGTTGTTTTGTTTTGTTTTATCTTGTTTTCTTTTTTCCCCCTTGGGTTTTTAAAAATTTTCTTCTGAATTTTTAGATGTGACCTATCCTCAGCACATCTATCAAGTCATAAAACCGTTTTACTTGATATTTATTTGCAGTTTTCTACACTATATTGAGCAGATAAACATTTCACTGTTTTATAAATTATCATACTGTTTAACCATATCACGATCACTTAGGACTTGCTTCCTTCCCCAGGGACCTAATTTTAAACAGTGGCACTACTTCTTAGAGAAATATTCTGATGTTGAGTCAATATGGAAAAGAACAAACTTGACCCTTTTTGTATATTTTATTTGGTGTGGTGCTATGTTATAAATAAAATGTTTGGTTTTTTTTTGGCTACGCCACGCAGCTTATGGGATCTCAGTTCCCCAACCAGCGATTGAACCCAGACCACGGCAGTGAAAGCCTGGCATCCTAACCACTAGGGACCAGGGAACTCCCAATGTTTCCTTAATGAGGTTGTCACCGAACTAATTACACAATTTATAAGATCTCAAGCCTTCTAGTAACAAAATTAAAAGTAAATTCTGGATACGGCTTGTTCTTTATGTGCCCTGAAGTTCTTTGCCTCAACATCCCTCATAATTTACGGTCAACATCTCATCCAGTTGGAATATATCTGCACACTGGGTGACTGTGATAGAAGAGAATGAATTTCCTGAGAGGGGAAAATAGAAATGCCTTCAAAAGCAAGATTTATTTCAATGGTTTCATGCAGTTGTGAGCCAGGGCACATGTGTTTTTAGTATCATACCAAATCAGAACAGAAATATTTATAATATGTCAAGTAAATGAGATTATGGGAAAAGATGGCTCTTTGTACCTAAGAGTTGTTTACTCAAGGTTCTTTTATGATAGCCATTTTTAAACAGATGAAAAAATTTAAGTATGTTTACACTATTTTAAAACCTTTCTTCCTCCTCATGATGCATACATAGTAAATAATACTTTTTACAAATAGTTGGGAGAAATAATGGTTTAGACCCTAACTCACTGCTGGGACATGAGAGGTCTTGTTCTTGAGGCAGTACTGACAAGAAAATGCTATGAGATGATTTAGCATGAGAAAAGCTGCCATATTTTAAGTCTTTACTGTATTTTGAATATTTCACATCCATTATTTGTAATCTTCTCTTCAGTGCTCCCAGAGGTGGGAAGATAAGGTAGCTTTGGTACCCCCCTTCTTCCGGTATGTAGATCTCTCTGTCCATTGAGGCCCACCTCAAGTTCAAAGGTATTCTAGGGAAACTCTTCAACTTTTCCTGTGTCAGAGGGCATAAACATAGTTATAATAGCAAACATAGAGCTTGCTGTGAGATAACAAGTATGCTGAACACTTTCATTAATATCTCACAACACCACTGTGAGGTGGACACTGTTATTATTTCCATTTTGTGGATGAGGAAACTGACACACAGGAGGGATTACCCACAGCTAAGGAAGTGCTAGAGCTGAATTTAAGACAAAAGTCTGCTTCCAGTGTGCACACTTTGCATTTTAGGGGTTCATAGATTCATATAGGGGCTGCAACCACAGTTCACGTAAGTTCTAAGGATGTATTTTGCTCAACTGGCACAGTATTTTTAAAGGGAAGAGAATTTGAATTACCTGAACACCCTTTCCAAATAATCATGAACCCCAGGACTCCCTATTATATTCTGTCTGGCTGCTTTATGAATTCTAGTTATCTGCCTGGTACTTGAGGGACTTGACTTAGTGGCCATGATATTGATGACCTTTGTGAAGTTCTGAATGCATTGTCAGCACACAGTAGGTGCTTAACTTCTTTTACTTGCCTTTTCCTTTTCCACATAAAGTTGTACTTGATTACTGTCCCTTCTCCTGAGGGTTTCATATTTCTGCACTTAACGTTTGTTGCCTTTCCATCCTTGTTGTCAACTCCCAGAGAGCAGGTGCTTCATCTTGTGTTGGGTATTTGTTCCCTTGCGGAGACTAAAGGACTTTAATTTCAACCTCCCAAGTGTAGAGGAAAAGATTAGGCATGCTTCTCAAATTCTCTGGTTGTAAATATTAAAGAAAAAAAGTCATCAGGTATTATTATAAATACACAGGCCCAGTGTTCTTGGGGCTCTCAGCACAGTCAGCCCTCTGCGCTGTGTGTCAGACCACGCGATGGAGTTCTTGCTGCCCTTTAAGGGGGACAGAAACCAAGTATCCCTCACGTACTAAGGGGGGTGCTGATGGAGGCAATGCTGAGCCTTTAAAGTAAATTAAGGAACTTTTAACATTTCAGGGGGGAAATTGGCAGTTTCCCAAGCGACGTAATTACAAGACAGTGTGTAACGCGTAATTAAACTTAACTATGAAGCAAATGATTGGAATAAAGCTTGGTGGTACGTCATGTTTCTTGTTCCCGTGGTGCTGACAGATCCTTCCCTCCCCTTGTCCCTGAAATGGCTTCAGCAGCAATTGCTCCCAATTTTTTTTAAATGAAATTATGTGTTGCCAGTTAAACACACACTTTCATGTAAAGGAACCTTTTTTTTGTTTGTTTGAGTGACATTTTCCTTCTAGGTGATCTAGAGCACAGAATCCACAGAATAACAAGGACCTCAAGGCAAAGCCTTGCTGGGACTTTAAAATGAATCTTTGTCGAATAATTCATTTAAATACTTTATTCTTTACTTTTATTTTCTTTCTTTGACCAAGGTCCACAGCTTGGAGGCTTGTTTTGATGCAGTTTTCTTTCATGTTTTAAAAATAGTGGCATTAATTTTGTTGACCGTGAATAACCAAGCTGTTATTGCCAAACAATCAGGACCCCTTGAGAGTGTGAATATATGTGATTAGATTTTTACTAATTGCGCTGGCAAGCAGAATTTCTGACTTCGAAAACCAGTGATTTGAATGGAACGCTTCAGGCCTCAGGATGAGATCATTTTTCAGCATGGGCTTGGTTTTATCTCAGAAGACCCATCATCAGAGGGAGGGAAGGCAGGTTCCACATCCATTAATGACTGCTGGATATAACAGTGCTTGTACTCTGAGTTCTCGCCACCTGAGTTCGTTTGGTACTGGCTTCAGTACCTGGCATCTGAAGCAGGTCTAAAACATGGTAGTTACTTGTTTCATTCTCCTTTGCTACCAACCCAAGCTGGGTATTAGGTTTAGAATTTTTTACTTAGCTATCTGAAGGGTTTTTTGTTCTGTTTTTGTTTCTGTTTTTTTTTAAACTTTAAAACACAGTGGGACTTTAAAACACACTGATGGATTGCTTGAGAAAAAAATGTAACCAACCAATAGAATGAACTATATGCAGTTGACACAGTGCAAACCTAGGCCCAGTGTGAATGACAAGGTTGGAAACTACAGACAGCCTTATGTGTGGATGACACTGTCCCTCGTTAGGGCACCAGCAAAACTCTTAGTCAACAGCGGCCACCCTGGGGTCTCTATCTTAGACCCAGTAATATCTTCCCATTGTTTCTCCAAACTGATTCTTTCTCAGTCCACACTGTCCATTTTTTTGGTCTCACTAAATTAGTTAAACAAGTCAATATTTATTGAGTACCTTCTCTGTGACAAGCTGCCTCCTCTCTGCTGTCATGGACCAAGCTTCCCCCTTTAATTATGCATTCTCTGCCTTCATTGTGGAGGGCTCCGTAGCTGCTGTGCTGCGGGTTTGCTGTGGCTTCTCCCCTTCCTGCTCTAACTGCTGTGCCATGTTGTAGAGCGGAAGTCCCAAGAGCTGCCCTTCACATCTGCCTGTCCCTTTAAGAGGGGAAAGGTTTCTGGGAATCCCCTCTCTTCTGTGTGTCTCGAACTGGAAGGTGTTACGGACCTCATTGGCTTTTTAATGATTTCTAAATAATGGACATCATTTTTTAGAGCAGTTTTAGGTTTACAGAAAAATTCAGCAGGAAGTACAGAGGGTTCCCACATATCCCCTTTCGTCCCTCTCCCACACACAGTTTCCCACATTATTAACATCTGGCATTAATGTGGTGCTTTGTTTGATTTAATGAAACCAATAACCTACAGTCTTGCTGTAATTGCCTGTTAGTTACAGGAGGGTTTATTTGTTGTTGTTCCTTTGGAATTTTCTAGATAAACAATCCTGTCATCTGTGCACCAAATTTTATTTCTTCCTTCCCAATCTCTATACTTTTTATATCCTTATCTTATTGCATTAGCTAGGACTTCCAATAAGAAGTTGAATAGTAGTAGTAAGAAGGAATATCCAGATATCAGGGGGAAAGAGTCAAGTTTTTCACCATTAAGTGTGATGTTAGCTGTAGAGTTTTTATAGGTGTTCTTCATCAAGTTGATGAACCTCAGTATTAGTTTGCTAGGCCTGCCATAACAAAGCACTATAGACTGGGTGGCTCAGAGAATAGAAATATATCCTTTAACAATTCTGGAGGCTAGAAGTTTGAGATCAAGGTGCCTGCAGGGTTGGCTCCTCCTGAGGCCTCTCTCCTTGGTTTGCAGACAGCTGCCTACTTGTTGTGTCCTCACGTGGTCATCTTGCTGTGCACTCACATCCCTGGTGTCTCTTTCTCTACTTATAGGGGCATCAGCCATATTGAATTAGGGCTTCATGCTGATGGCCTCATTTTAAATTACTTGCCTCTTTAAAAGCTCTGTCTCCCAATACAGTCACATCGTGGGAGACTGAGGGTTAGACCTTCAGCATACAGATTTTGGGGGGGCACAGATCAGTTCATAGCATTCTATCTACCTTGAACATCCCAGGTGATTCCAACTTCTGGGCCTGGTACAGGCATACCTCATTTTATTGCTCTTCACAGATATTGTGTTTTATTACCAGTTGAAGGTTTGTGGCAACCCTGTATTGAGCAATTCTATTGAACAGCATCTGTTCGCTCTGTGTTTCTTTGTCACATTTTGGTAATTCTTGCAATATTTCAAGCTTTTTAATTATTATTATATTTGTTATGATCATCTGTGATCAGTGATCTTTGATGTTACTATTATAATTGTTTTGGGGCACCACGAACTGCATCGGTATAAGATGGTGAACTTGATAAACACGTGTGTTCTGACTGCTCCACCAACTGACCATTCCCCCATCTCTTTTCCTCTCCTTGGGACACAACAATATTCCCTGAGACACAACAATATTGAAATTAGGCCAGTTAATAACCCTACAATGCCCTCTAAGTGTTTAAGTGAAAGGAAGATTCTCATGTCTCTCACGTTAAATCAAAAGCTAGAGATGACTAAGCCTAGTGAGAAGGCCATGTGGAAAGTCAAGATAGGCTGAAAGCTAGGCCTCTTGCACCAAACAGCAAGTTGTAAATGCAAAGGAAAACTTCTTGAAGGAAATAAAACTACAACTCCAGTGGACACACAAATGATGAGAAAGTGAAACAACCTTACTGCTGATATGAATAAAGTTTTAGTGGTCTGGATAGAAGATTAAACCAGCGACAACATTCTCTTAAGCCAAAGCCTAATCCATAGCAAGGCCCTAACTTTCTTCAGTTCTATGAAGGCTGAGAGGGTGAGGAAGCTGCAGAAGAAAAATTTGAACCTAGCAGAGTTTGCTTCATGAGGTTTAAGGCAAGAAGCCGTCTCCATAACATCAAAGTGCCAGGTGAAGCAGCAAGTTCTGATGCAGAAGCTGCAGCAAGTTATCCAGAAGATCTAGCTAAGATAATGAATGAAGGTGACTCTACCAAACAACAGATTTTCAGCGTAGACAAAATAGCCTTCTATTGGAAGAAGATGGCATCTAGGACTTTCATAGTTAGAGAAGAGAAGTCAATGCCTGGTTTCAAACTTCAAAGGACAGGCTGACTCTCTTGTTAGGGGCTAATGCAGCTGGTGATTTTAAGTTGAAGCCAATGCTTATTTACCATTATGAAAATCCTAGGGCCCTTAAGAATTATGCTAAGTTGACTCTGCCTGTGTTCTATAAATGGAACAAAAAAACCTGGATGGCAGCATATCTGTTTACAACATGGTCTCCTGAATATTTTAAGCCCACTGTTGACACCTACTGCTCAGAAAAAAAATGTTCATTTCAAAATATTTCTGCTTATCGACACTGCACCTGGTCACCCAAGAATTCCGATGGAGATTAATGTTTTTTTCATGCGTGCTAACACAACATCCATTCTGCAGCCCATGGATTAAGGAGTAATTTCCATTTTCAAGTCCTGTTGTTCAAGAAATACATTTTTGTGAGGCTATAGCTGCCATAGATAGTGATTCCTCTGATGGATCTGGGCAAAGTAAACTGAAAAGTTTCTGGAAAGGATTTGCCATTCTAGATACCATTAAGAACATTGTGGTTCATGGGAAGAGGTCAAAATGTCAACATTAACAGGAGTTTGGAAGAAGCTGATTCCAGCCTTCATGCATGACTTTGAGGGGTTCAAGACTTCAGTGGAGGAAGTAACTGCAGATGTGGTGGAATTAACAGGAGAACTAGAATTAGACATGGAGCCTGAAGAAGTGACTGAATTGCTGCAATCTCATGATAAAACTTTAGCAGATGAGGAGCTACTTCTTATGGATGAGCAAAGAAAGTAGTTTCTTGAGGTGGAATCTATTCCTGATGAAGATGTTGTGAAGATTATTGAAAAGGCAATATAGGATTTAGAATATTACATAAACTTAATTGATAAAGCAGTGGCAGGGTTTGATAGAACTGACTCCAATTTTGAAAGAAGTTCTACTGTGAGTGAAATGCTATCAGACAGCATTGCATGGTACAGGGAAATATTCATGAAAGGAAGAATCAATCAATGGGGCCAATTTCATTGTTGTGTCATTTTAAGAAATTATCACAGTCACCCCAACCTTCAGCAACACCACCCTGATCAGTCAGCAGCCATCAACATCAAGGCAAGACCCTCCACCAACAAAAAGATTAGGCTCAGATGCTGGTGAAGCCTCAGATGCTGGTCAGCATTTTTTAGCAGTAGAGTGTTTTTTAATTAAAGACATTGTTTTGCACACTTAATAGACTGCAGTATAGTGTAAACATAACTTTTATATGCACTGGGAAACCAAAAAATTTGTGTGACTCACTTTATTTTGATATTCGCTTTATTGCAGTGGTTTGGAACCAAACCTACAATATCTCCAAGGTATGTCTCTACTTGCCTCTTCCTCTCCAGGGAATCTGCTCCCCAGTTAGCCAGGGAGCTCCTTCCCTCGCTTCCTCTAGGCTCAGGGTGGCCTTTCTTCACCAGCAAATATAGAGCCGTAATTTCATCCCCTTACACTCTGTCCATCTTACCTCTTTTGTCTTGTTCCGAATGTAATGCTTGTTTACATACTCTAAATTTACCTTTGTGTCTATTTCCTGTTTACCTGTACAAGTGTGTAAGCTCCATGAGGGCAGGGACGGTGTACTGCGTCTCTCCTGGGCCCCAGTGCCAGCGCAGTGGCAGACACACAGAAGGCACTCAGCACATATCTGTTAAATCGGTATCTGAATTGAGTGCGTTCTGGTGTTCTGCCTTCTGGCCGGATGGCCAGTCACCCCAAGGTAAGATACCACAGAACAGGTTTTTATCTGGAATATGCTATAATCTCCCTGACTGCAGCTGTCCTTCTGGCCTTTATCCATTCTGGAATGGAAACCAAATTAGCAGTTATATTGGTGTGGCCCAAAATGGCCTTGCCCCAGATATGCTGATGCTTATACTTGGGTGAATCACTGCTGACTTTAATTTTTTAATTGTATTCATGTGACCAGAGTCCAGCCAGGATTAGCAATCTGCCTACCAAATCAGAAGGCAATTTGTATTGGTATAATAGAATTTAGGTGGTAGTGTTCTTGAATGTTTCATTGTATTCTGTAAAAATAGCTTTCCCCTTAAGAACTAGGCAATACACCTGGTACACCCAGGAGTGTTTGACACTGTCAGGTAACTTTATTTTTACATTGACCTTAATTTTATCGACTTTTCCTCTGCCTTGGTAAAACCCAAGATTCCAAAATTTAGTATAAATCATAAATCATAGACAATATTTTTCTTACATTCGATAGATCAACTGAAACACAGATATAACAGCCTTAACAACTAATTTCTCTCTGGCTGGTTTATCAAATGCTATTCTTTACATAAGTACAAGCGTCCTTGAACTTGGTGGCTTTTGGAAGACCCTGATATATGTCATTCATACCTGTCTACAAACTTGTGATTACCAAGATCAGGGAAGTCAGTTTGACTGAACTTTCATTTCTTGAATGGTGATGCTTTTGTGCCACAGGGCTCTTGCACATGCTGTTCCTGTTGTCTCAGCCCCCCTTTTCTCTGCCCATACTTACTTGCCCACGTAACTCTCATTCATTCTTTAGGACTTCATCCTGAAGGCTCCTCTTTTATTGATTTTCTTTCCTTGTTACTTCCTTTATAGCACTGACTCAACTTGGAACTATATAATTACATGTTTTATTATTTGATCATTATTTCTCTCAAACATGACATTTTTGAACAGGGACCTTTTTCCTCTTTCTTTTTTTTTGGTCTTTTGTCCTCACTGTCTAGCACTGGGCCATTTAAATTATTCGCTAAACGAACGATTAAAGAGGTGATTTGTCGAATCCCTGACCAGTGTTACTTCTCTCTTTTCCCCTCGGAAGTCCTTCATGGCCATATGTGATATTTGTCAGAGAATCAAAACTGAAATCAGACTTGGAGGAAATCTGCCTTTCAATGGGTGGGGTCATTGAAATGGCCACAGTTTCCTAGGACTGATGAGCTACATGGTATCAAGCCTTGCCTAAAATCTCAGTTATGAAAGCTGTGAGAATAAGTGTATGTTACATGAGTAGACGTGGGTTCTGTATAAGAGAACCTGCCCCCGTTCATGCAAACCCAGATTCTGGGTCCCCTTTCATGGTAACAGGAGGGTGAGGAGTGGAGCATGAGGGGTATGTGGAGGGCACATTCCTTTGCTATGGAAGTTGGCTTCCTATCATCTCCGACAATTTTTCCTGCTGATTTTCATTCTCAGCATTACAGGAAGTGTTTATAGCAAATAATTGCCAAGTGTTTTCCATAAACATACAACCAAGGATATTTTTCCCACATTCCAACTCTCTGTAAATGTTTGTTTTCCCAATGCACAAAGAAGGTGAGTATGCAGTTTCCCTAAGCAGGCCTTTGAAATGTGGGCTTTGGCCCAGAGAGAATTCCCTTCTGAGTTTGTCCTTCATCTGGCCATGTTGTCCCTATACAAGCAGTAGACTCAGAGAGTTTCTAAATGAGTTTTCCTCCACAGCTTGGATTCCTAGCCACACAGCTGGACTCCAAGTAACTTCTGGGTCCTGAGCACCCCCTCAGTGAAGGACAGGGTGAGGTCAGAGGTTGCCGGGAGCATCACAGAAGTCATTGCTTCTGATAAAATCCACAGGGAAATACGGTGGGGAACGTGGATGACAGGGGATAAGGAGATAATTGGAACTCAGGATGCACCTGAATGTATATAAATAATAGATTATGGAAATTCTCATGTTAAAACCAGGCAAGGGACTTCCCTGGTGGCACAGTGATTAAGAATCCACCTGCCAATGCAGGGGACACGGGTTCAAGCCCCAGTCCCGGAAGATCCCACATGCCGCGGAGCAACTAAGCCCGTGCACCACAACTACTGAGCCTGCGCTCTAGAGCCCATGAGCCACAACTACTGAGCCCATGCTCCACAACTACTGAAGCCTGTGTGCCTAGAGCCCGTGCTCCTCAACAAGAGAAGCCACCGCAATAAGTCCGCGCACCACAGCAAAGAGTAGCCCCCACTCGCCGCAACTAGAGAAACCCCACGCGCAGCAGCGAAGACCCAATGCAGCCAAAAAAAACCCAGCCAAGCTAGTGTTCATTGTTCATTAATAAGCACCTAGTGTATGCACCTAGTGTATTCACAGGTGATTGAGATACGTTTCCTGACCTCAAGGGCTCAACCCCACCAGGGGAAGTAAGACACATATATTTCACCACAATTTGGAGCAGAAAGTGAGAATTGCTGTGAGAAAGATATAGATAAAGGACTGTGGGTTTTTAGACAAGGGAATTGCATTAGGTTTTATGAAGAAAGTGACATTGGCTTGGGGCCAAAGGAGAAGGACAATTTAGACAGGCACGGGAGGGGAGGTAGGGGTGGACGGGTGTCAGGGGAAGCAATTCCCATAGAATGAACCACATATGGACCTACCCCTGTAGGAGGTCTGTCTCACAGCAGAGATCTCTCGTTTGGCAGAATTAGCCAAAATTTGGGATGCTTATATAGAATTAGATATAATGAAATAAATTCCTTTTAAAAAGTGAGATTTAATAGAAGAAAGATTTCCTTTTCACACGCCTTTAACTTGAAGTAAAACAATGTATGGCTTAATTTCTTAATTAGGTTTCAATAAATAATTTTTCCATTGTACCTAATTTAATATGTGTATAATTGGAAAATTGACATTTTTTTGTTTGAAAATGTTTCTGCAAAGGCAGATTATTATTGTCCAGAAGACGGTGATGGAAAATATTTCTGTCTTCCTCACCTTTTCATCCCCTCATGTCCATTCTCCCAAACCAGAGTGAATTTATAAATCTGTGAGCCAAGTGAGAAAATGAAAAAAAAAGCCAGGTGTGATCTGACTTACAGGAATCCATTTTATCACTAGCTCCCCGAGAATGTGTTTGTTTAGTAAAGTGAGTTACATCCAAATATGTTTCAGACAAATATATGTGGAGTGTAACATAGCTTTAAGACTGCAATAACTGTTAAGACAAGTGGTGACAATTTCTCAGTAAGAAATCAGGCTTGAGAAATGTCAAGGCTAATTTTTCATCCAACGGTGACTGTCAGACAATGCCAAACATCTTGGTGTCTTTGTATTCCATTGAAGGAGACAGGAGGCATTTGTATTCAGTAATGCAATGTTGAGTGAGTCAAACTTCTGACTTGTGATCGTGTGATTTATTGCTAATATTGCCCAAGATACAGAGGGGCTTCTCTGCCTGCATTCGGTATCCACTTCGCAGTTGCAATTAATCTTTATTACAGTCCATAGCTCACCTCTGGTTTGGAATGTTAAAAAGATGCCTCGGAAGAGAGTCTGGAATCAGTTTCTTCTCCTTCAAGTTTTACCCTCTCGATGAAGCTTAGCCTGCCTGCCCACTGCATTTCACATGAACCTTCATCCCAGAAAGTCGTACTTCCTTGTAAAAAATGCAAACCATTTAGAAGGACACGAAAGAGGTACATAGCAAATGAAAGTCTGTCCACCCTACAAATCCCATCCCCATATGTCTTCCAAATAGATTGCAAGCCCCTAAAGACGGTATTTTACTCATATGTGTATTTTTAGCATCCAGCAAGTTACTCAGCAATAATCGAGGCTTAAAGAAATGCTTTGTTGGATAAACGAATCAATCAAAGGGTGTGGAGGAGAGTGGGCTAGAACTTCCGTGGTAGACTTGGGGAAGTATAGTATTTTGCTTTTCAAAATGTGGTGCTCGGACCAGCAGCAGCAGCATCTTCTGGGATCTGGTTAGAAATGCAGGACCTCAGGCTTACCCCAGGCTACTGGATCAGAATCTGCATTTTAACAAGATCTTCAGGTGATCAGTGAGCGCTTTAAAGCTTGAGCCAACGTACGGTTGTCCTCTGTATATCTGCAATATAATTAAAATGTGAGCTTTCACAAATAAATGCAAGGAAAGGCATGTGATTTGCATTTAAGCAGTATGCAGTGGAGGCCTTATCCATCAGTGTATACCGAAGGAATTTGTAAGGCCTTCATGCTTCACTCCCTGGGTGTGAAGCTGTCCTTGGGTGTGGCTGTCCTTGGGTGTCCTGTAGGACTGTCATCCTGGGCCGTTTCCAGACCATCACCTCTAGGGCCCACATCTGGTCAGTCCTAAACCCCAGTTTGAAATAGACACATTTCACTTCACCCAAGAAACAGTTCAAACCACAGTGTAGAAATCCCATAGAAACCTTGCTTGTTGACTCAGGATGCCGTCACATCACATTTAAACTGCTAGACAGCAGACGTGTTATTCAATGTCCAAGGTATGGTTTCCTCATCTGTAACATGTCCTGCTTTGATGACTTAGGAGGACTAAAGGAGTTAAACACTTGAGAGTTTGCACATGGTAATCAGTCCATATGTATTCACTCTTTTTTTAATTGAGGCAAAATTCACACAACATAAAATTAACCATTTCAAAGTGAACCATTCAGCGACATTTGGTACATTCACGATACGTTGTGCAAACGTCACCTCTACCTAGTTCCAAGACATAAACTATCATCACCCTGAAAGGAAACCATGTACCCATTAAGCAGTTGTTCCCCATTCTCCATCCCCCCAACCCCTGGCCACTACCAATCTGCATTCTCTTTCTATGGATTTTAACTCTTACTAATGATATTTTTATTAGTCACAGAAAAAGAAAAACAAACCCAAAAAACTCAGATTTATTTCTTCTTCTGTCTACTTTCATTGCTCTCCACGTCCTGAAAAACAGGAGGTTTGCTAATGATGGAAACTGGAAGTAGAGATGTGATGTAACTTCCAAGCAATGGTTCATAAAGTGAGGTCCCAAATTAGCAGCATCCACATTACCTGGGAACTTGTTACAAATGCAGATTCTTGGGTTTGCCCCAGAACAGCTGAATCATAACTCTGGGGGTGGGGCCCAGCAATCTGTGTTTTAATAAGCTTCCAGATGATTCTAATGCATGCTTCCGTTAGAGAACCGTTGCTTTAAATAAACCAGATATTACCTCTCCAAGCCTCTAGGGATGCCTACAGGTGCCTTCACACACACACCTGTACCATCCTTGGGCCCAGGAACACATGTACTGGCCTAGGAGAGGAGGTCTTCCAGCCCTGTTTCTTTGATGCAGGCATCAGCTAGGGAATCTTTCCTGCTATCCTCTGGCCTTTGGAACGGTCAACAGAGCTGTTGCCTAGGCTTCCTCCAGTGACATCAGGGTTACTGTGCAGCCACAGGCACAAACACAAGTCACCCCTGCTGTTATTTAATCCTTTCCCCTCTTGGTGCTACTTCATACTCAAAGGGAGGACTTTTCAGCAGCGTGTGGATGTGACTGCTTGCTGTATTTCACACATCTTGCTTTTGTTGCACTATATCAAAGTGCAGGCAGCATTTCTTTTTGGTTGATTAACGTTCAATTCGAGGTCTATTATGAACCTCCAGGCTTTAATTACTACACCATTACCCAGTCAATTCCTTGCCATTTTATATTTATGGCCTTATTATGCCTCTGCATGTGCACTTGCCTAATTTTATTCTGGAAGAATTTCACCTCATTAGCTGGGTTTTATACCATTCTTCTCATTTGTCCATATTGTTTTTATCTTGGTTCCTTGTGTGTGCTTTCCACCTTGTTTTTTCACCAATCTGACCCTTTGTACATACTTTTTCTCCTTTTCCTGGGATGCATTGTTCTTTTGCCCTTGGAAACAGCTCTTCAAGTTTTTGCAAACTCTTCTCTGGGTGGTCTTTTCCCTGGTGATCTGTTACACTCACTCTTAACTGGTTGTTCAGTCTGGATTGCTTGGTGTCATTGGCCCTTCCAAAGGCCTGGAGGCCCAGCTCTTCAGCCCTGGCCATACCATGGACAGTGGTTTCTCTCTAAAGGGCCAATTAAGGATCAGGGAAGAAGCTTTTTTCTTTTTTAAAGACTATGCTGCTAAAAATAATTTCTAAAAGACCTCTAAAATGCCTTACTAACACTCCCTATCTCAATCCCCCCAGTGCCTCAGAAGAATTTAGAGTTTGGTTTGCTTGCTTTTGTATTTTCTTACGTTCCATCCCCGACCTGCTGAATCAAACTCTGGGGAGCAACCCAGCAGTCTGGGTTTCATAAGCCCCCAGATGATTCTGATGCCCACTCAAGTTTGAGAGCCACTGTTCTAAAAAGATGCTGAAAGAAGTTCAGGAAACCCACCTAGGTCAGAAGTAATATTTATTCCACCTGAGTCCTTACTTTGCCAAAGAGCAAGATTAATAATTTCGATAGCAGTTGTGTTTGGTTTTTTGTTGTGTGTGGTTTTTATCAGCATCTTTGCCCTAGAGTTATAAGAATATTTCTGTAAATCAAGAGCTCATGTAATTATTATAGCAATAGTAGATCAATCGTCTCTCCCACTGAGTATTTGAGATGTCTCAGGCACTAAGAGATCTTTACCTCCATTTTTTATTTTCATTTAATCTTTACAGCCCTTTGTATGTTGGTATTCCTGTTCCCATTTTTATAGGTGAAAACTCAGGTTAAGGAATGTGTGTCAAGTCACCAAGTCTGTTAGATGTAGATCTAGGAAAATCACCTCTGTCCAGAGCCACGTTATCCAGTCATCTGTTACCATGTTCAGGACTTTCCTGATCAAAGCTTTATTATTATTATTTCATCCTCTCCTTTTTCAGTAAGTGTAGGTATCGTGTGCTTCAGTAGGAATCAGTAACCAGGAATGTGTGCTCTAGGGTTAGGCAACCTAAGTTCCTGAGCTGGGTCTGTTTATTTCTGTGCTATGTGAACCTTGGGCAAATTATACAACATCTTGCTTCAGTTTCTCCATCTGTAAAGTGGGATAGTGCAGTATTTCTGTCATGTGGTAGTACATGTACCTTAAATGAGATAATCAGTGAAAACACTTAGAACAAGACCTGGGAAATAAATGCTCTTGATAAATATTAGCTGCGATTTCTCTTTCTCTGCCCTCTTGTCTGTGCCTTTGCAGCTCCTCACTTTGGGGCTCACTCTCCTTATCTGTGAAGAAGGAGTGGTGGATCAGGTGCATTAGCAGCCTGGAATTCTGATTTTTTCTGGTTTATTTTCCTGCTTGGCACACTTGCTGTAATTTTAATGTTCTTTGTTCTCTGCCCACTTAAAATCATATTAAGGCTTTGGCATGTTTGTTTGATTTTAGGGACTTGCTCAAAATTCATGATCACGATTAAGCTCTTGTGCAACCCCCTTGAGGCAGCTCAGTGCTCTTTCTAAAGCTTCTCTCTGGCTTTCTGAGACCCATCACCATTAGCATTAGTACCAAAGGGAACATAGAAGATGGCTCCTTCTTGGCCCACAAGTCTCTGCGAGAGGACCCCACTGTGGCCTTACACGTTGACTTCGGAAGATGTCCGTGTCTTTGATGATGAGATCTAAGGGCTAACACTTCACTCTGGGGTGTTCCCTGATTCTGTTACTAATGTAAAAGCACCCCTGTGTTGGGGGTAGGGAGGGGGCTCATTGATAAAATAAAGGTTTTTATTTCTTATTTATTGGTCTAACATGGGAGACGACTGGCATCTCCTCTGGTGGGTCAAGAGGCAAGTTTTAATAGAGCTTGTGGGGTTGACAAGACTCCGAGGACGGGTGTCCTATGGTGGCTGTAACTGTTTAGTATTGGGACTTTATTGCCAAGACTATCAGGCTGTGACTTATTCTTTGGGGTCCTTGCTCATTCTCTGCACTTGTACAACCCCGTATTCCTGTGGAAGATTCCTGCTTGAATATGAGCACTTGGGACTTCCTATCTTGCATTTCTGGTGTAAGTAGGTGGTGACACCGTTTTTATGCTTCTCATGCTAGAATGATGGGAGAGCCTCTGCATTGCTTTCATCTGTCCCCAGAGGCCCGTCATCAAAGAGCCAATCTCACTGCAGTCATGATTTTCGTTTAGTTGCTGGTAAATGTTGGCCAAGGGCCTCGAGGGAATCAGAAGAGGGAGGGCAATAAAGCGTTAATAAACACGAACTCTGTCAAGTCTGCTTTAGGCGTTTTGCCTTTGTTTTGTGATTTAGGATGCACAACAGTCCTATGAAGTGGGCTTTCTGGAATTTGTGTACAATTCACAAAAAGACGAAATGCCTCATGCAAGCTTACACTAGTTTGGCCCAGGCTCTCTATGTTATACATGCTTCCCGCAGCAGCTTTGGGTCAGAATTGGGGTGAGACGGACAATTCCTTCTCTTTGGAGAGAACACGGTCCAGGTTCACATACTGTCCTTGCTGGCCTGTGAGGAGACCATTAAGCTTCATGTGACCGTCAGAGTCAAAGCAGCCTGAACAAGAAACCTCCACAGATGAGAGGAGATGGAAGAAGCCCTTGAGGCTCAGTCCAGGGCTGGCTACAGGGAAAGCAGAATGGACTGGACTCACCCCAGATGAGGAGAGCTTAAGAGAAAGTGGAGGAAAGTGTGACAGGGACACCCAGCTGAATATAAGTCAGCAACATGATGCTGAAGCTAAGAGGCAAGTACTGGAGTGTGGTTGGCCATGTACTTGGCCCTTAATGGTAACTCCCAAGCCAGATAAGTTTGTCACCAATGGAGAAGAAGAACTCAAAATGCACGGAACTAAAGCCTGTGGGGACCCTCCACACAAAGTCATTAACCCTGAGCAATCCTTACTGACCCTTAGGGGATAAACGAGATAAGAGAGAACCTTATACCTTTGTCTAGAAGGGTCTGGGATTTATAAACCCACTTCAGTGAGATAGAGGAAATAGATCAAAGTTCTCTTAGCCTCTTGAGACATGAAATCCATTGAGTTTCATGGCAATGTGTATGTGAAGGCAGTTTGTAAAATATAATGGGGAAGGAGGAGATTTGGAAATTGAAGACTTTAAAAATTGAATTCCAGGAGTGACTTAGGCTATGATCTAAGCAGGTCACCTCTTCCTCTTGTTTTAACTTTCTTAAGAGAATAATAATAATACCTGCCTTATCCATTTTATGGACTTATTGGGGAATCAGTGGATAGAAAACACGTAAATATACTCCGTAAAGTTGAAGTATTTAATAAAATGTTTTTATACTTAATATTGCATAAGTATCAAGTGTTCTATAAAATATGCAGACAGTTTCAACTACTTTCGGTGTATGAAGTATTCTAAAATGAGTGATAATAGCAGTTTTTAATATGTACTCCATCCATCGAGGTTTCTGTTCCAGCATGTTTGCTTTTAAAACCAAAGAGTGAGGGAAAAAAATAAAGATGAAAAATATGCTTTGATATTTCCAGATAGAGCTCAAAATATCTCACGTAAACATGATTAATACCAGAATGTTGAAATTGAAAATAGATATATTAGTGTATGTATTAAGTAAAAAAAAAACTACTGTCTAGTCTAAGAATGATCTCTCACTGTAGTAATATCTTATTAGTAACATTCATAACAATAGTCTTTTCTGAATATTTCTGTGACAGTGTTGACCTTAAAGCCCACACAGGCAACTTGAAAGATTTGTGTCGGCTTTGTCTAAAGAAACCAATCAAGAAGGAGAGTCTATTTTTCTTTAAGTGGGTAAATATAATAAGATGGAAGGCACATTTTTTTTAAAACAGATCTTTATTCATAGGACTCTTTTTAAAATTATGTATTTATTTATTTATTTATTTATTTATTTATTTATTTATTTATGGCTGCGTTGGGTCTTTGTTGCTGCGCGCAGGCTTTCTCTAGCTGCGGTGAGTGGGGGCTACTGTTCGTTGTGGTGGGAGGGATTCCCATTGCAGTGGCTTCTCTTGCTGCAGAGCACGGGCTCTAGGCACGCGGGCTTCAGTAGTTGCGGCACACGAGCTCAGTAGTTGTGGCTTGAGGGCTCTAGAGCGCAGGCTCAGTAGTTGAGGCACACGGGCTTAGTTGCTCTGCAGCATGTGGATCTTCCTGGACCAGGGCTCGAACCCATGTCCCCTGCATTGGCAGGCGGATTCTTAACCACTGTGCCACCAGGGAAGTCCCTAGAGATGGATGGTACATTAAAGAGTAAAGAGAAGGGCTTTTGCAAGCTGATTTACGTATTGGTTACTTAAATTGCTCCTTAATTTAGTACCTGCTAATAAACAGTGCCTTGGAAATGTTTTCGGAACATTTATTGGCTGCAGTAATTCCACCTACAGTGTATTCAGATCACATCCTCATTAAATATTGATGCGCTCATGAAATGTTAATTGTTAATGAGAAATGCCAGGGAATGTCCTCGCTGGGAGCTGGGGGCTGGCTGAAGACTACCTGTCTCCTGTCTTTTCTTTATGTTCTGTCTTCTTGTTCTGTTTTCTCCACTCATTTCCCATCATCAAGAGATTCAGATTTGCTCCTTGATGGGGCAATCTCAGATACAAACATTTTCAAAGAGAAATAAAGATTCACTGATTGATGGGAACTTAGTTGTTCTTACCTCCTGCTTTCCTGAACTGGAATTCCTGATTAGAACCAGAAAGGATTCTCCTAAAAGGAAGAGGGTGATTCAGGCTCAGTCGAATGAGACTGTTCACGTTCAGGCAAATTTCCAAAAGAGACCATGAAGAGGGGCAGAGGCTTTCAAGGACTCCAGCGCTGGTCCTTCCTGCTTGGCAGGAGAAGGGATTTAGTTGGAGTTTATGACCAGCTTTCTCAGAGGAAAAACAACCAGCTCAGAACACATTTTGGCTAAAGAGACTGTAAGGAAGAATTTTATCATAAATCCCAAGGACAGCAAAGGCTAGGTTCATGCTGATATGCAATGCATAATTATTTATGTGAGCATGTGCTGCAAACAGTTGACAGTTGACAGGTCCCACAAAATGGGATGGTTCATCGACTTCTTGGAAAATCATAAGGGTGATAAAGCAACAATGATGAACTTTGAAAACTGCCCTGATTCAGCAAGTGGAACTGTTTAGGTCGTGATTAGGGTTAGGTATACGTGCAATGCTGGAAGGAACATCCCCAAATGGAAATGGTTGATTTGTTAGTGTGGTACTGTCAGTGCATACAATAATTATGTATGTGTGTATGTGTGTGTTATTGTTACAGTGTTTGTGCGGATAACAATGGGAGCACATTTGTATTGAAAGCCTACTCCTTTGGTTTTATTTTATTTTATTGATTTATTGATTGATTGATTGACTGATAGGTAAGGAGTGGATTTATTTAGAGCGAAACACACTCCACAGACAGAGTGTGGGCCATCTCAGCAGGCAAGAGGCCCCAGGATATGGGGAGGTTAGTTATTATAGACTGGGTAATTTCTTTTTTTTTACTACCTACATTTTATTTATTTATTTATTTATTTATTTATTTAATACAGCAGGTTCTTATTAGATATCTATTTTATACGTATTAGTGTATGTATGTCAAACCCAATCTCCCAATTCATCCCACCACCACCACCCCACCCCCACTTTCCCCTCTTGCTGTCCAAATGTTTGTTCTCTACAGCAGTATCTCTATTTGTGCCTTGCAAACCAGTTCATCCGTACCATTTTTCTAGATTCCACATGTATGCGTTAATATACGATATTTGTTTTTCTCTATCTGACTTACTTCACTCTGTATGACAGTCTCTAGGTCCATCCACGTCTCTACAAATGACCCAATTTTGTTCCTTTTTATGTCTGAGTAATATTCCATTGTATATATGTACCACATCTGCTTTATTCATTCGTCTGTCGATGGGCATTTAGGTTGCTTCCATGACCTGGCTATTGTAAATAGGGCTGCAATGAACATTGGGGTGCATGTGTCTTTTTGAATTATGGTTTTTTGTGGGTACATGCCCAGTAGTGGGATTGCTGGGTCATATGGTAATTATTTTTAGTTTTTTAAGGAAACTCCATGCTGTTCTCCATAGTGGTTGTATCAATTTACATTCCCACCAACAGTGCAGAGGGTTCCCTTTTCACCAGACCTTCTCCAGCATTTTTTGTTTGTGGATTTTCTGGTGATGCCCATTCTAACTGGTGTGAGGTGATACCTCATTGTAGTTATGATTTGCATTTCTCTAATAATTAGTGATGTTGAGCAGCTTTTTATGTGTCTCTTTGCCATCTGTATGCCTTCTGTGGAGAAATGTCTATTTAGGTCTTCTGCCCATTTTTTGATTGGGTTGTTTGTTTTTTTAATATTGAGCTGTTTATATACTTTGGAGATAAATCCTTTGTCCATTGCTTCGTTTGCAAATATTTTCTCCCATTCTGAGGGTTGTCTTTTCATCTCGTTTATGGTTTCCTTTGCTGTGCAAAAGCTTTGAAGTTTCATTAGGTCCCATTTGTTTATTTTTGTTTTTATTTCCATTCCTCTAGGAGGTGGGTCAAAAAGGATCCTGCTGTGATTTATGTTATAGAGTGTTCTGCCTATGTTTTCCTCTAAGAGTTTTATAGTATCCGGTCTTACATTTAGGTCTTTAATCCATTTGGAGTTTATTTTTGTGTATAGTGTCAGGGAGTGTTCTAATTACATTCTTTTACATGTAGCTGTCCAGTTTTCCCAGCACCACTTATTGAAGAGACTGTCTTTTCTCCATTGTATATCCTTGCCTCCTTTGTCATAGATTAGTTGACCATAGGTGCATGGGTTTATCTCTGGGCTTTCTATCTTGTTCCATTGATCTATGTTTCTGTTTTTGTGCCAGTAGCATATTGTCTTGATTACTGTAGCTTTTTAGTATACTCTGAAGTCAGGGGGTCTGATTCCTCCAGCTCCATTTTTTTCCCTCAAGACTGCTTGGGCTATTTGGGGTCTTTTGTGTCTCCATACAAATTTTAAGATTTTTTGTTCTAGTTCTGTAAAAAATGCCATTGGTAATTTGATAGGGATTGCATTGAATCTGTAGATTGCTTTGGGTAGAATAGTCATCTTCACAATGTTGATTCTTCCAATCCAAGAACATGGTATATCTCTCCATCTTTTTGTGTCATCTTTGATTTCTTTCATCAGTATCTTATGGTTTTCTGAGTACAGGTCTTTTACCTCCTTAGGTAGGCTTATTACTAGGTATTTTATTCTTATTGTTGCAATGGTAAATGGGATTGTTTCCTTGACTTCTCTTTCTGATCTTTTGTTGCTAGTGTATAGGAATGCAAGAGATTTTTGTGCATTAATTTTGTATCCTGCAACCTTACCAAATTCATTGATTAGCTCTAGTAGTTTTCTGGTAGCATCTTTAGGATTCTCTGCCTATAGCATCATGTCATCTGCAAACAGTGACAGTTTTACTTCTTCTTTTCCAATTTGTATTCCTTTTTCTTCTCTGATTGCCGTGGCTAGGACTTCCAAAACTATGTTGAATAATAGTGGTGAGAGTGCACATCCTTGTCTTGCTCCTGATCTTAGAGGAAATGCTTTCAGTTTTTCACCATTGAGAATGATGTCTGCTGTGGGTTTGTCATATATGGCCTTTATTATGTTGAGGTAGGTTCCCTCTATGCCCACTTGCTGGAGAGTTTTTTTCATAAATGGGTGTTGAATTTTCTCAAAAGCTTTTTCTGCATCTATTGAGATGATCATATGGTTTTTATTCTTCAATTTGTTAATATGGGTTACCACATTGATTGATTTGCATATATTGAAGAATCCTTGCACCCCTGGGGTAAATCCCACTGGATCATGGTGTATGATCCTTCTAATGTGTTGTTGGATTCTGTTTGCTAGTATTTTGTTGAGGATCTTTGCATCTATATTCATCAGTGATGTTGGTCTGTAATTTTCTTTTTTTGTAGTATCTTTGTCTGGGTTTAGTATCAGGGTGATTGTGGCCTTGTAGAATGAGTTTGGGAGTGTTCCTTCCTCTGCAGTTTTTTGGAAGAGTTTGAGAAGGATGGGTGTTAGCTCTTCTCTAACTGTTTGGTAGAATTCACCTGTGAAGCCATCTGGTCCTGGACTTTTGTTTGTTGGAAGATTTTAAATCACAGTTTCAATTTCGTTACTTGTGATTGATCTGTTCATATTTTCTATTTCTTCCTGGTTCAGTCTTGGAAGGTTGTACCTTTCTAAGAATTTGTCCATTTCTTCCAGGTTGTCCAATTTATTGGCATAGAGTTTCTTGTAGTAGTCTCTTATGATGCTTTGTATTTCTGTGGTGTCCGTTGTAACTTCTCCTTTTTCATTTCTAACTTTATTGATTTGAGTCCTTTCCCTCTTTTTCTTGATGAGTCTGACTAAAGGTTTATCAATTTTGTTTATATTCTCAAAGAACCAGCTTTTAGTTTTATTGATCTTTGCTATTGTTTTCTTTGTTTCTATTTCATTTATTTCTGCTCTGATCTTTATGATTTCTTTCCTTCTACTAACTTTGGGTTTTGTTTGTTCTTCTTTCTCTAGTTCCTTTAGGTGTAAAGTTAGATTGTTTATTTGAGATTTTTCTTGTTTCTTGAGGTAGGATTGTATTGCTCTAAACTTCCCTCTTAGAACTGCTTTTGCTGCATCCCATAGGTTTTGGATCGTCGTGTTTTCATTGTCATTTGTGTCTAGGTATTTTTTGATTTCCTCTTTGATTTCTTCAGTGATCTCTTGGTTATTTAGTAACATATTGTTTAGCCTCCATGTGTTTGTGTTTTTTACATTTTTTCCCTTGTAATTTATTTCTAATCTCATAGCGTTGTGGTCAGAAAAGATGCTTGATAAGATTTCAATTTTCTTAAATTTACTGAGGCTTGATATGTGACCCAACATGTGATGTATCCTGGAGAATGTTCCATGTGCACTTGAAAAGAAAGTGTAGTCTGCTGTTTTCGGATGGAATGTCCTGTAAATATCGTTAAGTCCATCTTGTTTAATGTATCATTTAAAGCTTGTGTTTCCTTATTAATTTTCTGTCTGGCTGGTCTCTCCGTTGGTGAAAGTGAGGTGTTAAAGTCCCCCAGTATTATTGTGTCACTGTCGATTTCCTCTTTTTTGCTGTTAGCATTTGCCTTATGTATTGAGGTGCGCCTGTGTTGGGTATATGTATATTTATAATCGTTATATCTTCTTCTTGAATTGATCCCTTGATCATTACGTAGTGTCCTTCCTTGTCTCTTGTAACATCCTTTATTTTAAAGTCTATTTTATCTGGTATGAGTATTGCTACTCCAGCTTTCCTTTGATTTCCATTTGCATGGAATATCTTTTTTCCATCCCCTCACTTTCAGTCTGTATGTGTCCCTAGGTCTGAAGTGGGTCTCTTGGTGACAGCATATAAATGGGTGTTGTTTTTGTATCCATTCAGCGAGCCTGTGTCTTTTGGTTGGAGCATTTAATCCATTCACATTTAAGGTAATTATTTATATGTATGTTCCTATGACCATTTTCTTAATTGTTTGGGTTTGTTTTTGTAGATCCTTTTCTTCTCTTGTGTTTCACACTTAGGGAAGTTCCTTAGCATTTGTTGTAGAGCTGGTTTGGTGGTGCTGAATTCTCTTAGCTTTTGCTTGTCTTTTAAAGATTTTGATTTCTCCCTCAAACCTGAATGAGATCCTTGCTGGGTAGAGTAATCTTGGTTGTAGGTTCTTCCATTTCATCACTTTAAATATATCATGCCACTCCCTTCTGGCTTGCAGAGTTTCTGCTGAGAGATCCCTTATGGGAGTTCCCTTGTATGTTATTTGTTCCCTTGTATGTTATTTGTTGTATTTCCCTAGTTGCTTTTAATAATTTTTCTGTCTTTAATTTTTGTCAATTTGATTTCTATGTGTCTTGACATGTTTCTCCTTGTGTTTATCCTGCCTGAGACTCTCTGCACTTCCTGGACTTGGGTGGCTCTTTCCTTTCCCATGTTAAGGAAGTTTTAACTATAATGTCTTCAAATATTTTCTCGGGTCTTTTCTCTCTGTCTTCTCCTTCTGAGACCTCTATAATGCTAATGTTGGTGTGTTTAATGTTGCCCCAGAGGTCTTTTAGGCTCTCTTCATTTCTTTTCATTCTTTTTTCTTTATTCTGTTCCATGGCAGTGAATTCCCCATTCTGTCTTCCAGGTCACTTATCCATTCTTCTGCTTCAGTTATTCTGCTATTAATTCCTTCTAGTGTAGTTTTCGTTTCAGTTATTGTATTGTTCATCTCTGTTTGTTTGTCCTTTAATTCTTCCAGGTATTTGTTCTTTAATTCTTCTAGGTCTTTGTTATACATTTCTTGCATCTTCTTAATCTTTGCCTCCATTCTTTTTCCGAGGTCCTGGATCATCTTCACTATCATTATTCTGAATCCTTTTTCTGGAAGGTTGCGTGTCTCCACTTCATTTAGTTGTTTTTCTGGGGTTTTATCTTGTTCCTTCATCTGGTGCATAGCCCTCTGCCTTTTCATCTTGTCTGTCTCTCTGTGAATGTGGTTTTCGTTCCACAGGCTGCTGGATTGTAGTTCTTCTTGCTTCTGCTGTCCACCCTCTGATGGAGGATGAGGCTCTAAGAGGCTTGTGCAAGCTTCCTGATGGGAGGGACTGGTGGTGGGTAGAGCTTGGTGTTGCACTGGTGGGCAGAGATCTGTAAAACTTTAATCGGCTTGTCTGCTGATGGGTGGGGCTGGGTTCCCTCCCTGTCGGTTGTTTGGCCTGAGGCGACCCAGCCCTGGAGCCTACTCAGCTCTTTGGTGGGGCTAATGGCGGACTCTGGGAGGGCTCATGCCAAGGGGTACTTCCCAGAACTTCTGCTGCCAGTGTCCTTGTTCCCACGGTGAGCCACAGCCACCCCCCGCCTCTACAGGAGACCCTCCAACACTAGCAGGTAGGTCTGGTTCAGTCTCCTCTGGGGTCACTGTTCCTTCCCCTTGGTCCCGATGCGCACACTACTTTGTGTGTGCCCTCCGAGAGTCCCCAGTCCTGTCAAAGTCCTGCAATCAAATCCCGCTAGCCTTCAAAGTCTGATTCTCTGGGAATTCCTCCTCCCGTTGCCGGACCCCCAGGTTGGGAAGCCTGACGTGGAGCTCAGAACCTTCACTCCAGTGGGTGGACTTCTGTGGTATAATTGTTCTTCAGTTTGTGAGTAACCCACCCAGCGGTTATGGGATTTGATTTTATTGTGATTGCACCCCCCATACAGTCTCATTGCGGTTTCTTCTTTGTCTTTGGATGTGCAGTATATTTTTGGTGATTTCCAGTGTCTTCCTCTTGATGATTGTTCAGCAGTTAGTTGTGATTCTGGTGTTCTTGCAAAAGGTATCACTCCTTGGTTTTAAACCATTCACCCTATTCTGCACTCCCTCACATTGCTTCACTATTTGGAACTCAGTCTCTGTCAATCCAACAGCACTTTCATATACTTTTCCTTCTTCCCCTTTTTACATTCTCCTTCTTTTTTCTTCCCTCCTTCCAAATACTCTTCCTTTTATCTCTCTTTCCTAAATGCCTTCCCCTCTTTGTTCCTTGTCTATACTCCTTGCCTTTTTTGATCACTTACCGAATGCTGAGTGCACTGCACAGCATGTGCAGTCTGCGCCATCCTCATCTCTGCCAGGGATGCTGCAGCCCCTCCAGAAGGACTGCACTTTCTTAGTCCCTACTATCCATTCTTTACACCTGCAGATCTTTTCAAAACAAATCAGGTCACGTGACTCACCTGTCTAAACCTCCTGTTTAGCATCTCAGGATATGAGAATAACCCCCCATGCAGCCCACGGCAGTGGTTTCAGCCCACGTCTATGCACTCTGGCTCACTCTGCTCCGCTCAGGCTCCTGGAACCTGAACACTGCCCTGTACAATTCCAAACCCCTCTGCATGGTAGACCAGGCAGTGTACAGAGGTTGTGTCCAAAACACATCTTACTCAACTCAGGAGCTCTGTCCTTGATCTCTGCCTGAAATATTCTTTCTCCCAGACCTTGACATGGCAAGCTCTCTCTCACCCTTTGATGCCCAATAGTCACCTAGTTGTCTACACTCTCCTCCCCAAGTCTTCCGTGTTACTCTTTGCCACCTCAACTACTTTTTTTCATGGCACTTGTTATAAACTGTAATTACCTCTTTTGTTTTATCTGTTTCCCTCAATTAGAATGGATGCTCTGATAAGTCAGAGCCCTGGTCTTGTTCTCCACTTTATAGGCCTAGGCATCTTCCTGGTAGACAATAGGTACTCAATTACTACTGTTGACTGAATGAATAAAGCACCATTTCTGCCACCGAAGAGGTCATAGTCTGGGGGAAAAACAACATAAGTCGATGCACAACATTGTTGTAAATGCTACTGTGATACACCTACTCAGGGTGGTGTAACTTTTGAGGACATTCCAGACAACTCCATTGAGGAAGTGGGAGGTGGTTTCAGAGATGGATATGCTGATTATTCCTTTTGTCAATGTATGAATTTGAAGCTTGGCAACCTTTTTTTTTTTTTTTTAATTTTGTGCGTTTTAGAACAATTGGCTAATTCACCTTTATTTTTGAAGTTTAGTAACTTTAAAGTAGAGTTTTCCTGTTTTGTTTTACTTTTGTTTAATACATGTGCAGAATGACTCCCTTAGTTATGGTAGGAATATCTCAAACTAGCTTAAGGAAAGAGGAGAATTTATTGGATGGCCCAAAGGATTTTCAGCGGAAGAGTTTAGCAAATAAACTGTAAGGTTACGGAAGTAGCTTTGCTCCAGGAACATGTGGGACCAGCCGCTCAAACGCTGTCAGGGCTACCACCGACTCTCCTCTCTGTTTTCCCTTGCATTTTGGCTTGCTTTCCTTTTTTCTCGTTTTTGTTTTTTTTTCTTGCAGATTCACTTTCAGGTAGTTCCTACACTCATACCTCGTGGGTACTGTCAGCATAGTTGGGCTAATTTTTCCCTTTTTGTGTGGTGAGTCTCAGGGAAGGACTCTGGTTGGTCCAGTTTGTGTCATGTGTCCCTTAGGTGTGGTCCGGTCAACTAGTGCCAAAGGTGAGATCTTGTAAGAACATGGAAACTCCTGTGGGAAATATATGATTAAACATAGGAGCTGAACCATTAAAAAAGAACAAAATAATGCCATTTGCAGCAACATGGATGTGACTAGAGATATCAAACTAAGTAAAGTAAGACAGAAAGACAAAGACAAATACCATATGATATCACTTACACGTGGAATCTAAAATATGACACAAATGAACCTATCTATGAAACGGAAACAGAATCACGGACATAGAGAACAGACTGGTGGTTTCCAAGGGGGAGGTGGTTCGGGGAGGGATGGAGTGGGAAGTTGGGGTTAGCAGATGTAAGTTTCTATATATATAGAATGGATAAACAACAAGGTCCTACTGTACAGCACAGAGAACTATATTCAATATCCTATGATAAATAGAAAAAAATATTTATAAAAGGGAAAAAAATGTAGGAGCTGAAGTTATAGAAAGAGAGTTGCTATTCCCAGGAAAGGGAAGATACGACCGGGAGAAAAAGAGAGTGGTTTTGTCAATTAAGTAAAAAGTCTTTACTGTGCTATTTTAAAAAACTCTCCATGGGCACCTCTGTGTAAGTGGAAACCAATGAGCAAAATATCCTCTTACAGAGTTGAAAGTGGTTTTAGGAGATTTGGAAAACATGAGAGTTTTCAGTCCTTTTACAGAGAATATACTTCAAGTACAGTTTTGTTCTGCCCCCAAGAGCCCTAGTTTGGTGGTCTGGAGTGGATCTGTTTCTCTGTTATAGTAGAGCCAACATTTTTGATGTTTTCTGCAAACTGACTTTCCTTTCTGAACTGTTCTCTTTCCTGCTTGCAGATTGTGCTTGAGAACAGTAGCCGAGAAGATAAGCATGAATGTCCCTTCGGCCGCAGTAGTATAGAGCTGACCAAGATGCTGTGTGAGATCTTGAAAGTGGGCGAGCTGCGTAAGTACATGTATTTCCCACAGGGTGTGAGGCTTGGCAGAGACCCAGCTTCCAGGGTAGTGTGCTGACCTACATGCAGGGTTCCCAAGGTGCTGACAGCTAAGCACAAGCATCCCCGTGGACCGAACATTCTTTGGCTCAGGTTTCCAGTGTATGTATTTCTTTATGTCTGCCCTGGGAATAAATGTTATTAAAATCTACAGGGATAGAAAACTGTGCAGGTATTGTGAATGAATTTCAAGTATTATAAAAATGAGTGTATATTAAGAAATGAGTGTATATTACTCTGTTTAGGGAAAAGATCTATGGATTTCTTTTTTAAAATTCCAGTTTTTACACTACCAGTAGATCATTTTCTTTTCTTTTTTTTTTTTTTGAATTTTATTTTATTTATTTTTTTATACAACAGATTCTTATTAGTCATCAATTTTATACACATCAGTGTATACGTGTCAATCCCAATCTCCCAATTCATCACACCACCACCCCCACCCCCCCGCCACTTTACCCCCTTGGTGTCCATACATTTGTTCTCTACATCTTTGTCTCAATTTCTGCCCTGCAAACCGGTTCATCTGTACCATTTTTCTAAGTTCCACATACATGTGTTAATATACGATATTTGTTTTTCTCTTTCTGACTTACTTCACTCTGTATGACAGTCTCTAGATCCATCCACGTCTCAACAAATGACCCAATATCGTTCCTTTTTATGGCTGAGTAATATTCCATTGTATACATGTACCACATCTTCTTTTTCCATTTGTCTGTCGATGGGCATTTAGGTTGCTTCCATGACCTGGCTATTGTAAACAGTGCTGCAATGAACATTGGGGTGCATGTGTCTTTTTGAATTATGGTTTTCTCTGGGTATATGCCCAGTAGTGGATCATATGGTAATTCTATTTTTAGTTTTTTAAGGAAACTCCATACTGTTCTCCATAGTGACTATATCAATTTACATTCCCACCAACAGTGCAAGAGTGTTCCCTTTTCTCCACACCCTCTCCAGCATTTATTGTTTTTAGATTTTCTGATGATGCCCATTCTAACTGGTGTGAGGTGATACCTCATTGTGGTTTTCATTTGAATTTCTCTAATAATTATAGTGATGTTGAGCATCTTTTCATGTGCTTCTTGGCCATCTGTATGTCTTCTTTGGAGAAATGTCTATTTAGGTCTTCTGCCCATTTTTGGATTGGGTTGTTTGTTTTTTTGATATTGAGCTGCATGAGCTGTTTATATATTTTGGAGATTAATCCTTTGTCTGTTGATTCGTTTGCAAATATTTTCTCCCATTCTGAGGGTTGTCTTTTCGTCTTGTTTATGGTTTCCTTTGCTGTGCAAAAACTTTGAAGTTTCATTAGGTCCCATTTGTTTATTTTTATTTTTATTACCATTACTCTAGGAGGTGTATCATAAAAAGATCTTGCTGTGATTTATGTCTCAGAGTGTTCTTCCTATGTTTTCCTCTAAGAGTTTTATAGTGTGCTGTCTTACATTTAGGTCTCAAATCCATTTTGAGTTTATTTTTGTGTATGGTGTTAGGGAGTGTTCTAATTTCATTCTTTTACATGTAGCTGTCCAGTTTTCCCAGCACCACTTATTGAAGAGACTGTCTTTTCTCCATTGTATATCCTTGCCTCCTTTCTCATAGATTAGTATAGTCTGAAGTCAGGGAGTCTGATTCCTCCAGCTCCGTTTTTTTCCCTCAAGACTGCTTCAGTTATTCGGGGTCTTTTGTGTCTCCATACAAATTTTAAAATTTTTTGTTCTAGTTCCATAAAAAATGCCATTGGTAATTGTATAGAGATTGCATTGAATCTGTAGATTGCTTTGGGTAGTATAGTCATTTTCACAATATTGAATCTTCCAATCCAAGAACAAGGTATATCTCTCCATCTTTTTGTGTCATCTTTGATTTCTTTCATCAGTGTCTTATAGTTTTCTGAGTACAGGTCTTTTACCTCCTTAGGTAGGCTTATTACTAGGTATTTTATTCTTATTGTTGCAATGGTGAATGGGATTGTTTCCTTGATTTCTCTTTCTGATCTTTTGTTGTTAGTGTATAGGAATGCAAGAGATTTTTGTGCATTAATTTTGTATCCTGCAACCTTACCAAATTCATTAATTAGCTCTAGTAGTTTTCTGGTAGCATCTTTAAGATTTTCTGCCTATAGCATCATGTCATCTGCAAACAGTGACAGTTTTACTTCTTCTTTTCCAATTTGTATTCCTTTTATTTCTTTTTCTTCTCTGATTGCCATGGCTAGGCCTTCCAAAACTATGTTGAATAATAGTGGTGAGAGTGGACATCCTTGTCTTGTTCCTGATCTTAGAGGAAATGCTTTCAGTTTTTCACCATTGAGAATGATGTTTGCTGTGGGTTTGTCGTATATGGCCTTTATTATGTTGAGGTAGGTTCCCTCTATGCCCACTTGCTGGAGAGTTTTTATCAGAAATGGGTGTTGAATTTTGTCAAAAGCTTTTTCTGCATCTACTGAGATGATCATATGGTTTTTATTCTTCAGTTTGTTAATATGGTGTATCACATTGATTGATTTGCATATATTGAAGAATCCTTGCATCCCTGGGATAAATCTCACTTGATCATGGTGTATGATCCTTTTAATGTGCTGTTGGATTCTGTTTGCTAGTATTTTGTTGAGGATCTTTGCATCTATATTCATCAGTGATATTGGTGTATAATTTTCTTTTTTTGTAGTATCTTTGTCTGGTTTTGGTATCAAGGTGATGGTGGCCTCATAGAATGAGTTTGGGAGTGTTCCTTCCTCTGCAGTTTTTTGGAAGAGTTTGAGAAGGATGGGTGTTAGCTCTTCTCTAACTGTTTGGTAGAATTCACCTGTGAAGCCATCTGGTCCTGGACTTTTGTTTGTTGGAAGATTTTTAATCACTGTTTCAATTTCGTTACTTGTGATTGGTCTGTTCATATTTTCTGTTTCTTCCTGGTTCAGTCTTGGAAGGTTATACCTTTCTAAGAATTTGTCCATTTCTTCCAGGTTGTCCATTTTATTGGCATAGAGTTTCTTGTAGTAGTCTCTTATGATGCTTTGTATTTCTGCGGTGTCCGTTGTAACTTCTCCTTTTTCATTTCTAATTTTATTGATTTGAGTCCTCTCCCTCTTTTTCTTGATGAGTGTGTCTAAAGATTTATCAATTTTGTTTATCTTCTCAAAGAGCCAGCCTTTAGTTTAATTGATCTTTGCCATTGTTTTCTTTGTTTCTATTTCATTTATTTCTGTTCTGATCTTTATGATTTCTTTCCTTCTACTAACTTTGGGTTTTGTTTGTTCTTCTTTCTCTAGTTCCTTTAGGTGTAACGTTAGATTGTTTATTTGAGATTTTTCTTGTTTCTTGATGTAGGCTGTATAGCTATAAACTTCCCTCTTAGAACTGCTTTTGCTGCATCCCATAGGTTTTGGATCGTCGTGCTTTCATTGTCATTTGTATTGTTCATCTGTTTGTTTGTTCTTTAAGTCTTCTAAGTCTTTGTTAAACATTTCTTGCATCTTCCAGATCTTTGCCTCCATTCTTTTTCCAAGGTCCTGGATCATCTTCACTATCATTATTCTGAATTCTTTTTCTGGAAGGTTGCCTATCTCCACTTCATTTAGTTTTTTTTCTGGGGTTTTATCTTGTTCCTTCATGTGGTACATAGTCCTCTGCCTTTTCATCTTGTCTGTCTTTCTGTGAATGTGCTTTTTGTTCCACAGGCTGCAGGATTGTAGTTCTTCTTGCTTCTGCTGTTTGCCCTCTGGTGGATGATGCTATCTAAGAAGCTTGTGCAAGTTTCCTGATGGGAGGGACTGGTGGTGGGTAAAGCTGACTGTTGCTGTGGTAGGCAGAGCTTAGTAAAACTTTAATCCATTTGACTGCTCGTAGTTGGGGCTGGGTACCCTCCCTGTTGCTTGTTTGGCCTTAGGCAACCCAACACTGGAGCCTACCTGGGCTCTTTGGTGGGGCTAATGGCAGACTCTGGGAGGCCTCACGCCAAGGAGTACTTCCCAGAACTTCTGCTGCCAGTGTCCTTGTCCTCATGGTGAGCCACAGCCATCCCCCACCTCTGCCAGAGGCCTTCCAGCACTAGCAGGTAGGTCTGGTTCAGTCTCCCCTGGGGTCACTGCTCCTTCCCCTGGGTCCCGATGTGCACACTACTTTGTGTGTGCCCTGCAAGAGTGGAGTCTCTGTGTCCCCCAGTCCTGTCGAAGTCCTGCAATCAAATCCCACTAGCCTTCAAAGTCTGATTCTCTAGGAATTTCTCCTCCTGTTGCCGGACCCCCAGGTTGAGAAACCTGACATGGGGCTCAGAACCTTCACTCCACTGGGTGGACTTCTGTGGTATAAGTGTTCTCCAGTCTGAGTCACCCACCCAGCAGTTATGGGATTTGATTTTACTGTGATTGCACCCCTCCTACCATCTCACTGTGGCTTTCCTTTGTCTTTGGATGTGGGATATCTTTTTTGGTGAGGTCCAGTGTCTTCCCGTCGATGATTGTCCAGCAGCTAGTTGTGATTCTGGTGTTCTCGCAAGAGGGAGTGAGAGCTCGTCTTTCTACTTTGCCATCTTGGTTCCGATAAAGCTGAATCTTTTTTCTTTTTTTTGAAACATCTTTTTTATGTAAAGAAAAATTGCATACCTTAATGAAATCCTCTTGCTTCCAGTATTTTACTTGTTTAGAATGCTTTCTCTATGGAAGAAGGAATTATTGAAGGAAATGGGTAGATGATCATGAAAAATGTGGTCAGAGATAGGCTTATTGCTCTTTTTCTTCCTTATATTACAAAATTTAGGAGAGGATACCTAGAAATAGAGAGCATGATAATTTTCTTGCCTTTTCCTCGCTGACATAATTTGGCTTTAACTTGTTAAGGCAAATATGATTTAACCTGGCCTGCAATCATTGTCAGCTTTGAGTCTTCCTATAGTGGGTAAATTGCATTCCCTCCACCAGCTATAGAGCTGACACACAGATAAATCTTTCCTTGTAGGCTTAATAACATGGGCACCATAGAAGGCTGTTTATACCAGAGAAATGTTGAGTGTTTGCTATTATTGTGAAAGCATAAATATTTAGTCACCTGCGTGAGAGCTTAAAATAATGGTCTGAAATGATTAATGGGAAAGAATCTAAAGATTAAATTGGAAAGGGCGTTATGTTTTATTTACAGTGTAGAACTGACTACACACACTGCTAAGGTAAATTTAAAAATTTAGAACTTAATAAGGACGAAGCTAAGAGTTTGGGCTGTTTGACCAAAATGTTATCATCCTCCCATGTAGGGGGGTGGGGGAAAGAAGTTGAAGTGGACGTGGAACTGCCATGGACATTTGTTACTAGTGAGCCCAAATTAGGGCATTTTTGCATTAAGAGTAGCAGCCTGAACTGAGAGATTTCTGTCCTCGGGTTCACTTATCACCAATGTTAACATTTCAGTTTATCTGGGTCCTTGAAGTGAGTTATTCTTCCTAATCCTCATTCGACTAACTTGTGGAGATTTACGTCCGCTATGTAGCTTACTGTGTATTCCGCTGAAGGATTAAAGTCCTGAATCAAACAAATTCTCCTGAATTCCTCAGTCTGATAACCATGACTATTTTGCATTCATTTCAATTTGATGGGGGAAACTGTAGAAAGTCACTTGCTTAAAAGCACTGCAAGACCATCCAAGATTTTGAGAAACTGGAGAAGAAGCAGAGTCATGCTCTGCTTGGCTGGTACTTCTTGTGTCCAGGTTATTGCCCTGCAATGTCCTTTTCTTGCCCTGCTTTCATTTTCATCTTCCCCAATGGCCTGCTTTGGCTATCAGCTCTCATCTTGATGGCAGTAGAAGGTATAATCTTGTGTGCTTTGACTGCCATACCCAGCTTTCTGCTCTTCTCCTTTGCCTAAAGGACATGTTAAAAGTTTGCACAGAACAGAGATATGGTGAACTAGAAGGAGAATACTGGGGACAAGGGGCAGCTTGATTCCATCTCTGCCACTTATGACCTTTGTGTCCTTGGGTAATGTACTCATAAATTTCACTGTGCACTTATATTCCTACATTTCCCCAGAAATAGATTGGCAGGATTTGAGGTGATGATTTGAGTAGTTGCATTCATTTTGTCTCTATCACAAGTAACGTTGGTGGCTGAAATTGCAGCGGTAGGCATGAGAGGAGTACCCTGGGAACAGATAGTATTTAACCTAGGGAAACTAACTTGGACAAGATAGCCAAATTTCAGGCTGTGTGTGGGCAAGGTAAACGTGGATCTGATCTGGACTCTCCTCCTTGTCAGTGGGGCCCCATCTGGTGGGCAGATGGGAAGCTTGGTGGCAGGAGTCTGGGCAGACAGTGCTGCTCAGGTGGGCGTCACTCTGTGCTGTGTGGGAGAGAACTGGTACAGAGTAGGGGCTGACCTCTAGCTGGTGTAGAGCAGCCTTCCCAGACTTTTGAAGACCTGGTAGTCAAGCCAGGAGCCAGGATAGAATCCCATTCGTATGGGCTGAGGTAACAGAGTGGGGATGAAGGCAAATACCTTTGGGATCCCTGGAGGTGCCCCAGATGCCCTTCTTGCACCATATATTATTCCAGAAGGTGAGAACCTTCTGTTGCAGAGAAGGCTTTCAACATTCTGCCACAGTTTGCTTAGCACCTGGTCAGGTCTGGTCTCTGCAGTGAGGTTGGGCTTGGACAGCTGGGACCTGACATACTCATGGCAGGCTTCCTTCATCTAAGATGACAAATGTATTTATTCATTTGTTTAATAAAAATCTACGGATTACTTACAATGTACCAGGGACTATACTGGACACTGTAGGTGCAAAGGTGAACCAGATACGGTCTCTGTCCCCAAGAGTCAGTCTTCCATTTGGGAAAGTGTAAGAATGAGGTGGGACTGCTATTTTTTTCCTATTGGTTATAAATGTGTGTATAAATATATATATATATATTTTTATATATTATCTATCTATCTATCTACCATTATCTGTTCTAAAGCATATTTTTTCCCAATATTTTGATAGTTTGAGATTTCAAGTTGACCTGTGTTCACCCTCCACTGACTGCAAAGGCCATTCTTGACATTTTGCAAGGCCTGCCAAAGACTCCCACATGTCTGAAATCTACAGATTCAGAAATGCCCAAATTAGTTGCTTTCTGCTCATAAAATATTAAAGGATTTCTACATTCTGATTGAGTGCTAGACATCAAATGATAAAACACCCTGTAGTAAGAGGAAAATTGCTTTTTAATGGATTGCCTTTTGTTCATTGCCATATTAAATAAGTTACTAATAGGAAAAGTAAATCTGAGCGAACCCTTATGTTGGAGGAGATATCTATTTTTCTTCTGAGGAAAATTAGGTTCACACACAGATCCATCTTCCTTTGGTTTGTGTGTGTTTGCTTTTCTCAATTCCTAAATTCATGGTTTTTCTCAGATTTATGTTAATAATTGACCTGGAAGATCATGGTCACATTACATCTGTAAGGAAGTACTGAGACCAAAGAAGTACCCAACTAAAATTCTAACTGATTTTTCTGCAAAAGTGGAAAGATTCAATTTTCTAGAAATGTTTTGTCTTTTGATTTAACTTAAGGTCTTTTGAGGAAACCCACTTCTGAAATACCAATTATATTTTGGTGTCTAAAGCAAACATATAATGTTCAGTTAAATTACTAATACCAAATACTTATGTACAGATTTTTTCTTTTTAGATTACTTTTTAAAAAGTGCTATTTTTCTGCATCCCAATTATTGGCATTGTAAGATGCAGATGTTTAATAGTGTGGTCTAAAAAACAATGCCTACTTACATACTCAAAGCACTTTATCAAGGTTATTTAATTGAAGTCTGTAACACCCGCAGGAGTTAATCAAGATCAATAGCATCTGTGTTTATTAATGAAGAGAAGACTGAAGACTTGCACTTACTGCATATTGTCTAGGGTCATTGAGCTCAAATTGGTGTTCAGGTTGCCCAAAGAAGGGTGCAGAAAGAGGCATGAAAGTCGAGTGTTTGCATTTTGGCATCTGAATGACCCATTTGAATCACAGCTCAGCTGTTAATCGGATGCCTTGGGCACGCTTCTTCTCTGTTCTGAACTTCTGGTTCCTTATCCATAAAATAAAGATAATATCTGCTGCACATATTTGCTGAGAGGGTTAAATGAGATAATGGATGTTGCTTTAGTTGGAAGAGGGATAGTTTTTTGGCAAGTGGTAGGATCTTACTTTCCAGAAAGAAACTGCAGGTTAAGCGAGGGAGGGAGGGTGCCCTGGTTTAAGTGACAGCTGGAACCAGGACCTGGAACAGCGTCCCTTGTTTCTTCACTCTCTACATTATGACTAAATTTTTTCTTTTAACCTGCTTTCTTCATGAGGCTCGTTTGAGAGCAAGGCACTTGTGTTCTCTTAGTTTCAATTTTAAAAATCACAAAGAAGAGTACTGTTGACCTGGATGTAGTCGCATATCCCCATGGCCTGGGTTGTAGAATTGTCAGCCCCACTTAGAAGAACAAGATTAAGTAGAGGAGCAAGTTTTCAAAAGAAGAGGTATGCTTGTGAGTGTGGGGTGGGTGAGGGTCGGGGGAAGCAGGAAGTGGTTTCCTTACCGAAGAAGGGAGGCGTAACACAGATAAATCGATAGACTCGTTACAGCTATGAAGTCCTTATGAAGAAACCCTGCTCCTAACAGGAGCTAAAAATGTTACTGTTGTTTTTGTTATTGTAGTACTGTCTCCAAAGCGATAATAAATCATTGAGGGAGGTAATAAAAACTTGATTTCTGATATAAATAAGTTAATTACTTATCTTTTGAGTATGTAGCACCTCATTCAGTTACATTCCAGTTGTAGTCAGAACTAGGATATTTCTTTTTGTCTCTCATTCATTCATTCAGTAACTAGGACTCCTCCTCTATGAGTCAGGATCTAATCCCTGATGACAAGGACTTAGAACACACACTCCATCCTCAGGCAGTTCACATGCTGACCGGAGAGTCTTTCACATAAACAAATAATTATAAAACATCTTACTATTTGTAAGTTACATTTAAACTATATTAATGTCACTAGGAGGCAGTGTTCAGTTTTTTTTTGTTCATGGGGAGCCAGGCGGGCTGAGGAAGCGATGTGACATGTTCCAAGAAGAGATACTTGAGTGTGTGGAGTCACAAAGATGAAGAGAAGAATAACCAGGCAGGCCCGCGTGTGTGTATGGTGGGTAGCAGCTGTTGAAAATTCTGGGCAGGGAGAACTGTAGGTGAAAGTAACCCCGAGGTTCAGAGAATTCTATAGTCCACCCTTCGTATCTCTGTGTTCTGCGTCTTCGGATTCAGCCAGTCCTGGAACCAATCCCCTGCAGATACTGAGGGATGGTACTTCAGTGTGGCTAAAGCAGAAGGCTTGAGGGAACAGGCAAATGGAGGAGATGCTGGAAGAAGAGGCAAGAGTCAAGATATAAGGATTTGCGGTGCAGAGGAGTTTGGATTTCACCAGGCAGTGGGAACCAATAGAAGAATTTTAATGACAAAAAGGAATGTTCCAGTCCTGGGCATAAAATTCTAAAATTGGATTACATTTTCTGGGTGTGACAAGAACTTGCAAATATGATAATGTGCAGTACCAGGACCAGGGACAAGCTTACCTTACTCTAGCCCTGACCTAATAATAATCAGCTGGGAGTCCGTTAGGAGGCTTTCAGCTTCAAGTAATCAAAATCCCAACTCAAGATGGCCAATGTAAGAAGAACATTTATTGAGTGTCACAATTTCACAGTTGAATAAGTCCTGGGGTTATCTGTTCAGTGATGTCACCAAGGACCCAAGTTCTTTCCATCTTTTGGTTCTGCCATTCTTAGTGTACCAAATTTGTCCTCATGCTGGTAACAAAATGGCGGCTACCATCACAAGGTCCAGGTGAACAAGAGGCTTTCTCTTCCAGTGAGTCTCTTTTAGGTGTGTGAAAATGTTTCCAAAAGCCCTTCAGATGAAGTAGGGCGTATTAGGGTGGTATGGCCGTAGACCCAAAAGCCCTTCAGCAAACTTTCTCTCGTTATCACTGACTAACACTATGGCCTGTGCCTGTGCCTAACTCAATCATTGAGAGGCGACTGGAACCTTCTGAGGGTCAGACCAGTCATTAGCTTCTCCCAAGATTGAAACCAGCCTTCCTTGAGTGGCCATAGGATGGTAGGTAGCTGAAGAAAACTGAGGTTCTGTTAAGATAAGGAAAAACTACTTGAAACCCTTAATTCTGTCCCTTTACCCAGAAGAGTATTTTCTGCAGTTCCCTTACTGCTGCAAAAAACCATAAGAAATTGAAGTCAGATTACAGCCCTCTGTCATTTTGCTTTTATTGGGAGTTGGGGAAATGCACTGTATTTTTTTAAGTAGCGGTATCAAAGGTTGCAGAAAAATGGAAATTGAAGTTTGATTATAACGTATTTCATTTTTCATCACTACGCTACTAGGGCTCCACTACCTTACTTTCCTTTTAGCAAATGGATATTTCCATGTCCTCAATTATGCTTTTGTGTGTGGGTTATTCTCAGGTGTGTTCTGAAGGGCAGAATGGGCATACATTTGTGACTGAAGCCTTCGTATTTCTCTGAAACAATTTTGCCAACTTCACCTGTATGACCATACATAATTAGATTAAAATTTAATAACTACTTGTCTTTAAAAAAACAAGAATGAAATCTATATCACACACTATGAAAATGTTTGGCATTTCCTTACTTTGTCTTTCAGTGGAAATATTTATTATAACACACCAGTGGTGCTGAGTGAAAGCACCTTGTATAATTCATCATCCAGACACCTCTGCTTTAGGAAGTAAAAATAACACAGATGAGCAATCTGAAGGACTCTTTGGAGTCCACAGCAATTAGAATAGACACTTAACTCTGGGACATTGGTGTTTTCATACTTTGAGAAGTACCATCCATCACTTTCATTCTTAGAACATCCTGGCTAAAGAAAACTTAAGAAAATTAGCTTTTAACAATTAAACCTCTTAAGGACATTTTTTCCTCCTAATACTAGCTTGTACCTGTGCTCCGTGGAAAGTTGAAGCCTCTCAGATCTTGACTTTTTTTTTTTTAACAGATCTTTATTGGAGTATAATTGCTTCACAATACTGTGTTAGCCTCTGTTGTACAACAAAGTGAATCAGCCATATGCATACATATATCCCCATATCCTCTCCCTCTTGAGCCTCCCTCCCACCCTCCCTATCCCATCTCTCTAGGTCATAGCAAAGCAAATCTCCCTGTGCTATGCTGCTGCTTCCCACTAGCTAACTATTTTACATTTGGTAGTGTATATGTGTCGATGCTACTGTCACTTCGCCCCAGCTTCCCCCTCCTCGTCCCTGTGTCCTCAAGTCCATTCTCTATGTCTACATCTTTATTCCTGCCCTGCCACTAGGTTCATCAATACCATTTTTTTTTTTTTTTTAGATTCCATATATATGTGCTACCACACGGTATTTGTTTTTCTCTTCTGACTTACTTCACTCTGTATGACAGACTCCAGGTCCATCCACCTCACTACAAATAACTCAATTTTGTTTCTTTCTGAGTAATATTCCATTGTATATATGTGCCACATCTGCTTTATCCATTCATCTGTCGATGGACATTTAGGCTGGTATCCATGCCCTGGCTATTGTAAATAGTGCTGCAATGAACACTGTGGTACATGTCTCTTTTTGAATTACGACTTTCTCACAGTATATGTCCAGTAGTGGGATTGCTGGGTCATATGGTAGTTCTATTTTTAGTTTTTTAAGGAACCTCCATACTGTTCTCCATAGTGGCTGTATCAATTTACATTCCCACCAACAGTGCAGGAGGGTTCCTTTTTCACCACACCCTTTCCAACATTTATTGTTTCCAGATTTTTTGATAATGGCCATTCTGACTAGTGTGAGGTGATACCTCATTGTAGTTTTGATTTGCATTTCTCTAATAATTAGTGATGTTGAGCATCTTTTCACGTGCCACTTGGCCATCTGTATGTCTTCTTTGGTGAAATGTCTATTTAGGTCTTCTTCCCATTTTTTAATTGAATGGTTTGTTTTTTTGATATTGAGCTCCATGAGTTGTTTGTATATTTTGGAGGTTAATCCTTTGTCCATTGATTTGTTTGCAAATATTTTCTCCCATTCTGAGGGTTGTCATTTCGTCTTGTTTATGGTTTCCTTTGCTGTGCAAAAGCTTTGAAGTTTCATTAGGTCCCATTTGTTTATTTTTGTTTTTATTACCATTTCTCTAGGAGGTGGGTCAAAAGGATCTTGCTGTGATTTATGTCATAGAGTGTTCTGCCTATGTTTTCCTCTAAGAGTTTTATAGTATCTGGCCTTACAATTAGGTCTTTAATCCATTTTGAGTTTATTTTTGTGTATGGTGTCAGGGAGTGTTCTAATTTCATTCTTTTACATATAGCTGTCCAGTTTTCCCAGCACTACTTGTTGAAGAGACTGTCTTTTCTCCATTGTATGTTCTTGCCTCCTTTGTCGTAAATTAGGTGACCATATGTGCGTGGGTTTATCTCTGGGCTTTCTATCTTGTTCCATTGATCTATATTTCTGTTTTTGTGCCAGTACCATACTGTCTTGATTACTGTAGCTTTGTAGTATAGTTTGAAGTCAGGGAACCTGATTCCTCCAGCTCCATTTTTCTTTCTCAAGATTGCTTTGGCTATTTGGGGTCTTTTGTGTTTCCATACAAATAGTAAAATTTTTTGTTCTAATTAAGTGAAGAATGCCATTGGTAGTTTGATAGGGTTTGCATTGAATCTGTAGATTGCTTTGGGTAGTATAGTCATTTGCACAATATTGATTCTTCCAATCCAAGAACATGGTATATCTCTCCATCTGTTTGTGTCATCTTTGATTTCTTTCATCAGTGTTTTATAGTTTTCTGAGTACAAATCTTTTGCCTCCTTAGGTAGGTTTATTCCTAGGTATTTTATTATTTTTGTTGCAATGGTAAATGGGATTGCTTCCTTAATTTCTCTTTCTGATTTTTCATTGTTAGTGTATAGGAATGCAAGAGATTTTTGTGCATTAATTTTGTATCTTGCAACCTTACCAAATTCACTGATTAGTTCTAGTAGTTTTCTGGCAGCATCTTTAGGATTTTCTATGTACAGTATCATGTCATCTGCAAACAGTGACAGTTTTACTTCTTTTCCTATTTGTATTCCTTTTATTTCTTCTTATTCTCTGATTGCCTTGGCTAGGACTTCCAAAACTATGTTGGATAAGAGTGGCGAGAGTGGACATCCTTGTCTTGTTCCTGATCTTAGTGGAAATCCTTTCAGTTTTTCACCATTGAGTATGATGTTTGCTGTGGGTTTGTCATGTATGGCCTTTATTCTGTTGAGGTCGTTTCCTTCTATGCCCATTTTCTGGAGAGTGTTTATCCTAAATGGGTGTTGAATTTTGTCAAAGCTTTTTCTGCATCTATTGAGATGATCATATGGTTTTTATTCCTTAATTTGTCAATATGGTGTATCACATTGATTGATTTGAGTATAGTGAAGAATTCTTGCATCACTGGGATAAATCCCACTTAATCATGGTGTATGATCCTTTCAGTATGTTGTTCGATTCTGTTTGCTAGTATTTTGTTCAGGATTTTTGCATCTATGTTCATCAGTGATATTGTTCTATAATCTTCTTTTTTTGTGTGATATCTTTTTCTGGTTTTGGTATCAGGGTGATGGTGGCTTCATAGAATGAATTTGGGAGTGTTCCTCCCTCTACAATTTTTTGGAAGAGTTCGAGAAGGATTGGTGTTAGCTCTTCTCTAAATGTTTGATAGAATTCACCTGTGAAGCCGTCTGGTCCTGGACTTTGTTTGTTGGAATATTTTTAATTACAGTTTCGATTTCATTACTTGTGATTGGTCTGTTTATATTTTCTAATTCTTCCTTGTCCAGTCTTAGAAAATTGTACTTTTCCAAGAATTTGTCCATTTCTTCATGGTTGTCCACTTTATTGGCATATAGTTGTCTGTAGTAGTCTCATAATCCTTTGTATTTCTGTGGTGTCAGTTGTGATTTCTCCTTTTTCATTTCTAATTTTATTGACTTGTGTCCTCTCCCTTTTTTTCTTGATGAGTCTGGCTAAAGGTTTATGAATTTTGTTTATCTTCTCAAAGAACCAGCTTTTAGTTTTATTGATCTTTGCTCTCATTTTCTTCATTTCTATTTCATAAATGTTTATATTCTACTTCTGCTTTCTTACTCTACTTCAACCTTAAGTTTAATGTAAAAACAACAAGCAAACAAAAAATATTCAAGGCCTGAGCCCAGATTTAGAAAGTTACGTGCACTTTCGGCCCCAGCTTAAAATGTCATAGGAGAGAGTATGAAAGTCATTCCAGAGTGGTTGTTTAGAATAGTTATAAAACTGATATCAGGATTTATAATAGTAGTTCCATGAAACAGAGGGACTGGTTCTTGGATTCAGAATCAGAAGCCCTGGGTAATAGGCATAACTGATTTTGTCTTTTGTCAAGATGGCTAGCCATCTTGCTCCTTAGTCTCCCATTTGTAACATGGGAAGATTATCATTATCCTCCTCCTCCTCCTCCTCAACTGAGAATTGTTTTGTTGTTAAGTTGTTTTGTTAACTGTCAAACGCTCTCTACTTGAAGGAAGTAGTATTATCTCAAATATGCACAGATTCAGAGACCCTGACATGTGTCCCATCCAATATAGCAGAGCCAAAGCTTTCTGTGCATTTAGGGGCCGTTGTAAGAATCTCAAGTTCTGTGGTGGTTTGTTGGTGATTCCGAAGCAGTCCTTGTAGAGCCTTCTGAATCACAGTGTGACGTTTGTCTCCATCGGAAATGACTGCTGAGAGAAATTACACAAACTTGGCAGTTTGAAAGGATGTTTCAAGCATATCGCAGTTATTAATGGATGAAAATAATTTATATTTACCATAGCCTTTTTTAGGACTTGCTCCTTTTTACGTTATTTCTGGAAAGATATATAGCTGGAAACAACCAGTATCCATTCCTGTTATTTCTTAGGTTATAGATTGAGCGGGGAGACTGGTACATTTGCCCAGTCTCATGATGAAGAGAGACGCAGACACATTGAAAGAACACAGTTGCCTGTTGTCTTCTTCTGCCTTTTGTAGAAATACTTTGCCTCCAGTTTCATCTTAAACATCCCATTTGGGTGACAGGTCTGATTCCTCCCCTGACCCCGACAGTAGGAGGGCATCACATCCTCCTCTAAACCCCTGTAGCACTTTATCTTGTGTCTCTTCTGTTGTACTTTCTACTGCATAAAGAGGTTTTTTTTTTTCCTTTAATTTGTGGCCCTGTTTCCCCTACAAGTTGAGGTGGTTTATAGAAAAGCATAAAGATAATTTAAAAATAAATAAATGGTGAAAACAAAGGCAATTAAAAAAATAAAACTGAGAAAATGGATTATGAAGGTTTGCAAAGTATATGTTATAAAGACCTTTGTATTAACTAGCAATGGACCTTGAATTTGGCTCAAAGATTTGTTTGTGCCAAGGAAGCCAAAGAAGCTCAGTAACAGAAAACAGATCACTGCCCATCTCACCTGAATAAACTCTATATGAAAACTGAAATGCTAATTTCATTTAATCCAAAATAGTATTTGATAACATTTATTACCATTTGTTAAAGATGGAATAGGATATATTCTTAACATCATTTTTTAAACTACTATAAAGCAACAAGCCAACATGATACTTAAAATGGTAAAAACAAAACAGCTTTGCCATTAAAAACTGGAACTAGAGTAGGATGCAAAGGATGCTGATATTCACCAGACAGCACATTGATAGAATAGAGGTACAGCACATTGATAGAAACACAGTATTTTAAATTACAGACAATAAAACTATCTAGAAATCCCTGAAGAAACAAAGGAAAAGCTGTTAGGATGAATGTAATTTAGAAGAGTAGCTATATAGTGGATAAACAAAACTTAGTAGCATTTCCATTTGCCAGCAGTAATTAGTTAATTATAAAATGGGTAAAAAGAGTTTTTCTAGCAGTGGCAATAAAAATGTAAACTGCTTTTGGAATAATCCTAATGGAAAACATCCTGGAGTAATGTGAAGAGAACTGTAAGACTTTACTAAGACATGCAGCACAAGTTTCAAATAAATAAACAAGCAAATGTTTTATTCCTGGGAGGAAAACATTAATATTTTGATCAAGATCTAAGTTCCCCAATCAATGTGCAGGCTTATATCTCGTTCCAAAATACCAATGGGATCTAGGATGGAAACTTCACAGAATGATGGTAGAGTTCATTTGGAAGAATAAGGACGTGAAAATTGGGAAGGAGAACTGATAAAGAAGAGGAATGAAAAATGAGTGGAAATAAAAATATATTTCTTTTCTAAAGACATTTTTTTGTGAAAAAGTCCAAAGAATTCATTCATATATACCTTTCACTCTGGTTCACCTACTGTTGTGTTAACATTTTGCCATAATTGCTTTACCATTCTCTCTCTCTACACATACACACATACACGCATTCACAATAGGGGGTATGTGAAAAATATGAAAAAAATATGTTTTATGGCAGAAAAAGATTTTAATATAATTTGAATTAAAAAATCAAAATAAATAAATAAAAAATGATTTTAAGTTGGATCCAGCTCTGGCCTGTTGACTCTTAGAGAGAGCAAAATGTGCTAGGAGCCCTGCCTAGCAAGAGGGTTCCTAGGATGGCTGTGGGGAGGAAGGTTAGGGTGTCACTGGACAAGGAAGGCATCATCGTGGAAGCCGTGGTGGGAGCCTAGCTCAGAACATTTGCTCACCTCGCCGCTGGAGGTCTGAGAGAGGCTCACTGCTACTCGTCACCTCCTCGGTGCGGGTCAGGGGCATATATGACGAAAGTTTCATCACCTCCCCTCTGTTCTTCTACAGCACTGGGGATGTGGCATACCTAAAATCCAGTGGTTATAGATACGAAAAACCATGGATTTCAGGACATCCAGCTTCTTATATGAGCAGAAACATCATTTTTTAAAAAGCCCATAAAAGTAAAGTGATCCCAGTAGATGAAGCAGGCTGTCTTCACTCCTCATCTGGGAAGTCAGTCTAGTATTAAAGTTACTAGTCTCATTCCAAAAATGTGAAGGGTGAAAACCATCTTCCCCTAGTTCTGCAGATGTCTGTCTCTTCCAAACCCCTGGCTTGGACCCACAGGCTACTTTTCTCCTGAGCATTAATCACACTTCCTAGCACTTATTGTAGGCTTGTGTCGCAGCAGGTTTTGAGCTAAAAGGACCTAGGATGTTGTAAAAGTAGAATATTAATTTGGGAGGGGTGAAATTAGAGGCATGAAATTAGAGGGAAAGTATAAGCAGAATGCTGGAAAATTCAAATAGATGGTAAGCACAATAAAATAGATCAGAAAAAGAAAGGAATTAAAACAACAGAATGAGGATGCCATACTGCACTGAAATGGTGATGAAATGCTAAATAATAAGGTTTTTAAAACCAAAATGTGCATGAGCAAAACAAAAACAAACAAACAAAAACCCAGGAGCATACCCACAGCTTCAGTCTTTAACATAATTCCTACAGTGTTGGATTGACCCCCAGGGAGTCCCCATTGGTTGGGAGAGCAGCACAGGACAGAAAGCTCTAGGATGCCTTTTAAAACATGTCATCCTTAACCTGAGGCCTTTGAATGGAGAGATTTTCCTGGTTGCTGCAGTAAGTTAGGAGATTGATGCCAGTGGAATCTCCCAACCCTGGGCACTTGAACTTCAATCAAAAACCACTGTTGATTTAAAGATGAGTGGAAAGAATGTATTTAAAAAAACAAGGCCACTACCATATATTAGATGCTTTCTATTTGGCAGGCAATTCTACAAGGTCAATACTCTATTAACCCTTAAGTATCTCCATTTACAAATGAAGGACCTGGGACTCTGGGAGAGGTTAAGTAGACTGAGGTCACAAAACATTCGATGCAGTTAACTATTATGGGATACTGCTGTGCTGTTTACTTTTAACTACTGTGCAAAACTATCAACCACTGCTTTCATTTTTAAAAGAATATCCTCTCTTCCTTACAGGCTGTAAGCACTTCGAGGATTAGACTGAGAGTGAATTCATGTTCCATCCTAGCCTCTGGTCTGGTGCTTTACACAAATCTGCATTTAATAAGTATTTACTGCACGAAAAGAGTAGCTTTCTATTTGCTTCAGGGTCAGTTCCAAAAGTATCTTGCAGACATCACTAAATTTTTTATGAACAAACACTGTGTTTTACCCCAACACCTCTCAAACAGCATCCTTTTTTCTTCTAAAGTAAGTGAGAACGAGTTATGCAAAAGGGCTCCTCTTCATCCCTCCCCCCCCCTCCTTCTCGGGGTAATTTGATGAGAGGGCCTCCTGGGTCCAAATTTGAATTAGAAAATATCAACACTACAGTATGTTCCCCAAAGAGGAAAAAATTATCTATTTTCAATCTTATGTTTCAGAACACACAGCTGTGTGACTTCCTAATTTATTATATTCCCCATCTGCCTCCAGACAGTTCTCAGCTTGCTTCTTCTTTTCTACCCACCCCCTTGCTATGGGAAATGGGGCAGACTTTAACCAGCCCAGAGCTTGGACTCCAGTGAGAGGCCAGTAAACGGCTCCTCCCAAGACGCCTCCTGCCCAAGCAGGTGCGTCCAGCCACTAGGACCCTCAGGGAGCCAGGCTCCAAGGAATGACAGCTGTAGGTTAGAGAGCCAAGCTGCCAGCTCCTTGAAGGTCAGTGCCAGCTGCCTGCGTGTCTCTCTGGAGTGTGGCCGTCCCCTGTCTCCTGAGAGCAGGACAGAGCTTTGGGTCCCAGCAATCATGCCCAATGTGGCTTCCCTTAATTGGGCTTTCCAAGGGTTTTGGCCACAAGAACAGATTGCAGCTGTGGCCTGAGCATCTTTAGAAATGTGAATCATTTTTTTTTCTCCTAAAGAAGCTATTTTGAGCTTTATAATTGCATATTTCCATGTTGTTTTTTCATAGAGTGAGTAAGGAGAATGACTTGCATTTTTTAATAGAAATCTGCTGGTTTCTTTGCTCTTCTGTCTTGTATAATCCAGGCCAGTGATTCCTGAACCTGGCCATGCATCAGATTCACTTGGGGGAACTTCTGTGAAATGTAAATTCCTGCAATGGAATCCAGAAATCAGCGTGTTTTATAAACTCTCCAGTGCGTTCCTAGGCAGCCAGACCGGCCTCTCCTAGGTTTGGGAATCTCTTTTGAACCCCCTCTCCCTCCCCCATGCTAATTTGGGTCATGGTTAAATGGTTATCTTTATGGGGTGGTAAGAGCTCTAGATTGGGCACTAAAAGACCTGGAATCTAGTTCTAGATCCACTGTTGACCAGCTCTAGATAAATCTCGTCTCCTATGTCCTCAGTTTCCTCTGGTGAAAACACTGCTATTGCCCAGGTGGCTGCCAGGTCCAAAACTACTGTGTTAAGCAGAGTCCTTTTTATCAACCCAATAAGGTGACCCTAACCACTGCATTAGTTAATTAGAACTTTGCCATCATCAGTTCTCGAGTGCCATGTATATAGCCTAGATTGGTTAGTGGATTCTGTGCCAGAGAATTAAAGAGATGCCCAAAGACCTTGTGAGGAGGGGCTGCTAGAGATAAGGCAACCTCCCAGCATGGACTGGAAGACTTGCAGATACGACTGCTCTCCTTTTGAACAGAAACTTTTGTTAAATATCCTTTTCCCTCTCTGAATGTTTTCCTCCTTTGAAGTATCCACTTTATTGCCAGCAAAGTGTCCTTTGAGAAGAATTAAGCCTCAATTTTGCCAGAAAAGATAAAGGAAATGGCAAGAAAACATTCCTCTCACTTCATTCTTCCCTACCTAGCTGATTTCACCGTGTCTTTTCCCACCTCGTCATCCTCTCGGCTGGGTTTGGTGGCTTTTGCCTCCCTCCATGATGCGGTGGGGCTGTCGGGGGCTGGAGCAGCTGCCTCACCCATCTTTACTTGGAAACAGGAGTGTTTAAATAATCTTGAAACTTGGAAGAAGACACAAGCCTAAATCCAAATGCTACCTAGCATTTCTGCAAGTCATATCTATCCCCACTCCGAGAAGCACAGCTCTAATGGTTCTATGGCTTTTATTAGCTGTTTAATGGTTTGAGGAATTGCTTAGCACTGGAGCCCATAGAATCCTACCAAAGTGCACAGACCATCCCAATGTGGCCAGGTTAGAACTAATCCTGCTGCTATTCTGTGTCATTAATGTCATCAGAGGAAACCTCAAAGTTAAGGCCTCGTGGAGTTGACTGTTTTGATCATTTAAAAAATTTTTGTTTTGGATTAGGAGTTTACCTTAATGCATATGCTTTAACAAATTTTCCTTACAAAAATGAGCTAATGTTATGCATATTACTTTGTAATCTGATACTTTTCTCTTAAGGTGTTACAGACCTCTTTCCTTTTAGTAAATGTATTCATTTGCAGTTTATGCAAACTTTTAACAGTTGAATAGTATTCCATTTCATGTGTATGGCCATCTTGTGGATATAGATATAAATAGTATCCTATTTTCTGAAATTGTGGGTCTCTTATTGGCAGATATTTACATTGTTTACAAATGTTTGTTTTTATAAAGGGCATCAGGATGAACATTTGCTCAGTAAATACACTTAGAGTCTTAGCACTGTGGCAGTAAAATAAAACAATACTATCCCTTCTCTTAAGTAGCATATATTTTACTTGGAGAAGAACAAACAATAAGCAAATGGAGAAGTATGTCACATGGTAAAAAATGCAGCAGAGACAGATCAGACAGAAAAGGGAGGATGCATGACATTGCCTCACTGAGATGATGACATTGATCAAAAATATGAAGGAAGTGAGGGAGTGGACCAACATAGTATCTGGTCAAGAGCTTTCTTGAAAGAGGGAACAGCAGTGCAAAGGCCCTGAGGCAAGAGTATACAGCATTGGAAAAGAAGTGTAAGGAGACCAGTGTGGCAGGAGCAGAGAGAACCTGGGGGAAAGTAGCAGGAGATAAAGGGGGTTGGAGGAAGGAGAGATTCTGCAGGCCCTTGTAGGCCACTGTAACAAATTTGGCTTTTACGCTGAGTGAAAAGAGAAGCCATGGGATGGACTGAGTATGCATGTGACATTATAGGACTTATAATTTGAAAGAATGGTTTGGTTTATTTATTGAGATTAGACTATAGGGGAGGGCAAGTTAATGCACCCTACTACAATGAGCAAGCTGAGAGTTAATGGTGTCTTGAACCAGAGTGTTAGCAGTGGAGGTACTGAAAAGCAGTTGGGTTCCAGGAAATAAAAAGAGGAGTCAAGGATGGACAACTAGAAGCAGGAAATTGTCATTGAGATTGATGTAGGGCATAGAAGATCAGCAGTTCTGTTTTGGTCATGTTAATGTTCAGATGCCTTTTAGACATCCAAATGTTGACTTTGGATGTTGACTTTGTAGTTGAATGTGTGTCTAGAGTTCAGGGGATGGTTCTGAGCTGGAGATTTAACTTTAGGCATCATCAGCATATAGATACTATTTAAAGTTATGAGATTGGATGAGAACAGTGAAGAGGCTCCAGGACTGAGCCCTGAGCACCCGAAAGTTGAAGGTTGAGGAGAAGAGGAGGAACTAGGAGCAGAATCATGGGGATGTAGGAAGAGAACCAAGAGAAAGTTCAATTAAAGGTAAAGGAGAGATCGCCTGTATGAAATGCTGCAGACCATGGAGTTAAACAAGGATTGAGAATTGAACATTGATTTTAGCAACGTGGAAGTCCGAGGTGACCTGAGCAAGGGTGGTTTCAGTGCAGGGGTGGGGAAGAGAGCCTGACTGGATGGGTTAATAGCAAGAGAGGGCAGAGGGATTGGGACAGTGAATACAGACAAGTCCCACTCAGTGTGTGAGACTTGATGACAGGAAACTGTATCTTGGTGGCTTCATCTTTCTACACATCTTTAGTAGTTTTCTTAGTTAAATGTCTACCAAAAGATCCTGAATCAAAGAGTACATACTTTTAGGATTTTTTAATTCAATGTAATATATACTCATTGTTGAAAAAATTTTAAATGCAGAGAAGCAAAATTGATAATTATCCATTATCCTACCACCAAGATAGACTGCTATATATCTTTTCCATTACAATGACCTTAAACCATAATATTTAACATATCCTATCCTTTCCATTTCATATATTGTGACTATCTTCCTACAACAATAAATATATAATTACATGTATCATTATTTATGGCTGCTTAATATTTCATTGTGTGGATCAACTATAATTAATTTGACCAGACTCTTATTACAGAATATTTAGGGATGTTTCCATTTTTTAGTGGAAATAGCACTGTGATGACCATCCTTGTAATTCCATCTGATTATTTCCTGAGAATTAATTCTTAGTAGAAGTTCCGTGTCAAATGGTCTGAAAATTTATAACTTTTTATTCCTTTACAATTTACCCATAGAAAGGATGAAGCATTTGCACTCCACTGAGCAGTCATGTAGATTTAGATACAAGGTTTAACACAGTTTTTTAAACTACTGAAAGAATTGGGGGTGGCGGAAGAAACCTAGCTGAAATAGTGGGATCTGGGGTGATGATATGTAGGGAGATTTTCAGATAGATGGACCTATATCTCATAAATGTATTGTAGATGATAGAGGCTTGTAGGTCAAGACATGACATATAGTTATCTCTACCACAGCCACGTTATGACTTTCACGAGCCCCAGGTGCTTTAACCTTTGTGGGCAGCTTCTGCTGTAAAACATATTAAAATTTATATTTTAAGCCTGCATTGTTATAAAGATGACTGTAATCCAGGCTGGATTCATTATTATATGTTCATTATTATCCTATTTATGTTTTTCTTCTGACTTTAAAAGCAATTAAGATGAAAACAGTTTCATGGGCTCGAAAGTACCATGCGCCCTCAGAACTGTGCCTGCCAAGCCCCGTGGATAGATTGGCCCTGATTATGCGTCTCTGTCCTTTTATTAGTTTTAATAATGAATAGATATGACTTATGACCAAAACATACAAGAGAAAAATGTCAGACTAAATTTATAAATATTCATGGTCCCTAAGTAGTTTCGCTTCACTTTACCCACAAAAGGAGGAGATACATTCCTCTCCTCTCTTATGTTCCATCCCATTTCCTCCCTATCAGTGGGCTGTAGCGGAAGACTTGGTTCCTGCTGTAAAGAAACGTAAAAGTAAAAACTCACTAGCTTTCCTCCCAGACCCGCTGCTGCTCCTGATCCCTGGTGCCGCCATTCACCTGGTTGTCCGCCCTAAAACTTGAGTTCATCCTTAGTCACAGCCTCACGTCCGCAGCCAATCGATGACCAAGTCTTGTCAAGTCAGCACTTAACGGTTTCTTTCTTTGGAAAAAAATTGAGATATAAGTGACTGTAGCATGTACTAATTTTAGGTGTACAACATAATGATTTGGGAAGGGAAGCGGATGTACGTATGTGTTGCAAAATGACGATCAGAATTAGTTTCGTTAACATCCAGCACCTCACATAATTACAAATTTGTGTGTGTGATGAGAACTTCTAAGAGCTATTCTCTTAGCATTCTTCAAATGTACAATACTGTTAACTCTAGTATTGTTAACTATAGTTACCATGCTGTATGCTATATTCCCTAAACTTAGTTGTCTTATAACTGGAAGTTTGTACCTTTTGACCACTAGAGAGTTCTTCTGTCTCCCTATTTCTCTGTGTTTCCACTGCCATCATCCTGATTCAGATCACCATGGTACTGCCTCGACACTTGCCCCCTCTAATCCACCCCTGCTCCATCCTGCAACCTGGGCTTTATCTAGGGCATAAATCAGATCTGTTTAATCCAATTTATTAAAATGAGATGGCTCCTGTTGGCTCCTGTTTTCTCTCAGAGTAAAATCCAAACTTCCGTTTACCACCCTCACCCTCCAGAAATCCCAGCCTGACGTTCTTCCTCTTCACTGTGGACCTTGGCACACACTGGCTCCTTCCTAGAACGTCCATCCTTTGTGCCTTTGCATCCCTACCTCAGACTCACTCTTCAGCCCCCACTCCCTGACAGCAACCTTCCACAGGGCTGGGTTTGACCCCTGATCTTCCCCCATTGAGGCACATCTCACACTACATGGAAATGACATTTACTTGTCTATCTTTGCACATTTTCTCCCTTCAGCTTCATCTGCTTCACAATTAGTACAGTTCCATCCAGATTCTTGTATAAGGTTGTCCATTAATCCAGCACAGATGAGAAGTGTGGAGAGGCTGCATGGGGACCAGCTAGTGGGTGCTGTAGAGAACTGGAGGGAAGACAATTTTTGTTATAAAGCTGAATCCTTTGGCTCTGGGACCATAATTTGGACAGACAGTAGTCAATAAAACCTCCCAATCGGGACAAGCAATGTCATGTGGGATGAAGAAGACAGTGGAATGGGTCTTAGCCATAGTGTATGACAGGCAGGAAGAGCTCAGCAGATACTGCCTGTCACCTTCATCCCAGTTGGGAATCTGCCCACCAGGGTTTGCTCTCTGCTCTGCTGGGTCCTGCCTGCTGGATGGTGGGCCGCCCCAGATTGATAAGACACTGCCAGTCAGATGGAGGTCAGAAACCAGCAGGTGAGTCCTGTTGTGTCTAGATCATCACCAATAGAAGCAAGATCTGTGTTCTCTTTATGTGAGAGTGGAGCCCAAGTTTCCTTGCTGCTCTTGGCCTTGAGAAAAAGTCAGAAGTATAGGCAGTGACACTTATGGCTATTTTGGCTGCCTAGAGGGTTGGGTTTTCAGGTGATGAGGAAATAAACTAAAACAAAAACCAAACAAAACCAAAATAAATCTAACCCTCTAGCTGTTGACCCATTTTGCTTCTCTCTCAGAACATTGGTCATTGCAGCTGGTAAGATGGTAAGAAGGGGACCCTTGGACCTTTTTTTTTTTTTTACCACTTCTTATACCAAGTGGCTGCCTGCATTTATGCTTAAGATAATACCATAATTTCTATTGTTTTGAAAATTCCTCTGGGTCATGAGTCATTTGATTTCTAACTTTAATTGTTCATGAGATTTTATCTGAAGAAATAGGAAGAAAATATCTGGAAGGAGGCAGTCAAATGGATTACTCTCTTGAAGTAATTGTGAATAGTGACTCATCATGGTAATGAAATCACTTTAGTGTATTTTGAATAGTGTTTTTAAAAAACGGAATAAAATAATTTTTAGAGGCCTTCACAAGTAGCAAAGACAAGTGTTCCATTATATCAGTTTGACCTGCATGTATACTGGGATGCAATGCAGGATGTGTTTTGTGCTGTAGGTCATGATTGAAAAAGTTTAAAAGCCCCCCTCCCCTGCCCCGTCATACGGCAATTCACCTTGAAATTACTCTAGAGCATTGTCTGCTTTCACACTAATATATGCATTACAGATTTTTTTATTCAGATGTGTTATTCTATCAGAGTTTATCTTAACGGATGAGGTGCCTACCTCACAATGATACAAGTGAGGCTGATCATCTCCCATAAGCATCTCCTGCATGATTCCTGCTCACGTCTTTTCTCTTGGTACCACTTCTGGCTCTTAGTGATATCCCCAAATTTCTAGGTTCTTTCCTCTTAGAAGGGCTTCTCTACAGATTCGAAAATGAGAATTGTATATGTGATATCTCCTACGTGTACATAAGAGGGAGCCGCAAGATATGTCTTTAAATAAAAGGGCAGTGTCCGGTCTTTTGTGCCAAAAATGACTACAGCCTTCAAACAGCTTTTGCGTTTCTGATTTATTTCAGTGTTTTACCAGTGTTGTATCTGAAAGACAATATTCTGTTTTAAACAATTCTAAATGGAAAGCCCTCAACCACCATGTATGTAAAAACCTGTATCTAAAACTCGAGCAGAAATGTCTGGCTAAATGATAAATGCCCTTCTTTCCTCCCAAACTCCCTTCATGCCATCGAAGGAACATGAATAAGAATAAGTGGGGCATGAGAAAGCAATTTTGAGGTTCTGACTAATAAAATCATTGAATAGTCATTCACTCCCACTCAAGCCTAGGACTGTTGACAATCCCCTATTGCTTTGGGCCTTTAAAGGCTCCATAATCTGGCCTCTGTCTGCTTTTCTAACCTGACTGTACAATTCAAAAAATAAAATAAAAATTAAAAAATAAAGAAAAAGAAAAAACCCTAAACCCTAAACTGCCACAACCAGCTTGCATTTTGTTTAGATATAGCCCATTTGCAGTTCCTTAAACAAGTCAAACTACCTCATTTGTGCCTTGGCTCTTTGGCATTTTCCCTCACAGCTGCTTTTGGTCTAGTATCAGCCCAGCCTGTGTGGTCCAGGTTATTGGCACAAAACCTTTAGGGACCCTCCTGATTAATTTGAATTCAGTGTGCTTCTGTAGAGCACTTACCACAATTCAAGAACTGTGCTCAAAAAATACATGCTTCTTCATTATCTCTCCCTCCAGAGAGGTCAACGTTCAGAATCATTAGACAAATATCTCTTGAGCATCTACCATGTCCCACACCTTGTTCTAGGCATTGGAACTGTGCTGATCTGTTGAAGATAATCTAAAAGTCAGTTGTGGAATTATCTTTGTGCTCTTCATTAACTTATATCCTAACATCAGTGCAGCCATGTGAATAAAACTATTTATTAGAGATATAACAAAATCTCCATGCATCGTTTTAAGATGTTCAACAAAGTGTTCTATAGAAACAAAATAAAAGACTAGTAAGGCTATTTCCCCCAAAGGTGTCCTTTAGTTTCTATCATTGTTTAGACAAGCGATATTTTATAGCATGTATTTTATTTCTAAATATCCTTTATGATATTATATATTTTATAGAGGATCAGATTTTTATTTTTTTAAATAAATGGTTACATAATAATTGCCCTTGATTTTTCTCTGCCATTTCTCTATCAGAAAATTACATAAAACCAACATCATATCACATTTATATGTGTGTGTATATATATATAAAGATTATAAAATCAACACATTAAAAATAAATTTTTAAAAACAGTGCATGTCCATTGTTGAAATTTTAGAAAATGGGAAAGTTTTTTAAAATTTATTTTATTGAAGTATAGTTGATTTACAATGTTGTGTTAATTTCTACTGTACAACAAAGTGATTCAGTGATACATATATATAGATTCTTTTTCATATTCTTTCCATTATGGTTTATCACAGGATATTGAATATAATTCCCTGTGCTATATAGTAGGACCTTGTTGTTTATCCATTCTCTATATAATGATTTGCATCTGCTAATCCCAAACTCTCAATCCCTCCCTCCCCCCCTCCCCACCCTTGGCAACCACAAGTCTGTTCTTTACGTCTATGAGTCTGTTTCTGTTTTGGAGATAAGTCCATTTGTGTCATATTTTAGATTCCACATGTAAGTGATATCATATGGTACTTGTCTTTCTGTTTCTGACTTACTTCACTTAGTATGATAATCTCTAGGTCCATCCACATTGCTGCACATGGCATTATTTCATTCTTTTTTAAGGCTGGGTAATATTCCATTGTGTATACATAACACATCTTTATCCATTCATCTATGGACATTTAGGTTGTTTCCTTGTCTTGACTATTGTAAGTAGTGTTGCAATGAACATTGGGGTGCATGTATTTTTTTAAATTATAATTTTGTCTGGATATATGCCCAGGAGTGGGATTGCAGGATCATATGGCAACTCTATTTTTAGTTTTTTGAGGAAGCTCCATACTGTTTTCCATATTGACTGCACCAATCTACATTCCCACTGACAGTGTAGGAGAGTTCCCTTTTCTCCACACCCTCTCCAGCATTTGTTATTTGTAGACGTTTTAATGATGGCCATTCTGACTGGTGTGAGGTGGAACCTCACTGTAGTTTTGATTTGCATTTCTCTAATAATTAGTGATGTTGAGCATCTTTTCATGTGCCTGTTGGCCATCTGTCTGTCTTCTCTGGAGCAATATCTATTTAGGTCTTCTGCCCATTTTTCGAATGGGTTGTTTGTTTTTCTGTTATTGAGCTGTACGGGCTATTTGTATATTTTGGAAATTAAGCCCTTGTCGGTCGCATCATTTGCAAATATTTTCTCCTGGTCCATAGGTTGTCTTTTTGTTTTGTTTCTTGTTTTCTTTGCTGTACAGATGCATGTAGTTTGATTAGGTCCCATTTGTTTATTTTTGCATTTATTTCTGTTGCCTCGGGAGACTGACCCAAGAAAACATTGGTACAATTTATGTCAGAGAATGTTTTGCCTGTGTTCTCTTGTAAGAGTTTTATGGTGTCATGTCTTATATGTAAGTCATTAAGCCATTTTGAGTTTATTTTTGTATATGTTGTGAGGGTGTGTTCTAACTTCATTGATTTACATGTAACTGTCCAGCTTTCCCAGCACCACTTGCTGAAGAGACTGTCTTTTCTCCATTGTATATTCTTACCTCCTTTGTCAAAGATTAATTGAACGTAGGTGTGTGGGTTTATTTCTGGGCTCTCTATTCTATTCCATTGATCTATATGTCTGTTTCTGTGCCAGTACCACGCGGTTTTGATTACTGTAGCTTTGTAGTATTCTCTGAAGTCTGGGAGGGTTATGTCTCCTGCTTTGTTCTTTTTCCTCGGGGTTGCTTTGGCAATTCTGGGATTTTTATGGTTCCATATAAATTTTAGGATTATTTGTTCTAGTTCTGTGAAAAATGTCATGGGTAATTTGATAGGGATCGCATTAAATCTATAGATTGCTTTGGGTACTATGGCCAGAAAATGGGAAAGATTTTTAAAGAAGAAAATTAAAGACACTCACTATTCTGCCGCCCCTGATAACAGCTATAGGGAAAGTGGTGTGTGTCTACCCTCTACTGTATCTGTATTTGTATCCTCACTGTATGATATTTGTATATTATCTGTAAACTATAAAACATATAATATATGCATGTATATTATAATGGAGAGTAATAAACAGATAGTTTGCATATACATGCATTTATATGCAAACAGATATGTTTGCATATAAATGAAGGAGAGTAATAAACAGATATGTTTGCATATACATGCATATATTAAAAATGTGAGATCATACTGCCTCAGAATCATGTTTTTCTCTTCACTCAGAATTATTGTATCTATAACAATTTTCTTTATCTTGAAATATCCTTCAGGGATATATTCTTTAATGACTAGATACCATTCCACTGTGTAGCTACATCATAATTTATATAACAGATCTCTATTTTTATATGTTAGGGTTTTTCCTAATTTTTGCTATCATAAACACCGCTGAGATGATCATCCTTGCAGATAAATGTTACATTCATCTTTAGTCTTTTACTTAGAATAAATTCCTAGAAGTGAAATTGCTAGTCATGTACACCCTTAAGTTCTGGTTACCTGTTGCCAGACTCCCCTCTGAAAAGGTTATCTCAATGTTTGCATCCCCCTCAACAGAATGTGAGAGAGTGTCTGCTCACCACACTGATTACTGTCATAAAAAGAACAACAAAACCAATCAATCTCATCATTCACTTGAGAGTTCAAAATGTTGTCTCAGTCTTGGCTATTTTATGAGAAATGTTAAACATTTTTTGATGTATGTATTGGCCATTTACATTTTGTGTATCAAAATGAGTGCTCTATCTAAATTGGTTCTATCTTAATCTTAATTGCATGAGAACCATGCATGCCTTATGTTATATGAATCAGAGGAACCAATGACATTATCAGGTGACGCGTTTTTGAGTTTAGGGACTAGGAAGATCGATTCTTTGAAATAAATGAGAATGGGCGATTCTAATTTGGAACATATATAGGGTGATCATTTTACTTTAGATGTTTCAGACTGTTTTTAAAATATTTAGAGGAGCTATGCATCAACTTGCATTCTGAAATGATAAATTAAGTTGTGGAGACCCAAACTCTTATTAACAGAGGGACCTTTAAAAAAAAGTCCCTTTTGTAGGTGCTTCAACCACTTTGGGGGACAGTCTTCTCTTTATTGAGCTGCCAAAAGCCTATAGGGTAGTATTTAATTTGTTAAGGTTTTCAATTCTTTTTTATTTAATACTTTTATTAAAAGAGTAGCACATGATATTATAAAGTACTTTAAATTATATAGGAGATTTAAAATAGAGAGAAATAATGTCCCTCTCCATCCTCATCTTGTTTCTTCTTGGGTCCCAGCTCCCAGCAGTAATCTTGGTTTTATGGGCTCTTCTAGCCCTTTCTGATTGCATATACTAATGTATCGTGTGTGTGGGGGGGTGTGTGTGTGTATGTGTGTGATATTATAGAACTCATTATTTTTAATGGCTAGGTAATATTCCAGAGCAACATCTGACCTAATATAATGCTTGAAATGTGAACACAAACAGTGTTAGGTTTACCTGCAGGGAATTTTGTTTATTTTAATCAGTTGGAGAAATTGAGGGGCCCAGGAGATGACCTTTTTTGACTAATGTTAGTAGAGAAGGTAATGTAGCATGAGTATTTTATTAAAGTTATGCCAAGTAAAGGAACATGATACCAAACTTAAATTTTCCTCTTTTTTTGGAGCCCAGTTAAATTTGGGGAGGAGAGTAATAAACAGAAAGTGCATCATCAAGGAGCTCTCTCTAGAATTCTCTCTAGGAGAGTTAATCAGAATGTCCAAAATTGATTCTATTCTTGAACAATAGTCCCACTCAAGACTCTGAAATACAATTATGAAATCCTTGTTAGTTTCTTCTTGAAAGCATGAAGCCAGCTTTGGGAAAAATAGAATTTTTTTTCTAGGATTGAGAGTGTGGTGAGGAGTATGAGGTGCATACGTGTGTGTATGTGGGTGGAAGAGATGAATGATTCATCCTCTTCTACCTACAATCCATATAAATGGAATCATACAGTATGTAGCCTTTTGTGTCTGGCTTCTTTCACTCAATATAATGTTTTTGAGAGTCATCCAGGTTGTCACTTACTGTTTTAATGCTAAGTGAGCTTTGTTTTGTTTTGTTTCCCTTCTCCTTTTAAGTCAGGCTTATTGAGGTATAATTAGCACAGTAAAATTCACCCTTTTTAGGTGTTCAGTTCTTTAGTTTTGATAAATGTGTACAATCATGTCCCACCACAATCAGGATAGAGACTATTTTCATCTCCCCCAAAAGTGTTCTCTTGACAATTTATTTTGCCTTTGACCAATAGTCCTTAACCAATAGAGAGTGGAGGGGTCACCGGGGGGAACTGGTGAAGTTATATCTAACCTGATTGCCATAAGCCTTCAGTAATCTTACCTACTCAACTTTCAGAATCACATGACTACTCCTTGATGAGAGTGTCCCCCCACCCTTTGTGAATCATATAGAAAGGAATGTCACAGTAAGGTCGAGAGATGGCATGTGTTCCTCTCCACTGGGTTACCACACCTTGCTTAATCTTAGTATGGTAGTTCCTTGGGATGGACCAGAACCTTTCCCTGACAACAAAGCAAAACTCATGCCCATCATTCTGAAATTCATCACATCATCTTTAACTAGAAGTCAATAATGGCCAGAACCAAATGAGAAAGCCTTGCTCAAGAAAACAAGGGGTTATAGATGACAACGTGAGGGTAAACCCATCTCATTCGCTAATCACTGTTCCTAATTTACAGATATTATCCAAATTTGATGCTTAAACACAGGTTATGTATAACACACACAAACACACACAGGCCCACAAAGTTCACAGATGTCCATGGAAGTCAAGGAAGGGTGTGATTTTTAGTGAACTGACCAAGTTGATAAATAAGCCCTTTTATAGGTCTAAGCCCTCTCCTACCGATGATAAAGAAATAAAGAATAAAAGAAGATTGCATCTTCGTATGAGTTTTTCTCAGCCTACCATATCCTCTTTAAGTCTGTTTATCACACTCCCGCAAGATGGGGAAGGCCCTGGAAGCACTACAGAGCGAAGGGAGTTAAGCAGTACAGCCTCTTCTGCCGTCAAACGGTGCCACAAAGTTAGGGTAATGAGGATTTAAAATGATGCAGTTTCGGCTTCCTCTCTTTACCCCCCTTGATTACTATCTTCTCACCCCCCAGAGGAATGTCTTCCATGTCTAATCGGATGAGGTGAAGAAGAGAAAATTGCATTTATTTTAAGCTTAAAGTTTAGCCAGATGGGAGCCAGCTTAAGTTTCGTGTGAATATAATTTGATTTTTTTCCCCATCTCACCATCCCATGTTGAGTTGCCTCTGACAACTGATAAAATTCACATTTCCAAGCAAATCTAGGATTTAGATATAAATATGCAGAGTGAGCACGCAAATTAACTCATGTTCTAAAAGTTAAAAAGGGTGAAATCGGACCAACTTCACATAAGAAAAATTTCGACTTAATGCTGGTGAGATGGAGCAAAATAGAATATAACCCATAATCAGATTCCAAAAGTCTTCCAATTCATACTTTTTGACAGAGTGAGTAGGAACATTCTAGCAAAGTTGATTACGAAGTCTGAGATCAATTTTCTCATTAACTTTTGGTATGAAATTGGAGATAAATTCCATTTGGAATAATTTTCCCGAAGATTGACCTAAAAATGCTTGTTATGAAATAAATTAAAAATTTGGGAAATGTTATGAGATGTGAGACATTAGCAATTTCAGCACCTATTAGTAGTTCACGTTTCTTTGCTGCACTAAGGCACAATTTGAGAATTGGGATTTCTTCATTTCATACTTGCAGCCCACAAACCTTTCTGCTTTTAGTTACTCTGGTTCTGGATTTTTATCCTGTCTCATAGGTGAAGGGGCTGGGAAGTGATGGAGTAGAATTTGGTTTTTCTTTGTCAGTCTGATTGAAGATTAACTTTCTAATTCCAGTGGTTTGGATCTAGAAACAGATACTTTTTCTACTAAATAGATCAGTCTTAGGAACAAAATTGCAAGGTATGGATAAAGCAAGCTTTCATATGAATCCCCGTCTTCCCTAGCTAGACCCAGTGGGGAAGAAGCGTAGAGATGCTGTCCAAGTGGTGGAGTAAAAAGTAAACGTAGTAATTCTCATCACTTCAGGCAGTGCATAACTGCAGTGGAGTCATTTCCACACTTGGAGGCTCCCCAGGCAGCAGCAGCTGCAACAGTAGACATGTGACGGGTGGCGTGTCCTGGGATAGTGGTCACTGCCGGACTGTCACGGTACAGTTCTGACTTTCAATTGGAGGGATCAGGCATTTGGAAACAAGTGACCCATCAATCATTTTAAAGTGAGGTCATTAACACTTTCATATTTCAGAGGCAGAATTGTTACTTAAATTCAAACCAGTATTTTATAATTAATTTCTATCAACCACCTTTATATATAAGATCTTCAACCTTCAAATAATTTGGGAGACCATATGATGACTTAGGGGGCAGAATCGTTACTGAGCAATATTTGCTTGAGGGGCCCAGACCTTGTAAAGGGGATTTCTCTAGGACCCCTCAAGATATCCATTCTTTTGTCAGCAGCTCCATCTCCTCCTTTGTAAACCAGCCTGAACGTTCCTGAGTTTCATTCTGTCAGTGCCCTACTCCATCAGTTCTGCAAGTTTAAATATCGTGTATCATGTTGATTTCTGAGCTAGCTGTGTTGTAACTGTTTTGTTCTTTTGTAAAGTTAATTTTCTTATTTATGTTTTACTCAAACAAATGTTAAAATTTGCATGCCTTAGTGGAGAGGGCATTGTAGATATACTGGCAACTAATGGGTGACATCTGCAAATTTAAGAGCTTCATCTAAAAATGAATGGATGAGTTTCTGTAGAATACATGGATCCCAATTTTTATGGGATCCTCTTTAAATTCTGACAAAGTTTGCCTCATAAATACAGCTTGTGCAGAATTTTTATGCCCCTAGAATTGCTCAGATGGAAAATTTATTCCCAAGTCCTTTTTATCGGCATCTCTGTCCAATCAGTCGTAAATCTTCTTGCAGGTGATTGTACCCTACTAGATTTTCCTAACTGAGTAATGCAAGTGGATTTTCAAGTATCAGGAGCAAATCACAAATACATTGCCCTCCAGTTTCTTATTTTTATAATTAATTTTGCTCTACCCTAAAATGATATGAGCCCTTGAGTCCAGTTTTCTCAGTGTCAGTAGTTCTCTGAGGCACTAAGGCTCACTGACCTGCAGTCACAATGCCTTCTCAGAGGACGACTCCAGAAGGCCTGGGTGCTGGGTGCTGACAGACACCCCTGTGTCTGCATCCAGGGTCCCTGTTCCTCAAGAGTCACTTTGTGCCAAGAGAGATTGCTTTTTGCCTAGTTCTTGCCATTGCCCTCAAAGTGCTAAATACTAGATTCAAAAGCATCAGGCATAAATGCCTATATATTTCCATTAATGGACATGCCCCTCTGAATGGTAACTGCAAAACTCAGTGCCCTGCAGGTTTGGCTCCAGATCTTCCTTCAGTGACTTGCGTAGTTGACTGTCCCTTCTTCCCAGATAGCCTGACTGCTGTTCAAGGCAGGCAGCGTTCCTGTTCTTGTTTGTTCCTCCAGGTCTGCTAGGATTGTAGTGTTTTTACTGTCAAAATAGATACACATTCAGATTAGAGAACACAGGAGGAAAGGCTGTGCTCGAGATAATCCACTGGTAGTCATTGCCATGTGAATTGGTGGTAAAATCATGGCGTTGGTGAGGTTGTCTGCAGGGAATTTGGAGTGTGACGCATGGAGGTCCGGAGGCAGACCCATGGGAAACCTTCCTCTATGTGGACCACATACAGGAAAAGGAGGATACACAAAGGAGAGGCAGGAGGGGGAGGGGCAGAACCAGAAGACACAGAGGTCACGGGTCATACATGTGGATCTAAGGATGAAGGCAGAAGTGGTGGTGAAGAGAAAGACTGTGATCCTGGTTCTAGAGTATTTATTATTAAATAACATATCATTTAACATCTTTGTATGAATGACCTTTGGATATGGCTGACATTAGTTGACAATTTTGCAGTTCACTTACTATACAGGTTTGTTGTATTCATCAGAGAGGGAAAGCATAAGCATGTCTTATAAATATTTAAACTTTGTTCAGTACTAAGTTTGGGACCTTTTATTAGTATCATTTTTAAAGATTTAGATTCCTTATTGAACCTGAAAATGAGTGCTGGCATAATAAAGAAATCCTAATTCAATTAATATTAGTCAAGGTTTAGTTATTCCCTAGAAGCTACTTATTGATTTAAAATGCAGTCTTCAGCTCCTCTCAGGTAATACAATCAGACTCTGTTCAGCTGTGAACATTATCAATTGCATTGACAATCACAGAAGACTAAAACTTTGCCCTTCACATAAGTTTCAGATCCATGCCTCCTTTTCTCTCTTGGACTCTCATCAAACCTCAAGGGAACTGGCATTCGCAAGTAATAGTATGTTACAGTGCACGTTTTGTGGATCCTTTTCTTACCGGGTGGATGACATAAAATTGCATCCCATGCCTTAGTGTGCAGGGCAAAGTTGTCTGTTTATTCTCTTTCATCTCTCTGGAATTCCTGGGCCCGTGTGCACTGTAGCCTCACCTGGTCAAGTGGTGTCGGTAGAAGGAAACATTTCTCTTCCTGAACAATAGCCTCTAGTGAGTTACTAATACAAGTGTTGTTTCCCCTGAGCAGCAGCCCATAGTGAGTTACTAATGTGAGTGTTTTTCCCCCCGGTCCTCCTTTTGAGGTGAGTTGGCTACTCCGTTAATGTGAAGATCAACCTAACTGTGGTTTCACTTGCTTAGGGGCAGTGTTTCCTCATGCTCTAAGTAGGATTAATTTTCATAACTTAATTTACCAGGTCCAGGAGGCAAGCTGCAGTTGCTATAGGAACAGTAACTGAATTTCCTGGCATTAGTACATTTAACACATCAACAGTGATACTATAGTGACATAGGTATGTCTTCCTTTTCCCACTTTCATTTCCTTTTCCCTTTTTAGATGGATTACTTTTGGGGAAAGGAGAGGAGGATTGAATTTCACAAACTGGTTTATCTGATTAGTGTGTCACAGTGTTCACCTGGCAGGTTATTTTCATGGTAATTACACATCCAAAAGATGCCTCTGTCTAAACTTTGCCTCCCGCCTTTGGTTGGTGCTACTTTTGACAGGCTTTCTAGCATCATGGAGACCCTTGCAGAAAGAGAGAAAAATATTGTTCACCATCATACTCTGGGTGTCCAACTTGGTGCCCCAAACTGAATAATTGATGACTGAACATCACATGGCTTTTGTGTACGATGATAAGTTGTGCTCACTCACCTTTCGTCTTCACCACCATGAATCATGTCTTTGCTAAAACTGAAAGGCCTCTTGGGTTAGATATCTATATGCACACAGAGTGTGACTATCAGCGAAGTACTTGCATTGCATTTCTAGGCCACATAATCTTTAGCCTAACATTTGCATATTAATGGATAATTGTAAAACATTATGTAAATTATACATGGTGGTGAATATGTTATCAAATCAAATGGCCTTTAGGGGTAATTACAGGATGCTGGTATGTCAACTAGAACGCTGCAGGTTGAATGCTGAACACTTTCCGTAGAATGAAATATAACACAGCCAGGGTTTATTTCCGTCCAAAGTCACGTGTCATCTTTCAGTGTGATTTTCATTTTATTAGATGAAGAATCTAACACTTGGAATGATATTAGTTGCATAATATTAGGGATTAAAAGAATAAAACCCTGATTGAAAAAATATAAGAATGAGGAAACTCTTAATGTTGGTAATTAATCTAAATGTTTGAGTCACAAAGTCCCAGGAGTATTTATCTCTTTCATTGTATTTATTCAAACATACTTTATTTTTTTTTTTTTAATTTTAAAATAATCCATGCTCTTACTAAAATGCAGCAGACGGTACAGCCTTCTTAAGTCACCCCACTGCAAAAAGACTTCATTCATTTACTGACGTGCATCCTTGAAGACCACTCTCTGCTTTATCACTCTGTTCTCCACGAGTCCAACTCGGTGTCTGTCCTATATATGGTGGCAAGAAAGCAAAGTGGAAGGAAGGAAGGAAGGCAGATAGGGAGGGAGGACAGGATTTGAGAGGGAGGCAGGGAGGAAAGGCGAGAGGGAGGGATGGAGGGAGGAAGGGGACGGGTCAGTAAGTGCTACCACCATGAGACTGAATTCTGGGCAGCCCTAGTCACTTTCTTTGACCATTTGTTAGGCTTGCTGCATGAGGAAAGAAATAAGCCTTCTCTTTAGAACATATATTTTTCCATCTATAAATATTGACTAGATATTGAATATCTAGTGCTTTGAGGGGAGGCTATCTCTGTAAATATCTCCTGGTAATAAAAACTAGGTGGCAGACCAAGGTATTTATCACCATTTAAATCTATTCCTTTCTAACCCCTTCTTCCTCAAAACCCCTGTCCTACTGGATTTCCATGGATAATGATCCCCCTACCACCATTATTCTAACTATTTCTGGTTCTCTGAGTTCTCTATTATGTTAGCCAGTGAAAATGAAGGGTGAAACATTTTATCCTAAAACAAATCTGATATTATGGCAGGTATCCACTGTCCAAAACCAAAATATAAACAATAAGCAAATTTTGGAGGTCAAAACCAGTCATTCTTCGGAATGATCATTCAAATGTGTACCAGGGGGGCTTCCCTGGTGGCACAGTGGTTGAGAATCTGCCTGCCAATGCAGGGCACGCGGGTTCGAGCCCTGGTCTGGGAGGATCCCACATGCCGCGGAGCGGCTCGGCCCGTGAGCCACAATTACTGAGCCTGCGCGTCTGGAGCCTGTGCTCCGCAGCAGGAGAGGCCGCGATGGTGAGAGGCCCGCGCACCGCGATGAAGAGTGGCCCCCGCTTGCCACAACTAAAGAAAGCCCTCGCACAGAAACCAAAGCCATACATACATACATACATACATAAATAAAAAGAATGTAAGCAGGCAAGAATAGCATTAAAAAAAAAATTAAAAAAAAAAAAAAATGTGTACCAGGAAATCTGAATCTCAGCCTGAGGAGCCTCTGAGGCCAGAAACCTTCTGTGTCTGATTTCTCTGCTCCTCCCCTTCTGTGCCTCCGACCCCAGCCCATCACCAGATTGGGCTGGAACTGGTGACTTGGGATATTAACCCACATTTTTGACAAATAAATTTACGTGGTTTAGTTATACTGTAAATAAAATAAAGCAAGTGATCTAACATTATATGGGCTATAAAGCACAAAAGAATTGTTGACTGAAGTTTTTTGTTATGGTTGATTGTTGTAGAATTTTGCAGACCCATTTCTAACCAGACAAAGGGAAAGGAACTATGCCTCATTAAAGACATTCCTATTGCTTTCTTAGCGCCAGGGTCCGAGTTAGATGATTAAATCCCTGCTTTGCCTCTTGCTGCGTCTGTGACCTCAGATGAGTACTTTCATAAGCCCTTCTGCACCAGCCTCTAAAGGCCTGGGTAATGATTTTTATCTCACAGCTCTGTTGAGATTCGTATCTCACAGTTTCATATCTGAAACTATGAAACAGATACGAAAGCCCCTAACAGAGGGCTTAATCCATAGAAGGTGCTCGATACGTGTCTTTTCTTCTTCGTAACTCTCCTCGTTGCCATCCTCTTCCTGCAATGGTATCACAGAAACCTCTAAAAGTGACAGTTGTCAAAACTTACATGCCAACAGGTAGCCAAGGTATAAGTCTACGCCTGCCCTTGGGCAAGTCATTTATTCATCATTAATTTGCCTTTTTTCCATTTCTAGCTCAGGTTGGTAATTTGGAGCCATTGGGAACTAATGGAAAATGCAGGGCATTGCTATCATTATTGCTCTGGTGTCAGGAGGTCTCACGTGAGAAAATTTGAGGGAGGAAAAGGAAAAAAAGAAACCTGCCTAGAGTTAAGCTGTGCTATCTAGGGCCTCCTTCACGTGACTTCTAAGCCACATTTCCTTAAGTGGGAGTTAAAGGTTTAATCTCCTTGCCAGTTAGAATAATTCTTAATTATTAACATAATAATGAATCATTTTTTGTCTCTGGGAGATACTATTGATGGCAGTACTGAAAAGCAATGAAACACAGAAATGGCTTCTGCCATACAATGAAAGAGGAAAATATAGCAGCTAATTAACAGGCCATAAAATATTTTCTACTACTGTGTACTAAAACTTTGACACGCAAACTGTTAGTTTTTAATAAAGGTAAGTTATCCAATTTTTATGTTGTTCCATATGCAAAGAGCTGACACATTGGCTCTAGGCTCACATTCCTGCCTTGAAATCATTTTAAGGTACTCATGACAACAGGCACTACGGAAGATTGTAGCCCGTCAGGCTCCCTGTCTTACAGAACATCTGCCTGTAAAAGCCCCCTAACTGATGTGGTAGTTTCCCTGAGCAGATCAGAATTCCACCCGTCCCCCAACACACAACTTGGGTTCATTAAGAGAATTCATCAATACAGAAAATACAAAAGAGCAAAGGTAAGGGAGCTGTCTCAGTGTGGCTCACTGAGCACTAGAAGAGATTCCAGCATCCAGCTCTTATTAGAGACTCTCACCACAGGGAGACCTGAAGTGCCCTAGGTGGCCCTGGTAGGAAATCTCAAGCTGATAGGATGCCTCATGGATATCAGCACAATGCCTGATGACATAGGTCCCTCCCCACAGTTCCCCTTTGTCCTTTCTTGGAAGTCCCCCTAGAAAGGAAGGAACTTATCATGGGTTTCAGAAGTCTCTGAAAAATCCTTCTAGGGTAAGGATGAAATTAGACCACCAACTCTAGCCTTTCCAGTGGTTCACAATCTTTGAGGAATCCTTCTACCAAGTATTCTTGGATAGGGATATTGCCCATGTGGAATCAGGGCCTCTTGGTTTCTAGGGGTTATTTCTATACTGCACTCAATACCCAAAGGCGGTCCTGGTCCTGGGGAACCACCCCCAGGGTTTCCTGTATTGAGATTCTCTGAAGGCGAGGTCACATCATGCTCTGGTAAAAGGTGTTTGACCCTTGCTGAATCTGCAGAAGTTATTTATTTACCCTCATGGCAATACGAAGTCATTTCCCATCCGTTCCTCTGGATAATCTGATGAAAGGTTGGCAGGATTCCTTTTCCTCACTTTCTTTCCTGCTCCCCTCTGGTTGGCCTGCCCACCCTCCCTAATTGGCAGGAAAGTGAAGGAGCAGCACAGGGGTGCCCTCAAGTGTAGGAGAGAGAACAGATGCCACATGGCTCCTTGCCTCTCAGGTTTTAAAGTGAATTTGTAAATCTGCAAAGAAAATGTGATGAACCAGCTAAAAAGTCCCCCACAAGAGCAGCAGGAGATTATTTAAAAATTTTGCGACTCTGCTCATTTGAGTTGAGTGATATATCTTGGAGAATTTAACATGTATGTGAAACCAGCCCCACAGAATCAAAGAAAGTGAGAATCAGTAGGAATTTTAGCATAAGGGAGTCTAAGGGACACTGGACTGAGGACCTTACTGGCCTGGGATAGAATTTTCACTGTTCAGCAACCAGTGGTATGTAATGTAATGTATTATATGTGTTTGTGTATGTTAGTATAGTTGCCATCTGTCTTTTGTAGCACAGAGGGACTAACTTTTTTCTGTATCTGTGTCCTGCCAACTTTTTTAGGGTTAAAAATGACTTGTTCTTTATTAAATGTTGGTGGTAATGGTAGAGGACTATGTAAATGGTTCTATTTGACAGAAAGGGGAGTTGACAACATTATGTCAGTTCCCAAATTTAAAAGAAAATGTTTGCTAGTCTGAGAAAGCTCAAAATAGAGATCATTATCTAGCAGAACTGCCAGCACCCACTCCCCACCAAACCCAGGTTTTCAGAAGAAGCTCAGAAATGTGACACGTGTCCTCACTGACAGACACAGAGGTCAACTCATGGTGCACATGTGCATGTGTGTGCACACCTGTACATCAGAAGCTTAGACTAGCCTCTCCTCCTCCCCTGATGCTCTAAGTTTGCTAGGCTCGGGGTGTGTTACAGAGCTGGATAAGCGCCCCTGTATATTAGAGACATCTGAAAGGAAGAATGATGAAAGTCTCGTAAGAATAAAGGTCAGGAAAGAATCTCTTTTGTAGACTCTATCATGAGAGCCTCACGACTTTGGGAGAATCTGATTTCTACTCCCAAATGGTTTTACCATTTTCTACCCGGAGTAACACAGCAGGACACCTAGCCTGTGAAAAGCAAGCTGTGCCTGACAGAGGTCACTAAAAGAGTCAGTCTCTAACACTTCATTTTCTTTACTCCTATAAAGTTAGGTATTTGCATAAATCATTGTTAAACTTATTTTTTTCTCAAAAACTTGACAAATTTGCCCCATACTATCATTGATTTTTAACCTTAAATCAGAGCCAGGATGCAAAACCCACCAAAGAATGTGTAAAAGGAATAAAAAAATATATAATGTGCCGTTGGTAATATAATTTCCCTCACAATGATCATAATTCACATTTGTCTTGTTATATTTGTTTCAATCCATTTAACAATCATTGATTATTCACCCTTCTCCTCTTTTCTGTATTATACCTCACATACTAAAGATACAATACCAATATATATATATTTTTTTATAAATTTATTTATTTATTTATATTTATTTTTGGCTGTGTTGGGTCTTCGTTTCTGTGCGAGGGCTTTCTCCAGTTGCGGCGAGCGGGGGCCACTCTTCATCGCGGTGCGCGGGCCTCTCACTGTCGCGGCCTCTCCCATTGCAGAGCACAGGCTCCAGATGCACAGGCTCAGTAGTTGTGGCTCATGGGCTCTAGAGCGCAGGATCAGTAGTTGTGGCGCACGGGCTTAGTTGCTCTGCGGCATGTGGGATCCTCCCAGACCAGGGCTTGAACCCGTGTCCCCTGCATTGGCAGGCAGATTCTTAACCACTGCGCCACCAGGGAAGCCCCCAATATTTTTTATTACTTAGTATGTACTAGACACTTTGCTAAGAATTTTTTCATCTATTATCTCATTTAATACTTAAACTGTCCTAAGAAACAGGTACAATCTTAAACTCCATTTTACAGATGAGAGAAGTTATTCAGAGGTCCAGTGACTGGCACAAGATTGCACAGCACAAAAAGGGGTCCAGGTAACAAGTGGAACTCAGGTCTCTGTCTCCAAGCCCCCATCCTTCACACTGGGCTCCACTGTTCTGGTCCCGAGTATATCATTGCATTTCTCCTCCTACCTTCCCACCACCACATACACACCCACAAAAGGTCAAAAGAAGCTGTTTTGTTGGTGAGCAATTCCATCTGCTAGTCCAAGAACAACTTTCCTCTGTGTCCAGAGGGGTCCCATTCTGGTGCCTTACAACTCAGACTAAACCACATAGTCAAATCTGCTTGCTTAGAAGGAACCAGAGGTGAGGGCATATTTCTTTCTTTTACCATATCATCCTTTTTGTATTTAAAAATAATTGACAGATTAAGTAGACCTAATCTGTGGTAGGGATATCCTATTTTGTTTTCTAACAGGCAATGACACTCCATCTAATGGACCACAGTTCGGTTTCAGCTTTTCCATGGGAGCTGTGCTCAGTCTGCTTACAGTGGGCACAGTAGGAATTCTGAAGGATGGTGCTCCCAGAATTAGTTATCTCGTTGTGAACTGATGAGTGAAAAGCAGACCCTGCCTAGTGCTCCTGTCAAGAAAGTCACTTAGAAGAAACTGCAACTGTTGTTGCTTTTTAATCACTGCATTTCTTTCCTCCTGGGTACACTGACCTCATAAAGAACTGGCTTGGGATCTATAGTCAATAAAAATAGTTTGTGTTTATAAATCACCTTTCCTCCAAAGTATAAAAACCACTCCACAAATTTTACTCAAACTAAAATCTTCTTGAAATATTATTGAGAGAGACAAGACTATCGTAAATTGTAAATTCTTTCCTGGTAGGATTGGGCTTTTACATTTCTTTTGTTCCCCCCAAAGCACTAATGTTTACTGAATATTTTGTGATAAATTGGTTGCTGATTAATATTAAGATCAATGCTAAGACTTAATGGATTGTACAGAACGAAACATGAAAATCTAGGGTTGCTCTTTCAGCCCAGACTATGAGAAGGCATCCCCCTTAGAAAGATGGTGGCAGCCCACTGTGTATGCTTGGGTACCGCCCAGCTGTAAGGGTGCACCATTCACATGGCCTACGATGATTATGGGGCCCTCTAGAATTGGGCTCAGCTCAACCGTACACAGTAATGCAGCTGTGGGCACAGCAGGACCACCTGTGGCTAATAGGACTTCATACAGATGTGGTGAGCAGATGCATTCCCCAGACAGTTTCTCGCCCTCAGAATCTCAGGAGACAGAACTAATGAGAGATTCCACCTGCTGGAGGGCTGGAGCTAACACCCTGTTGAACATTGGCTCACAGGCTGTTTGGAGCAGATCCCGTGAATAGATGGTGGAGACCATGCTTTGTTGGTTCTGGGGATAAGAGCTGGGCTATGAGTCTATAGGGGGTGGGTTGGTATCTTGACTGCTAATGCTTTGATTCTAGGCTTACACACATACCTGAATGGACCCAGGGGTCTTTGGCTTCTGCTATAGTATCAGTTTTCAAAACATGAAGAAAGTGAGGCTCAGAGAGAGACTCAGCTTGCCCAAATTCCCATATCTAGTAAGTGGTTGAGATAGAGTTCCCCCAAACCTTTAAAGCTTGTGTTTTTTGCAGTATACTCTGCTGCTTCTAGTTTGGGTAAGTTTTTTCCATAGACATTCCGGCTCTTGGTTTCTTGTTATTGTCTCTATGTATTTGTCCACTGGCTGCAGAAGCCATTTTCTCATGTTCATTTTAATGTTCAGTGTTTACATTTCAGGATGAGTCACAACTGCTTTTGACATAGCTGACAGGGAGACATGGGTATCTTGGGGAAGCTAAATGATAAGCTCCTTAGAAATCTGTTCCCTGGATGATGGAATATGCCTAGCTCTATTGTTTATAAGCAGTAGCATTATTGCTAGGACAAGAAATGCAATACATATACTAATATATGCATGAATGGTTGGAAAGATGGTTGAACCAAAGAAGCTTGTCTGTTTCACATTTAGAGGCAATGAAAATTGAAATTTTTTAGCAAATTTTCAATGAAGATGGGAGAGGTGCCAGAAACTGGAGATTGCTACGTAGTGGTGCCTTCTTCCAAATTACTATAGGCTTCCGTGCTATTTGCAAGGGGAGAGTAACATTATTGCCAATCTTGAAATCCTATGATTCTGTAAAATATTACATAATATATCTGATACAAATCCCCCAGATATGTTAAGCATAATTTGAATAAACACAAATTCTTAAATTTAACTTGAATTGAGATTATGCAAAATGCTAAAAATTTTCTTTTCACATCCCTTATGATTTCCTAAAGTATTTAATAAAATATTAACATATTTTGCCTTTTGTTACTAACCCCACTGTAATTGTGCCCATAACCAATTCCCCATTCTTCCCACATCTTTGAAAATAGAATCCATTTATTATGCATCTTTGTGGCAGGCAGTTAATCAGTGTATGCAAAGGGACTGGGGGTGAACGTTATCACTTTCATTATCTTTAAAAGTGGATTCTGAAAACTATTAACACTGAAAACATTTTAAATGGATTATTGAAAAAGACTAGTTTTTGGTTTTTACAAGAGAAAGTAACAGACACTTGGAGTCATTTGGGTTCCTAAATTTAATTTTTACCAAAAATTACTTTCTTTTCTGTCATAAATATTAACATGATAAATTAGATAGGTGCCCTAAATATAGTGTATCTAGTTTCAAGGAGAGGGCACATTTTAGGAATTTCTTAGAATCATTTTTTTGGAGGGCGCTGTACCTTTTTAAGGATTTGAATCCATAATCTGAATAAAGGCATGCAAACTATACTTATCAGACTTTTCAGAATACCCAAATCAAGAGGAGCATTTCATAATTAAAGATTTTTAAATGTCCTAGTAGACTGAAACAGTGGGACAAATATCAAGATTAATTTAACTTTGACAAAATTCTGCACTTCAGTTTTTAAAAATACATTGCACAAGTTTAAAACCAAGGAGATGACTTTGATCAGTCTTTCTGGGTAAAGAACATGAGCATTTTAGTTGATGACATTGTCAGTTAAGCCCAAGGTAAATGGTTGTTAAGTAAAACCAGTGCAATCTCAGGCTGCACTCACCAAAATAGAGTTTCCAAATACAAGGAGAGTTAATAGTCTCATGATAAATATACTTGCCTCAGACAGTTCCTGCAATACTAGGGATTATTCTGGGGCACCTATTTTAAGAAGGTCCTTGGCAAATAAGAGCATATATAGAAGAAAATAATGATGTCTGTAAGTAACAGTTGAAGAAATGAGGTATGATTCGCCTTTTGTAGAGAAGGCTAAGAGGAGAAATAAGAACTTTCTTCAAATATTTCAAGGACTGTCAAGTGAAAAATTATCTGATTTACTGCGTATAACTCTAGAGGTAAACTAGGACCAATGTGTGTGGAGTTCTAGGAAATTAGACAATGAATTTTGTTTTTGTTTGATTTTGTTTAAACAAATGAAAGTGTATTGCAAAGTTGTGAGGCATTGCTTTTAACCAAAAATTACATGATGGTCTTTCATGGATGTTGCTAATTATGAAATTTTTAAAAATGGGTTTTCCCCGTGTCTGGAAATGTAGGTTCTTAGAGGGATATTCTAACAAAACTACTTCCAAGGATAGAAAAACTGAGAGCTGGATTATTTTTACCTGATACCCAACCCACCCCAAGACATTTGTTGAACATCCCATAGACCACAGATGCTGGTTCCAGGCTTTCTCTGTGGAGGAGACTAGATTGTCATCATTAGGGAACCTCCATAAGCCCGGCATGTGGTTGGTGCTCTCCGTGGTGCTGAATCAAGGCAGGGCCTTTAGGCATCCTCCCAGGCTAAGGTTTGCTTTTTACTTATCTCTGCCCTGCAACAATTCAGGCTGCATCTATTGCCTGTTGTTATCCCTCAGTATTATGGCTCCATACCATATAGATCACACCCTTACATCAAGCTTTCTGATAATTTTGCCTGCCTTTCTTAAATCTGACTGGCACCCAGCCTGCCTTGATCTCAATCCACTGACCTCTCAACAGAGGTGAGTTATGGAAGAGATTTGAGATTTTGAGAGAGCTGCAGTAGGTGAAACATGACATTCATATATCTCTCTTGACCTATTAAACAGTTACATTTCTAATAATGTGCAAAATCATCTCATGGTATATATTCATTGATTCTTGGTAGACTTAGACATGAAGGCAAATATTGGATAAGATGGGTATCTGGCTGAGAAAGAGGGTCTTAAGGGTTTGATTACATTACTGATAAACTAGATTTTAAAACTGGAATTTTTTCTTTACACTTTTTGTTTCTCTCATACATACAAAGCCCTGTTCTTGGTGGCTGGAGATATCAATTCTTTACACTAACATGGTTTTGCATAGAATGAAATGCCTTGAGTAAGGGTCATCACATGACAACTAGAGGAACCGCACTGACAGAACACCTTGACAAAAGAAACAGAGATCTGATAAATTCAGGCTGTGCAGAGTAGACAGTCATGTTCTGCGGATGAGAGGATGACACAACTGGACCAACCGGGGAAAGGTACTTCTGTCCTCCTGTGGGGTCTCACCAGACACAGAGAAATTGACTGATGTGAGTATTGTTCTCTGTAGACCCAGAGATCTAGGATTGAGCTCAAATGAGAAAATTTTGGAAACCTAAAATTAAAAGGAAGTAAAGGAACTACTAATGGAGAAAAGGAATATAAAGCATAATGGAGAGAAAAGTCTGAAAATCTCAGATATTTAATGATAAATAACTTATATAAAAACCTGCATAGAAGCCAAACCATTTAAGATTCATATATTATATAGCTAGATTTTAAATGTAGGATTCATTGAGAAAAGGATTCATTGAAAGTTCACTAGTTATAACTTATAGAACATTGCTGTACCCAGTTATGCACTTAGTAAATGCTTTCTATGATACATGTAGGTTTGGGAGAAAGAGAAAAATCCCCTTAAAATTAAGGGAAAAAATAGAAACATGGTTTCAGGAAATATAACAAATGATATAGGTTATTCTAAAGATTCATCCTGTAAGGTTCTGTGATTAAATAATAATTCACATAAAGAACTTTGAGGTGAAAGAAATTATGCTCATTCAAAATTTAGACCAGGGGCTTCCCTGGTGGCGCAGTGGTTGAGAATCCGCCTGCCAATGCAGGGGACACGGGTTCGAGCCCTGGTCTGGGAAGATCCCACATACCGCGGAGCAACTGGGCCCGTGAGCCACAATTACTGAGCCTGCGCGTCTGGAGCCTGTGCTCCGCAACAAGAGAGGCCGCGACAGTGAGAGGCCCGCGCACCGCGATGAAGAGTGGCCCCCGCTCGCCACAACTAGAGAAAGCCCTCGCACAGAAACGAAGACCCAACACAGCCATAAAGAAATTAATTAATAAATTAATTAATTAAAAAAAAATTTAGACCAGTTTTTTAACATCTGGTCAAATTCAAGGTCAGATTTATTAGACTTAGAAAAGTTATACAAATTACTAAAGAGCTGGTCTATTTATTTAATAATTCTCTTTGAACGTTTTTTTTTTCCTGAGTGAAATATTCTCCAGAGCAAAGGTGTCGCAGTGTCCATTTGCAAAGCTCTTAGTATCATATCTTACCCAATGTGATTAAGAGGCCAAGTACACAAAGCCTGTTTCTCATCTCCCGCCTTTTTTTTAGCATTGCAGTTCTTCTGAAAGAAAACAGTATTTGATCAAGCAGTCTGTCATAGCCAGAGGAGGAAAGAAGCTGATCATGTCAAAGGAAGAATTCTTATGGGAAATTCCACATTTATGGCAGGTCATCCTGCCCAAAGCCCTTAGAGTAGACCAGGCCCTCCATTTGTGCTATCTTCTGTGGTTAAATTGTCTCCCTGGATTGTAGTTAACCTCAGTTAGAACAGGCTAAATATCAGCAACCAACGTTTGACTTTCTTCCACTGAAACACAGATGAGACTCTTATAAAAACGCTTCAAGCTAGTCAGCCTCTGAACTTGGCTTCTACATCTATCAAATATAGGTTGTGTTAACTACCTTGTAGAGTAGCTCTAAGGCATTTGGGTCATTGTAGGGACACAATAACTGTTGGTTCTCTTGGTTCTCTTTCCACCTTCTCTTTCAAGGCTATGTTAAACACTACTAAGAAAGAGAATTGGGAAGTAAGTATTATTCTTGCCAAACACCGAGGTATCATCTGTCCCTGAAGGCCTTATATCTAAGTAAAGTCTATGAGGGATCCGTCTCCTCCTGAGGGGAAGTCCAGAGGGCAGCTTTCTTTGAATCCCATGATTGGATGTGGCAAATAGGGCTGCTGACCTAAGCTCTTGGTTTCTCCAGTTGTTCTAAAGAAAATGATAAGATAAAATATTCCCAAGAGAAAGCCACACTTGGAGAGACAAGTGTCTATTGATTGCTGTGGTTCTAAATTTAAAATTTATTATAGGAAACAAAATGCTTTTCAGTGGCCAGAATGATAGAAGATGGAAAAATAAGATTTAAAAACAAAAAGAGAATGGAGAGTGACTGCTAATAGGTGTGAAGTTTCATTTGGTTGTGCTGAAAATCTTCTAACATTATATAATGATGATTGTTGCACAGTTCTCTAAGTACACTAAAAAACATTGAATTTCACACTTAGGTGGGTGAGTTTTATGTTATGTAAACTGTATCTCAATAAAGCTATTAATTTTTTAATAGATGAAAAGGTGGTATTTTCCAACAGCGTAGGTATTGAGGATGAAAAGACTTGTCAGATCCCCATAACTCTACAGTTAATAGTTGGGTGGCCCTGGGCAAGCTATCTAATTAATACCTCTACACATCAGTCTAAAATGGAGATAAAAAATACCTTCTCCCAGTTTTGTGAGGATAATTGGGATAATGTATGTAAAATATCTACCAGAATGCTTAACTTAGAGAAAGCCCTCAGCAATGCTAGTCATTGGAAATGGGGGATTTGATGGTGCTGACAGTATTAGGAGAAGTAAGTCTTCAGTATGAAAGTTCAGAGCCTGTAAGAAACCCTTCTGAGAGAAAACTTGACCATTCCATTTCAGGATATATTTCTTCCCCCAAAACTGTATTAAAGGAAATTGATTTCATTGTTTTCTCTCAATAAGCCTGCCTTTCTTCACTCTTTCCCTGGGCTGATCTGGAGACCAAAATCAGCTAATTCATTTATGCAAGTGTGTGGTTGGAAATCAGACAAAGTTTGTAAGCTCTTCAAGGAAAGCAGGACAGTTCTACACCTTTAACACTCCCACCCACCCCACACCCACCCCTGCCTTCACCACCTGGTTTCCTTTAAAATAGGAAAGCTGAATTGCACAAAGAAGAAGGATGTTGAACATGCCCCATATCTTAATTAGTATAAAAAGGCCACCAGCTGAATCCTTTCTGCAGCAGAATGCTCTTTCTATGGAGAGGAGATACAGTGAGAGGAGAATCCTTGCCAGAAAGCTGAACTAAGGACCTTTTGGGGAGAGGATCCTGGGAGTCCCAGAGCGACATTGGCAGTGGTCAGGCTGCAGGAAGTGCCTTTCCCCCAGCTCAGACCCTGCATTTATTTAACCAGTTCATTCAGTAATATGTATTAAGTGCCAGCTGTGTCTGAGGTGGTACAGTATGTGCTTTTGTATTTATCCATTAACAAGATAAATGTGGTGGTCTCTATCAAGGCTGACATGCCAATTGGAAGACAGAGGAAACAAGTTAAAGAGAAATTAAATAATTGCAAATTGCTATGAATGAAGCAAAGTTACAAATAAATCAGAGGACTAAAAAATTAGAATAACAAGCAAGTGATTGCTTTCCCGGTGGGCCTGTCTCCATTAGGCTCATTGAGAATAACCCTTTCCACCCCGTCTTCACATCTGTGCAAGAAAAAGAAAGCTGCCCACATAATCCAAGCACTTGCAGTGAATGCAGGATGTTCCAGGTCAACTGAACTTTTAGTTATCCAGATAGGTTACTACTTAGGTTCTGTTTAAAAAAATCTTACAGAAGACAGTGGCCACATGAGTCTAAAGAGAGACAATGCATGGGAAGCACCTGGAAAATGTTAAAGGACCTATATAGGAATCACTGTGATGATGCCCTGATGAAATATTTTTAAACATGTGTTCAGACTAAGTCTTTGCATAACTACTTTGAAATATAGGTACTTATTTATTTTGTGAGCTGGATGGGGAGCTGATCCCAAGACAAAGGCTTCCACTCTTTCATACCAAAAGTCTTTTCAGTATTTCAAATAACAGAATAATCTAATTATTGTGCAAATGCACAGGAGAATTTTTTTCTTTTGCTTTCTTATAAAAGAATTCAAATCGGTTGCTACAGTGCAGAGAAATCATTTCACTTTTATAATTTAAGAAAAGCTATTTTGTAAGTGTATAATACATATAATAAAGTAGGTTTTCCACTAGGTTTTCATAGCCAAATCAATGGCTCTCAACCAGGGTCGGTTTTACACCCCAGGGTAATGTCTGGAGACATTTTTGGTTGGCACAACTGGTGAGAGGGCTGCTACTTGGTATCCAGTGAGTAGAGGCTAGGGATACTGCTAAACATCCTTCAATACACAGGATAGCCCCTTCTCAACAAGAATTATGCAGCCCCAAATGTCAGTAGTACTGAGGTTGAAAAACCCCAGCCTAAATCAGTACAATTTTTTGTCAAGATGTGATATTTTAGTACAATAAGGCAAAACCTATGATTTATGATAAAGTAGGATGATTTTTCAGATAAACTGCCATAGTAAATATTTAAGATAGTGATATATTCTGATCAAAGAAAGCAAGGTTCTCTTTTTTTAAGATGCCTTTTAAAAAAAAAAATCACTATTTCACTTAGTAAGAGGATAGGGAAAGAGAAAACTGTGATAGGAATTCCATACCAGGGAATACTTATCTGATAGCCTCAACTGAGTGCATAAAGATCTCTTGGTGATAAACAGATAACATCAAGTTTAAGCATTAAAGTTCATATACTTTATTTAGAAAAGTCTCTCAAACTCATGCACAGAGTATGTTTATTTTTAAGTTAGACACAATTCAGAACTTGTTTGTGGTGGCAGGCATGGTTATGCTTATGGTACTTAACTCGAATAGGCCACATGACCCAGCTAGGAAGAGTTTGCCGCTGTGGTGCAGCCAGAATTTTCTTATTGGGGACGATCCTTGAATGGTGACGTATTAATCCCATGGGGAGCAAGTGAGAGTGGGTAGCTGCATCCACTCACTGGGTATTTGTTCTCCTCTATACACCTTAAATACCTCAAGTTCTCGTAAGCTAAAACGGGGGCCAAGCTGGCATTCTTGTTCATTATTGAACCCGAACCTGCTTTTGTGGTCAGTCCAGCTCTCTCAGCTGTGTGTTTCAAAGCTTATACAAGATAACAAAAATCAGAAAAATGTAGAGAGGAAATTCTGACAGGCAGGTACATTGATTAATAAGCTATTTCTGTACTTAACAAGCTATTTTGTTCAATTGGCCTCTAAAATGGAAGGCCAGGTCATTTGTATTCAACAAACATGTTCTGCAGACAAAGTGCTAGAGGCTGGGGATAGGAAGGTGAGCTGGCGGAGCCCTGCTCCTCTAGACGTTCATTTCTATGGCTCAGTGCTTTCTCTTTCTCCTTTGCAAGTTAAAGAAGCAGCAACAGCAACTACCAATAACAGACTGTGCAGACTATTTTTTTTAAGTGTAACGTTTGATTGATCCTAAGTGATAATTTTTTAATATGGCAATCTGTGACTTGTAAACATGGAAGGAGAATTTGTTTCATTAGTGAGCGCATAGTGAGTTGTTCCCAGCACTTCACAGCCCCTTCTACAAGCTTAAAGGGTCTTGAAAACCCCTTTGTGCTTTGTGCTGGAATTGCTTAGAGAGTTCCCGGATTCCCTTTAAAAAATCAGAAAGTGAATTTACATTAGCTGTTATTTTGCTCCAGAAACTCCCTTGATCTGTCGAAGATCTCCCTTCCCGGTCTGTCAAAATCTCATGCAAGGTACATATTGTTGCCTTCCCCTTGATCTCTCCATGAGTTTCAGAGCGTCAGGGTTAACTGCAGACGTTTGCCTCAGTCTTTGATTTGTCTCATGCTTTGATTTTTTTGTTGTGTCTTGTTTTCATCATTCTCATTCCCCCATCTGATTCCTCGATGATTATAAAATATCAAAAACATCAAACCTAAACTGCTGCTCTAATGAGAGCGGACACACCAGGGTTCTTTTCTCAGCTGACAGAAGCCCGGAAGGCAGCTCCAGGTGGTATGCTCTCAGCGCTGTATTCTCCAACAAGAAGGTGGCTGGGCAGAGGCCTGGGCCCCGCTTTTCTCATATTAGTAAGTACTAATGTCTTGGGATTCCTTGTGGGAAAAATATGAAGAATGCTTGAAGTTTCAGGCAGAGTCATCTGAGATGGTTTTGATTTCTAACAAATATGACTATACATGTATAGAAAACATTTTTCTCTCTTTCCAAGGCTGACCTTGAGGTAGTCTGTTGAAATTGTGTATAACTGCTGGACAGTTATACATACTGTATAACTTTAAAAGGAGACAGGTAAAATACATGTTTTAGGTGACAAGGAAAGATCAACTGGCTCTTGGCTTCTTTATACTCAGGAAGCAGGGAAGTGGTGTATATGCAAAGGTGGACATCATGATTATATACTGAGGGTTGATTTAGAATTTGGCAAGGTGCTTCTGTGGGTTTAATCCATTGAAGGCTGCGTCTGGTGTGACAGCAGTGGCTCTAGGACCAGTAGTGTGCAAGAGAAGCCATAAGGTCTGCAGGAAGCAGACAGTCCTGAATGGCTAGGAAGGTTTTCCTTTGCCGCTTAGAGCCTCAGTTTTCTTGTCCCTGAAATAGATATAATTCTAAACCTCACAGTAGTTACCTAATATATGATAATGTGTTGGGAAGTGCTTTGTTAACTCTGAAATATTGCATAAAATATACTTTTTTATCATGGAAATATAGGCTGTTTTGTCATCCTAGGCTATTTTAGGGAAACTAGGAAAAGGAAGACTTTATTTAACCATTTTCCCTTTCTCTTAATTCCTTTGTAGATTGAGGCACTTCATAAATATATAAATAACTCTTTCTCCTCCCAAATAAGTGGTATTTTTAAGATTTAATAGAGGATAAAGGACAAGGAAATTGCTGCAGAGCAAAAGCAGTCAGCAACTGGGGGGAAGCCTTTTTAAAAAAGGTTTTGAACTATTGTCATTTGAAAAAAATATATGTACCGTCTTATCAAAATGAAGAAGTTTTTTTTTTTTTTTTTGGAAGAAGTTTTTTATAATAATGATATGTTATAAGTTTGGGGCAGTAAGTAGACAATGCAAAATCTTAGCTTCTTGTGCCACTAAATTTTTTTAATGAACTTGATTTTTCAGTATAGTTTAGATTTACAGAAAAATACAAAGATAGTACAAAAAGTTCCCATATGCCCAGTACCCAGTTTTTACCATCATTAGCATCTTACATTAGGATGTTACATTTGTTTCTATTAATAATAGTAATATTAACTAAAGTCCATACTTTATTCAGATTTCCTTGGTTTTTACCAAATGTTCTTTTTCTGTTCCACGAGCCTACCCAGAACACACTTTATATTTAGTCATTGATTTGTACTCTAGGTGGCCCAGAGTCCAGTTCCTAGCTTGTAGTGTGTCTATATGTGTGCCCCTGTGTTAAACTAGTTACTCTTTCTAAGGGTCTCTGTTGATCATCCTAGTACAGCATTCATAGCCTCACACTGGGAGACTAATGTTACCTCCATTCCAGAGCTCAACTGTGTAGCCACTTTGTCTGAGCAAAGCACAGGCAAAAACTTAGCACGGAAATTTAAAAAATAGCCTGGAACAGTTGCGGTAAATGACAGAGTGCCAACCGTGTTCATGCACATCACTTCTAGCATTACTTCTCTAATTCATGCTTCTTTATTTTGATTTTACCCACATTTTTAACCACTGTGGCACCATCGAATATTTTGAACGCTCAGCTTCAAACTCAGACTCAGAATGAGTCTATACCTATAAATAGCTGAGGGCTACTTGAAACTCTAGAATAACTCTCAGACCGAAGACCCAGAAGATAGTGAGGATAAAAGTATTCTTCTTTTAATGGTTTTAGTAGCTTTTGAATTTCAGTATAATGATATGAGTAAAGAGGCCTATGATGAGAATAATAACAATGTACATGTGTTCAAGGACATAGTAGTAAAGCTCAGTGTCTAACTCTAGGCTCTGCTTATCTCACAGGAACTTTTCTAGAACATTTCTTAGGAGTATGTAGATGAATGGTAAATCATCTTTTTAAAGCTAGAAGTACTCAAACAACTCAATAGTTGTGACTTACTCTTCCACCTGAGAGGCCGTACCACCTGGGGAAGAAAGGCACAGAGTCTGGCAGATCCTGGGTCAGAACTGTGACCTGGTGCAGGACGTGTGGCCGTCATGAGCTCATCCATCCTCTCGACTAATATTCATCTAAGCGCCAGCCAGCCTGTGACGACACTAAGGGTAAAAAATAAACAGATGAGACAGAGGCCCATCTTGTGGAGCTTACATTCTGTTCTTTCCTGTACTGATTATCTTATTTACATTATAAAAGGATCCCTCTGGATTCTTCGTGGAAAAGAGACTATAGCAAGGGTGGAACAGGATGTCTAGTTAGGAGACCACTTGAAGCAGGAGGTGATGTGACTAAACCAGGTAGTGGTGGAGATGGTGACCAGTAGTCAGGTTCTGAATTTATTTTCAAGAGCCAGCCAGATTTGCTGTTGTATTGGATATGGGTTTGAGAGAAAAAGGAGTCAAAGATGCCTCAAGGCCTTTGGCCATTTACTACAGAAGGGAAGCCTGGGGGAGGGGAGGGTTTGAGGATGGAAATCAAGAATCCAGTCTTGCCTGTTTGTCTGAGGTGTCTGTGAGACATCTGAATGGTGATGACAGTGGAAAATCTGCATTGGCTGCAGGGAGAGGACTCAGAGCCGAGAGACTAGATGAGACGTCATTACCCAGGGAGTGAGTACAGGTAGAGAAGCCAAGACGTGCAGGACTGAGCCCCAGGTTTGGAGGTTAAGAATAGGAGGAAGGACCAGTGAAGCAGGAGGTCAATTGTCCGAAGAGCCAAGAGGAAGTGCTATCTCACCGGCAAGGGGAAGAGTGAGCACCACGTCAAACTTGAGTGATGTCCAGGAGGAATAAGAGGGTAACTTGGCATATACCTTTGGATTTGGTAGCGTGGAGATGGTGGCAAACCCATAATGTCCTCGTTCTTAACTGAAGACAGTAATAGTCTTACCTATAATGTTGTCAGGGTTAATATATAATGATGTAAACGTGCTTAGCACAGTAAATGTGCAATTCACGTTAGCTAGTTTAATGGGATACGGTTGACAGATCACTTTCATGTAGGTTGGCTGTTCAGAGCCTCCCGAGTGATCTGAGGGAGAGGAATGGCCATTACAACCTTTGTCCTTGTTTAATAGTAAGGACACTTGCCCTCAGAGAGGTTAGAGGGAATTATCAGTAGTAAGGTTTCTGGGACAGAGCTCTTCCCAATCCGCACCTCACGGAGGATTTTCACATTAACCCCAAAATAGCCTATTTCTTGTATTACCAAAAACAAAAACAAAACCAACCAAACAAACAAGCACCTGTTTATTTTAAGTCTTTGTTTGAAAAAAAAACCCAAACTGAGTGGGTTGTAGCACTTTTCTCTTACAAACATCCCATGCTTCACAACACACCCACTGAGCCTGTCTAATTCGTATAAAAAAGGCTCGTTGTTTCCAGTCCCTCACTGGGTGATGGGGACGGCAGCCCTGTAACGAAGAGACAGAAGAACATAGTTCACAAACCTCAAAACTGAGAACCCTGAATTCTTTCTCTAGAGCTGGCAGCACAGCTGGCCTTCGGCCCTGCCGCTTCTAGCCAGTCTCCCCTTCTTCGTGTGACTGTCCTATTGCCACAAGTTCTAGACTCGCATCGGTCTCAGTCCTGGCTGCATGTCAGAATCACTAGGGAGCTTTTCAGTAATGGCCTGGCTCGTACTCTGATAGTCTGATTTAATTCATCTAGGTTAGGCCCAGACATCAGTAGTTTTTTGCAGCTAGGTTTATTGAGATGTAATTTACATACGGTAGAGTTTACTTTTCTGTGTACAGTTCTCTGAGTTGTGACATACACACACACAGTCATGCAGCCAACACCACAGTCAAAACACTGAGTATCTGTATCACCCCAAAAACTCACTGTGCCACTTTCAGAAAACCTCTCCCCCCACCCCCTGGCCCTGGAGGCTACTCATTTGTTTTCTGTGGCACTGACATCTTTTAAAGGTAGATGATTCTAATGTGCAGCCAGGGTTGAGAACCATGGTCAGTAAAGCTGTCTACCAGTCTTTAATAAAATTCAAGGACACAGGAGAGGAAATCTGAGGCGTTCTGTTAATATATTCAGGAAATCCATCAGTTTATCTCCTACTTATGCTCTCTTTATTAGCTGAGAGAAGGCCAGACTATTGCTTATGATTTGCTGTGGTTGTTTCTTTGTTTTAATAGTGGAAGAAGGGAATGGAGTGTTTGAGAGGCTCAGAGGCATTGCCTGGGGAGAGCAGACCTCCCGTGCCTCCCATGGTGGGCGGTGTGAGGTCACCGAATATGTATGCCGTCTTTTCTAGGTGTCCACACTGTTCTTAACATCATGAACACAATGGTAAGCTAAATATACAGTGCCCCTGCTCAACTGGGGCTTACTTCAAGTGGGTGGAGATAGCAATGAACAAATAAAAACCTATACAAAGAAGAAAATATCACGTAGTAGAAAACACCACGCACAGAACAGAATCAGGGTGATATGGTAGAGCAGCGTGGAGGCTACTTTAGATTGGGTGGTCCAGGAGGGCCTCTCTAAAGAGGTCCCATTTAAGCTGAGACCTGAATGTCTGGAGGAAAGTAGCCAGGCAAAATTAAAGGAAATCGCAGGCCGAGGAAACAGCCAATACAAAGGCCTTACAGTTGGAACTGAGATTTGTGAGTGTTGGGACAGAAGGAAGACCAGTGCATCTGGAGGGAGGGGCAAGGGGAGAGTGGTAGAGATGAAGTTGGGGAGGTGGGCAGGGGTCAGAGCTCCTGGGGCTTCGCAGAATGACATCCAAATAGATTTCATTCCAAGTGTGATAGGTGTGTGGTTTGATGCAGGAAAGAGCATGCTCTGATGTATTTTAAAATATCACTTTGGGTGCTGTGTGGAGAATGGGCTGTAGCAGGTGGGGTGGGTACAGATGGAATGAGGAGGACTAGCTAAGAAGCTGGTGAGGTGAGAGGACAGTGGCTTCCTAACCCTGCGGATGGAGAGCAGTGGACCCATTCAGATCGACTTTTAGAGACAGGCCTTTGAGAGGGGGTCCTCTGCACTGGCAGTGGGTTTGGTGTGGGATATGAGAGAAAGAGCAAGGGTGTCTCAGATTTTGGAATTGAATTTCTGATTACTTGTGATAGATTTCTCCTTGCCTCTCCCCATATAACCTGCATCTTTTTTTTGTTCATATCACCAATCACTGCCTGGAATTACAGGTATCTGGGCCCCAAAACATTAAGCCATAACCCCGATATCCCCAACATGGCAACTGAACAGCTCTGCTTGGGCTGCAGATTAACCCAGGGAAGAAAGAAATCGGGTTGCAACTAAGAGAAATCAGTGCCTAGCAGCAGGAATAGGGTTAATATGGAAACTTCTGATTAATTACTACAAAACTGCCCCAAATAAACTTGGTTTTACAAAAACACCTGCCTCTGAATATGCCTTTACAGTGAAATGTAAGATAAAATAGAAAACTGAAAGTCCCAGGGAATGTGTAACTCTCTTGAACAAAATAGAACTGTCAAGAATACATGAAAGCTGTTGTGCATGTTGTGAAACGTAAATCACAAACCTCTTTATTTTTGAAAGTGTAATTAGCTACAAGTGTTTCATCAGGATAGAAAACAAGATCAAGGACTTCTAAGACCACTTTGGGGTAACTCGAGAGACAACAGTTCTCAGGACGTGCAGCTGGGCGGGTGGCTGCTCTGCCTTACTGTGTTCTTGCGGGCAAGGTCACCACTGCGCATGGCTCGATACTCATATTTTTACTCTCCTTTCCTTGGCCAGTATTTCAGGGGTTGTGACTTCATTTTGTTAGCTGCATTTTTAAAACTTATGTCAAAAACTCAACCTTTTGTGTTTCTTTGGTAGTGCTTTTCAAACAATGCCTATATTCTACTCCCCACTCCCTTACTGTAGCTGATAATTTCTAGGAGAAATTGGACAGAGGGGGAAATATATGTATATATATTTATACACACACACACACACTCAAACATTATAAATGTGTGTGTCCTCTCTAGGCCTGAAATAGAAGCCTTCTTTTGGCCCCCCTCTGCTTTCCTTTGCCACACACAGACCTTTACTGTTCCGAAGATAACTCAAGAGCCCACAGTAGTTCAGGACAGTAGGCAAAGACCTTGCTGTTTGAAATATGCCTTATATATTTCAGGGGCCTGCTGTCTGTGCATGATGAATAAGGCCTTCATGTGTTCAGGCTTATGGCTGTTAAATGACAAATGGCAACATTAATCTTCGCGTTGTTCCTTTCCCCTAAGGGCATTAGAGGGACAGCCAAGGTCGTGCAACCGTGTAACCTTAGTGTTGTTTCTCCTTGTTTCCTCTCCTATACAGAATGTTGACATTACCTATTATATATGCTACTCTCTTCTCTGATCTCCCCAACTTCCTCTTCCCAAATAGCTTTTAGACTTACATAGAATCATAATGTACAAGTAGAAGGAAGGCACATCGTTTATTTCTTATACTCACCGTTTTTGACTGATGAGGTGGGCAGCAGAATGTCCTATTCCTCCTTCTCTGGCAGAGAAATACACCAAGTGGTGGCAACATAGTGTGAGAAACATACACTCCTTCAAGTTTGGGACTGGCAGTTTTTGTTCTAGGGCCCACTATCAATGAAGTCATATCTTGGTGGGGGGGGATTTGCCACTCTTACACTGTTGCCTGTCACATCAGGCAAATACTCATCACAGCCAGGTGCTCTAGTGTTTATATTTTTGTTATTTCTGTAGCAGTTAATGTTTTTGTCATAATGATGCTGACTCCTTTCCATGTGGATTCACTTCCGTTGGTCGTGGATTGGAAGACTTGTGCAAGAACTCTTTGTACCGTATCACAGCTACTTTTAACAATGTCACCTGTTCAGCCTGTGCCACAGGGGCCTCTGATGAGTAAAATGATCTCAAATTATTTCTACTTGACTTTAGTTTTGCGCTCTGAGGATGATTTTGGCTAAATTGGAGAAGGAAATGCAAACATATGTATCACCCTGGAGTAAAAACAAAAAGCTTTTGAAATTACTGAAAATAACAGAAAAACACGTATGACTCTCCCACATCATGCACAGGAACTGCTGGCGTCAAACCTAATCCCACAAGACACTTCTTTGTTGCAGATTTTCTTTTGTTAAAACATTAAAGGGAATATGCTACTCTTTCTCCATAGGAGAGTTTCCATTTTCTTTGCTGTGAGGCTAGTGGATGCAGAGAATTCCACAAATAAATTTTAACCACTCATTTTATCATTTTATTAGATGCTTACCTTTTATTCCATAATAACCCCACTGGTATTTCTCACCAGCAAAGTCCTTACTCCTCACCATTTTACCACCTTCTTTCCCCAGCTTTCCATTTTCATTGCCCACTTTATTCTCCTGTGATTTCTGCCAACTCAGGCTCTCGACGTGATCTTTGTTTCTTTTATCTTCTACATTCAGTTTGTTGAAAACCTGTCTTGAATAGTTCCCTATTATGGAAGTCCAAACCCTGGTTATATCACTTCTGGGTTACTAGATCCTTTCCAGAAGCTTCCCTCCAACTTCAGTATCATGCATGTATTTTAAAAAAAAGAAAAAATTCCACCACCAAAAAGTATGACTCTCCTTTGTGGACTTTCTCCTGATTTTTCATCATTCCCACCAACTCGGCTCGGTTATCACCATCCCTGACATTTGTATGATACCAGAACATCTTTGAGGATACTTTTTATATATTTTCTCCTTTGACTCTCTCAGCTGTGTGAAGTTGTGAGAAATTAAGTAATTCCCCCAGAAAACATATGTCTATTTGGTACCAGAGAGTGGACTATTACCTAAGGCTTCTAAGAGTCTAATTTCTTCCTTCTACATAGCGCTGTAATCTAATTCAGAGCGTTACTCACTAACTGTTTACACCTTTCCTTTAATCCTCTGTTGTCTTTATTCTGCATCACTGAATATCACTCACCCCTTTTGGCCTTGGGCATTGAAAGGTTTTTCTCTCAGTGTCCTCTGTGTGTTCTTTTCTTGGCTTTTTAAAAATCAATTCTGATTCTCTTGGCCTCCAAAATTTATGTCCCCAATACCTCATCGTGGGACAAACTGCCTTGCAGTTCTTTTTCCTGATTCTTTATTCTTAGAAACCTGTATTATCAAAGATACCAAATTTACCTCATTTCTTCATATATTCAATGTACCCTGAATAGTTAATGGTCCTACCTCCTGGGAAAGGACTTTCAGGCCTTGACTGTGTAATGCTGACTTTCTTGAAAGTTATAATCTAGTGTCTGTTTTTCCCCCCCTAAACACATGATCTAGACATTGTTTTTGCTTCCTTTTTACCCAACATTCATGATAACACAGCTTTGTTTTCACAGAGCACTTTTTGCCTAAAAATTCAAAGTGCTTTGAACATTATCCATCCTTGCAGTGTTCCTCTGAGGTAAGTGGGTGGCAAGTATTTTTATCACCTTCTATTAAAGCAGAGGCAGAATTCACTGCACCAGGATCCCCTGGAAAGCAGAGCGATCTGGACTTAGTGAGTCTCTGCTCTGTTTAATTCTTTGGCCACTGTAAAACTATTCATGATAGAACTGCATAGAAGCATCTCCCTTGCAGGCAGACTTACATTCATGCATTTAAATGGCTTCCAAGAGACGTTGATTATGGAATTTGGAGTCTGAATGTAAGTGAATTTGAAATGAGCCTGGCTGGGAAATTGTTCTGAATGAAAAACACAGTCAGATCTATGAATTAGATTCTACCCATCCTTTGGTCCAATTCAAATGCCAGTTCCTCTAAGAAAATAAACCTACACTTCCCCGGACTCTCCTACCCTTTGCATATTCTTCCTTTCTGGTATATAACCCACTGTACTTTATTCTGCAGCTAATTCCATGCTTGATTTCCCTCTGTGGATAGCCACTTAAAATGTTTTCTGGAATGGAATGAAAGGAATTAACCTCTATTGTTTATAACTATCATGGAGCTTAAAATTCTTCCATTGGCAGGTTCTGCGTGCCCCGGATGACATCTAGAAGATTGCAGTCCTTTGGCTGTCCTTCCACTTTGCTTCATGTTCACTACTTGGCCATTGATTATTCTGGAGAATGTCTCTCTCCTTAGCCAAGCACTTGCATATCATAACCAAGAAAGAGTAGCCAGCCAGCCTTTTATCAGCAGTGGCTCTGGGAGACCAGTGTGAAGTGTCAGCCGTGCAGAGGGACCTCGTGCAGTGCCTTTACCTCCTTCGAGCCTTCCTGCTCCCTATTGATGACAGGGCAGGGCAACATGGCCAGATACCGGCCTCCCAGGTGAGCTTTGGATGTGTCAGACCTCCAAAGTATCCTGCTGCTCTGCTGAAAGGTGCTTTAAGTAGAGTAGCTTGTAAAAAATAAATAATACTCATTCTCAAGCTGCCCCTGGCTCCCTTAGATGTTTCTAAAAGGTGCCAATGAAGCCCACAAAATATTGGCGATGAATAGGAAGGGAGAGCAGGTTCTTTTTGTCATAAGAGTGAACTGTGACTCATACCTCCTGACTCATTGCAAACATGCAAAGGAAGCCAGTCCGTGGGGGGGCACTCTAATAGGATGTTTCTCCAGTGACTCATGTAGGCCTGGAATGAGGAGCAGCCTGAATCAAGCCAAACAAGTGTATTTTTAAATACGGGAGGGCATGTTTCCTGGGACAGTATGATGATGAGTCCTACACACTTACATGCTTATTTTAGCCCAGGCGTTGAAATATGTGGGCGTGGTCTTTGCGGAGCCTTCTCCTGTGATCATGTTTTGTTTTGTCAGTGGGGAGAAATGTTTAGTGATTAACTGGCACTGGTGAGAATACAAGATTTCAGGGCAATATTTCAGTGTAAGGAGATGAAGACTTTTTGAATATTGCAAGTTCAACAATGTTGCCCCATGGGACAGGTAACCACTTCACATCTAACCATGCATTCAACAAACATGTTTGGAAACTCTAAGTACAAAGACAGAGAAGTAGTCCTGGGTCTCCGGGGTCTTCGAATTTCTATGGAGAGACACAAAAGCAGACATAGGATTGGGGAATTGACAGAGGGTGAGATGGAGACACTTAGACGTGTCGGCCTAAAGATAATGGGGACAAGGCATCCCACAGAGGTGGTAACAACTGCGCTGGGTCTTGAAAGACCTTCAGAGCTACCACCAAGTAGGGGAATGAGATGAGGCTGGGTGTTTCAAGTAGAGGAAAAGTGTATGTTCAAGTTTAGAAGTCTTGCAAACAGTTTATTTGATTTGATTTGTTTTGATCATTCTATTTTGTTCTCAAAATTTGAAACTTTTCTCCCTCTCACTTGATAAATACATTCTGGAAATTTTATTTTTAAAAATGTGAAATTGGCGTCTTCAGGGCTAGGCAGGGTACACACGGTAAAGACTTTGGGTGGAGTTGGGACTTTGAGGGATTTTAAGCAGAGTGGCTCAATTATTTTCACTATGATAAAGCACTAATAAAACTAGGTTTAAATGCTTGTTACTGCTCTATCTGTATCTTGCCGTGGCTATAGTTAGATATTCATAAACCCCTCATGCGTGGCAGTGAGGAAAATGAATCTGTCTTAAGGGTGGGGGACCATTTTCAGGCCTTTTATCACCATCTGGCACAGCAGTGATGACCACTTGAACCCAGCCCAGTGGCAGCGGGAAGGGAAAGGCGGGAATATGTTCAGGATATTAAGGTGACTGAGAGGAGTCCAGGCTACCCTGGATGACTGAGCGGAGGAGACAGCTGAGACGGGGAACCCAGCCCAGGCAGAGAGAGTGAGTTCAGTTTGGGTCATTTTGAGTGTGAGGTAACTAAGGGACATCCAGGCGGACATGTCCAGTGAGGAGCTGGTTGTCTGAAGCTCAGGGAATAGTTCTGGGCTCAAAAGAGAGATTTGGCAACTGTGAGCATGGAAGCCTTAGGACTAGATGAGTTCTTCTAGGGTAAGAGCGAAGAGAGAGAAGAAAAGAAAGATGAGAACAGAACCTTGGGCAGAAACCCCCCCCCCTCCCCGCCCCAACAAACACAAAACAAAAAGTAACAAGTCTATGTAGGAGACAAGAAAGAACAGTGAGATTGAGAAGAAAAACAATTATCCAGTGCTAGTGGGCTGTTGTCATTATTTTTTTCCCCTCTGAGGTCTTAATGGCTGTCAAATAATCTTGAAAGCATTCGCAAGGAATCCATATGCATATATACATGCTAGATATAATGTCTTTTTTACCAGGAAACATAGTGCCATGTTGGGTATCTTATGTACATTCCAGTGATCGTATGAGATGTCCTGATCACATGTATGTGTAAGTGAATGGTAGTGATATCAGAAACACTCTCTGTTTTTAGAGAATTGGGGAATTTTTATAAAATGAAAGTTCCTGAATGCATTTGTCATGGGAGAGGGAGAAAACTGTTTCAAAATACCAAGAACAAGATCAAAAGACCAAAAAGGAAAATAAAATAACTGTCTGCAAAGGAGGGGAATGAAAGTGTCTGAGAGCATTAACTTTTATTTCATATGGAAGGAAGGGTTGAGAATTTTCATCAGAATCTTCCTCCTGAAGTCATAAACATCTTATTTTTAGTCTCATCCTTAGTTCGTTTCTTCATTAAGATGCATTCTTATCTAAAATGACCTCTTCTTGGTGAGGGTTTAAAAAGAAAGAGAGAGAGAACGATGATGGCCAAGAAGCTGAAGGCCAAAATAACCTTTGCTGAATTTGGTTTAGGACAAATTCAACTGGAGGCAGTCTGTGATTGGATAACAACCACCTGAAAATACAAGGATATTATAGAAACTTCAGGAGTTAATTATCATTATATGTCAGCAAGACCAGGGGCAGAAAGTAGTAGACATTCAGTATAAGAAGAATGTGGAAAATGAAGGGTTAAAATATATCTTTACTCATCAATTTAAGACTGACTTCTTCACAGACACACATTTCTGAGGCAGAATCTATATGTGTGGCCATCCCAGAGGCCCAGGAACAAGAAACCAATGTTTCATTCCTCGGAATACTAATTAGCCCACAATCTATAAGATGAAAAACTCGTCTCATTAAAGCAGTAACAAGAGCTTAAACCTAATTTTATTAGTGCTCTTTAATAGTGAAAATAATTTTATCAACTGCAAAACCAGATTCACTTCTAGGATGTCTGTGTGTTCAAGACAATGAGATGTACTCTGGGAACACACCCTGGTGAATGTGCCACATTTTACTCAAATTTATTTCCCAAAATACCACCAAATACCTGGTTGTTTGTTTGTTTGTTTGTTTTTATTATTTATGGCTGTGTTGGGTCTTCATTTCTGTGCGAGGGCTTCCTCTAGTTGTGGCAAGAGGGGGCCGCTCTTCATCGCGGTGCGTGGGCCTCTCACTGTTGCGGCCTCTCTTGTTGCGGAGCACAGGCTCCAGACGCGCAGGCTCAGTAGTTGTGGCTCACGGGCCCAGCTGCTCCGTGGCATGTGGGATCCTTCCAGACCAGGGCTCGAACCCGTGTCCCCTGCATTAGCAGGCAGACTCCCAACCACAGCGCCACCAGGGAAGCCCTGTTTGTTTGTTTCTGAGGCTACTTCTGTGAAATAGAAATCCAGTCCTAACGTAATATTGTAAAGAAATCAGAGTGCATAGGGCTATTTTTAATGAAAAGAAGTAGTATAATTTGGCTACTTATTCTAAATCTGAGACATCTGGGGTAGTCATGGGTATGTGTGTGATCCGTCAGGGTCAAAGGGGCTCAATGGCTTTATTATGTGAACACTGGGAAAGTTCTGGCTGCGTAATGGTTAGGACAGCAGCGGCAGCAACTGTGCAGTTAAAAAGCCACTGGGGCAAGGAGACCTCCAAGTACACTGATTACACACATATTTTGTTCAGAGAATAGCCTCTGCAGGCTGAATGCCTCCTACACTTACATTCTGCCTCTGCCTCTCTCTGGCTGTGTGACCGCAGACAAATCACTTAGCCTCTCTGTGCCTTGATTTTCCTCGCCTGTGAAATAGAGATGAGAATCGAACCTGTCTCATATGAGAATTAAATGATTTAGTAATTGTAAAGCACGGAGAACATTGGCTGGTATATATTAAGTGTTATATAATTGCTTGACAAAAAATAGATTGGTCTGATTAGTTTGATTTTCTTAATCTTCCAGGATATTAGTCTTGCATTAAAAGAGACAAATTTTATTAAGACAAGGATCTATTAAGCCAGTGAACAAATAACATGTCCCTAAGAGTCTATGAATTGTTGATTTTTTTCCTCTGGCATGAAAACAGTAACATTTTCATGCGAATACATGTCTGCCATAGATAAATTGGAAAATGCAGTGTTCTTACCAACTGTAAGAATTGCATATCCAAAAATTACCTTAGTTAGCAAGATCAAGTCTTCATTAAAATAATGGATCAGAGAAGAAAGAAATGGAATTAAATTTATTTTTAAATCACAGTAAATAGGCGTTCTAGAAAGTATTAACTTTCTGCTTTAAAAATCTTTCATAGAGGGAAATTGATGTCTGTTGAGTGGCTTGATAACAGGGACTCTGGACCCAAACTGTTGTTAAACCCTGGCTCTTCCTCTTCTTAGCTCTGTGAACCAAGCTACATCACTCCTCTGTGCCTCGGTTTTCTCATCTGTACAGTGGGGATGATAATAACTCTGTCTACCTTGTGGAATTGTTATGAAGAGTAAATGAAAAGATACTTGTAAGGAGCTTAGAACAGTTCTTGTACATGGTCACTGCAATATTCTGAAGTAAATAGCTTACCTTTCTAGGCTGCTCACCTTCTAATTTGCTGAAATAAATTCCCCAAGTGTCTTATAATTCAGATTATGTCCTTTTCAAGTTTTCCAGCCAGCTGTTACTCGTCTGATATGTAATGCCTTATCCTTTAGTTTCCTCTCTTTTTGGTAAATCTCAGTCCAGTGCCTGTGTGAAGCTTGACCTTTTCCTAAATTATTTGCACGATGCTTGAGGATATGCTTCTTGGGGCCTGGTGTTCTGTTTGTGCACTGAGAGGGCCTCTTGGACCCTCTGCACAAACCTGCCCACGTGATCCTGGGTAGGAGAGAGCCATGCTCCTTATCATGCACTCTTCTTTAAGAGGATTGAATGGAACTATATATAGACGAAAATATTAGGGATTTAACTCTATTTTGTTCACTAATATAAATCTTCATCCTCTCAAAGCCCATGTTGGCAAAAGCATGATTGTCAATAGATTATTCCCTCAACATCCCCCTGTATCTCCCTTAATTCCACCATCCGGGGGGTACGCATTGTTGACACTGTTCTGCAATCCTTGAGGCCATATGTGCCTTGTGACAGAGTCTGACGCGGACCTGAGATGGGCACTAAGCCCTAGTACTCCCGCTCAAAGCCATGTGTAGTAAACGAGGTGTGTGGGGAGTGGGTAAGTGACCCCCCCCTCCCCGGCAGGACTAGTTGTTGGTTGGCAGTTGATCTACAGAGGAGGATTACCTACTGTATTTTGGGTACATATCAGATTTGGGTTTTTTTTTCTGTGCAGTTGTGTAATTAATCTGCTTCCTTTATAAAGTTCCTCATTTTTTTATTAAGAGAACACCTATATTTGGATTTCAGAAAATTGGGGGAGAGAAGGCAGAGTACTGGGTCATTTTGCAGGTTGGAATATTTATTTTAAAGCAGTGGGTGAAGCATGTGTGGAGCCTTCCAAAGTGCCCCTGTCACAGCAAGAGTGCTGAGACATGTGCTATGCAAAAGCTGGCGGACATCCCTCATCCCGTTTTATTAAAAGTGCATGAAGTGGGGCATAATAGAAACCACGTAGAAGAAAAGCATGTTGAGGGAGGCACGAGGAGGAAGGAAACCAAGGAAGGGAATGTGGGCATGTGTCCGTGGAAGGCTGGCCATGTGAGAACCATGAAGAATGCAGAAATTACTAAATCAGGATTCCTATTTTTTGTAAGTTCATAATCAAGTGTGGGGATTCTGAACAGGTAGAGGAAATAAAAGGTCTATGGAAACACAAAGGAAGTGGAAGTTGGGCAGAGCTAGAGGGAAGTGCCTTTAACAAAGGGATGGGCTTTGGAGGATGACTCAATGGACTCCGTGAAGAGGGAAACCCAAGAGCTTAACATGTGCAGATACAAGCAGGGGTGTTTTATTTGATGAAGAGGTAGAAACTGTGGCTGCCTTTAGCATTCAGTCATAGGTCAGAGGAAAGTTAGGAGAATGGAGTAGGGGCAGACTGGGACGTGTTGAATGTTTTGCTAAAGTATTTGCATTTTATCCTAACACCGACAGGTAATCACTGAGTTTTTAAGGGGCGTCATATACTGAGTACGAAAGACGAGAAAGAACGTCTTGGCCTGTCCTCTTTCCTTAATTTCGTATGTATCAGACTTAGGGTTACTTATTTTTAGCCCCTTTGGCCAGCTCCCCAGCTCTGGTTAAGGCTCTGAGCCTCAGGTCAAGATGTCATCCATGGTCATGGGACGGCACACAGGACTTGCTGGGTCTTCAGTGAGGCACGTCCCAGCTGCTCAGTAATCAGCCTCTATCCCAACATAACCCTCCAGTGCCCATCTCACATGGTTGAACAGGCAATTATTTATATCCATGCTAAATTTGCTGTATGACAGTCTCTTAATGTGTCGCTTCTTAGAATAATTTTCCTTATAAAAGAAATTTCAATAAGGGTATGCAGAAATTGCTTCTTGGATGTGCTGTCCTTTGCCCTGCCTTGGACTATTTACCACCCAACTAGAATTTTCCTCTTTCTTTATCTTCCACTGTACCTCCCAATGCTGCAGCCATACCACCCCCAAAAGGTAGGTAAAATATATGTCACATTTGGTTTTACATTACTAATATATACCACAAACTTGATACTCTTTTCCAAAGAATTCATTCTTTTTCCTATTCTTTTCTTCTCTTTGGGCTAAGAAAGAGACCTTTCCTAGACCTGTAAGTGGATCCAGAAACAATTACTTTGCCAAGAGGTAAGGTGTCAAGGATCCAGGTTCTGTTTTCCTGCAACTCTTAGTTGTTTCGGCCAGAGGACCAAGAAAAAGCACAAATACAGAGCATATCAGTAAGACCATTTTTCAATTATAAGCTAACTTCTAGGAGTCACTTAGCTCACTCTTATCAGAAATCTTAATTTCCTGGAATTTCTGCACATTTTATCATTTGGTTAAACATCTTATAAGATGATGAGATGCTGCTCTATAATCTTTCAGGTGAACTGATACCTTCATGAAAGGAGGTTAAAGTGAATAAGATTTCACACAAACTAAACCTTGTACTAAATTCAAGATTTGGGGGAAAATTACACATCATATTTGTATTCTGCACAACACTTTATAGCTACCATTTATTGAGTGCTTATTATATGCCAGGCACTATGCTAAGTGTTTTATGGGAATCTTCTCACTATATCTTTACTCACTTCTACAGATATAAATTACTGTTATTATCATCATAATAATAGAGACTTGGTGACATTAAAGGACTTAGTTGAGAAGCTATAGAGGAAGAATTCTAGCCGTAGTCCTGACTCCTAACCACTGAGTACTCAAGTTTTTATGTGATTCATCACTCGTCCTTAATACACTGAAGTATCAAGTTAAGTGGAGTCCAGAATAACAGGAATCCTCAAATTACCTGAATTTTAATTCCATTAAAAAGAGAGGAAGGGTAGGGGAAGAAAGGCGATAGGAAGTTGTTACTTTATTCCACTCCTATTTAAACCCTGTTAATGGCTTCCCATTGCAGGTAGAATAAAGCCCACACTCCCTAATGTGGTTTACAAAGAATTAGATGATCTGATGCCTACCTACTTCTTCAGCCTCATCTTTTACTCATCTCTCCTTGTCCTTGAACTCAAGGTCATATAGATAATGAGTGGCAGAGCTAGGATCCAAACTCAGGCAGAATGGCTCCAGGGCCACGCTCTTAACTACCTTGCTAGTTGGATGTATGAATGGATGAATGGGTAGATGAAGGAATGGGTGGGTGGATGGATGGATGAGTGGATCAGTGCATCGATGGACTGATGGATGGACAGTTAGGTGGACATGTACATGCGTGGATGGAAGGAAGGAAGGAAGGGAAGGAAGGAAGGATATATAAATGAATGAAGGAAGTAAATGAGGGAGGGAGGAAACTAATTTCAAAGAGACTTGTGACTCTTAGAGTTTATATACAACTAGTCAAATCTATTATAGCTTTTCCATCAGCATCTGCAATACTCTTCAGTGAGATCAGGATCCCCATTCACAAAAGTAAATGCACACATATACTCTTTTATCCATCTAACAGGTGAAATTGAACTAAAGTCCAGGTGTGGAGAGGTACCTCTGAACAACATTAGAGTCTGATACCACTTAGGTGATTGGACTAGGATGCCTGCATAGACAGGCTATATATTTTTGATCCAGCCAGTAAACGTGACTGCATGAAATGCCAATCCCTGGCTCCAGAGGTGATAGGCAGGGCAAATACAGCACTACTTCTGAAAGCCCATCAAAATCATCTGCAGTAGTTTTACACTGTCTGAAATGTTGTTCCTTTTTATTTGCTTAGAAAGCTCATATTCTACTTTTTTAACTTAACTTTTTTATGCCAGTGTAACTTAAATAAATAGAAGTGTTCAAATCCTGAAAGCACAACACAGCTCAGTGAATTTTCCAGTCACCAGCTATCCATTTTGCTACTCCTTAGCTCAAGATAGAGAGTATTATGCAACCACCAGAGACAATTGTGGGCTGCCCTCCCCCCAATTTCTTCTTGTCTCCAAGAGAACAATACCCTGTTTCCACCACCATCGATAAATTTTCCATTTTGAGCTTTACATAAATAGGACCACATAGTATGTTGTCCTTTGTAGAGGGCTCTGTTTGTTCAACACTGTGTTTTCTATTCATTCATGTTACTGTGTGCAGCATAGTTTTTTTTTTTAACTTTATTTATTTATTTATTTATTTTTAAACATCTTTATTGAAGTATAATTGCTTCACAATGGTGTGTTAGTTTCTGCTTTATAACAAAGTGAATCAGCTACACATATACACATGTTCCCATATCTCCTCCCTCCTGCATCTCCCTCCCTCCCACCCTCCCCTTCCAACCCCCCAAGGCCGTCACAAAGCACTGAGCTGATCTCCCTGTGCTATTCGGCTGCTTCCCACTAGCTATCTATTTTACATTTGGTAGTGTATATATGTCCATGACACTCTCTCACCCTGTCACATCTCACCCCTCCCCCTCCCCATATCCTCAAGTCCATTCTTTAGTAGGTCTGTGTCTTTATTCCCATCTTGCCACTAGGTTCTTCATGACCTTTTTTTTTTTTTTCCGTAGATTCCATATATATGTGTTAGCATACTGTATTTGTTTTTCTCTTTCTGACTTACTTCACTCTGTATGACAGACTCTAACTCCATCCACCTCATTACAAATACCTCCATTTCATTTCTTTTTATGGCTGAGTAATATTCCATTGTATATATGTGCCACATCTTCTTTATCCATTCATCCGATGATGGACACTTAGGTTGCTTCCATGTCCTGGCTATTGTAAATAGAGCTGCAATGAACATTGTGGTACATGACTCTTTATGAATTATGGTTTTCTCAGGGTATATGCCCAGTAGTGGGATTGCTGGGTCGTATGGTAGTTCTATTTTTAGTTTTTTAAGGAACCTTCATATGCAGCATAGTTTTTAAAAATTATTTCTTTGTAGTAATTATGTTGCTATATGAATAAGCTATAATTTATCTAATGTATTGGATGGACATTTTGGTTACTTCAAGATTTTGGCTGTAACAAGTAGTGCCATTATTAACATTCAGGTACCTTTCTTATGTAGCACCTGTGTATGCATTTCTTCTGGGTTTATATCTTTGGGTAGAATTGCTGTGTCATTGGCTATGAATATTTTAGCTTGACTAAATACTGTCAAACTGCTTTTCAAAATAGTTGAACCAATTTAAACTCCTAACAACAGTTTATGAGAATTCCATTTTTTCCACATTCTTATCCACACTTAGTTTTTGTTTTTGCTTTTTTTTAATCTCTTCATTGTAGCCATTCTGGTGATGTTTGAAAATATCTCATTGTAGTTTAAATTTGCATTTCCCTGGTGATTAAAAAAGCCAAGCATCTTTTCATGTGTCTATTGGACACTTAGATATCTTATTTTGTGAAGTACCTATTTACATTTTGCCTATTTTTCTACTAGATTGTCTCTCTTTTTATTATTGATTTTTAGGTATATTTATATATTATGGATACCAGTTTTTTTTGCCAGGTAATGTTGCACGTTTTTCTCCTACCCTGAAGTTGCCATCCTTTTTGTATCTTTTGATGAACAGAGAGGTTCTTGATCTTAATATAAGCCAATCAACATTTTCCTTAGGGTTAATGATTTTTTTGGTCCTGCTTAAGAAATCTTTGCTCACCTCTAGGTTATGAATGTATTCTCCTGTATTTTATAGAAGCGTCATTGTTTTTTCTTTCACGTTGAGACCTATAATCTACTTAGAGTTGATTTTTGTAGATGGTGTGAGGTAGGGAGTCATAATTCATTTTTTAGATGCATATATAATTGGCTCAGCACAAGTTATTGAAAATTCTTTTCACTGTGGTGTCACCTTTTTCATAAATCTAGTGATTGTATATAAAAGACTATATATGAGAAACTTAAAAGCTTTTGCACAGCAAAGGAAACCATAAACAAGATGAAAAGACAACCCTCAGAATGGGAAAAAATATTTGCAAATGAAACAACTGACAAAGGATTAATCTCCAAAATTTACAAGCAGCTCATGCAGCTCAATATCAAAAAAACAACAACCCAATCCAAAAATGGGCAGAAGACCTAAATAGACATTTCTCCAAAGAAGATATACAGATTGCCAACAAACACATGAAAGAATGCTCAACATCACTAATCATTAGAGAAATGCAAATCAAAAGTACAATGAGGTATCACCTCACACCAGTCAGAATGGCCATCATCAAAAAATCTACAAACAATAAGTGCTGGAGAGGGTGTGGAGAAAAGGGAACCCTCTTGCACTGTTGGTGGGAATGTAAATTGATATAGCCACTATGGAGAACAGTATGGAGGTTCCTTAAAAAACTAAAAATAGAACTACCATAGAACCCAGCAATCCCACTACTGGGCATATACCCTGAGAAAATCATAATTCAAAACGAGTCATGTACCACAATGTTCATTGCAGCTCTATTTACAATAGCCAGGACATGGAAGCAACCTAAGTGTCCATCATCGGATGAATGGATAAAGAAGATGTGGCACATATATACAATGGAATATTACTCAGCCATAAAAACAAACGAAATTGAGTTATTTGTAGTGAGGTGGATAGACCTAGAGTCTGTCATATAGAGTGAAGTAAGTCAGAAAGAGTAAAACAAATACTGTATGCTAACGCATGTGTATGGAATCTAAAAAAAAAAAAAAAAGGTTCTGATGAACCTAGGGGCAGGACAGCAATAAAGACGCAGACATAGAGAATGGACTTGAGGACATGGGGAGGGGGAAGGGTAAGCTGGGACGAAGTGAGAGAGTGGCATGGACATATATATACTACCAAATGTGAAATAGATACCTAGTGGGAAGCAGCCGCATTGCACAGGGAGATCAGCTCCGTGCTTTGTGACCACTTAGAGGGGTGGGATAGGGAGGGTGGGAGGGAGACACACTAACACCTATTGTAAAGCAATTATACTCTAATAAAGTGTTTAAAAAAAAAAAGACTATATCTGAACTCCCTATCCTATTCTATTGTTCTGTTTTTCTATTCATGGACCAATATCAAGCTGTTTTAATTATTATAGTTTTATAATGTCTTTCTATCCACACGTATAATTGCTCCAAATTTGTCATTTTACCTAAGTACCATAATAATTATTTTGCTATTAAAGCTGGTAACAACTAGCACTTACTGATGCTTGTTTTATCTCAGTTAATATGTGAATCATGTATCACTTTAGATTTCATCTTAGCAGTAATCTGATAAGATGCATTGCCTTTTTTTATAATGAAAAAATTGAGGCCCAGAGGAAGGGTAAGTTGATAAAGGTCACATTGCTATTGAGTAGTGTCACCAAGATTTGCACCCAGGCCGACCTTGCTCTAGAACCTGCTCTTTTATTAACGTAACTGTGTGCCTGGGGTGTGGCCTCAGGTCATTCTTGGTGAATTGGCTATCTTTTGATGCTAGTGTCTGATTTTCAGTCCTAACACTTGTCGGTATTTTTTTCTCTCTCCATGTCGTTAAAAAAGGCCCAGAAGGAAAGTGAACAATGAAGCATTGGATTAGACGGTGTGTCTTTTTAGTGTCGATTTCATACTATTTTTAGGCATGAGAGAGGAGAGAAAAGAATATCCAGAGTTCTGTTAAACCAGGTTTCAGGAGCTGGGAAGAGATGAGCAGCTTTCAAGCCTCTGATCCCCTGTCCTGAAATAGCAGGGGTGGAAGCTTCTACACTGGCAGGAGCTCAGCAGTGGGGGAACTGCACATTTTGTCCTCACTCTCTTTTCCTTTTCACCTCTCCCACCTACAAAAGGTTCTGAACTTTTAGCATCTTCCTACACAGCACCAAAACTCCAAAACCAAGCTATCAAAGAATAGCCGTTCTAAAAATAGAAACTCAAAGGTCACAAGGGTAAGATTTTTCTGCAAAGGTATAAAGAGACATTGCATCTGAGAATTCATGGGTATATTACCCAGACTGACCCTAGAGCCACAAAGAGTTCTAGTTTGAGTTTCCACGCTGTGGATACCTAGTAAGATTTTACAACCGCTCTGGCAGTTTTCATGTATTAAATGCTTTTGTGTTTATGATTTATCCCCTTCTTCCTGTAGCTCAGAATTTTAAAACAAAATGCCCTTTGTGTTAGGCCAGTGCTTATCTCTCTTTCAAAGTGCACCATTTCCAAAGACTGTTGCAGTTGAAATAACTCATTATTTCATGGTAAAAATACTCAAAGTTTGCCTAGTACCTCCAAAACATGTGTCCCTGTATTCACTTGCAAATGGATTCACAGTCTCAGTATAACAAGGGTCATCGAAAGCATGGGACAGAGCTTTTCAGCATGTCAAAAATTATATTTGTCTAAGAAAATTCCCGTGAAAGTGCAGAAATTACATGCATTTGCCTGTGTCATCTTGTCATTCTATCTTTAGTCATGTAATTTTCTTATGTAATGGTCTGCATTAGGTGATATTAATAGATTGAAAGGGGCTGAAAACAAATAACAATTTTCTTATGAAAGGAAGAGTAAATACTAGCTCATCAAACATTTTCTAAGCATATCAAATGCCACTTTGATGCCCTAACACCCTAACTGAAATGTGTAGCCATCCTGTCATTCAAGGAAATAATACTTTAGGACATAAGGTTAAATGCAGGTGTAATCTCCAAGTTCTATAATTATTGATGGATATTAGGGACTTAAAAATACATTACGTGGTGTGTGTGTTTGTTTGTATGTGCATGTGTGTAATGTCTTAGAATCTTAGACTTGGCAGGAACCTTACCAGCCCATTTACAGGTAAGAAACTTGGAGCCCTAGAGCTGAGGTGACCTTCTAAGGTCACAAGGCAGCACTAGAACCCTTTCTTTGTATGCACCTTTCATTGTTTACTTGCTGCACTGCAGTAGCCCTTGTTCTTTGAGCCTCCAATGATGATACTTGCCTCACTTCACATTATCCAGTGAAAAATGGGAACAAATCTACTTTTTTTTTTTAAATTAATTAATTTATTTATTTTTGGCTGTGTTGGGTCTTCGTTTCTGTGCGAGGGCTTTCTCTAGTTGCGGCGAGCGGGGGCCACTCTTCATCGCGGTGCGCAGGCCTCTCACTATCGCGGCCTCTCTTGTTGCGGAGCACAAGCTCCAGATGCGCAGGCTCAGTAGTTGTGGTGCACGGGCTTAGTTGCTCCGCGGCATGTGGGATCTTCCCAGACCAGGGCTCGAACCCGTGTTCCCTGCGTTGGCAGGCGGATTCTCAACCACTGCGCCACCAGGGAAGCCCACAAATCTACTTTGAAAGGCTAAATGCTACATAAGTGTATAGCATTCTTATTTTTTATTTTTAAAACAAAGGTGTGTGGATTATAGAAGCTTTCAAAGTTGGCCTATTTATAAGTGAATTAGATGTCAGTAAATTAATAAGAACCCATTTTACCCTCAGCCCTGAAAATACCTTAATATTCCAGCCTTAAAAGACCAGTAAGTTGATTCTTTTTTTATAAAAGAGAATCTCGTGTTAAAAATAGTGTGCTTAAAAAAAGTTGGTTTTGAAAAAGTCTTGCTATTTTTGTCCCATTGAAAACTTCTCTTTAAATTTCATGTATAAAAATCATTGCCTACAAATTCAACAGTTTTTTTCCTCAAAAAGTGTTTTTATCTTCCTTAAAAAGCAGTAGTAAACCTCCCCCTCTCTGTTTTTGTCTGTTTGTTTAAACCTCTGAATTAAGAACCCTGTTCATGAGAGTCAGGCCATCCCTGTGAGCTAATAACAAGCTCACGTTTATCCCTGGGATGGCCTGGGCCAGGGTCCACTTGCTATATGATGAGAAGCATCATAATCCTGTTGGCTCACACTTGCATTGAGCTTACTCCCTGTAGGCGCTGTTCCCTTTTAGTCCCCACAGCCACTTGATGAAGTTTATACCATTGTTGCCCCCAGTTTACAGATGAGAACACTGAGACACTGGCAGATGAAATGACTTGCCCAGGTGACTCAGCAATAGGCAAAAGAACCAGGATTTGAACCGCAGCAGCCTGGCTCCCAGCATCTTTGCCCCTTTTCCACCATCATGAACTCTTGGGCGAGCCATTTTGCCTTTCTCACTACTCTTACCTGCAGAATAAAAGAGGGAAACAAATCAGATGCTCTGGACCAGTCCTTCCTGCTCGATCATCCTCAATCCTGAATATCTGCAATTTGAATGTTTTTGAGGAAAACATTAATACTTATTACTTTTTATTTATTAAGTATTAATACTTTTTCCTTGCCTCTAATACAGGAACATCCTTTTAAGGATGTAAAATCCCAAAACATATCAGTCTTTTCATTGCTTCTTTTGTAACATGTCAAGGAACAAATTGTTTTGATTTGCTGTTTGCCCATTCCTCATCCCAGGGGATGAGTCTCAAAGAATCTTAGGATGATGGCAAAGCCATCCTCATGTGGAGGTTGAAAACACTGGCTCTGGTGTAGAATGTTGGGTGTGATTCCTGGTCCTGTCACTGCAACAATGATGGGCTTTGGAGCCAAGTCGACCTGAGTTTGAATCCCAGCTCTGCCACTTGAAAGCCATGTGACCTTGGACAATTTTCTAACTCTCCTATTTCTAATTTTATAAAAAGAAATTGATGTTATCTTCCTAGGGGCTTGATGTAATAAGTAACAGTAATGGTGCCTGGCATGTGGCTGGTGACAGTGGCATGGCCATTGTTGGTACTGTCACATGGCCAGGTGTTGTCCCTCAACAGGTGCTGGCTGTGCACTTATTGTGAGCCCCACTGGACTGCAGGTCAGGATGCTGGTTTCTGTTGAAGGAGGAATCCAAGGAGATCTAGGAGTGTGGGTGGAGAAATTAACTTTCAAAGTAGCAATCACAAGGAAATGCCCTGAGCTCTTGATATCAACTAAGGCAGGAAGCTGCTGCTGTGTCAACTAAACCGTGGGTTTCCAATGCTCCTTTGGAGCTACCTAAAAAAAGGCTCATGATGGAAGGCTTAATTTCTCCAAGTTTCACCTTTCTTATATATACAATGAGGTTAAGCATCATGCCTACCTCCTGGGTTGCTGTGAAGATAACGTCTGTAGAGCCCTTGGTGAGTTATACACAATCTTCTGTCCGTGTCCCCGCCCCCATCCCTATTATTAACGATGTTGTTTCCCTCCCTCTTCACCCAAACAAGAGACGGGCTTGTTGGGCTCAGTTTTGTTTGGCTAGCTCAGCTCCAGTAGTCCCCTAAAACTTTAACTAGGGCATAAAGTACACATATAATCTCACACTAGCCCCCAAAAAGATACTGCCATAATGTGATTAATAATGAGGTTTTGTATGGCGATAGTGGTTTAAAGTGCTTCTGTAGACTGGTAAATTTTATTGCTTCAATGCTTATGAAAGTGACAGCTCATTGCCTAGGGCAGCAAACACATAATCCTGTGTTTACTTTTCAAGTTCCTGAAATAGCTTTGTGTATCTGGTCAGAACTTCACTTTTGCCATCTCTACTGGTAATGAGCTGGAGTGGGATGACTTATATGTTCTTGCCTCTAATTTCTGAGATGGAACAGGCTTGACTAAGAATTGGAGGAATCAAAAAACAGCCTATGTTCCTGGAAACAATATGCTGGCATGACATTCATTGTTACCACCACCGCCTTTCTCCAACTTTTATCCTTTCAAAGCACTTTCCTGTGAATCGTGTCATTTGAGCCTCTCCATAGCCTATGGGGAAGGCAAAGGAGGTTTCATTTCCATTTTTTAGTTTAGAAAATCAAGGCTTAGAAAGGTGAAGTGACTAGCTTCTTATTGTCATGGGCTGGACTTGATCTCAAACCTTCTGCCCTCAGACCCAAACCTTTTCTGCATGACTGCAAGCTGCTGCTAGCCTATGCCCTTACCTTCTCTGGAAGAAAACAGCATTTACTATGATAAAGTGTGAAGATAGAAGAGGATTGTGTATAAGTGTGTCCCTACCGAAGCAGAGCATGTCCTCATAGGTTTGATCAGGGTTCACTCACCAGGGGCCTTCACCCGAGGATCCTCTCTAAGTAGAATTCATGTTCAGCTACACGGTGGGCACCAGGGTCTTCCCCAAGTACAGAAGTTCTCTGCTGTAAACCCTACTCCCGCCCCACTCCATCCTCCTCTCCGGGGCTTCCAGAGCTTAAAATTCTATCATTTGGGGTCTTGAAGACGAATTGGTCTTTAAATAGATTCCAATTAAAATCAGAATTCTTTCACTGTAAGTAACAGCTTATATTTAAAGAAAAAAAATTTAGAATCTTGTTTTGGGGGGTCACAAAGCCTACTTCCTTGGGCTCCAGTGTCCTCATCCCTTAAGACATGAACAGTAAGACGCGTTCTAAAGATCAAATGAATGTACGTAAAAGGGCTATAAAAATGTCAGCTTGACAGAGAGCTGAGAAGGAAGGGGCTGGTGTACTGGTCTGGGAAGGAAGAGAGAGGTGGCCATACCTAGAACTCAGAGCACTGGGTCTGACCATTACAAAGGAAGCTTTGTAATGGGGTGGCTTGAAGGCAGTCTGACTGACTTCAGGGTTTGGTCCAGGACTGAACCAGTTGCAGCCTTCAAAGCCACTTGGGTTGCTTTGACCTCCAGCCATCTGTGTCTGAGAATGTAAAACAAATGGTTAATGGTGTCTGAGGTTAATGATCTCAAATATCCCCTACTTAATGCCATAAGAGGAAAAAGGGCCCCCTGGAGAAATAATCAAGGATGCTATTTTCAAAGTTGCAATTAATTGTGTATTTGGGAAAACTCATCTTCTGCCAGTTATTCTATTGAGAAATAGGAAATTAAGGGTGATGGAGGAGCTGTGACTGACAGGGCAGTTTGAATAACCTTTATAAGGTCAAGAAGGCAGATGCAGAGCCCATATTCAACACCAGGGATCCTGGACCAAAGCCATAATGATCATATCATGGAGTGAGTTAGGAGCTCACTTCCTGCAGTCAAAATATGCGCCTAAGGGTAGGTCTGACCGTCTGACCTTAAACTGTGAAGTTTCACGGTGACTACCCTTTGGTTGCCTTTTCAAAATGCCTTTTTTTTTCCACTGTGGCTTGAGCCAAATATGCCTCTCGTCATCTCCCTTTGGAGCATGTGTCTGTATCCTCTCATTTCCCTTCTCAGACTTCCTCCCTTCTTTCCCTCCTCTTTCCTCCAGCTAGTGAGACCTGCAACGATTTCCACCCGATGTTCTTCACCCACGACAGATCCTTCGAGGAGTTTTTCTGCATCTGTATCCAGCTCCTGAACAAGACATGGAAGGAAATGAGGGCAACCTCTGAAGACTTCAACAAGGTAAGGAGAATCTGAAGCAGAGACAGAAGCTGCCTGTGTCCCCGGTGGAGGCCCACCCACCTTTGCATGGTCCCTTCGCTGGGTGTGGGAGGAGAATGAGGACGACTGTGATTTGAGGTGACATTAAGGATGGAGAAAGAAAGGCATACCTGTACAGACGGGAAGCTGTGTGCCAGCGATGCTCTTATCTCTCTAGGGATAAGCTTGGAGCAGCTTTGTTCCTTCTGGCTTACTAAGCAGGGGCCACCAGCAGAGACCCTTTCTTGAGAAATATTGATAAGATGAACTTTTTCCTCTAAAGGCCTTGGTCCGGGATGCCTTGTTACTACAGATCTAGTGGGGAAAATGCCTCCACTCCACCTGTGCAGGTGGCTGCCAGGGAGAGAATGAGATGAGGAAGGCTGCTGTGGTCACTTGGTTTCTTTGTGGGTTATGGCTGTGTTGAGATAACTGCCCTTTGCTCTGTCACAACGAGTATTAAAACGCAAGACCTCTTTCAGGGAGTTGAGTAAGTTTATATGGAACACGTCCTGGTTTACAGAAAGCATTTGGTTTTTTTGAAGAGTGTGAATTTCACATTCCTGTTTGTGAGTGAATGTTGGGTGGAGAGAAGAGTGCTGACCAACTTAAAGGAAGCGGAAGCACCGTGTACACTTTTCAAGATAAACAAAATCTTTATCCTTAGATCAAAGCCTTGTTAGCAATCATGACATGGCTAGTAATAACTGATGGTTGGGACAGGTATGCTTAGGTCTTTAATCATTCTGGTTTGCTACTGTATGTGACTCTGGGTTTGGTTGGCCCCATCACCCATGCCTGCTGACCTGGTACTGGAGACATAACTGTTTCTAAGAGTCTAAGTGTCTGGTCTCACAGTCATCCCGTGGGGCCTTCATGGGTTTGTGCTTGGGGCATAACATGATATCTGAATTCCAGCATCATTTGATGTTCTTGTTGGTCTTTGCCTCCCAGTCCTCTTTTTTCTGAACTTATATCTGGTCCTTCTTTTCCACTGTATTTCTGGTCCATGGCATCTTGAACCAATATTGGTTAAAAAGAAAGAAAACTGGGAAGAGGACACTCTTCCCCAAGCCTTCCCCAAGGCTAGAACCTGACAGTCTCCATCAGTATAATGATCTTACCTGCAGTTGTAGCAGAGAACGCCATTCCATCCCAGTCATCCTGAGCCACCTATTCAGTTCTTTCTTTTCCGTTTTTGTGAATCTGTTGCATGTTTTTCATTTGTGGTTACCATGGTTTTCGAGTATCATAACCGTATCGACTTGCTTTAGGCTGTAAATTCAAACACATTCTGAAAGATCTACGTTTTTTACTCCCCTCCCCGACAATCTGTGATTTTGATGCCCTATTTTACATCTTCATGTTTATCCTATTGCTGTTCATTGTGGTTATAATCACTTTTACAACATTTTTTCATTGTTTTTTACTCTGTGTACTGGCCTAAGTGACCTTCAGTCCTTTTATATATTTGTCTGGGCCATCTATTTAACTCATTGAAATAGGCCCCAGGGATTCCCGTCTGTGGAAAACACTGATCTGTAAATTGCATGCTAGAGCTGCAAGTGTCTGAGCAACTATAGCCAAGGACAGACATGATTCAGGAGCGGAGGTGGAGGAAAGCAGCCCATTAATTCCCTTATGATTGTTAACTGCAACCTCCTAAGTGTACTTCCCTTGATTATGAGGGACTTTGCAGTTCAGGTGCAATTATCCTTGGGAGAGAGGGAAGAAGGAGCACAGAGACCTTTGTTCAATCAGGCCAAAAAAAAAAGGGGAAAGTTAAATCAGTAGTCTCTGAAATTGCTATGGCTACGTTGCTTCTGGATCAGTTCAACTCTTCCTGTACTGCACTGTTTCTGAAAGCCATCCAGTCCTCAGCTCTTGTGTCCTGGGACACTTATTCCTCCAAGAGAAGGAGACTTCACTGACTCTCATGTGTTCTGGCCCTGAGCTATCCATCTGCTGAGGGCATTTCATTCATCCCGCTTCTCCAGAATTACAGAAATCTGCATTTCTGTAAATGATAAAATCAAATATTATCGCTGTTGATCTATGCACAGATAAGATATATACAAAACATTACCAAATCCCTGCAAAGGAACAGCTCAAGGGAATGAGTACTTAGACACTTAATTTCTGTAGAACTTACAAGTTTAGGACATGAAACCCCAAGAATACATACACTGTTAGCAAAGGAAACCAGAGGCCTCAGTCTGGAGTTGCTGAGAGGGGCTTCAGGGAGGAGGCGAGCATGGCTCTCAGGCCCGTGTTATTCATGGTGGCTATGTGCTCGGGTTGGTGGAGATGATATTCTCATTGCGCCGGGTGAGGTCCTGCTAGGTGGTGGCAAGCCCCCCAAAGGGTCATGCTGAAACCTTTTTGTAATTAACTTATATGGCTGCAAAAACTTCCTGCAGCAAGATCTAAGAGCCAGGTTCTAGTACAGTTTCTTACTGTGGCCCTAGTGCCATCTTTTGGCATTGGACAATTGTAAACTAGCTGTGATGTTACACATCTGCTGCCAAGTAGGGATGGTAGTTTATGGCCGTGGGCAGGCAGCTGGAGGCCTGAGAGGCAGAGGGTCCCACTCCACATGTCCATTCATTGGTTAAGAATGGATACCAGAGGAGGATCAGGGATGGGTATGACAAGGCATTTCAATTTTCTACATTAACTATGTTTGCTTTTCTCTTTCTAATACTATGCATGCCTTACTTTTGTAACCAGAAAAGTTTATCAGTGATATACTTTTCTTTTTTATTAATTAATTAATTCATTTTTTTTATTTGTGGCTGTGTTGGGTCTTCATTTCTGTGCGAGGGCTTTCTCTAGTTGCAGCAAGTGGGGGCCACTCTTCATCGCGGTGCGCGGGCCTCTCACTGTCGCAGCCTCTCTTGTTGCGGAGCACAGGCTCCAGATGCGCAGGCTCAGTAATTGTGGCTCACGGGCCTAGTTGCTCCGCAGCATGTGGCATCCTCCCAGACCAGGGCTCGAACCCGTGTCCCCTGCATTGGCAGGCAGGCTCTCAACCGCTGCGCCACCAGGGAAGCCCCAGTGATATACTTTTTATCACGTGTATTATTACTTTCCTAATACTGCTGGAACATATTGCCACAAACTTAGTGGCGTGAACAATACAAATTTATTATCTTACAGTTCCATAATTCAGAAGCCAAAAATGGGTCTCCCAGGGCTAAAATCAAGGTGTCAGCAGAGCTATGTTCCTTTCTGGAGGCTCTTGGGGAGAATTCATTTCATTGCCTGTTCCAGGTTCTGGAAACTGCCTGCATTCCTTGTCTCAATGGCCCTCTTTGTCCATCTTCAAAACCAGCAACTGCAGGTTCAGTCGTTTCCACGTCACTTATCACTCTGATCCCTCTTCTGCTTCCATCTTTCACTTGTAAGGACCCCTGTGATTACATTGGACCACCTGGATAATCCAGGGTAATCTTTCCTATTTTAAGGTCAGGTGATTAGCAACCTCAATTTCACCTGCAACCTAAATTCCCTTTTGCCATAAAAGGAAATATATTCACAGATTATGGGGATTAGAATATGGACATCAATGGGGAGCCATTATTCTGCTTACCATAATGTGTATTTAAGTTGTAAGTACATTAGATTTGTAGCTGTGGGTATCAATTTAAATTAATGAAACATGGACAGATGAGCTTTTTTGTTGTTGTTCTTTTGGCTGGTAGACTAGCATAATACCTGTTGCAGAGTTCTGCTAGTGGTTGCTCAAATTCAGATATAATTATGTCCTTTTTCTTTTATTTCTCTTTTTTGTCTCTTTGGCCTTAACAACAACAAAAAAAAGGACCCTGTGTGAGTTCCTCTAGTTCTATGTGAAGAATGTCTTCTCTGATTTTTTCCTGCTGCCTATCAGCCACCTTTTGCTTTACCAGATAGTAAATTGGGAAAGAGAGAAAAGCTGAAATTTTAATCAGTTCACTTTTCTTCTTGTTATTAACTTGGTAGCAGAAGAGATTGAATTTAGGAACAAATGTGGGTTTGGTGTTACTGGTAGATTTAACGTTTTTCTTGTTTCCTAAGATTGTCCAAATGGGAATTCAGAAGTATCTTAAAAGAGGCCAACATGAGACACAGTTTCTTTGAACTTTCTTGGACATCTTTTCAGGCTTTCACCACTTTGAATGGAAGCATAGATGGTGGATTTGATTGTTGACCTGAGACCCAGGGTTCTGTAAGAAAGGCTTAGCTATCTGCCTTCTTTAGCTCATTACTGGAGAAGCAGTATTCCTCTCTAAAATAGTGATTTTTTCCAACAAACAATATCAGATTCCAGCAGACACAGGAATCTCTTCTACAACCCACCTTGGTGGGGACACTAGTTGGTAGTTACCTAGTGCTTGGTAGTTAATGCTGCTGCTGGAAGTGAGTGTTTGGAAAAGCAGCTGTCTTCCTGCTCCACCAGACCTGGGAAGCAGCAGATGTGATGTTTTTTATTTATTTAAGAGAAGTAGAATTAGAGAGTGGTTAAAATATTTATTCTTGGGCTTCCCTGGTGGCGCAGTGGTTGAGAATCTGCCTGCTAATGCAGGGGACACGGGTTCGAGCCCTGGTCTGGGAAGATCCCACATGCCACGGAGCAGCTGGGCCCGTGAGCCACAACTACTGAGCCTGCGCGTCTGGAGCCTGTGCCCCGCAACGGGAGGGGCCGCGATAGTGAAAGGCCCGCGCACCGCGATGAAGAGCGGTCCCCGCACCGCGATGAAGAGTGGCCCCCACTTGCCGTAACCAGAGAAAGCCCTCGCACGAACCGAAGACCCAACACAGCCAAAAATAAATAAATAAATAAATAAAGTAGCTATAAAAAAAAAATTAAAAAAAAAAAATTTATTCTTTGAAAGGTACTTTCTTACAGTTTCTCAATATAGTAGTTTCTGCAGAGTAATCCATTGATTCAGGCCATTGAGTTTGTATTCTGTGTTTTTGACTTTTATTACCAATATTTCAGAGCATGCATTATTCATTGTCATAGGAAGAGCTAAACCAGAGCTGGATACCTTGGCACGCAAGTGGCCCCATAATTATTTCATTGAAGCCTTTATTTATTTATTTTTAGCATCTTTATTGGAGTATAATTGCTTTACAATGGTGTGTTAGTTTCAGCTTTATAACATAATGAATCAGCTACACATATACATATATCCCCATATCTCCTCCCTCTTGCATCTCCCTCCCACCCTCCCTATCCCACCCCTCTAGGTGATCACAAAGCACCGAGCTGATCTCCCTGTGCTATGTGGCTGCTTCCCACTAGCTATCTATTTTACATTTGGTAGTGTATATATGTCCATGCCACTCTCTCACTTCGTCCCAGCTTACCCTTCCCCCTCCCCATGTCCTCGAGTCATTCTCTATGACTGCGGCTTTATTGCTGTCCTGCCCCTAGGTTCATGAGACCCACTTTTTTTTTTTTAGATTCCATATATATGTGTTAGCATACAGTATTTGTTTTACTCTTTCTGACTTACTTCACTCTGTAACAGACTCTAGGTCCATCCAACTCACTACAAATAATTCAATTTCGTTTCTTTTTACAGCTGAGTAGTATTCCATTGTATATATGTGTCACATCTTCTTTATCCATTCATCTGTCGATGGACACTTAGGTTGTTTCCATATCCTGGCTATTGTAAATAGTGCTGCAATCAACATTGTGGTACATGACTCTTTTTGAATTATGGTTTTCTCAGGGTGTATGCTCAGTAGTGGGATTGCTGGGTCATATGGTAGTTCTATATTTAGATTTTTAAGGAACCTCCATACTGTTCTCCATAGTGGCTATATCAATTTACATTCCCACCTACAGTGCAAGAGGGTTCCCTTTTCTCCACATCCTCTCCAGCATTTGTTGTTTGTAGATTTTTAGATGATTGCCATTCTGACTAGTGTGAGGTGATACCTCATTGTACTTTTGATTTGCATTTCTCTAATGATTAGTGATGTTGAGCATCCTTTCATGTGTTTGTTGGCAATCTTTGTATCTTCTTTGGAGAAATGTCTATTTAGGTCTTCTGCCCATTTTTGGATTGGGTTGTTTGTTTATTTGATATTGAGCTGCATGAGCTGCTTATACATTTTGGAGATTAATCCTTTGTCAGTTGCTTCATTTGCAAATATTTTCTCCCATTCTGAGGGTTGTCTTTTCGTCTTGTTTATGGTTTCCTTTGCTGTGCAAAAGCTTTGAAGTTTCATTAGGTCCCATTTGTTTATTTTTGTTTTTATTTCCCTTTCTCTAGGAGGTGGGTCAAAAAGGATCTTGCTGTGATTTATGTCATAGAGTGTTCTGCCTATGTTTTCTGCTAAGAGTTTTTTTTTTTTTTTCCTCTAAGAGTTTTATAGTATAGTGTCTGGCCTTACATTTAGGTCTTTAATCCATTTTGAGTTTATTTTTGTGTATGGTGTTAGGGAGTGTTCTAATTTCATTTTTTTTACATGTAGCTGTCCAGTTTTCCCAGCACCACTTATTAAAGAGGCTGTCTTTTCTGCATTATATATTCTCCTTTATCAAAGATAAGGTGACCATATGTGCGTGGGTTTGTCTCTGGGCTTTCTATCCTGTTCCACTGATATATATTTCTGTTTTTCTGCCAGTACCATACTGTCTTGATTACTGTAGCTTTGTAGAATAGTCTGAAGTCTGGGAGCCTCATTCCTCCAGCTCCGTTTTCCTTTCTCAAGATTGCTTTGGCTATTCGGGGTGTTTTGTGTTTCCATACAAATTGTGAAACATTTTGTTCTAGTTCTGTGAAAAATGCCATTGGTAGTTTGATAGGGATTGCACTGAATCTGTAGATTGCTTTGGGTAGTAGAGTCATTTTCACAATGTTCATTCTTCCAATCCAAGAACATGGTATATCTCTCTATCTGTTTGTATCATCTTTCATATCTTTCATCAGTGTCTTATAGTTTTCTGAATACAGGTCTTTTGTCTCCTTAGGTGGGTTTATTCCTAGGTATTTTATTCTTTTTGTTGCAGTGGTAAATGGGAGTGTTTCCTTAATTTCTCTTTCAGATTTTTCATCATTAGTGTATAGGAATGCAAGAGATTTCTGTGCATTAATTTTGTATCCTGCTACTTTACCAAATTCATTGATTAGCTCTAGTAGTTTTCTGGTAGCATCTTTAGGATTCTCTATGTATAGTATCATGTCACCTGCAAACAGTGACAGCTTTACTTCTTTTCCAATTTGGATTCCTTTTATTTCTTTTTCTTCTCTGATTGCTGGGGCTAAAACTTCCAAAACTATGTTGAACAATAGTGGTGAGAGTGGACAGCCTTGTCTCGTTCCTGATCTTAGAGGAAATGGTTTCAGTTTTTCACCATTGAGAATGATGTTGGCTGTGGGTTTGTCATATATGGCCTTTGTTATGTTGAGGTAAGTTCCCTCTGTGCCTACTTTGTGGAGTGTTTTAATCATAAATGGGTGTGGAATTTTGTTGAAAGTTTTTTCTGCATCTATTGAGATGATCATATGGTTTTTCTCCTTCATTGGTTAATATGGTTTATCACGTTGATTGATTTGAGTATATTGAAGAATCCTTGCATTCCTGGGATAAATGCCGCTTGATTATGGTGTATGATCCTTTTAATGTGCTGTTGGATTCTGTTTGCTAGTATTTGTTGAGGAGTTTTGCATCTATGTTCATCAGTTATATTGACCTGTAGTTTTCTTTCTTTGTGACATCTTTTTCTGGTTTTGGTATCAGGATGATGGTGGCCTCGTAGAATGAGTAGGGGAGTGTTCCTCCCTCTGCTATATTTTGGAAGAGTTTGAAACGGATAGTTGTTAGCTCTTCTCTAAATATTTGAGAGAATTCACCTGTGAAGCCATCTGGTCCTGGGCTTTTGTTTGTTGAAAGATTTTTAAATCACAGTCTCAATTTCAGTGCTTGTGATTGGTCTGTTTATATTTTCTATTTCTTCTTGGTTCAGTCTCGGAAGGTTGTGCTTTTCTAATAATTTGTCCATTTCTTCCAGGTTGTCCATTTTATTGGCATATGGTTTCTTCTAGCAATTTCTCATGATCTTTTGTATTTCTGCGGTGTCAGTTGTTACTTCTCCTTTTTCATTTCTAATTCTATTGATTTGAATCTTCTCCCTTTTTTTCTTGATGGGTCTAGCTAGTGGTTTATCAATTTTGTTTATCTTCTCAGAGAAACAGCTTTTAGTTTTACTGATCTTTGCTATTGTTTCCTTCAATTTCTTTTTCATTTGTTTCTGATCTGATCTTTATGATTTCTTTCCTTCTGCTAACTTTGGGGGCTTTTTTGTTCTTCTTGCTTTAGGTGTAAAGTTACGTTGTTTATTTGAGATGTTTCTTGTTTCTTGAGGTAGGATTGTTTTGCTATAAACTTCCCTCTTAGAACTGCTTTTGCTACATCTCATAGGTTTTGGGTTGTCATGTTTTCATTGTCATTTGTTTCTAGGTATTTTTTGATTTCCTCTTTGATTTCTTCAGTGATCTCTTGGTTATTAAGTAGTGTATTGTTTAGCCTCCATGTGTTTGTATTTTTTACAGATTTTTTCCTGTTATTGATATCTAGTCTCATAGTGTTGTGGTCAGAAAACATACCTGATATGCTTTCAATTTTCTTAAATTTACCAAGGCTCTATTTGTGACCCAAGATATGATCTATCCTGGAGAAAGTTCCATGAGCACTTGAGAAGAAAGTGTAATCTGCTGTTTTTGGATGGAATGTCCTATAAATATCAATTAAGTCCATCTTGTTTAATGTGTCATTTAAAGCTTGTGTTTCCTTATTTATTTTCATTTTGGATGATCTGTCCATTGGTGAAAGTGGGGTGTTAAAGTCCCCTATTATGATTGTGTTACTGTTGATTTCCCCTTTTATGGCTGTTAGCATTTGCCTTATGTATTGAGGTGCTCCTATGTTGGGTGCATAAATATTTACAATTGTTACATCTTCTTGGATTGATCCCTTGATCATTATGTAGTGTCCTTTGTCTCTTGTAATAGTCTTTATTTTAAAGTCTATTTGGTCTGATATAAGAATTGCTACTCCAGCTTTCTTTTGATTTCCATTTGCATGGAATATCTTTTTCCATCCCCTCACTTTCAGTCTGTATGTGTCCCTAGGTCTGAAGTGGGTCTTTTGTAGACAGCATATGTATGGGTCTTGTTTTTGTATCCATTCAACCAGTCTATGTCTTTTGGTTGGTGCATTTCATCCATTTACATTTAAGGTAGTTATCGATATGTGTGTTCCTATTACCGTTTTCTTAATTGTTTTGGGTTTGTTATTGTACGTCTTTTCCTTCTTTTGTGTTTCCTGCCTAGAGAAGTTCCTTTAGCATTTGTTGTAGAGTTGGTTTTGTGGTGCCGAATTCTGTTAGCTGTTGCTTGTCTGTAAAGGTTTTAATTTCTTCATCAAATCTGAATGAGATCCTTGCTGGATAGAGTAATCTTGGTTGTAGGTTTTTCCCTTTCATCACTTGAAATATGTCCTGCCACACCCTTCTGGCTTGTAGAGTTTCTGCTGAAAGATCAGCTGTTAACTTTATGGGGATTCCCTTGTATGTTATTTGTTGTTTTTCCCTTGCTGCTTTTAATATTTTTTGTTTGTATTTAATTTTTGTTAGTTTGATTAATGTGTCTTGGTGTGTTTCTCCTTGGATTTATCCTGTATGGGACTCTCTGCGCTTTCTAGACTTGATGGACTATTTCCTTTCCCATATTAGGGAAGTTTTCAACTATAATCTCTTCAAATATTTTCTCAGTCCCTTTCTTTCTCTCTTCTTCTTCTGGGCCCCCTAAAATTCGAATGTTGGTGCGTTTAATGTTGTCCCAGAGGTCTCTGAGACTGTCCTCAATTCTTTTCATTCTTTTTTCTTTATTCTGTTCTGCACTATTTATTTCCACTATTTTATCTTCCAGGTCACTTATCCGTTCTTCTGCCTCGTTATTCTGCTATTGATTCCTTCTAGGGAATATTTAATTTCATTTCTTGTGTTATTCATCATTGTTTGTTTGCTGTTTAGCTCTTCTTGGTCCTTGTTAAACGTTTCTTGTATTTTCTCCATTCTATTTCCAAGGTTTTGGATCATCTTTACTATCATTAGTTTGAATTCTTTTTCTAGGTTTAGTTTAGTCTAGGTTCTAGACTGCCTATTTCCTCTTCATTTGTTTGGTCTGGTGGGTTTTTATCTTGCTCCTTCATCTGCTGTGTTTCTCTGTCTTTTCATTTTGCTTAACTTACTGTGTTTGGGGTCTCCTTTTCACAAGCTGCAGGTTCATAGTTCCTGTTGTTTTTGGTGTCTGCCCCCAGTGGCTGAGGTTTGTTCAGTGGCTTGTGTAGGCTTCCTGGTGGAGGGGACTGGTGCCTGTGTTCTGGTGGTTGAGGCTGGATCTTGTCTTTCTGGTGGGCAGGACCACATCCAGTGGTGTGTTTTGGGGTATCTGTGACCTTATTATGATTTTAAGCAGCTTCTCTGCTAATGGGTGGGGTTCTGTTTCTGGCTTGCTAGTTGTTTGGCATATGGTGTCCAGCACTGTAGCTTGCTGGTCGTTTAGGGGAGCTGGGTCTTAGCGTTGAGATGGAAATCTCTGGGAGAGCTCTCGCCATTTGATATTATGTGGAGCCGGGAGGTCTCTGGTGGACCAATGTCCTGAACTCAGCTCTGCCACCTCGGAGGCACAGGCCTGTCACCCAGCCGGAGCACCAAGACCTTGTCAGCCACACAGCCAGGTACGTGGGGAGTTTCTTGCCTTTCAGGAAGTCTGAGTTCTTCTGCCAACGTTCAGTAGGTGTTCTGTAGGAGTTGTTCCACATGTACATGTATTTCTGATGTATTTGTCTGGAGGAAGGTGATCTATGCATCTTACTCCTCCACCATCTTGAAGGTCTCTCGAAGCCTTTATTTTTGAGCGGGGGCAGGGTTTAGGAAAGAGGACGCAGGTGATTTGGCTATTTCAGGTATGGGAATCTCATTTAATGATTTTGTGGCTGACTGCTCCACTTTAAAAATTCAAATAAGGTATACACGTCAAAATCTGTACCTGTGTGTAGCAGCATTTCTCAACCTGCCTATACGTTAGAATCACCTCAGGGGCTTTTGAAAGCCCTGTTATCCCAGTGCCCAACTGCACCACATGCCAATTAAATCCTTGGGGTGGAGCCAATGCTATCGATGAAGAGTTTCACTAAGTTAGATTTGATCACTAAAGGTGAATTGTGTCCATAGAATTACCATCAGTTGACACATGTAACACGTCACCAACTCACGGCATGCATTGATGAAGTAGTGTGTCTGTTGGTCTGCAAGGCCCAGGCTCTAATCCTGATTCTTCTACTCAGGAGCTCTATGCCTGAAAGTTTAAAAAAAAAAACTGTATACCAGTATTCCATCGCTGCCTCTTATGGTGGTGTGATCTTAAGTTGAAGTAATAAATGTAAAAAGACTTTGAGGAAGTAAAATATTGTATGCAGTTGTAAAGTGTTCTTTTTGTATGTAATAAGATAGATCCTGTTTATACAATATGAGTAAATTGCCCTTTTCACAAGAAGACATTTTTTGCCCATTATGTTAAAAAAAAAAGGGAAGAAAAAAAAGTGAAGCTGTCTATGTACCCCCAATTAAGTTCTGAACTGAATTAAACACCTCATTTAACTTTGGCGGAAATAAGGTTTCAGCTTAAAATTTGGCGGTGTCTTTCTCCAAACAACTTTATTAAGTACCTTGATTTTCCACGTGACAAGCCATGAGTAGCAGCCTAAAAATCAGCAGGTCCCACAGTTTTCATGTACTTAATGGCTGGCAAGAGTTAAGGCCTCTCCAGCAATTACCTAGTTGCCCAGACCTCTCCAGGGATGGCTGAGCCTTCTAGATACCATCAAAATATTTGCTCATAGCATTAGTGTTACCTCAGATACTATCAGAATGGGCATTAAAAACCAAGATCAAATGACTTTGCCATGCTTTCAAATTACCAGAACAGAAGAAACTAATGATTTGAAAAATGTAGTCACTCTAGAGTGAAAGCACTATTTTGAAACGTTACCCAGCAGCATAAGAAGCAAAGCACACATGATAGAGTTTATACTCAGGCTCTCAGATGAGAACCCATCCCTTGAAAGAGGAGAGGCTGTGCACGGGGAGAACCCAGGCCCATCAAACAAAGCTGCAGCTGCCTCTGGCTAAGCTACCAGCTTCTTCCGAGTCAATGGGTGAAAATATCAATTCAGTAGGAAGAATCGGAGAGCAGGACACAGGACGGAGGAAACATCCTGAGAAGTCCCCTGGAAGGTTATCCATGGAAAATAACCTCTAACTCGTCACATCTAATGGATTATGGTGTGGTATAGAAAAGGGATTGTTTGAAAGCTCAAAGGCAGGAATCGCATGAATGAAAAAGGGAAATATGTTTGCTCCCCAAACTGCCTCCAGCTTACTGACTTTCTATGCATGCTTTTCAGGGGACAATTAGATATTCAGAAGTCCCCTTCCTAGGCCAGCTCAACCGCGTAGTGGTGCAGAGGGCGCTCTGTTAGCTGAGCTGGCCTAGGGAATGAAAGGTGGTCTGTAACTCTCACCATGAATAAACATGAAGCTCTTCATTTGCATGAGGCAGGTGACTGTAAAATATCTTGGAGCAAGTTGTGAAAGGAGGCTTTGTGCGTCTGTGCCCAGGGGAAGCTGGGGAGGACTCGGCGTTGTTTATCTTCATTAGAATTCCATCTAGTGCTGCTGTTATTGATCTGAACCCGGGCCTGGTGTGGTTAATAAAGTAGGTGTACGTTTTAATTGAAACATGAATATTTAAGTAGAGGAGAAGTCTTTTAAAGGGCCCTCATGTTGTATGAGGTTATCCATTTTTCAGCTGTCTAGGCCATTTACAAGTATTTATTCAAAAAGCTTCTTATGTTTCCCAAAGATCTTTAGGTTTGGCACGAAGGAAATGGAATCTCCTCTGGAAACAAATGTGTCATATGAATTGATTTATTTTTTTCCTTTGATGTATCCCGTTGGAGAGGTAGCACATGGTTTGTGTGTGTGTGTGTATATGTGTGTGTGTGTGTGTGTATGTATGTTTGAGTGTGTTTAAGGTATCCACTGAAGGTAGTGTTACCCTTTTGCATGTAACTTGCCAGTGTCTGTTGGACATAAATCACGGCATGTCCTCATCAATATCAATTATGCAGTCTAGAGACAGTGGAAAGACCAACAAAGAGACGGACTTCACTAATTTATTGTTTTCAAGAGTTATCTTTTTAAACAGACCCCAGTGTCTACACTTTCTAAGAAGAAATGTATTAATTATAAGTAACGGTCCTAGCCAAGACAGGGAGGCTGCTGTGGTGTGAAGCAGTATTTCTCCAACTCTTTTGCATCACAGCCCCATTAAGGAGGTTTTGTAGATATCTTTCCACTAATCACCCTCCTCCTGAAATTTTAATTATGCAGATATGTCGTTATCTGTTTTTATAATGTATGTACCTCTGAGCTTTATACGTTAAAAGACTAAGAATTTTGCTCCTCCAAGAACCAATTTTCACCCCTGGGGGCACTGTCCCCTGCCCCATTGAGAATGCAGGGTGGAGAGGAAAGAACCCAGGCTGAGAGAAGCCGGAGAGTCTGCTGACAGTCCCAGCATGGTCCCTCGCCAGCAGTGTGACCTTGAGCATGTCCTTTAGCTGTCAGGTCCCTTCCCATCTGTAAGCTGAATAGCAATAATAACAATAATGATAATAATAGCAATGGTATTTCCCTGAATCATGGTGAGAATTAGGCCCTCAAAGGTGGGCTTTGTAAATTGCCACATACAAATGGGAGGTGCTGATCTCAACAGACAAATGGTAATTTGCACTTGGTTGTGCAGTATAATTGAGCTGCTTTGATTTCTCAAGGTAGTTAGTCCAAATATCTATAAATATAGATTTCCCCAGACCTCTGTAAGGGGAGCCATTGAAGTTTAGCCGCAAAAGGGGATTTTGACCACAGTGGGGACTAATTTCTATGTGAGGAGGAAGTCCTCTTGTGCAGGTTTGTAGTGGTGAGGGACGCTCTCCCCAGCCTGCCCAAAGATGTACTGCCGGTGATACGGGAGCTTAGCTGAATCTCAGAGGCAGGGCACGCTGATTGTTCAAAAGCCCAGGTCCCCCACTGCCAGCTGGATAACCTTGTGCAAGGGATTCAGGCCTGTCAGTTTCAGATTCCTCATCTGTGAGGTGGGGCAGGAACATTACCACGGCTAGGCAGGCTCTGAGCCCTGGACCGTCTGGCCTGGAGCAAGCACCAGGTGACACAGGACTCTAAATCCCTCTGAAAAAGAAAAGGATACTCATGGCAAAGCTGACGGCAAAACATTTTCAGGCTTTTCCCTCGGATTTAGTGATTAACTTAACAGAATGTCCATCTCAGAGTGCCATCTTAGTGGTCCCAGCTGCACAGCGTCTGTGCAACTTTTATGAGAAAACAGGGATGACCGTAAAGTGGTTCATTTCCAGGAACTGTCCTGGGGTCCTGCCACTAAGAGCCCCTGGGTGTGCCTCCTTATGAAGCGGTTTTATACGAGGATCCTGAGTCATCCAGAAAGAATTAGATTTTGTTGACTCTGTTCTTGTAATTTCCATAAGAAATAGTTAAACTGTTTAAAATCTGTTTAAAAGTTGACTGGTAGATTTAGTTGGTTGAGAACACTGCCAACATGTTTTGCTTTCTCGACATTCTCTATAACTGGAGCATTTATAAAAAATGACATTTACCGAGATTGAGTCTTATGAATAATTTTGGGACAAGCTTGACAATAGTAAATATACATCTTGGGGGTTCCTTTGTGTGCAGGGTCTGGCTTAGGGCTCTTCTTATTACCAAAGTCTTCCTAGAGTCAATGCATCTTTCTCTGAATGTGTAACATGTGCTAAACTTCTCAATTATGAGAAGCAAAGAATCGATAGGTTCTTCTGCTGGACAGCGGTAAGACACATCAGTCCCTTTCTTTTAATATACATATATTTTATTGAATTATAATTGACATACAGTGTCATGTTAGTTTCAGGTATACAACATAGTGATTCGATATTTTTATACATTCTGAAATGACCACAACAAATCTAGTTACCATCTGTCACCATACAGAGTTATATCAATGTTATTGACAATATTTTCTATGCTGTACATTACACCCCCATGTACTTAAGTCCCTTGGTTCAACTGCAGACCATCCCTGAACATGAAAATGATGACAACTCTAAGTTAACTGCTCTCTATAACTCTATTCAATGACTTTTGAAACTTCTTTTCCCTTTTATTAACTACACTTTGGGGTGCTGTATGCACTGCTAACTGGTTCCTATGACCTGAATTCCATATTCCGTGGTGGATTATGTGAGGGATTTGAGAGTGACACAGAAACCATTTTATTAGTATATGTCCAATTAGAAGGAAATTACCTACATTTTAAGTTAGGCATAATGAGATTTAGGCATTTTAAATTAAAGGGCAGATGGGAAGCAGAGTTGGAAAGCTAAGAAGAATACCATTAGAAGGGAAACTCTCAAAAAATTCCAAGTCCTTTTTGATTTAAAAGAAAATATTTATCTTGTAATTGCAAAGCAAATTATGTTAAAAGGGAGTTGAGAACACACTCCTACAGAGGGATGTGCTTCCAAAGGTAGAAAAGAAGTACATAAGGTCGTGTCATATAGGTGCTCCTCTTGCCAACTGAGGGTACCAAATGTTGAGGTGAGGTGGGGGATGGAGGGCAAAGAGGGGCCCTAGATAAACTGAGGACTCAGAATGAGATGGTAGTGTCAGAAGCCATTTGCTAGAACTCCAATACAAGAGGTGGGATAAGTTAGAAGATCCCAAGTGAGATTTCCAAATATCCCCTGCAAAAATACCAGATCTTGGGGGTCGGGAGTTAAAATATATACTTAATTATTTAAACGTACATAATTCAACTTCTCATTTACACTAATTGTATGCCTGTGCAGGTTTTTCAAAATCATGCTTTTAATCTGAACAGTGGTGAATGATGGGTTAAGACTATCCACCTTCATTTTCCCAAACAGGAGCTAAAGCACTCACCTGCATGGTTCAACACCAGATGCTGGTCTGCCCACGCCATCTCCAGGCATAGATATAAGCCACTGAGTCTAACAGGTCAAAAGCAGGAGCGAAGGTTGAGAGACAAAAAGAGGGTACCAAAGTGATGCTCAATTTTACAGCAGTTTCTACAGCTGATTGTTATAGAGAGAAAGATCAACATGGAGACTTGAATTTGAGAGATGAGAATGCCAAACTGCTAGTTTCTTCTTTTCCTGTCCTTCCTCTCTCCATTCTTGCATTGTTGCTGTGTATTTTCCATGCAGTTCTGGTAAAATTAAAAATAATAGTGAGTGCTCAGTGCAGCTATGTGGGAGGAAGTCATTTAGGCAGGTAGTCAGTTCAGATATTATTCCCACACCCGGCCAACGCCTTCCCTAGGAAAGTTCTGAAGCCCCAGCTATCTCTTTTGGCGACAATTCATTCAGATCCCCTTCAGGTGCTCCCTTTGCTCTGTCCTTGTGAATACCCATACCTAGAATTTACCACAGTGAACTTCAATTGTCTGTCAGGTTTCTAGTGAGCAGAGCCTTGCTTTTTCTGTATTCTCGGGATCTACTCAGTATCTGGGATATAGAAGATATTCAGTGTTACTGTCCCACAGCCGTCATATACACAGCATGGCCACATCAGTGGTCCACTTTTGGTTAATAGTGTTACTATCCAACCTAAACTTTAAATGCCGTCCATCCTTTCAACAAACATTATTGTGTGTTCACAACACAGTGGGCACTGCCCCAAGCACCAGGAATACAGAGGTAAACTAGACAGATGGTTCCTGCCCTCATGGAGCTGGCAGTCTGGTGAGTTTCTATTTGGAAGTTTATGGACTAGACCCTCTTTGTGAAACTAGTCAGTGACCAAAGTCACTACAGTCACTGTTAGGTCCTCTGCCTTCTCATCACTGCCTTGGTTCAGATATTCCTCTTCTCTCCAAATCTGGTAGACAGAATGGCTGGTTGCAATTCTTCATTGCTCCATGGGAGTGGTATATCTCCACATCCTTGCCATGACATCATGGTGAGTGAAGTGTATTTCTCCCGCCCTTCAACTTTTGACTTGGTCAAGTGATTTGCTTGGGCCAGTGAGATATTCAGGGATGTGAAGTGAGCAGAGGCCTGCCTATGGCCCGTGTGGTTGGGGTGGGTTCTTGCATTCTACCTTCATCATGAGATGAAGTATATAACCTGAGCAGCCACTACCCCTTCATTGTAGGTCCCAGAATGGGCATATGGACTATAGTTTCCTTACCTAGCCCATAGAATTACAACTTAAAACAGCTACCTTAGCTGACCTGTAGACCTGTGAGTATAAGAAGAGCTTCTTAACTGTTGGGATTATTTGTTACACAGCACTGGTAATAGCTGACTAAGAAACCAACTATTGCAGTAACTTATCTCCCAGCTTCGAAACCTTCCCACTTTCCAAATATCCTCAACACAGATCTGACCATATCATACTTGATTTAATCCACATCTGTGGCTGTCCATTGCCTGCCTTATAAAGTTTCATAACCTTAGCAAGATGTTCATATTTCTCTTCAATTGGCCTAACATACTTTTCCTGCTTCATCCCCATATCTTCACCCTGCACCTGTCCTAAGCTCTGCATATCCTGAACTGCCCATCATTCCTTGCATATGCCATCATGCTTTCCTAGCTGAGGTGTTTGCTCATCCTCCTTCCCTCTGCCAGAAATGTCTTCCTCCATCTGCCTGTTGAAATTCTACTTTAGGATTTTGCACAAGTGCCACCCCAGTAAGATGGTTACCATCTCCCTTTCATTCAGAATGAAATTCTGCCCCTCTGCCTTCACAGCATGGAATTCAAAATTTCTTTTGGAAAATATCTTTGAACTATAGACTAGTAGTTTATTTACAAATCTATCTTTCTAAATTAAGTAAGCATGTCATTGGAAGCAAGAACTATAGCTCTAAATCTTAATATGGTCAGTGTTGTTCTATTCCTAGAGACTATAGGTACTAAGTGTTCTGCAATTCTGCAGAATAAAGGATTTTCTTGCCCCAAATTCCAACAGACCTTATCGAGAAACACTTCTAGACCCTTTTTTCCGAATCTCTTCTTCAGGTGTCAAAACTTTGAGGGAGTTACAAATGGATTTTGCCATTCATTTCTTAAGAAAAATGAAAATTATTTTTCCACATCTGTAGCTTTATATAAGATGGATGGAAGGCCTCAAAGACATAGAACAGTTGCAAAATAAACTGAATTTCTTTTTTCCAAGGAGAGTGGTTGGACACCCTAGTTTAAAAAAAATCCCTCTATTTTATTTTTTCACCTTCACTCATTTCTTATATCACTCTTGGATCTGCTTAATTCACATGCCCTGGCCATTTGGGGAGTACTCTATTTCTCCCTAGTCTTGTTTCCGGGCCACTGGGGAAAATAATGCCAATAATGGCATGTATCCTTTCACAAGATGGCCACCAAGAGACTTTCCAGTGCAGAGGACAGACGTGCCTTCCAGCAGTCCATCCCATTTAGGTGACTCCTGTCTCCCTGAGCACGCCCAAGAAACATGTGCGTGTATAGCATGTCAGATCGTAAACATGAGCGCATCATGCAATTCACAAAAATTGTCTTTTGTATTTTACCTTTACCTCCCAAATTTCTCTTAATTTAGAAAAAAAGTTGCATTCCTCAAGAGTCTCTTAAGAGCAGGAAGATTTGATTCGTGCCACAGTGATTTGTGTGTTTTAAGTGCTGGAGGAAGTCAAGTGCCTGGAACTCTTCTGGTCCCGATTTCCTTATTTCTCTTTCACATATCCGTTTGCGTGGCTTGGCTTGATTCGAGGTGTACGGCATATGGCTTTTTGCCGCTTGAGCTGCCACAGAAGTAAATGTCACTGGCATATAATGCCAGATTTCCATTTTTTGAATCACAGAGCATGGGATTCTGTCTGAAAGCTCCCAGGCCGCTGTGTGTTCTTAAAGCAGAAGCAGAAAAGGATAAGAACCACATCTCAGAGATGCTCTTCCTATTAAAATGTGTCTATTGCGATAAGAAGTATATATAAAATGGAGATGCTGTTGCCCTCAAGTGTGTTAGAAAAAGCTGCTTGGCTTGTTTTATGGGGCACTGGGCAACCCTGGATATTTGTTCCAAGCCTCAACTAGGCAGATATCAGTCAGGAATGTAGAGCTGTCTTTGAATTTTTTCAGGCAGAGAAAATTCAGTGGTGCACATACCAGAAAACATAAGACTGTGAATAAAAGATATTGATGGTTTTTTGATGCAGTTTACCAAAATTTTGTATTCATTAAACTTTCAAGTTATAGAGCTCTTTAGGACAGACTTGGCTGATGAAAGAGCCCAGAAGCTGCCACAGACCTAGCCTGAGCCTTGGCTTCCCACCTCCCCCTCCTCACTGCCCTCACCACCTCACTCCCAATCCCCTCCCATGGCTGAGGAATCAAGAGGAGGGTTTGGAAATTCACAAAGAAGCAAGAAGTTCAGTCAATAAGTTCAATAAGTCAAGAGCATTGACCCTGAACCCAGAGTGGGATTCAAACCCTAGTGCTGGGTGATCTTTGGCAGATTAATTACCTTGCTCTGTTTCTCAGTCTCTTCATGTGTGAAATAATATAGTTGGAACTTAATATAGTTGTCGTTAAGGGTTAAATGAGCCAATATGAACCTGCTCATATGAAATGGCCAATATTTGACCGTTTCTTAATTGCAAAATTGAAAATTCTGTATGGTTTATCCTAATAAAGCACTTGGGCCATTCCCATGAGGATTACACGATGCTCCAGACGAGGTGTAGGAGGCGTGGATTCTAGTCCAGTTCTGGCTTTAGTTTAGTACATGACCCTGGGCGGTTCTCCTACACCTGCACTCAACACCTCTTTCCTTTGTAGACAGAGGTGGCACCTGAGACGATTCCTCCCTCTGTGCTTTGAATTCTCTCGCTTCTCATATCTGCTCCAGGACTCTACTCACTAGTCTCCTTTCTAATCCTCACATCATCAATCTCGTCCTCTTGGGTGCTGTCTTCTCACCAGGATAAAAATGTACTCAAATCTCTTGCATTTTAAAAAAACAAATAAATAACTCCTTCTCAATCCTCTCTCCATCTCAAGCCAGGTTTCCTCAAATAGTTGCCTCTATGTACCATCTCTTTTTTTTCCTTGCCATTAGCTTATTAATCCACTTCAACCTGTCTTCTGCCCTCACTAAAAATATAACTCAGTAGAAGGAGAGAAATAGGACTCTAAAAAGCACTAAATTATACTGTCAATACTTGAAAACCTCTTCAGCCACAAAAGCCACCAGTTTTGACAAAGTCAAGAATGACCTCTGATGGACATTTTAAAATCTCTGTCTTATTTGCCTTCTTTGGAGCACTTGACCCTGTTAGCCACTCTCTTCTTAAAAACTATCTTACTGTGGCTTTGGAAATGAACACATACACAAGATACATACATGATACGCTATACATATTAAAGGAAGAAATAAAATAATTATCATTGTTCCAGTTACTAGTGATATTTTTAGACAAAAAATTTTTTAAGGTAACTAAAAATATAACAGCTCAAGGAGAGAAATATGACTCTAAAATGCACTGATCCACATTTTGAATACTCGAAAACCTCTTTAAAGATGTAATTTCTAAAAGGCAAGTGGAGATTGAGAGGACTCATTGAGTTCTTCTAATTTAAGACTGGAAAGAAGTTACATTGTTACGAATCTCTGTTCTGATAAAAAAGACATCAAAAAAATTATAAAAATAAATCTTTTATCCCTTACTCCTTTATAGTTATTGGCATCCTCCCTCCTCCCTTTTCATTTTCTTCTCTTCACCTAAAAATCTCTCCGGTCCTATTTTTTTCACCCCTGTTCCTCTTTCAAGTTCTTTACAGTCTCTTTTGTTCCCTGCATGGCCAAATTTTCCAAGAGAGATTGCAGTCTCCTTGCCCACCTCCTCCACTCACTGTGGTCTGACATTCACCCAAGTCCACCTACTGAGACTGCTGTATTTAGGTCAGCAGTCACCGCCTGAGTGTCAATCTGACAGCCTGTTCCCTATGTTCATCCTATTCCGTGGCCCTAAAGCCTTGGCTCGTGTCCCCACCTGTGCTTCCTGGGATCCTCTCCATTCCTTGACTCCCAAAACACTGAGACCACCTCTCAGTGACCCCATAAGCATAGGCATTCCCCCAGGCCTTCTTCTTGTTTCTCTCCTATCACTTCCTCCTCCCTACCCACAGCCTCTCATCTTCAATCATCCATCGACTCCGCGAGTGGCACCTTGTCTCTTAGACTTGTAGCCTTGGAATGATCCCTGGCTCTCCTCACCTCTTCTCCTGCCAGGTCCCCAGATCCTATGGATCCAGCAGCGTATGATAAAGGGTCATCTGGCTTTAACTGCTCTTACCCTGCTTCCTGCCACCATTACCTCTGGTGGAGACTGTGTTTGTCTTTTAATGTTCTCCCTGAATCTGGACTCAGCCCACCTATAAGTCCTCTTTCCCCTAGCTGCCAGAAACACGCTTCTAGAACACAAGTCTTCTAACAACACATTCATACTCAAAAACCTTCGGCTTCCTCTTCTTACAGCATGATAGCAAAAGCTCCACTATTCTATTGCGAACCACTTTTCTAAATGAAATGCTGATTGCACCCTGCAAAACACCCCCTACTAACCTGTAATTAATCATATTGATGGCTCCCCAAGCATGCCTTGCACATCCAAGTCTCTATCTTTACCTATGTTCCCTCAACAAGGAAGACCCTTCACTTTTTCTGTTGAAATTCTGCCCATCCTTTCAAGGCCCAGCCCATGGGTTCTGCAGAGCCCTTCCAAGGAGGCATAATTAATTTTTTTCTTTTAGGTGCACTTTCTTTTTCCCTTTCTTGTATCACTTAACATGCTTGGCCATACCTTGAGTTTGAAAACTTCTTTTAGCCAGTTAGCTTGCTTCAGACAGGTCCCTTACCACCCCTTATCCCATCTCATGGCTACTTTGAGGCAACACTGTGGAATCCTGGAAGGACCCATTGAAAACCATGGTCTTGGATTATAGTTAGTTACCTGCACTCTCTCCTTCTTGACTCTACTCCTGAGAATAAGGACAAATTCTGCCTCATCTTTCTATCCCAAGGTGCCTACCAAAAATTATACAGTTGCTCAACAGACGTTACATGGATTGAATCTTTATCCTCCCACTAATGGAAAAAAAGAAAAAAGCTGATAGTGTTTATTTTTTTAATAAGATAATCATGTTTTAAAATGAAAAAAAGCACATCCCAGAACAAACTTTGCAAACTGTAGAACATTTTCATTCTTAAGTGAAAATTATTATTGTGTGGCTACAATGATACAGGAGAAGGAGTGATAGATACTTCAGAGTGACAATTTCTTTCTGGACCAGGAAAAAAATTAAGGCACTTCCAAAAAAAAGAAAAGAAATTCTGTGTGTGTGTGCCTTAAAAACACCTTTAGATTTTGTTTTGGTGGTATTTAGTGCCTGAAACAGCCAATTGATTTTTTGTGCTGGCTTGCGCTCCTGCACAGAGACCAGGGCCTGAGATGCTACAAACACATTCACAACCCAAACCAGGCTGTGGCTGAGCCTGGGAGGCCTAGCCTCCAGTTGTTTGTGAGGTTGATTACCTCCCATCCTTCCCTAGCTTTTTTATATGGGTGGAGGACCTGGAGCTCCCTCTGCAAAAAAGAAAGGAGGAATTGGCATCCCCAGTGACATTAAAGGGTCCCTTGCTACCATTTTGTTGGCAGAAACCTTGACATTTCAGAGAATTTTAAGAAACAAATTGGGACAAATTTCCTGTTGGGAAATTCACCAACAATTGATGACCCTCATTTATAAAGCCATGCAATACAATGCAGCTATTTAGAATCAGAGACATTCCAGCGAGAAAGCGAAAGGTCTGTGTATAGATGTTCATGTCATTGTTATTTACAGAAGCAAGAAAATGAAAATTAAACCAACAATTTAACAATGAGAAGATGATAAATTAATTTATGGCCACATCTATTTATATGTCAGATTTTTCAGTCGTTTAAAATGACATTTGTGAATAGTATTTAAATATAAGAAAATATTTTTTAATATTATGTCAAATGTAGTGAGGGAGCAGGATGCAACAATATATCTTAACCAAGTAAAACTACAAACGAAAAAGCTTTTAACATGAAATTTGAATGATTTTAACAATGGTTTCTTCTTCACGGTGTGATTAATTGTAATTTTTTTCTCTTTTATTAAGTTTATAATGTTAAGCATGTTCTCTACTGAGCATGTATGTTCTTACAGTCATATTTTAAAAGACAACTTTAAAGTATGGGGGTACAGAGCTCTCACTAAGCTCCAGTTGTAGTCTGTTAAGTGGTACAGGTCTAGAGGGAATTCTTTGACCTCAACACCCCACATTATAAATTCAGGCTAAGTTTGTTTAGTCTTCCTTAAAATAAAGCATGGGGTTGAGCCAGCTGTGCCAGCTGAGCCAGTGCCCTGCATCTTCAACCTGAAGTTGATTGGTACTAAGATCAAAACCCTCTGAGGCTCCAATTGAGGAAGACTCATTAACTGGAAAAAAGTTCTGAGCAGATGTTACATCCTTGAAAAAGTGAGCCAGATCACAGACAGAGCGGGTCCCAGCACCTGGGCTGCTTATAAAATGGGTTTGCGAAGGGGGGGTTTCCAACTGCTTTCCAGTGCACCCTCTTCTCTCTGAGGCTGGGGATGCAGGAGTGGGAGGAGGGAGGAATGGGAGAAAACATGAGATGAGTCACTGAGATGTTTTCAAAGATATCCTCATCTCATAACTTTATCCATGATGCTGGGTAGAATGACAGAGAAGTACTCAGAAGGATTTTATCACTTCCCTAAGTGTAAAGGTTTGCAAAAAGATTTTGTATTTTTTGGCTAAGGTATCAGAGACATGTAGAGATGGTATTCCTAGTGTTGTGTGAATAAATCTGACTCTAAGGAGTTCACAGCATTGGGCATAGCCCTGGAAAGAGATAATTACAAAATAACGTGGCGTGCAATAGCAAAAGGCCATACGTTGTATGAAAGTAATTCAAAGGAGGAATTATATAGGAGAAGGACTCTACTTAGGAGGGTTTTAATGTATGAATAGAAGCTTACCACGTGAACAGAAGAGAATTGACTGGGAAAAGACATAAAATAGAATGAATACATCAAGAGAAAACTTAATAAATGGAGCTCTCTTGCTTTCAAGATTTTAAGGTTGTATTCTTGGGTTCCCAAGACTTGAAAGAAAAAACATGAAGAAACATGTGAAAGCACATTATCAGTACTTCCTAAACATTAGTTGAATGAGTGGAGGCCCAAATTCCTTACTTAAAAACTGGACTTTTTTGGTGAAAGATATTTTTTCAGTGTATGTACAGAACAACTGAGATGTCTGACACACAATAGATTCCCCCAAAATATAAACAAGAGCACTTATTCATGGTTGAACATATGTCATTATTTGAAATATTTGCTTCACAATTCTCATGCTTGTCACTGCATTAAGAGAATTATGGGCAATGCATTTTGGAAATCATATTTCGTATTTGCCGTGGGATGACTTGGAGGGAGAGCATTTTTGCATTTAAAATGGATTGATTATTGCCCTTTGGGTCCAATTTTTATTTATATTATCAAATTAACTCTTTCCTGCAATTACTGGCTTTAAAAATGCAGGCCAGTACTGATCAATAAAATAAAATTATACTTTGGTCTGAATTTAATTGCTGCACATATTAGGTTGCAAAGCTCATTCTTTGTGAGAGTTGGGAATAACCTGTTAATATCATTTGCCTAGGGGTCATGGTTCACATTAAAAAGCTTTCTTTAATTGGAAGTAAAATAGAGAACAATTTGCAAGCAATCTGGCTCTGACAAGCTGATGATATTGAAGGACTGAGATTAAAAATAAGCCTGTCCTTGTGGTGGCAATGCCGGTTTGCCGTGAGTGGTCACACTCTGAGTTGGTTTCCCTAGAGAAGCACTGGGTTATTGCTGATATTGAAGCACTGGGCACATGGTTGTAATGCGACTGGCTTCTGACAAAGACAGCTTCTTTATCAAGGGACAAAGTAAAAATAACTGAGTTCAAACAGAACTCAGCCTAGAATTTCATACGGTGACCCCCTTGGTCCTGTGGGTGTCCTCAGCTTGTGGTTTCATACCTGGCTCTGTACAGACCTCTTGGACCTTCTTCCAAGCCCTCAGACTCTTCTGCTTCGCCCATCCCCTTCCACATCAGATCATGACCTCTTGAAATCTGACAGACTAAATCTCTAGTGCCTTCCTCTTCCTCCCTCCTTGCCTGAATAAACCGCATCTACTTATCTTCTTGATCTTCTTGGCTTCCCTCTTGCCCAGCAAACCCTCTGTCCTTCCCCTTCATCCCTGGCTTACCCTGTTCCATTGCAGTGTAATGCCTGTTATAACAGGAGACCAGGACACATCGTTTATCTGTGAATCTGTAAGCAGAAAGAGCAGAGAAAGTGAGGGCATCAAATGTCAACCATTTGATGAAACAATAGATTTAATCTCTACCGACTGCAATGAAATTGGTCCTTTTATTGAGAATATCAGAAACTAAATTTTTTCTCAAAAGGTAGAATTATTTGCATGTGAAATTCTATGTTTTTCAGAACTGAGAGAGGTTTACTTATGCATTAGATCTGAAAGTCAAGAAGAATGTGATGACAGCCCAGAAGCACCCCTTTTCCTAGTGATGAAGAAACTGTTTCCCATTTTGCATCGTCTAAAGAATAACCTACCATTGGCCCAGTAGCTTTTTGCCACCATATTGCCAGTGGACATGCTTGGCAAGGCTGAGCTGAGGATTTTGGCATTTTCATTTTTCCTTTTGGCATGATTTTTCATCATCCTGCAATTCTGGAATGCGCTTCCATAGTGTACTTGAAAAATTTGAGCTGGCAAGACCGTAAGCTTTCAGAATTCACCAACTATTCCTTTAAAGGCAGTCAGAATTATAAGAGATGCATCATATTAGGCCTTGCTCTTCTGGCCCCCACGGTCTTCTCAGGTCAGCTCATTCCATTTGGTCCAGTCCTTCACACCCCAAGGACTTGTAGACCTTGACTCTCCAACCTTATGAGTGCAAATCATGGCCACCACCTATCACAGGTCTGTACTCTGGAAGAGGAAAGAAGAAATGCATGGGTTGGAGACTTGTTTATAGATGGGTTTGCATTTCGTGGATCTGGTTTTATTTCAGTGTTTGTAGGTTTTGCTTATATTTTAGGCATTTTAAAGGGAAATACAAAAATAGCAAAGTTCAGGGACATAAACTTCTTCATACTAATGCCTCATAATGTGAGTTACAAAATATAACGCGGTCTTAGGATGCTAGTGCGACTATCTCACCTGCTCTAGACTCCTTACTTATGGGAGTCCTGAGGCATGGTGCAATATACTGCTCATGGTGCTTCACAGACACACACCTGACTTTGAATCCTGAGTCTACCATTTACTGGATGGCAACAGTAGACATTCTACTTAAATGTCACGGATCTTAATACCCTTTTTGGAAAACAGGCTTTATTATGATATTGGCCCGTTGTAGGTTCTGCATATGCATTTGCTATTATTTCTCTCATCTTTCCATGGATGTTGAGGCTACGTCACATAGAGCTTAGCATCCTGGGACCTAAAGATACAGACATTATAACAGGCTTTGTCAGTTCTGCTTATGATCACCTCATCATAAAGATGAGAAAAAGAGAAGTGGCTGTCTGTGTATGGGGATTTGTCTATGGAATGTTCTTATGATTATCTCCCCTTGGAGATAAAAAGATATGTAAAAGTTATCCAGACCATGTTTAGTTGAGGTTTTGCATATGTTTTCGTTTTAAAATACACCATGTAAAAAAATCAGAGCTAACTATATACTGGCCAACCCAACCAACTAGAGAAACATCTCTCAGTATCTCTTGAATGAAATAAAGCTACAGAACAGACCAACAGTAATTACACTTCTGACCTATTAGGGCAGAGTCCTTACTTCTGACCTCACACGCTTGCAGAATATGGTCTGGTCCAATCTGTACTGGGACTGTTTCTGTTAGACAGGGTAGAATTGAAGTCAGTGTGTGGGTGTTCTCACAGTAGGGAGAGGGGGGTGCCTTAAGAAGGCTAAGATGTAGTTGGAGGTGAGCCTTGTGCATTATGCACCCTACTTGTTCGAAATTTACTTGTAGCTCAATTTGACCCTAAGGACCTCCCTCCCTCTTAAGAATGAATCAACCAAACAAAAATGGGACTCAATGTGGCCATGTCATGAATTAAGGAGGTCATTACCATCACATTCATTGCCAGCAATGAACATGAATCCTGACGAAATGGATTCCCAGCTTGTGGAAGTAATCTCTTTGGGACCAGGAGTTGGCAAATAGAAGGATTTGCTATTAGTGCCACCTCTTTATAACTCAGTGAGTAGAATCTTCTTCAGCTCTCTTTTAAATGCCCAATATAAATGATGCTCATTTTAGTTAAAACCTGTAGGTAGACTAAGGAAAATGCAGACAGCAAATTTAGAAATCACCCCACAATAGTCACTATATTTTCTGATCCCAAAATATATTGTCCCCTAATGTAATTCTTTCTTGAGTTGTATATTTATTTTTAAAGCATTACAAAGTTATATGACTTACATCAAATTTGGTAATAATACATTTAATAAACCATGTTTATGGAAAAGAATAGAATTTAATTAGCTTGAATCTTTCCCTAAGAAAATGCTGGATAAATGGTACTGGCAGTGCCTACCTGGAACGGAGCAGAGAGTACAGGCTGTAATGTGGAGGTGAAATGGAAAGAGATTTCTTCTGATTTTATTCAGATGCCCCGGCATGATTACTTCTCCCTGAATTTTCCAGATATTTGGTGCTGTGATTCCCTTCTCATGTCTGTAGACAGCACATAATAAATCTGAATGTGTTCGGAAGCTTGATGATACACTACCAACAATACATTTTGAGCCTCCAGAGTGCAAGTCCATTAAATGTATGCTTCATACCAGTTCCTGGGGACTTGACAAGCAGAAATTCAAATACCAAGCCGATAAAACCCAGGTTTCCCTGTTTTTTGAGGTCCAGCAGCAGCTCTCTTTTTTTTAATTGGAGTTGATTTACAATGTTGTGTTAATTTCTGCTGTGCAGCAAAGTGATTCAGTTATACATATGTATTCTTTTTCATATTCTTTTCCATTATGGTTTAGAACAGGATATTGAATATAGTTCCCTGTGCTATACAGTAGGACCTCGTTGTTTATCCATTCCCTGTATAACAGTTTGCATCCATCAACAGCTCTCTAAGCTTGTATATGCTCTTTTCATTACATAGCCTAGAAAGAGAAGAATACCCAATAATGGCCAAGTTAACTCACCCAGTCTGTGATCTCAGTAACAAAACTACGAGACAAGTTTCCACAGGAAAAATTTGGGGAAGATTTTCCAAAGACTCTGTAGCTATTCTGTATAAAGTGACCCCTCTGGAAATGTAGATGAAGCTGCTTATTTTTCAGAACTAAAACCATGACTAGCTAGGTGAACCAGAGTGCCTGCTTGCTAGCTTTTGAATAGAGGAGGGGAGTGGATCAGACTGAAGGCCAAAAAGTATTCTCTGTCTTCCTTGCAATTTTGTCTTAAAAATGAATTTTCTAGAAAAAAATTACAGAAAGATAATATGTGATTGTTCACGCTAATATGTGATCTGCCTGTCTTCTTGCTGGCAGGTCTGATAGCATCTCTCACTACCTGGTGAATCTGGTCTTCAGGAGCTCACGTGTTCTTTCTTCACATACCTGCTCACCAGCATAGCTACTGAGCCCAAACTGTGCTACCGAACCCACCCTCAACTCTAAAATTGGTAGTCAAAGGAACGTTACCTTGTTCTGATGTAAATGGGTCCTTTGGGGTGGCCTGGAGTAGTGAGCCGTCCCCATTCTCAAAAAAAAATGCCCTTCTCCATTTTATACATTAAAAATTAATTTAGGGTTAGTCTTTTTTTCCTTTATTTAAACCTCTCTTAGCAGTGATTCTCAAGCTGTGGTGTACATAAGAATCCCCTGGAGAGCTTGGGAAAATGTTCCTCAGCTCCACTCCTGGCACTGTGGGTTAGGAGGGATGCAATGGGATCCCAGCAACCTGCATTTTGTTGAGAAGTCCAAGTGATTCTGATCTGGGTGGTCCCTGTACATCACAGTTACAGAAACTGGAGCTAGAATCTTTTTGTTCACATCCCAGCTCTGCCGCTTTTTATCTTCGTGACCGTGATCAAGTTACTTAACTTCCTTATGCTTCCATTTCCTCGTGGTTATTATAGGGATAATAATAACACCTCATAGGGTTGTTGTGAGGCTTAAATTGGTTAATCCAGATCAAGTGCTACCTGGACTATTAACGGCTTCATAGACGTTAGCTAGATCAGTCCAACGTGTTATGGATGCCTTGAAACTGACTGTTTCAATCAGGTTGGTATCCTGTTAACTTGTTGCTGAGAGTATCTGGGGAATATATTGTGTTATGTAAGTGTGTTTGGGGCATGAGGGCAGGGAGTCATTTAGTGAAGTACTTCAGTGGCTTGTCATTGCTTACAGGATAAAAACCAAACTCCTGAACATGATTTCTGGGACCCTGCAGGTCTGGCCTCTGCTTGCCGTCCAAGCTTATCTCACACCATCCTTTTAATCATTCTCACTCTGATCAGCCGCGTTTGGCTTCTTTCAGGTTTTCAAAGATGTCACCCTCCCTTGTAGGCAGTGCACGTCTAGGCAGGCCCTTTGCACGTATTACTCCTTATGTCTGAGACACTGTTCCCCTCACTTTCAATTCCTTAACTTTTACTCTTCCTTTAGATATTAGCTCAGATATCACTTCCTCCAAGATATTCTTCTTTACCTCACTAAGTTCAGTCTTTTTTATTATTTGTGCTCATAGCACATAGCTCTCCTTCATCCCCCATATGAAAGTTACATTTTAATACTTTTTGTGTCCTCTGCTAGGATCACTGTGCTGTAAGGCAAAAAGTATGCCAGTTTGTTTTGTCACTAGCACAGGTTTTTTTTGTTTGTTTGTTTTTGGCACATAAACACTCACTAAATATTTGTTAAACAAATGATTAAATTTCCAACCAGGGAAGACCTGGTTGGAATGATATGTTTCTGCATAAAAGCAGTGGCAATTTGGACAGTCTCAGGAGGGTGAGAGGGCAAAGGGTAGGTGTCCCCCCCCCATGACAGAGGAAAGTAGACAGACGAGGTTAGAAAGTTTCCAGAAAGGTGGTAGAGGAGACCTGAGATATCCACGCCCCTGGAGCATGGAGGTAGTCTGGACAGAGCTGAGAAAGACTGCTGGGTCCCTGGAAGGCAGAGCTGGGGTGAGAATTCCTTCCCAAGCTCACAGTGGCACAAAGAGACAAAATGGAAAGCCAGGACTCAGATTTTGGAGAGGGCAAATACAACATCAAGACCACTGGGCCAGAACTGAGCACTTGGAGACATGGTTTGGAGCAAGAGTCATTTAGGAATAAAGGAGGTCCAGGGCTACTGTTGCTTATTAGACACTGGGTGTGTGGTATTGAATAGCTCACCTTGCCTCCAAGGGCCAGAGACATGCAAAGAGCTGGCCTCAGCCCGCTCGGAAGCCTGGTCTGTGTCTGGTTTTTTTTTTTTTTGGTTGTGTTTGGTCTTCGTTGCTGCACGCGGGCTTTCTCTAGTTGCGGCGAGCGGGGGCTACTCTTCGGTGTGGTGCGCGGGCTTCTCAGTGCAGTGGTTTCTCTTGTTGCGGAGCACGGGCTCTAGGCGCGCGGGCTTCAGTAGTTGTGGCGCATGGGTTTAGTTGCTCCACGGCATGTGGGATCCCCCTGGACCAGGGCTCGAACCCGTGTCCCCTGCATTGGCAGGTGGATTCTTAACCACTGCGCCACCAGGGAAGTCCTGGTCTGTGTCATTGATAGTTTGAGGGCACCAGGCTTGCAGAGACCATTAAGAAAGAAAAGGTTCTCCTTGAGATTCATTACGATGGGACAGAGAATAATTCCTTTCTCTCAAACTTAAGCCAGAATCATAGCCTTCTTTGACACTTGCCATTTTCAGTCAGTTTCTGTAGAATTGAGGGCTTCCCACAGACCCACGTGGGAGATTACCACCATCTGATCCCCGTCCTGGGTTTGACCAGGCCAAGCAGCCATTCGTTGCTCAGTGGTGGCCCCTGTTGTTAAAGAGAAATGTAGCAGCGTATCCAAAGTGTGACATAACTCTGGTCATGCAACCAGAAGAATTTGGAGCAAGCAGGGGAGGAGTCAGAGGGGATGTAAATGGGCTGAGGAAATCCCCAGGGGGATTCCCCAGCATTCAGGGTGCTCTGGTGAGGTGCTAATACAGAGAAGAAGCTGAGCCTAAATGCTTTGTGCAAGCTTTCCGCCGCAAGCACCCGGTTTAGTCGCTTTATTCCAAAGGTCTGCTAGGAATCGGCGCAGTGCCCTCCGAGAAATGCCATTGCAAACTTTTATTTGAGGGCTTTTAGGGCTGTTAGATGACAAATATTTTAAAAGATACTCCACTAATTCTTTAGGTAACTTACAGTAAATTTTAATTAGAGGTGGAGGCACAGGACGGGCTGTGTGTGTTTGTTTACGTCCTGAGTAGGAATCAGAGAATGGATCCTCCCGTGGGAACCCTGCTGGGATTCACTCTTGCATGAAGGCATTTATGGGTATGTGAGCACCCCTGGCATGCGTGTGCTATGTGTACAGAGTGAGGCTGTTACATGACATTTCTAGACAAAAACTGTATGTGAAGAAGAGGAGGGAGAAAGCAAATTCACAATCAAATGAAAGTAGGGAGGAGAGATGAGATTGCAGTTGATTATGGGTCTGGCAGCAGATGTTCTACATGAATCCAACTCGCTGCAGCCAGTCTGTTTCCATGGCAACAGAATCAGTAATTATTGAGCCCGGGAGCTCCCCCCTCCTTTCTCCCAACAAGGTGGAGGCTGATGAATATGAACCATCTCCAGCCCACCACCAGCTCTTTCTTCTTCTTCTTCTTCCTCTTTTTCTTTTGTTTTTAGTTCCTTATAAGTATTGAGTAGTACCAAGAAAAGGAGCTGTCTCTTTATTGATGAACGAGCATAGGGCACTAAAATTAAATGAAGTTATTGTTTTCTCTTGTGATACTATAAGAGAAAAGCTCTTCCTAGAAAAGCCAATGATCTCTGAAGATGCTAAATAAATGAGCAGGAGTTTCCCTGAAATGGAGGCTCCCTTTGATTGGCTGATCTTTCTGCGATTCCTGCCAATCAGAGCACCCCTGGGCTCCAGCTCCATAAACATAAGCAAAGCTACATGCTTATTCTTCTGGACTTGAAGTGTGTACCATTCAAAGGTGTGCGGCGGGTCTCCATTCACATGGCTCAACTGGAAACCTGTTTCGTGAATAAGCTTACTCAGGAACCATCTGATATTCCAGCACATTGTTCTTCTGGGGGTCGACTTTAAGTCATTTGGTGGCAACAGCAGCTTAGAAGCAGTATTTGTAGTTGGGAAAGATGGACTTACGGGAGCTTGGTGAGTAAACCTCAGTCGTACACATCTGTCTGCTGGTATTAGCAGCCTGAGCTAAAATGTAGCTTTGTCCTATTGTCTGCCGAGAAAACTGTGAATTGGAACAAGCACATGGAAGAACAAGCATTCTAGGGTTCCCGTGATGTGTGAGCGTCTGTATTCCAAAGGCTGCATGCATTGCTTGGGTATGATCGGATTTGTAGTTGACTGTGTATTATACTGGGACATTGGTTTGTCTAGTTAGGATCAGTGTGAGGAGTGGAGTTTTGCATTATCTCCCTGGGCACTGATCCATTTCAAAAGAAGATGCTTTTAAAACTAAATTTATAAGAGTCAACCCTGTGCATTGCTGGGAAGAGAGAAAAAGGTGCAGGAACGGAGCTGAGCTGTGAGCTGCTTGATTGTGTTGCTGGTGTTTGCATTGTGAAGGGAGATGTTATTACAGTCGTCTGTCAAACACTTCTTCAGACCCTCAGCCACAGAAAGAAGCATCTCTTCTGGGTGTGCTGCCGTTCTCTGCTCGGGAACTGTGCAACTGAGCTAGGTCGTGTCCCTTTCTTCTTTCGTGAAACCCGTCTCCAAATTGAAATATGTTCTCTCTCTTTTTAAAAATTATTTGCAGACAGAGTTAGAGTGCAGTCAGAGAGATTCTAGCTGTCAAAAACCATGCTTCTAAATGACTCTGTTTTGCATCCTTTTAAACCAGAGAGGGTTTGCAAAGTTGTATTCAACGATTGGCTCTTTGCCAGGGAAGGGATGCTCTGGGCTATTGCTCTGCTCCCTAGGGTTTAATTTTCTGACACTGGTGATGAAATTTTCAATTTTGTTGGGTAGAAGAAGGAAGAATAAGAAAGCAGTGCTGTAAACAGGCAATGGGGGGGGCAGCGTGTGAAAGGAGAAACTCTTTTCCTTTAGGGACCCTTCTAGCTGCAAACTTAAAAATATATGTGGCAAGACAGAACTCAAGCACTACACTCAAACGTAGGATTTTAGAGGAACTATAATCCTTCCAAACGTGAAGAGGAGAGGCATTGCCTTTGGTTTGGGTGCAGAGAGTGGCGGCTGAACTTGGGGCTTCTAGCTCTGCCTAAGAACCTCTCTCTCCCCAGCGTCTCTGTCTGCTGATTTTGTGACTTCCTATGTTATGTGCCAGGGAAGCTGACAGCACACTTGATGTCTTCTATTTACAGTCCACTTGGGTTCAAATAACAGAGAGAATAGAGAAAAAAATCATTATCATCTGGTTCATAAATATATGCATGTGAAAGAGTCATATATGGGAAATCTTACTGGCTTATCCTTTAAAACAATGTCCTATTGACAGAATAGTGTTGTGGGTCTTCACATGGCTCGACAATGGAAATTGCTGTGTCCTAAATGGGCTCTGTGATGAACGGGTAAAGAAACAAAAGAGCTAGGAATGTTTTGCCTGTGGAAGACTCGAAAGCAGGGTGAGGGCGATTGGGTGTTTAGGAGAGACCTTCTACTTTTGTGACCAGTAAAGAGATGGGGTTGACTCTCCGGTGCAGAGGAAGAGTTTCCCAACTCTGGGTGACTGCACACAACACAGGGGAATCCTGGCCAGACCAAGTCAGTGTCCTGTTTGTTAGCTGAAACCTCTCTAGAAATGTAGGCTGTCCTGTGATCCCAAGAAGCTCAAGATGGTGTGCTGGATTGAGAATTCCAATCTCAATGGGATGGGAGGCGAGCGTGAGCATCTCTCCCTGCTGCATCTCACTCCTCAGTACACCTCAATACAGGCACAGTTTGGAGGAAGTCTGTTTTCTAGTGGCTGTGCATTAAGTGACAGTCATCTCATTAGAATGACCCTCCATACTCTTTTGGTCTCTTCTCTCCCCGACTAGTGTCACTTGACATGAGTGAAGTGCTGACACCTGTTGGCAAGAATGAGAGAAGAAACAGCCTTTTATGGAAGCAGTCAAAATGTAAAAAAAAAAAAAAAAAAAAAAAATTAAGAGTAGTTATTAGCCTATTTTTGGATCATGGAAGTCTAAGAATTTGAAAGCTATGAAACTCTCCCCTGGCCTTAAGAAAATACATTTATTCCTAATCCCATAACACTTTAGTGACAGCCCATTTCAGGGTCAAGTAGGATCTCTGCCCTATGTGACTAGCCAAGAATTTATTGTACTCTCAAGTTCATTATCTCCTTTTTGCATATGGGTCCACTGAATATGGCCACAGCCCTATCTCAATCAACTGCTGGCTTAAGCAGTGGCTTCAGTACCTGAATGAGGTCCTGGGCATTCTCACTGAAGGTCTGAATTAAGAAGTTTTGGAAATGATTCTAGATCATGGTGGTTTCCTCACTCCTGAGCTTGGAGGGTTGGTGAAACTGGAGTTATGGGACTTGAAATGAAAATGCTCTTTCAGGGACCAGAATTAACTGCATGCTTGTAACTGTTCTATTTGCTCCTGAGAGAGAAGGCTTCTTCCCACTGCCTCTTCCTGGCATTTGCAGGATGTGGGACATATTAGAAAGATAAATGTAAAGACAAAGAAAAGCGAATTCCCTTAGATTTTCAAGTGACCATCAGAGTTTCCCGGTATAAGTCAAAGTGAATATAAATACATTGAATCTAATCCCTGAAATTCAGCACTGAGAGCTAGAATCATAGGTTTCCTCAGTTCTCCCAGCAGTTGAAATAAAATCAATCACAACAGGAATAGCTAACCTGCCTCGAGCATTAGCTGTGTGCCAGGCACTGTTCAATACATTTTATGTAGAAGTAATAACTCATTGGATCTTTATAACAGCCCAACAGCGCTACTTGTACTCCTTATTTCCTAGATGAGGACATGGAGTCACCAAAAATTTAGAGAACTTGTTTACGTTTATCCAGCTAGAAGCTGGCAAGTGCTTGGCGTGCTCACACAGTCGATCTACTTGTTTGCTGCATTCATGGATGGTGGAGTCTGAGTGGGTAGGGAAGGAGGTCTCCTAGGCTATCGGTCTGACTAGTGGAGTCAAGCCACAGGGCGTTGAGTGAAACAGTCATTGCAATAATTAAAGTCAAATTAGAAAGGCACTTTGGGGTGATTGGTTGAATTATTAATAATGCCATTTAAGAAAAAAATTTTGAACTAAGTAAAAACCTGTCACCAAAACGTTGCATTTGTTCGCCCCCTTGTGTTCCTGTGTGGCGTGCCACCTTATTCTGCAGAGTGTTTATTTGACTGGTGTGAACTGGGTCAGTTTCTATATGAGACCAGCTCCTCCTGGGTCATCTGTGAGAGGCGGAAGGTCGCCAGTTTCATGGCTACCCTTTGCTTGCATTTGCCGGGAATGGTTTGCAGTTGCCATAGCAATGGTGAGGGTCATGACAGACCAGAACAACAGGGCAGCCAGTTAGGGGGTTTCACGTCTTGAAAGGGCTGTGGGAATTACCAGGGCTACCGTGCTTTCTGAAGACCTTGTAAACAGGAGTGATGATCCCAGCTCAGAAAGAGATTCCAGGTAGTAACAGTGGACATAAAAAGATGGAGCAACTGAAGACTCAGGTTAGGCCTGGAAATCATCAAGCGACATAGATTTCAAAATATGCCCCCCAGAGTTGGGGTCATTGAGGGGACAGGGGTTATGTGGTTGGGGGTGGTGAGTCTTCAACTCCCACTTTAACCAGAGCATCTCCATTTCTGTCTGTTTTATAAACTGGCAATCCCCACTGAAGACTTACTAATGAAAAATGAAAGGGAAGGTTAGGCTACTAGAAGGAAAAAGAAAAACTATTGATCTCAAAATTTCCAAATTGACGTATAAAGAAATGAAAGACCAGAGCATATAAGCCAGCCCACACTGCTATATGGAAAAGGAATCAGTAGGGGTCTTAGTAGCAGCTTTTAAAAACATGGGTTATTTGTTATGTGTGCCTAATATTTTGTAGTTTCTATTGTTACACCAGTTATGCGTATGTGTAGAAGACAATTTAAATAACTGTTCAATAAATAATGTCCTACAGGGACAATATGGCAGATCTCTTTCTAGACCAGCACTGTCCAGTGGGAATACAATGCAAATTATGTATGTAATTTCAATTTTTTTTAGCAGTCACATTAAAAAAGTAAAACAAAACCAAAACCCCCAGATCTATTCATTTTAGTAATATATATTATTTAACCCAGTGTGTCCAAAATATTATCCTTTCAATATGCAACTATGAAATTATTAACAAAATATTTATATTCAGTTTTTCATGTTAAGTCTTTGAAATCTGATATATATTTTACACTTACAGCACAACACGATTTGGATACTGAATTTTCACAGGAAATCTATATTTAGATTTCACACAATTTACAGTTACAAAAGTAGATTCAGGAACGGAAACTGTTCTTTAAAAGTTTTCCAATAACTGAAGTATCAATTTTAAAACTTAAATTAGCTAAAATTAAATAAAATTTAAAACTTCAAAAACAAACAAAAAAGCAGAACAAGCGAAAAAACTTAATTGCACAGTCACGCTAACCACATGTTTCAAGGTTCCCGTGGGCATGTGTGGTGAGTGGCTACTCTACCAGACAGTGCAGTTCTGGACCCTAACTCTCCTCTTAAACTAGGCCAGTTACTTGCCTCACTTCCTCATCAGGCGGTGGCACCTTCCTCTCTTTTATCTCCGTTAGATACCTGGCAGACTTGCCCTGGTAACAAAGAGAGAGATAGAACACTGGTATTCACAGATGTGTTTACCTCTGCCTTTAACCATGGCATGTGTCAAACCCAGCACGTGGCTAAATGTTGGCTTCTCCACTGCACTGTTTCGCAAGGGGGAATTGAAAGGTGTGCCATCTCCCATTACAGAAAGTCAACACACCATCTGTGGCATTTCTCAGTCCTCAGATACCTTGGCCTTGCCACTCACTCTCTGTGCTTTGGAACTACCTCCTTCAACTCAGTATGTTCAGGGAACGTGGGTTTCATTTTCATAATAAGCTAAGCAAACCAGGATAAGAAGGTAAATCTGCTGCAAACAGTTAATTCTTTATGAAGACAAGTATAAATTGAGGCTAAGGGATGATTTAATTGATGTCATCTTGTTCAATTCTACAAATTTTGTTTAGCTAGAAATTACTGACGGAATAGTTCTTCCAATTAATTTGGTCCTAAAATCTTTACCTTCAACATCAGATAGCATCCTTATCGAAAGTTTTCTTTTTTTAGTATAAAAGCAACCATGAAAACAGAATCAACCTCTTCAATAACATGCTGCAAAGCCTTCTTAGAGGCAATCCCAGCCTCCTAAAGATGACCTGCATTGACAATTTCAGCCAAATCTGCAAGTGGAAGGATAAAGCTCACTCCAAGTTTGGTGCTCTTAAACCTCCCATTCATAAAGAGCTCTTTTAGAAATAACACAAAACATTAAGAAAGGAAAAATATCCATAGAGTTCAATACCATCCCTAGTATCAAGGATGCCTTCTGGTCCAACTCTATCCATTTCTAGCATATTGGACAGAATTGCCAAGGAGAATGCCTTGTGCGCTTTAGCACTCAACAAATGTTTGTTGGATTAAATTGTGTGGATCCTTTGCAACTTCTTTCTTTTCATAGCATGACTTAATCTTTTTTTCTGAGGCACCAGTGGCAAACCAAGTAGATTAAACCATAGGCAGGGTTGAATCTTAAGAGCAAGATGACTTGCTTTGTGAATCTGCTGATATTTGGCCAAGCCAACAGCTAATACACTCAGTCAATCATGAGCAGAAAGAAGTGCTATGGGATTTCAGTGATTGCAGAGACACTGGGAACTAGCTGTATGTTACATAAGTAAAATTATCATTACAATAATTGCCTTTGCATTATCACAGGATTTTGAAGTTCCCTAATTTTCTAGCTTATTTCTAACAATCTGTGATATTTCTAGAAATCCAGAACTAGAAAAGTATTTGCATAGATGACAGAGCAGTAGTCTTGGATTGTTGTCTCTAGTTTAAGAATGAAATTTTACAAGTCACTTAACCCTTATGCTCCTCAACATCTTCACATGGGTAAAGAGTACTTTAGACTTGGTGACTTCCAAAGTCTTGCATATGTCAAGCTTCGAAGCAATCTATCCTCCTTGGCCCATGCTCCATTGATCATAGCAGTCTTTCCCACTATACCCAGATAGAGCCTTGGGATCCTTCTTAACACTGCACTGAGCCAGCCACTGACAAGTGATCAGAATTGGCTTACAGCTGGAAATGGTTTTTTCATCCCTCTCTTAGGTCCTTTCCTCAGCTCTGTGCCTCGTGCAAGACTTTGGAAAGGAACGTACAGGGAATTATCATCAGTATGCAGGGTTCCAGCGATAAGGGAATGACAGTTCTTTACTCATCCCCTTGCTCAGCTGTTCCATGGAGGTGTTGCCATCTGACAAGGAGAGCTGCAGCCTGCACTTCGGGAGCTCACTTTTCTCTTCCTTTGAGCTATAAGTGACGAGAGACCTGTCAAGGAGAGCAATTCACTGGCATCATTCCCAGACCTGGAACATAATGAAATAAAATTTCATTCTGACTTGGTTGGAATTCTTCTAGCTGAACGTTCGAGATAGCATCTGGGGCAATTCTAACATCCACTTGCCTAGTTGGAATGAAGCACCCATCAGCTAATGGCTTTCATGCAGTCAGGGCCTCTTAGGGCAAATCATATCTAACTAGAGCCAGTCCATAGGTCCCAGCAGGTAAGGTAGAGCCCACTCATGTCTAATGGGCCAGCAATGTGAAATCTGCATTTCAGAAGCTTTATTATTTACAAAGAGTGATATCAAAGCAGGAAATGTGTCTGAAAGCCACCAACACTGGTCCTGCCCCTAGACCTAGACTCCTCAACATTTAAGGCTTTAATTTGGGACTCAGGTTCTGGAGGTGTTATGTTAGTATTGTCCATTGACACTCGTTCTGGTACCCACAATAGTGATAGCAGGGCCATACCCTTCCAGCTTTGGAGAGGGGTGGAGGTCAAGGGGCAAAGCCCCCATTCTAGATTCCATGAGCCAGGTTCAAATGCCTTTGCAAATTAGACCCAACAAGATTTGCAAAGATCACCTTATGGGCAATCCCTCTCTACCCTAAATTTCCCAAGCACTGTGTAGATGACTACTGAACCTCTCTGAACCCTAGTTTTCCTTATCTGTAAAAACGGAGGTAAGGGTATATATCTCACAGGGCTGTTGAATGAAAATTAGAGTGATGTCTGTGTGAGTGATTAGTATGCCATAATGCACTATGTAATGAGAACATAGTATGATTACATTCCTTGGGTAGAAGCCATTTATTTTTCATATCTCATAGAATGTCTAGCTCAGCTCTTTGGCTATGGAAGATTCTCTAATTGGACAACCAGGGTGCATGCTGTCTGCTCTGAAATCATTCTCCTAAATCCTTAGAGACTACCCAACTCCTGCTAGCACTGGAGGCCACCCAGAGAGAAGAGAGCACTTCACTTAGAACCAGAAGCCTGAGGTAAAGGTCCCAGCTTAGCCACTAGCAAGGTTTAGGTCTTTCCATGTTACCTCTCCAGTCTTTAGTATTTTTCTTCTTCATGGATAAAATATAGATATTATCTACACTAAATTGACATATAGAAATGTCTAGAGGACAAATGAATTAACATATTCCATGTGCTTTGTGGATTGTAACATAAGGTATTACTATTATTATTTCAAATCTAGTATCTCCTAACAACTCAGCCTTGTTTTTTGAGGAGGGATAATTGGGAAGATGTTTCCGGAGACAGAGTACCAGAAGCTCCAGGATGGTGATGTATACTTTCCTGACTTTGGAAGCCAGTCAAGATCAAATGATATTGTGCTTCTAGGCAGATACCTGTGGCATTCAGGGAGGCTATGAACTGCCACAAATAATTGGTGGCTTTTACATTTGTAAGTCAAGATGGTCTTGGTCTCTGCAGACAGCCTGTAAATCTTTCTGGATAGCCAAACCTTAGCCATATAGCACCAGCTCTGTCCTTCTTCTTCTTGAAAACACAATAAAAGCTTTGAAAAGCATCCATATTTTGGGTTCTTCTATATGCACGTTCTCAACCACTTCTTGATAGCTTTCTTCCCCTCCCCTACCCCCCCGCCCCCCGCCACTGCTGCCAGCCAGGCACTTCACACCCCCTGAATTACATATTCTGTCAAGAGAGGAGAAGAAGTGATTTCTTCCTTTGTAACAGTGGTGCTGTATTTACTGAAATCCCATAACATCCTAGATCTTGAGGAAACCTGAGTCCTGGGGCGGCAAGTAAATTTCATCTAGTGACAGCTTGGGTGCACTGGTGGTGGCTTCCCAGGGCTCTACATCTGGGCTCAGTGGTCCCGTGGGCAAGGAGAGGAGGGCAGCAGCATGCAGGTACCTAATTACGGGTAAAGAAAGGGAGGTTCGGAGAAATTAATTGACTTGCTAATATATTTCTGTTAACAAGGGGCAATAACCACATTTCCTTGCTCTCTCAGTTTATTCAACAACCAATACTTGCTGAATGCCTACTGTGTGTAAGTTCTAGGCCTTGGTATTATCAATGAACATAGATAGTCTATGAAGATCTATGGATTAACCTGCACGGAGCTTTATTTTTCATGCAATCTTTGGTGTCAAAGTTGGAACTGCCCAGAATACAGAGGCTATGATAAGAAAAATTTCCAACACACTAGTTATTTATATATTCATTAATTCATTCATGCATTCGCTTATGCATTTATTTCCATGCCCATTTACATAAAGAATAAATATCCACTTTCAAAAATTGGGGCTTTGTAAGAGCTGTTTGAAAACAATTTGAAAGAAATTGATGAAAACAAATTGACCAATAACTGCCCTTACCTTCTGCCTTGCTTCCTCCCGGCCTCCTTTTACGGCCTTGCTGGCACAGAGTTGGAAATGAACACAGAAGAAAATCTGAACTATAAGAGCAAACTCAAGAACTGTACACTATCTTAGTTTTGCAAAGCAACTTACAAGGTAAAATTTGGATGAACCAACTTTTTTTCACTTTACCAAAGGTTTCTGAACTGTTAGAATTATCGAAGGACAAAGAATGCAACTATGGTGATTGAGAACTGTGGCAATTCCATGTCACCTGGGTAGAGGTATAAATAGCAGTGGATAGGAAAATCTCTTAGCCCAAAATCTGAGCACTGTAGGTAACTATACAATAATCACACTAGCTGTGTGTGGTGATCTGTCTCTCTCTCCCATCCCTGGATAATTGTCCTTCATAAGCTCACGCCCAGTTACTTGCTTCAAGGCCAGAGCAATGTCAGAAACACTGTCTGGTGGGTATATGAATTGTGCCCTCTCTGTGCTAGGCACTTTGCATATGCATAGGTCCTTATGATGGAATTTCCCAAACCTTTAAAAAATATTTTTATTGTAACTATTATTTGTAAATTGCCACATGCCATGGTCTATCAGGATACAAGTTTTTACCAAAAAGTGCATCCCCATATACTCAAAGGATGAATGGAAGTAGGGAATCAGGGAACTTTTAGTGCTGATTCTCAGTCTCTATCCTTTTTCCTAACGTAGTTTCAGTACAGTGGTAAGAGCAATGTTAAAAGACCTTATATCTCCTTTTACACATAAGGAAACAGAGATGTAGAAGAGTTAGCTTATGACCTATCTAGTAAGTGGCAGAGTGCAGTTCAAATCCGGGTCTGTCTGACTGCCAGGCGTGTATGTGTGTATGACTTCCAAGTGATATATATATATACACATATATATATGTTTATGTTTCATAGAAGTATGATAGCATGATTAAGAGCTGACATTTTAACATAAAATTCTATTATGATAAAATTCCATATGAGTAGAATCAAGATAGAATGGGGGAAGTGGGAAGTAGAGTGGGAATTTGAGTTCTAGGACAGAGGTTGGCAAAAGTGACTCAAATCCAACCCATGGCCTATTCTTGTAAATGAAATTTGATTGGAATACAGCAATGCCCATTTGTCTATATATTGTCTGTGACTGCTCTCATGCTACAACAGCAATGTTTATTAGGTATGACAGAGACTGCTTGGAAGGCCTAAAATAATATTTGACCTTTTATATTAAAAGTTTGCTGACCTGTATTAAAGGAGAAAAATGAGGATGTAAAATTTCCAACTTTTAAGAAGAGTTTGTTCATGTATGTTTAAATGAGCAATTATGGGTATCAAATCACTCTTGTATGTATATCCAAGGATACATTTTTTAAAGTGATGCAACCATTTTATTTTTTAAATATCAATATTGTAACACACTGAAAATTATATTCTTTGCAACTATTTCAACTTTGATAAAAAAAATTTCAAAGTCAATTTAAAAATGTGTAAGAGGGTATGTAGATTTTTAAAAATAGAGAGTTAGGAGACCACTGCCCTAGAAGACAGGATCAGGAATGTGACTTTCCATAGTTCTAGGCTATCCTGTGATGAATGGGAGCTTGTTTCCTTCTCATGGGGCAAATTGAGCCCCAAGTGTGTACCTCACCCCTCAATCAAGCTCTTCTCCCACACCCTCGAGGGCTAGCTGATGGAAATGTGGGACTCTAATAGGACAGTGCCAAAGAGTGATTTCTTAAACATCTGGACTCAGTCCTACAGATCAGAAAATCCTTCAAGTGTCCCTATATTGGCCCTTCTATCATCTAGCAGTGCCCTTTGAGAATGTAGATGGCTGGGCTTTTCAGGATGTACCTGTAGACTTGATGGGAGCCTGTGCTGTGCTCCAGCTGCACTGACTGTGGGGTGTACCAGACAACTGGATGTTTAAACCTGCCTAGCAACCTTAATACATGTTAGGGGTTGAATTGTGTCCTCCTCTGAAAAAGATATGCTGGTCTTAACCATCAGCACCTCAGAATGTGACCTTATGTGGAGACAGGGTCTTTACAGAGGTAATCAAGTTAAAATGAGGTCATTAGAATGGTCCCTAATCCAAGAAGACTGGTGTCCCTAAAAAAAGGGGAAATTTGGGTACAGAGGTAAGACATGCGTTGAGGGAAGACAATGTGAAAAGACACAGGGAGAAGACACAAGCTGTTATGAGAGTACATCTAAGGATGGAGGACTGGAACCAGGAAGACTTTGGCCCTGGCCCCTAGTCTCCTTCCTTTCCCTTAGAGCAGTTCAGCAGAGCATTTAAGATCAAAAACTCTGGAGCCAGCGCTTTTGGGTTTTAAATCCTACCAGCCATGTGACCTGGGGCCCAAATAGCCTCACTTGTTAAATAGAAGAATAATAGTACCTGCATTGATAGGTTATTATAAGAACCAACTGAGTTAATAACATGTAAAATTCTTAGTGCTTGGCACGTAGTAAGTACTCAACAGTGAAGTGTTCGTTACTGGGAACCAGAAGAACAACTTTTGCCTAAGACCACCCCAGACCCATGAATCACCTAGCAAGTACTACCCGCATGCTCCTCTGGAATTCTAGAAGTTTTATTTGTGAAATTACCATATACATGTTTGAAGGGGGTTTTTGAAAAAAATCTCTGATCACCTTTTCTTGTTTTATCCTGTCTTATTCTTGGAAAGGCTAATATTTGAAAATAGCCAGCATGCCTTATTACTCCTTTAAAGAAAAAGTATCTGCTCTGGTACCAGTTGGCAGGTAGATTTCATCAGTCACTCGAGATTATGGATTAGCTCGCTGATCTTTTTACCCTTCCAGCTAATTAGCCTTTGGACAAATACAGCTAGTCACAAAAGCCAAGCACAGCTGACCAAACACATTTTAAAGTAAATTCGGTGGGTAAGTAATGCCAAGCTTACTTAGATCTCTCGATGATATTGCTTTTCTGAGTCACTAGAATCTCAATGATGTCTTTCCCAGCTAGATTTGAAAGTGAGGTGTTTATAACCCTTCAAAGCAAAAGGAAAAATGTGACTAATTAAACTAGCTATCTCCTCCCTTCCTAACACCCTCCCATTTAAAATTATTTCTTCTCTCATGTCCTCAAATAACTGGCCCAGTTTGATTTTAAATGATTTAAGCATATCCTTTGGGACTCTTGCGTAACAGATAAGAGAGACTTTCCTAGATCCCCAGATGAAATGCAATTTTTCTCAATGTATTTTAATTACTACTACCTGCCAAGGCTTCCTCATACCTCTAGAAGGTACCTTACACAGTTCATGTCTCATCTTGGTGCTAAGGCTTGCGAAGTACTTGTAGATAATAATCATATCCTCTTAGATAGTGTTTGGTGAAACTCAAAATCTTTAGCCCTTTCATTCTTTGCTAAAGACCTCTGCAGCTAATTCTTTTCAAGCTCCCTTCAGTTGAAATTATTCTCACACTATAAAATCATAGACGGCCTCACCAGCAAGTCCTCAGTAGTTGCAGGGAGCTTCTCTGTGGGGCGGGGCCATCCCCTTGGTAGTGACAGCTGGAACGGTGTGCCCATCCTGGTGTTCAGCTCTGTTGGCTTCTCCCTTGATGACTCATCTCACGAGCAGCCTTACACTGTGCATCTGTGTTCTTCTGAGTGACCACTGCTTCTTCCTGATCCCACAAGGCAGAGTTCTGGTGAAGGGATTCTAGACGGAGTGACCAGCTCTGACATTGAACAACCACATACCTAAGTCACTGGGTTTTAGTTTTTGTTCTTGCATTTGAGAAAACAGAAAATAAGAAATGGTTTAGCTCTTATTTCAGAGGAGTAGTGTGATCGTTTTGCATTGTCATCAATATTCATTGATTCAACAAAACATTTATCAAGTGAATACTAAGTGCCTAGCACTGTGTTTGGTAAATGGGAGGAATCCAAAGAGAACACAGTCTAGACTTTGCTCTCAGGGATCTTAGTAAAGAGTGAAAAGCTTACAAGATAGTAAACCATATTGAACAGTATTATCTAGTTAATAACAAAATTGAGAGCTTCAAGAGGACAGTCCTAGGCCACCATTCTGTCACTAGTATGTTTGGAAAAATGTCCCATGGTGAAGAGCACTGCACTCTACACTTGTGTGGGCTTCCCCAAACAAAATTATTGTGTCTGATACCCAAGTGGCATCTGTCTAAATAAATTATGATAATATGAGTTAATTACACAGAATGAACTATATTTGACAGGAAAAATGACCAAGAAACGTTTCTCAGTGAACAAAGAAGGTAGGAGGACAATACACAGCATATGATCCCTGGTATGTGTGTGTATGTGGGTCTATGTGTGTGTGTTAGGTGTATGAGTGTATGTGTGTGTTTGCATATATGTAAGGAAAGTCTGGAAAATGAATAAGACAGTGTCAAGAATGGTTAATGCTGGAGGATGAGATTGGGGAACCCAGAAGAGGACTTTTATTTTTAATATGATGTTCTTCTGTACTTATTTTTGCTGTAAGTATACACTGACTTTTATATTTATTTTAATTTAATCATCAAAGTGAATTCTTAAAAAATATAAATCTTAATAAAATATTCGTAAAAATCAAAACCTTTTACAATATGATGAATATAGGAAAGTGTGTTTACTCTTGAATTTAATTATGGGAGAAATGTAATTTTGAGTTTGTTTTGGAAATATTTAAAGCAGTGGTTCTCATTCCTTGGTGCACGTTATAATCACCTATTGATTCTTTTAAAAACTGAGAGACCCAGCCCCTGGATCACCTTAACTTTATAAACCAGAATTGCAAGTGGGGCTTAACTAAGTGTGTTTAAAAACAACACACACACCCCACCACCAACAACAACTTACTCAGGTGATTCTGATGTGCACCAAGTTAAAGCATAGAGCTAGAGAGGAAATGAAAGGATGACAAATACCACCCATTTTGGCCATATACATACTAAGTTAAACTTCCTGAGAAAAGATAACAATCTTAAATTGGATTAAAAAACAATATATAACCATGTTCTACTCACAAAATAACCACCTAAATAAATGACAGACAAAAATTTTGAAGGAAAAATATAGCACACAAGTTGGAGAGAAAGAAAATAGGAATAGCAATATGGACTATTGATATATTTAATAGACTATTGACTATTTGATAGCAATATCAAAGAAGAAATTAAGCCTAAAATCATCAAATGGGACAAGGAATCATTTCATAGATAAAATGTTCAAACTAAAATAATAAAAAGTCCTGAATCTTTATTCACAACATATCAGTATCATCAAAAGAAAATGGAAAAGTTAAGGAAAAAAGAATGGACAAAAATATAGCTGTTATAAAACATCATTGCATTATTACTATATTATGTTTCAAATAAAATATATAGATTTTAAAATATATAGATTTTAAAAACGTAATTGTCAACCAATAGGTACATATTGAATTGGCACCTTACACTGAATGTATGCCTTCTTTTCAAGTATCCATGCAACTTTTTAAAAAAATGTCGCATGGCCAAATGTTCTTAATAAATTCTGAAAGTAACAGGTTTCTAAATAACTATTGAGTCAAAGAGGAAATAAAAGCTACTATTAAAAGCTATTTAGAAAGTGGTGACAGTGAGAACATGGCATGCCAAAACTTACAAGAGACAGCCAAAGCTGTCCTCAAATGGTATATTTATAGCCCTAAAAATCATTATTTTTATAGAAAGAATGAAAATAAATGAACTAAGGACCTAAGTTAGAAAACAACAGCAAAAGAGCAAAGAAGGGGGAAGAGGAAAGATATAATAAACAATAATAAACTAGATAATAGAGAAATAATAGAAACAATAAGTAAATCCAAGAACTACTTCTATTAAGTAACTAACAACCATTGACAATTTTATCAAAGAAAATATAGAGGAAACATGAATTTAAAAACTTATCATTGAAAATGAGGTGAAAACAGGCATTAGGTGACTAAAACATTATTAATGAATTTGATGGATGGCAAAATGCTACTATACTGGATAATGCTCAGTTAGTGCACAGGTGATACAAAAAGCATGTATGCATGGCATATCAAGACTGAGGATGCCACAGACTCTAATGTTCACTGGGTAGTGTGTGTACTTTCCATTTCCTTGAAGGGGGAATAAATGAAGGATGGAGGGAGAAGGTTCTAGCTAGTACATGCTCTCTCGCCAAATGCTGAGGTCTTTGGTGTCCCAGTGCTTCCATCATGGGCCTTTTATCATTAATCCCTAGGAAGTCAGCTGTTCCTTGCCAGATATTTAAATCTCTATTAAAAATACCTCTTACGCACCCAGGAACACTGACTCCTTTTTCTTCTTTTGCCCCTTTATCCTTTCTTTCTGTAAGTCTGAGCTTTTGGAAGCAATCAGCACCCTCTCTTTACCAGAAGCACAAAATTTGGCAAACACTCCCCCTAGTGGCAATTTAACAAATCTCCTAAAATGGCTTACCCAAGAGCCAGGGCTGAAAGCCATGCCAGCCTGTGTTAACGGAGGCGGTTGTTAATGAAACACATTACTGGGCTCCACATCAGAAGGGTGGCTCAGAATATATATTACTCTTCTAACAAGCAGCCCAAATGATTAAAGTTTGGGTCTATTGACCTAGGTTATATATCTCTGTATGATTTAGAAAAGATGGGCAATGTGAGAAGAAATTCTTATAAACTAACTTAGTATTAATTTCCAAAAAGTATAGGAGCCAGAGGTGTTTGTATTAATTTTCTACAATGAGCACCTGCCAATATATGGGAGTATAAATTACAAACAAGCCAGCTGTACTTGAGCATTGTTGCTTCATTATTCTCCATTCATATTTCTAAACATCCTCCACACCTTAGATTTCTGTCTCCATTTTCTAGATTGCCAGCCCATTCAGAACAGCCTGCTGATTTCATCAACATGCTGCTTATCATGTTTTCCAGATTTTTTAATGGGTCTCTTAAATAAAGTTGGCCCTTATTCTAACTGGTGTTTCTACTCTGGTCCCTTTCATAAAATCATCTGTTTCATGGTCAAAGTTTCTTTTCATTATTTCTCTGTCGTCTTTGGTGATCCCTTTTCACCACTTCCTTGTTCAGAACTGTCAAATGGCACATTAATTCGATTCACTGATGTTAATAGTACTTGCAGGGAAGAGGAGGCTTTTCATATTAATATCAACACATCACGCAAATCATTTATCATCTGCATGTAAAGCTTTAGAGAATAGGTTTGTCATCATTATTGATTAAGAGAGGAAAGAGCCTTCTTGTTGAGGAACCACAGACAGGCGGTGTCCATTGCTGCCTCTGCTTCGGGAAGGAGTATTCTCATCGTGTGAAGTGGCATTATTTGAGGAGTGGCGTACGTGGATCGAGTTTTCAGGAGTCCCACCTGAAAAACCTGTGGTCCTAATACTCAGTGCTAAACAAAGGATTCCAAATATAAGTAACCTTTGAGCTGACCCATCGATTGAGGTCTCATTGCCATTTCACAAATGGTTTCTAAGGTATACAGTTAGGTCATATAAAAGTGACATTAAAACTCATGTTGGCAGAATGCCATTGTGGCATGACTTCTGTAATAAATAACGGCTGCAAGTAGGCAAGATAATGTAAGATTTGAATGGGGTTGCATTCTGAAAGGAAGGCAGCCAGAGGTCCTGAGAATTAATGGAGGAGCTGCAGAAAAAATATGGCTCTATTACACCAAGCACTTTCCTATTTTCCTTTCTATTGCCTGACTGAGATGATCTGGCAGAGTTGAAAAGTAAATGAACTGTATTCATTTTTCCTTCAGAGCTCTTCTTTGAAGGCATTCTGTAAGAAAAAATAAATGAAATACTAACACAGGCAGTATGGGGGAATCAAGACATGAAGATGTAAGCATTCTATCCAGCAGTATATATTTAATAGCCCAGCACTCCTTATGTGGGGAAATATGCCTGGTTCCAACTAAGGTCATATCATACAGGCAAATGTGATGCTTTACAAAGATGTTAATGATCTGCTAGGTAATGCAGAGGAAATGATGTTTTGAATGGGTTTCAGTAGCATTTGAACCTTTCCACTGCCATCTTTACACTGCACCATATAGTGATAAGGATTATGTTTTTTTATAGCAACTCAATTCCAATTTTCAGTACTAACTAGAGACAGGATTCTTTTGCAGGCTTATTATTTATGTTGATTATTCCTTTTCACATTTTATGTTAGCCACAGAACCCTTATTCTAAACAGAGTGGACCCCTAGTTATAAAGCACATGAAAGTACAGCTCTGTGATGGAAACGAGGTTGGACATCTCAGAGATCCCCTCCCCAACTGAGCTTTTTTTCCAGTGCATCCCTCACATCTCCCCATAGCCAAGTTTGAAAACAGTCTTCTGGTTAAAAGAACAAGGTTTCTTCTTTATAACCTAGGGGGAGAAATGCCTTTAATTATTCATTCATTCTTTATTGGGATAAATATATTTTTCAGTGATGTTATAAGCCAGGCCCTCTTCTAAGCATTGGGGATGCAACGGTGAACAGGAAGGACCAAGCGTCTGCTCTCAGGGTGATAGTGAGGGAGATGGCCAGGTAACCAGGAGCTGGTTGGTGATATGAAGAAAGTAAAGAATGATGGACGAAGGGAGGGGTCCTAGGATGAGGGCTAACATAGGAAGAACAGTCAGGTAAGGAACTAGAATGCTGAGAAAGAGTGGCCACATCCAGAGCTTGAGAGTGTTTCAGGCAAAGAAAGCTCCTGAAAGCCCTGAAGCAAGGGTATTCAAGGCATGTCTGACAGGCAGGCAGCTGGAGCCCAGCAGGATTATGGGGGAGCTGGGGGCTGTGGCAGACAGAGAGGTCAAAGTTAAGGAAGCTTGTTGATGGAGCATCTACTAGGCCATGATGGAAATTCTGTATTTCTCATTTTATTTTAAATTTACTTTTAATCTTGGTTTAATTATTTATTATTACCCGCTTATGATTAAACTCTTTACATTTTTATTCCCTTAACTTCCTAAATGGCTTTGAGGTAACTTATATATATGCTGCCTAAATACAGGTGCTTTCAAATAAAAGCTCAAGACCATGTAGAGGGAGAATGAAGTAATAGGTAGTGGGACTGAGAATTTAAAATATAGTTCTGGCCTTTGCGGGGGCTAATGGTGGACGCTGGGAGGGCGCTTGCCAAAGAGTATTTCCCAGATTCTGCTGCCAGTGTCCTTGTCCCTGCGGTGAGCCACAGCTGCCCCCCACCTCTGCAGGAGACCCTCCAACACTAGCAGGAAGAGCTGTAGCCTAGCATTATCATGTATCTGTGGGCCTGACCAAGACCATCTCTGAACAGGACAGCTAGCTGCCCACCAGCCAGCAGTGACATCATTCTGCCAGCCGGGAGGACCAGCCCCATGACTCCTACAGAGCAGCCGGGTGGCTGACAGGGGCTTGGTGCTCCGGCCGGGTGTCAGGCCTGAGCCTCTGAGGTGGGAGAGCCAAGTTCAGGACATTGGTCCACCAAAGACCTCCTGGCCCCTCATAATATCAATCGGCAAGAGCACTCCCAGAGATCTCCGTCTCAACGCTAAGACCCAGCTCCACTCAACGACCAGCAAGCTCCAGTGCTGGAAACCCCATGCCAAACAACTAGCAAGACAAGAACACAACCCCACCCATTAGCAGAGAGACTGCCTAAAATCATACTAAGTTCACAGACACCCCAAAACACACCACCAGACACGGTCCTGCCCATGAGAAAGACAAGATCCAGCCTCATCCCCCAGAACACAGGCCCCAGTCCCCTCCACCAGAAAGCCTACACAACCCACTGAACCAACCTTAAACACTGGGGCAGACACCAAAAACAATGGGAACTATGAACCTGCAGCTTGTGAAAAGGAGACCCCAAACACAGTAAGTTAAGCAAAATGAGAAGACAGAGAAACACACAGCAGATGAAGGAGCAAGGTAAAAACCACCAGGCCAAACAAATGAAGAGGAAATAGGCAGTCTACCTGAAAAAGAATTCAGAGTAATGATAGTAAAGATGATCCAAAATCTCAGAAATAGAACGGAGAAAATACAAGAAACGTTTAACAAGGACCTAGAAGAACTAAAGAGCACAAAAACGATGATGAACAACACAATAAATGAAATTAAAAATTCTCTAGAAGGAATCAATAGCAGAATAACTGCGGCAGAAGAACAGATAAGTGACCTGGAAGGTAAAATAGTGGAAACAACTACCGCAGAGCAGAATAAAGAAAAAAGAATGAAAAGAATTGAGGACAGTCTCAGAGACCTCTGAGACAACATGAAACGCACCAGCATTCGAATTATAGGGGTCCCAGAAGAAGAAGAGAGAAAGAAAGGGACTGAGAAAATATTTGAAGAGATTATACTTCAAAACTTCCCTAATATGGAAAGGAAATAATCCATCAAGTCCAGGAAGCGCAGAGAGTCCCATACAGGATAAATCCAAGGAGAAACATGCCAAGACACATATTAATCAAACTATCAAAAATTACATACCAAGAAAAAATATTAAAAGCAGCAAGGGAAAAGCAACAAATAACATACAAGGGAATCCCCATAAGGTTAACAGCTGATCTTTCAGCAGAAACTCTGCAAGCCAGAAGGGTGTGGCAGGACATATTTTAAGTGATGAAAGAGAAAAACCTACAACCAAGATTACTCTACCCTGCAAGGGTCTCATTCAGATTCGACAGAGAAATTAAAACCTTTACAGGCAAGTGAAAGCTAAGAGAATTCAGCACCACCAAACCAGCTTTACAACAAATGCTAAAGGAACATCTCTAGGCAGGAAACACAAGAGAAGGAAAAAACCTAAAATAACAAACCCAAAACAATTTAGAAAATGATAATAGGAACATACATATCGAAAATTACCTTAAATGTAAATGGATTAAATGCTACAACCAAAAGACATAGATGGCTGAATGGATACAAAAACAAGACCTGTATATATGCTGTCTACAAAAGACCCACTTCAGACCTAGGGACACATACAGACTCAAAGTGAGGGGATGGAAAAAGATATTCCATGCAAATGGAAATCCAAAGAAAGCTGGAGTAGCAATTCTCATATCAGACCAAATAGACTTTAAAATAAAGATTATTACAAGAGACAAAGAAGAACACTACATAATGATCAAGGGATCAATCCAAGAAGAAGATATAACAATTGTAAATATTTATGCACCCAACATAGGAGTACCTCAATACATAAGGCAAATGCAACCAGCCATGAAAGGGGAAATCGACAGTAACACAATCATAGTAGGGGACTTTAACACCCTACTTTCACCAATGGACAGGACATCCAATATGAAAATAAATAAGGAAACACAAGCTTTAAATGACACATTAAACAAGATGGACTTAATTGATATTTATAGGACATTCCATCTGAAAACAACAGAATGCACTTTCTACTCAAGTGCTCATGGAACATTCTCCAGGATAGATCATATCTTGGGTCACAAATCAAGCCTTGGTAAATTTAGGAAAATTGAAATCATATAAAGTATCTTTTCCAACCACAATGCTATGAGACTAGATATCAATTACAGGGAAAAAACTGTAAATACTACAAACACATGGAGACTAAACAATACACTACTAAATAACCAAGAGATCACTGAAGAAATCAAAGAGGAAATCAAAAAATACCTAGAAACAAATGACAATGAAAACATGATGACCCAAAACCTATGGGATGCAGCAAAAGCAGTTCTAAGAAGGAAATTTATAGCAATACAATCTACCTCAAGAAACAAGAAACATCTCAAATAAACAACCTAACCTTACACCTAAAGCAATTAGAGAAACAAGAACAAAATATCCCTAAAGGTAGCAGAAGGAAAGAAATCAAAAAGATCAGATCAGAAATAAATGAAAAAGAAATGAAGGAAAAAATAGCAAAGATCAATAAAACTAAAAGCTGGTTCTTTGAGAAGATAAACAAAATTGATAAACCATTAGCCAGACTCATCAAGAAAAAAAGGGAAAGGACTCAAATCAGTAGAATTAGAAATGAAAAAGGAGAAGTAACAACTGACACTGGGGAAATACAAAGGATCATGAGAGATTACTACAAGCAACTATATGCCAATAAAATGACAACCTGGAAGAAATGGTCAAATTCTTAGAAAAGCACAACCTTCCAAGACTGAACCAGGAAGAAATAGAAAATATAAACAGACCAATCACAAGCACTGAAATTGAAACTGTAATTTAAAATCTTCCAAGAAACAAAAGTCCAAGACCAGATGGCTTTACAGGTGAATTGTATCAAACATTCAGAGAAGAGCTAACAGTGATCCTTCTCAAACTCTTCCAAAAAATTGCAGAGAGAGAAACACTCCCAAATTCATTCTACAAAGCCACCATCACCCTGATACCAAAACCAGACAAGATGTCACACACACACACAAAAAAGCTACAGGACGATATCACTGATGAACATAGATGCAAAAATCCTCAACAAAATACTAGCAAACAGAATCCAACAACACATTAAAAGGATCATACACCATGATCAAGTGGGGTTTATCCCAGGAATGCAAAGATTCTTCAATATATGCAAATCAATCAATGTGATAACCCATATTAACAAATTGAAGGAGAAAAACCATATGATAATCTCAATAGATGGAGGAAAAGCTTTTGACAAAATTCAACACCCATTTATGAAATAAAAACAAAAATAAACAAATGACACCTAATGAAACTTAAAAGGTTTTGCACAGCAAAGGAAACCATAAACGAGACGAAAAGACAACCCTCAGAATGGGAGAAAATATTTGCAAATGAAGCAACTGACAAAGGATTAATCTCCAAAATATACAAGCAGCTCATGCAGCTCAATATCAAAAAAAAACAACCCAATCCAAAAATGGGCAGAAGACCTAAATAGACATTTCTCCAAAGAAGATATACAGATTGCCAACAAACACATGAAAGGATGCTCAACATCACTAATCATTAGAGAAATGTAAATCAAAACTACAATGAGGTATCACCTCTCACCAGTCTGAATGGCCATCATCAAAAAGTCTACAAACAATACATGCTGGAGAGGTGTGGAGAAAAGGGAACCCTCTTGCACTGTTGGTGGGAATGTAAATTGATACAGCCACTATGGAGAACAGTATGGAGGTTCCTTAAAAACCTAAAAATAGAACTACCATACGACCCAGCAATCCCACTACTGGGCATATACCCTGAGAAAACCATAATTCCAAAAGCGTCAGGTACCACCATGTTCATTGCAGCACTATTTACAATAGCCAGGATATGGAAGCAACCTAAGTGTCCATCAACAGATGAATGGATAAAGAAGATGTGGCACATGTATACAATGGAATATTACTCAGCCATAAAAAGAAACGAAATTGAGTTATTTGTAGTGAGGTGGATGGACCTAGAGTCTGTTACAGAGTGAAGTAAGTCAGAAAGAGTAAAACAAATACTGTATGCTAACACATATATATGGAATCTAAAAAAAAGAAAAAGAGTTTCTGAAGAACCTAGGGGCAGGACAGGAATAAAGGTGCAGACGTAGAGAATGGACTTGAGGACATGGGGAGGGGGAAGGGTAAGCTGGGACGAAGTGAGAGAGTGGCATGGACATATATATATACTACCAAATGTAAAATAGATAACTAGTGTGAAGCAGCTGCATAGCACAGGGAGATCAGCTCGGTGCTTTGTGACCACCTAGAGGGTTGGGATAGGGAGGGTGGGAGGGAGACGCAAGAGGGAGGAGATATGGGGATATATGTATACATATAACTGATTCAATTTGTTATACAGCAGCAACTAACACAACATTGTTAAGCAATTATACTCCAATCAAGACGTTTTAAAAAAAATTTTTTTTAATAAAATGTAGTTCTGTGTTTCCTCAGGGCCAGGGGGGAAAAAAAGGAAGAGAATGATGGTTTATGTAATTCTGATTAGTTAAAAGGGAAGGCTATCCATTGTGGAAGAAACTTCTAAAATAAATTCAAAACATAACATATTCCATTGGGTCTTATACAAGAAATATCAATAATTCTCTTTATGAATATTGAATACCTACTATATGCAAACTGTTGACCCTCTAGGAAATACAAACCGTAATCAGACATAAATTCTGTCTTCCATGAGCTTGCAGTTTAATAAGGTGCATAACAAACATTCACAAATAACTATACTACAAAGTAAGATATGTAAAATAAATTTAAGTTTGTTTTCAGAGTCTAGAAATGGACTTTCATGGAATTTTGTGTCAATCACAGGTATGGCATTAAAGCATGACTCTGCAAAATTTCATTGTTAGAAGTAAGACTTAAAGTAACCAGCCAGGTTTATAGCTTTTCCATAATCCAAGGACTTATCACAGTACCCAGGGTCAGGGCAGCAGGGCAGGCTCTGTAGGCTGTGCCCTCATTCATCTCACAAGGAGGAGCTGGTCCTCATTCAGTTCAAAGGTGACTCTTTGTCAGAGCATGGGATGCGGGTATTCTGCATTGCTAATTGAAGAGACACATGTACTTTGGATATCAGATGTGCAGGTGGAAAACTGACATTCTTATGAAAATTGAATAGTGCTTTTTCTTTAATGGGAAAAAGGATATATTTTAATAATATATTTTTATATAGAACTATATCATGTTTATAGGTGAAAATAGAAAATGTAGGCATCACTAAAGGAAAAACACCTATAATTCATCTATCTAAATAAAAACACTGTTGATTTTCATCTATGTTCTCTCATTTTTCTACGTGTGTGTATGGGGAGAGGATCATACCATCTATACTGTTCTGTGGTCCCCTTTCCTCATCTCTTTAAACATGGAGACATACAGTTCAATGATGTCATTAGTAACTGCTACCTGGCACTCTAGTGTACAAATGTGTCATTATTTATTTAACCAGTATTCTAGAGTTGACACATAGGTTGCTCCAATGTTAGAATCAATGCTGGGATGAACAATCTTTAGAATATATCTTTTTCTGCTTTTTCAGTTTTCTGTAATACCTTTCTAGAAGCAGAGAGAACAGTGATTTGGAATAAGTATCCTAGTTCTAACTGAGTCACATACATACCCAAAGCCTTTCCTTCAGACCTTTGCTGATTGACTGTAACTGCAGGCAATGCTAAGCTATCTTTTAGACAGAGGGAAGGGGGCTTCAAAGCACCAAGTGAGTCCCTGAATTTTAGATTCTCATTTGTTTTTCCTTTCTTCCCACCCCAATCCCATTAATTACCTTAAATCAATAACCCAGGCCAGAGGATGGATAGCATTGTCAGCTCCTTCTATTCTCTCAATGCCTACCACATTCAATTAGTCACCAAGTTATTTAAGTTCTGCCTCCTAAAAAATGCCCTGAATCTGTACGCTGCCTTCCTCCCACTTAATTTATCTGGCCGTGATCACTGACCCTGATTCCTACAGAATTTCCTAAATGCTCTCCTCCTCTTGGGTTTGGCTCACCCTCTAATCCATCTTTCCTATTTCATTTTAATGTAAATCTGATGATGCCACACTCTGCCTCAAAGTTTGTGATGTCACCATATTACTTTCTAGATAAAATTCTGACCCTGCAGCTTGGTATACAGGCCTCTGTTTCTGGACCAAGTCACCCAAGCTGAGTCCTGAGAATTTGTATGTTTCAAACCTTCTCTGTGATTGCAGTGCAAGGAGTTTGGCCCTTCATGAGTCACAGGATGAGCACATAGTAAGCACTGGTCTGCTTGGAACCCACTCTAGAGCAGGAGGCCAGCTACAGCTGGAAACTTCCCTCAGCCACGGCTTAAAATTATTCAGCACAATGTGATTATTTTAGGAAAAATTTCAAAAGCATTCCGCCAAAGAGTATAGATTAGAAAATCATTTCCATTTAGGAAGCCTGATTTAATTAAGTGACACAGTTTTTAAGCTATGAAAGCTTTTTCCTGCTGAGGCAGGATTTTTTGCTTCTTGGCTGATAGAAAATAGGTAGTGGAAATTAGAGACTGGCTCCAGAGACTACTTACATGCTTGACTGCATCAAAGTCCAGAGTATAAAGTATTGTTCTGTGGGGTAGAGGGGCGAGAGGGCATTTTGTTTAAATCTTGTTAAAGCACCATGTGAAACTTTTTTTTTTTAATTAAGACATTTAAAATCTAGCTTTCTTAGAGAAATACTGAAAAGACACTGAATTCTTTGCATTCCTTATAGAAAATGATATTTATAAACATCATCAAACTTAAAAAAAAGAAAAGAAAAAGATTTTGGAACAGTTGTATGTTTTCTTGGGATTAATGGTGACGTTTTTAAGGAAACAGTACACTTGTGAGACTGAAAAAGATATTGCTATAATAGAGGTTTATTTCATCTCATCTCTTGCTAATCCTCGAGGAGTCTGGTGGACTAAAACGCCCTAATTGTCATGCCAGGTAATGTGAACACCCTACATAGTCATTAATATCATTAATATTACGCCTGGAAGATACAGAGTTGGGATTTTAAAACAATTTTGGTTATTTTTCTTTCTGTCTCCACCAAAATGTAATTTTCATGAAGACAGAGTCTCTGTCTTGTTCACACTGGGTCCCCAGCCCCTGGTTCATGGTAGGCACCAGTAAATATCTGCTAAGTTAATGTTTGCCTGCCAAAGAATGAAGATTTTGTGTAATATGCTCCTCTGTGGAGATATAAAAGAAGAGGGAAATTTGATCCTTTACCTGAAGGAAGCTTATAATAGTAGCAATTACCCCTTTTTCTAGCCCACCTGATTTATCCAATTATGATCATGCTATGTACATTGCAACATGATTCTCAATAGAAAATCTATTTTGTCTTCTTTCATTATCTATCCTCTCTCCTCCTTTTGATACACATAATCAATACATATATTCCACAATTGTCACTAATGTATATGTCATATGTATGTGGAAGGGGCATCTTCCTCATAACACAATTATCTCCAGGTATGTTCAGAGATTAAAAAGTAGTTTTCAAAACCATAGATAAGAAGTTACAGGAGATACTGGGCTAGATGATCTACATCAGTGTTACTCAGAATGCCGGTCAGTGAGCTCTTTGTAACTGATCTGCAACAGAATGTAAATCAACTATGTCATTAAGCACACAGTTTAGTTCAGTTTATACCTTTCCCCTGGTAAGACTTTCTTCATGCGGGAAGCAGCACATTGACTTGCATTCTCATGCAAGCTCTTTATCTTGTTGTGATTGGATCTCAAGTAGTTCATAGACTAGCACGGGCTCTACAACCACACCTTGAACAGCACTGATCTTCAAAGTCTTATCTACTTCAAGGAATCTCCAAACTACCTTTTTTAAAAATTTTATTAACATCTTTATTGGAGTATAATTGCTTTACAATGGTGTGTTAGTTTCTGCTTTATAACAAAGTGAATCAGTTATACATATACATATGTTCCCATATCTCTTCCCTCTTGCATCTCCCTCCCTCCCACCCTCTCTATCCCACCCCTCTAGGTGGTCACAAAGCACAGAGCTGATCTCCCTGTGCTTTGCGGTTGCTTCCCACTGGCTATCTATTTTACGTTTGGTAGTGTATATATGTCCATGCCACTCTCTCACTTTGTCACATCTTACCCTTCCCCCTCCCCATATCCTCAAGTCCATTCTCTAGTAGGTCTGTGTCTTTATTCCCATCTTGCCACTAGGTTCTTCATGACCTTTTTTTTTTTTTCCTTAGATTCCATATATATGTGTTAGCATACTGTATTTGTTTTTCTCTTTCTGACTTACTTCACTCTGTATGACAGACTCTAACTCCATCCACCTCATTACAAATAACTCCATTTCATTTCTTTTTATGGTTGAGTAATATTCCATTGTATATATGTGCCACATCTTCTTTATCCATTCATCCGATTATGGACACTTAAGTTGCTTCCATGTCCTGGCTATTGTAAATAGAGCTGCAATGAACATTTTGGTACAGGACTCTTTTTGAATTATGGTTTTCTCAGGGTATATGCCCAGTAGTGGGATTGCTGGGTCGTATGGTAGTTCTATTTTTAGTTTTTTAAGGAACCTCCATACTGTTCTCCATAGTGGCTGTATCAATATACATTCCCACCAACAGTGCAAGAGTGTTCCCTTTTCTCCACACCCTCTATCATCTCACACCGGTCAGAATGGCCATCATCAAAAAATCTAGGAACAAACTACCTTTTAAAAATATCATTTTCAGTTCGTTATATGGTTATTTCTCCAATAATTACTTATGTGATAATAATTAATACGAATAATATAATTAACTATATTTATATAGATAGATGGATATTTAATGTCATGTCAAGTAGTAACAACGTCATAGAAAAAAAATAAACAATGCTAAAAGGTTAGAGAAAGGTAGAGGCTGCTTTTTTGGTCGGAGTTCTCTTGGGTGGTTTCTGTGAGGAGGTGACACTGGAGCTGTAGAGAGAAAGCTATGTAATTATAGCTGGGAAAGAGCATGCTGGGAAGAGAGAAGATTAGGCTCAAGAGGTTTGAGATGAGAGCAAGCTTGGTGTTTAAAAAATAGCAAGGCAGTCAGTGTGCCTGGAAGGCAGTGAATAAGGAGGAGGGTGGTAGGGGACTGGGTCAGAGAGCCAGGGACCAGATTTTGCAGGGCCTTGTAGGCCATGGAAAGGACCTTGGCTTTTGTTTTGAGTGAGACATGGAACCCTTGGAGAGTTGTGAGCACGTGAGTGCCATGATCTGATAGGTTTTAAAGGATCGCTGTGACTGCAAAGGAGTAAAGGTGAAATGAGGCCGGCGAGGAGGCTGTGGCTGCAGATCAGGCAAGGGATGGGTGGTGGCTTAGACTAAAGTGGAAGGACTGGCGATGACAAACTCACATCCTGAATTTGTGTTAAAGGCGCAACCAATAGGATATGCTGGCTGGGTGTGGTAGGTTGGGCGTGGGGTAGGAGAGAATGAATGAAACCAAGGATGACTCTGGGTTTTGATGGCACTGTTTATGGACATGAGGAACACTGGAAAGGAACAGATTTGGGGTGAGGGAAGAGGACGAAAGAGTTGAGTTTGGACCTGTTGGATGTGAGACGGCTGAAAGACGTCCAAGTGCAGATGTGGAGAGAGCAGTGCAATAGATGCATCTGACTCCTAGGAAGAGGTTGGGACCAGAAATATAATTTGGGAGTTGCTAGCTCATCTAGGGAGTGAGTGAAAATAGAAGTCTAAGGACCAAACTCAGGGCACTCCCAACAGTTAGAGATCAGAGAGATGAGAAAAACTCAACAAAGGATACTAAGGAGGTAGGAAGCACACAGACCACAACAACAAAATGTGGCATTATGAGTGTCAGGAGAAGAAAGACTTTTTTAGGAAGAGGCAGTAATCATCTGTTTCAAACGCTTTGTGGAATGAAGATTGTAAATTATCTATCAGAACAGGCCTTATGGAGGTCATTGGTGCTCATGATTAAAGCAGATTCCGTTCTAATTCACTGCCTAATTAGAGAAGTTCTCTTGTGATTGGTTTTAGTTTCTTAGTGAAATGAGAATCAGTTATGTGATGAAAACTAAGAAGGAAGGAAGGGGCCTTGGAGGTTTTCGAATAGAGGAGAAGCTATGAAGAGTGAATCAACTGGGTAAGTACAGTAGGATTGCCAACAGAGCTAAGAACTCTCTTGTTAGTTGAGGTCATAGATTTAAAATGACACCAGACAGCACCACTGTATGCTTTTCTCCAGCCACTCAACTATGTAGATAGGCGGAGACAGAGGATAGGATTTAAGGAAGATCGGTGTTTTACTGGGCAAATATGATGGAGGGAAGAGGTGCTGGGTATTTGGGAGTAAATGTCAGGGAGTGATTTAAATTATAATGGATTAGAGATTAGGTAAAAAAGCGAAGACGTGAAGGGAGAAGGAAATGATGGCAATGTCAGAAGTCACAGTAGGTTCAAAGAATGTTTGGAATGGAGATATTAGAAAGAGTGAGTTGGAAAGATGAGACAATAGTTGTAATCTTGAGACTTTGGCGAATGTTCTGTATCAGCGATGACAACATTTATGATACAGTCAAAGAGTATCCAGGGCTTCCCTGGTGGTGCAGTGGTTGAGGGTCTGCCTGCCAATGCAGGGGACACGGGTTCAAGCCCTGGTCTGGGAGGATCCCACATGCCGCGGAGCAGCTGGGCCCGTGGGCCACAGCTACTGAGCCTGCGCGTCTGGAGCCTGTGCTCCGCAACAAGAGAGGCCGCGATGGAGAGAGGCCCGCACACCGCGATGAAGAGTGGCCCCCGCTTGCCGCAACTAGAGAAGGCCCTAGCACAGAAACAGAGACCCAACGTAGCAATCAATCAATCAATCAATCTTTAAAAAAACAAACAAACAAACAAACAAAAAAAAGAGTATCCAAAGCAAAGAGTGGCTTTGGAGTATATAATGGACACGTCATTGGTTGAGGAGGCCATGGAACTAAGAAGCTAGATGTTGGATGGATCGTTTGTGAGCATATTGAAATTACTGAGAATAGTAACAGAATGTTGGCAAAGGGAAAAAAGGTAAGAAAATCTTCAGTAAATTGTGGGCATGACCAGGAGGAGAGTAAATAACATAAGGAGGGATAGTGAGTAGCATAGTCTGATGGCAGGCATGTCAAAGGAACTGGGCAGGGGTTAGGGAGTAGAAAGGACAGTGGTCTGGAAGCAGCAAGGAGGAGCAAGAAGGACAACCTGTCCAACCTCCAAGATCAGTAGTACCAAGAGGTAGGAGGAAGAACTTGAGAAATCTACAAGAGAAACAGTCTCCTAGAAAGTCAGCCAGATTTCCATCAGGTCAAGAAAGAGAAACAAATGCTTAGAGAAGATACAGGAGAATTTACCAATGACAGACCTTGGGTTTCAGAGGGCACACTGGAAAGGTTTGAAGATGACGGGGGTGGGGGGGTGGCCAGAGCTTCAAGCAGATTAGGGAATACGCAGAACCTCTAGGAATGCAGATCTGTGAGAGTCTGGGAGATGAGGAATGAGCTGGAGTCATGACTGAGGTACAAAGGAATGAGAGATGTGACAGGCTGATCCTGGTGGAGTCTCAGAGGGAGTGGGATACTCAGCACTGAAAGCAGTTATTTGTTGGGACTGATCTCTTTGGTGGTTCTTATGAGGAGGTGGGAAGGATTGGAGGAGGCAGAGCAGAAATTGCACCAGAAGCCAGGAGCACTTGGAGGACTCCTTGGATGCCAAGGAGAGTGGTCTGACGGGCGCTGCAGAGCTCTAGGGATCTTGCCTCCATCCTGTCAAGAGCAACCTCAAGGGCTTCCCTGGTGGCGCAGTGGTTGAGAATCTGCCTGCTAATGCAGGGGACACGGGTTCGAGCCCTGGTCTGGGAAGATCCCACATGCCACGGAGCAGCTGGGCCCGTGAGCCACAATTGCTGAGCCTGCGCGTCTGGAGCCTGTGCCCCGCGACGGGAGGGGCCGCGATAGAGAAAGGCCCGCGCACCGCGATGAAGAGCGGTCCCCGCACCGCGATGAAGAGTGGCCCCCGCTTGCCGCAACTGGAGAAAGCCCTTGCACGAACCGAAGACCCAACACAGCCAAAAATAAATAAATAAATAAATAAATAAATAAATAAAATCAAGTAAAAACTTTAAAAAAAAAAAAAAAAAAAGAATCAGTTTTTAAAAAAAAAAAAAAAAAAAAAACAAGAGCAACCTCAAGGTTTCCAGAAACCATACTCCTTAGTTGTCCATTATCTTCTCTAGATTAGAAAATCACCATCCAGTGACTTTCAGGGTCTTTGCCCGAATGTATTTCAGAATTACTAGGTTGGTTGAATCCTTCAATAAGTACAGTTTTTATGGAGAGAACTTCAAATTTACATTGGAGAAGAGCCGGTGCCATCCTCTCCACAAAAACAAGGCTGAGAGCATTTGAATAGCTTTGGCTGTCTCTGGGGGAGATCGCGGTTGGTGGGAAATTGACAACATTACTTGGAACATAACTTGGAAATGATAGTTTTCTTTGCTCACCACTAGACATTTTGGACTTGCGAAACTCAGACTACCGGAGAAGTAGCTAATACGTAAGGGCAGTAGAGACTCGCTTCAGCGAGTCATCTCTTGTCCTTTTTTTTTCCCCTGCATTATAATCAAACCTACAGACCACTCATTATTTACCTACTGTAAGTTCAGCTTTCCTACTTTTCCCATTTCAAAGTCGTCATTGAAAAATGGCCCAGCTGATGGTTTTTATGCAGGCTGGTGATGTGTATGTAGGCAGCACATATTTTTGATGATAGTCTTTCCAACAACTGCTAAAAAGCTTTGTCTCTACAGGCTGTCGCAAGATGGCCTCACTTGTTAGTCTTAAAGTCTAATTCGTTTTCTTGTACATCTCGGTGCATTTTTAAGCTGTAAAATAAAACTTCTTGGATAAAGTGACCTTTTTTCTTATATGCAATCTAGCTGATTTCAGAATTGTCCTTTACAAACATTTAATACATTGATTGATCTGATGGCATTTGGGTCTAAAATTACTTCTTGGATATAGAAGAGACCAAAGCCTTCTTTGGAAAGTTTCTGACTTAATTGTTTTCTTTCAGAAAAAGAAAAGAAGGCAGATTCAGAATTTGGAGAGAATTATTGATTTTTTGTCCTGAGCTGTTCCTGAATCAAAATGTTTATAGGCTTAAGGACACCCTAGACAAAAGAAGGTTTTGAAAAAGGGAACAGATATTGAGAGATAAATTTGAATCAGGCATCTATTTATGCATCAAGCACTGACTAAGAGAGAGAGAGAGACATAAAAATGAAAAAAGGATCTTGTCTCAAGCATCAGATGGTCTAGCAATGGAGACAGACATAAACCAATTACCCTGTTGAATTCCACTAGACTTAAGTAGAGGATGTGAGATCAGTTTATCCTCGTGGAGGAAGAAAGAAAGTGGGTAGTGGATGGGGCAGGGGGGAGCTGGGACTTTGGAAGATGATAGAGAATTCACCACATCCATAGGAGTGGGGTAGAGGTCATCTGAGAGAGAATTCAAAGAGGAAGGCACAGCCCAAGCAGAGGACTGGAGGCACGAATAGGGTAGCCTGTGGGACCCTGGGGAGGCAGCAAGGGCAGAAAGATGTCACAACTCTGACTGAGATTCTTTGTACCTTTGACAAATATAGGGAGAATAAGAAGATGTATACATGTTTCCAAGACATTATGAAGAATGCTCATTTTTATTTGTTATTCGGAGACATTCAGAAATCAAATTATTTTACTGAAATAATATGGAATTAGACCATTTTTCTATAATGAGTCCAAATAATTCATTTGGTGAATGTTTTCATAAAGGAAGGCTTTTACTTGCTCAGCATGTTGTTTTTCCAAGTACATTTACTCAGGAATTTGTTCTTAAAACTGGATTCTCCATCTTTTGGGAATGAGACCAAGGGGTGTAGTGGTGAGAATTAAGAGAGATGAGATGGTGTAGAGAAAGAAGCAGAGGATTTGAGACAAGAGAGGAAGGTTTACTTCCTACTGTGAGCAGTTAGGAGCTATGTGATGGAGACTAAAGTCACGTGCCCTCCTGGCATTTGTTCCTTCCTCTGTGTAGGGGGAACCAATGAGTTGTTTTGAGACATCAGACAGCAAGTAATAGATACGAGAGTTGATAGTGACACTAATTTCTCAGTTGTGAACTTTGCTTTGTTAAGACCCCAAGGTCGTAAATTGTACAATGAGCTTAGAGAATGACTCTCAGATTTTCAGGTCCAGAAACATTTCTCACCTGGTATACTTGTAAAAATGCCAAATATGTGGAATCACCTGCAGAATTTCTGATTCAGTAGGATTTAATAGGGATAAAGTTTAGGAGTCTGCTTTTTAAACAAATACCCTATGTGATTCCAAAGAAGGTGATCCAAGGAGACCATTTTTAGAGAAACTGTTCCAAAAGATCTGAAAAGATATATGCACCCAGCAAAATTAGGCCAGAAAGTTCTCAGCCTGTTAATAAAACCCTGGATTCTTACCTTCCAAGAGAAAGTGCACATACCCCTCGTTGAGCTCTGAGGTTGTCTTTGACTGGGTGCCACAGCTGAAGTTTGCCTCACTACCTTAAGCCAAATCAAGAAGGCACCACCTTTTTGAAGTCCCGTGATTGTGTTCGGGGCAGAGGATAGAAGACCCAATTACCCTACCTGCTACCGAGCACAGGCTCCTGCCCTTGGGCCTGCTCGGCCCCTTCCTATATTGTTGAGCCTTGATTCGGCAGCAGCGTCCCCTGGTGAGAATCAGTCTAACTGCCTTCCAGAGATGTCCATCCTTCCCCTACTTCTCCACCAGCCCTGCCCCAAGGGCATCTGCCATCAGTAGAAGGTACCCTAAGCATTTAGTCTGAAGTCTAATCCTGATACTTAGTGACTCTGTGACCTCCAGCAATTCCTTTACTTTCCTAGTTTCCATTTTTCAACTGTAAATGAGGATGACACACCTAGCTTGCAACACTGCTATGAAGATGAAGCGAGATGGCTAAATGCTCTATGTAAGCCTGCTGTGTGGGCTTCTCCATCCAGACGGTGATGAGCTCCTGCCTCCCAGAAACTTGTGTGTTTACGCTCTTAGGAGCAACGCAGTATCTTTGGAAAGACCGCCTAGGAGTCAGAGCAAGGGTCCAAGTTTCAGGCATGGAGTCAAGAGCATTAAGATTTTCAGTACAAGTCTGTTAGCTTCTGAATAAAGATGGTAACTTTGGATTGAAACATTTACTTCCCCCTTTTCCAAAATTTCCCTACAGGTGACACACACACACACACACACACACACACACAAACACACACACACACAACATACTGTCCCAGGTCTGGAGCAAGGAAGGGTTAAATCTAGTCGTTCACTCAGCAACGTGGTAGTACTCACACCCATGAGATGCCAGACTCTCCATGGGTCCATTTCATACGGGCTACAATTGAAAATCACCTACATGTTCAGCAGTAGGAAGAAAGTTAAATAAATAGAAAACTGTGCTTTCCTTAAAGATAGTGATGCATTAGCATAGATATTTATATAGGAAAGGTGTTTATGTTGTTATATAAAAAAAGGTTTTAAAAACAGTATGTACAATATTTTACTAAAACTATGCTCATGAAAACTTTTAGAAAGATATGCACCAAAAATTTTAACAGTTTTTTTTTTGTAGATGGTAGGATTAAGGATCATTTTTTAAAATATTGCTATCTATTCTAACTTAATTACATTGAATTTAACATACTTATGTAATAAACAAATATATCTAACAGATTGTAACAGTCAGGGCTTTCAGACATTAACTGCAGACCTAAAAAATATTTGTGCAGCTAATTTGGGGCTTTTGAGTGATGTTCATGTTTATGTGAAGAGGGCAGTACCTATCTTCCATCATTTGACACCTGACCTTGTGATACTGAAATGTCATGAGAGTCCTGTCATCTTCCTGTGGGTCCCCTAAGCAATGCTTTGGAGGTAACAAAGAGATTTGTCTCCTCCAAGAGTGGAAAGAACTCCAGTCTTCTACGATGTCTGTATTGTTTTCCTCCCCATCTATTCACATGCCAGTAGAATTTCTTTTATGTCAGGGGACCTCTCTTGAGACTCTCTGTGATGGGAAAGAATGTGTTAAGTCTTTTTCTTTCCTTTTTTTTTAAAGCACCATTACAATTCTCACTTTCCCTCCATTCATTTTCATAACTGAGTCTAGAGTGATTGCTTTTTCTTTGAACCTTGCTTAAAAGCATCCCAATCCCTCTACAAACGTCCCTTTACCTGGAGCCTCGAAGGTGAGAGCGATGATATGGAGGGGCTGTCTTATTAATCAAATGTTTGCTCTGCACTGGGCATTCATCATACAAACCCACCCAGCTGGATAAGATTCATTAGTGTCATCTTTCACCGCTCTGGTCTGCCTACCCTGCTCACTCTCTGCGGCATTCATTAAAATGCCACCGATGCTTCCGTAGCTGGCTCCATCTCTCTCTCTCACCTCCCGTGGCCAGGTGCAGTGTTTGACCCCCCAGGGACAGGGAAAGATCACTAAGAGGTTACCAAGCAGAATATTTAATTGAAGAGCCTCTGATGGCCTCTTTGACTGATTTCCTTTCAAATCTGCCTGGATCCTCTGGGAGCTTCTTCTCGGGATCCATGTTCTACCCTGAGCCAGATGGAAGCCCCCGGGGTGGAGATGGGCCTTCGCCTGACACTGAGCATTTATATGCTATGGGCTGTGCCAGAGTGACACACCTATTCACCAGTCACTGCGCCTCACAGGGGACATCCTGCTGGTGCCCAGACCCTCCTCCTTGGTTCCCAACCAGCTCCTGCTCCAATCTACTTGCTAATTTCATATAGAGGTCTTTGAGTTCAGAGTCTCTTGCTCTGGCCTTTAAATCCCCCTTTGTGTTGTTATTCTTTGAAGAAGTATTTATGGAGCATCTACTATGTGCCAGGCCCTGCACCAGTCACTGGGGACTCAATGCTGAGCCAAAGAGACATGGTTCTGCCCTCATGGAGTTTACAGTCTAGCAGGGGAGACAAGCAAAAGCAAAACAAGAGTAAACAAAGCAAAATGGTCTCAAATGTAAGAAGTGCTATGAAGTAAACAAAAAAGGGGCAGAGACGGAATCTACCAGGCGTGGGGAAACCTTCTTTCGAACAGTGTAGTCAGAGAAGGCTGTGGTACCTGGGCCAGTAACACCAGCATCACCCACAACCTGTTAGAAATGCAGATTCTTGGACTGTATCCCAGACCTCTGATTCAGAGACTCTGGGGTGGGGCCAGCAGTCTGTGTTTAACAAGGTAGAGCTACGTGAAAGTGTGTAGAGGAAAGTACATTCCAGGCAGGGGGTGCAGAAGAACCAAGACGGGAAAGAGCTTGACTTGTTCAGAGAAGTGAAATCAAGACTGCTTTGGCCAGAGCAAAGTGAGGGGGAAAGTGGCAGAAGAGGATGGGTGTGATGTGGGCAGGGATCAAATCATGGAGGTTCTTGTAGACCAGGTAAGGGGGTTGGACTTTAGCTAATGTGAGAAACCACTGAAGCATTTTAAGCAATACCATGCACTGAGCTGAATTACTTTTAAGATGATCTCCATTATTGAGCCCAAACTAGATTGAAGCAGCTTAAGAGTGGAAGTAGGAAGACCAATTAGGAGGCTGAGGCATTGGTCTAAGCAGTAGGTGATGGTGGCCTGGACTAAGGCAGCAGGAGATGGAGGTAAGAACATAATTCCAAGATGTATTTTAGAGAGAAGTTGACGGTCCGGCTATGGGTGGGGAGTCGTTATGGAGTGGGGAAGGGTCACAATCGACTCCTCCGTTTCTGCCTTGAGTAACTGGGTGGATGGAGGTGTCATCTACTTCTCTGGAGGGGTAATAGGGTAAGTATGCCTTCCTGGCCTTTATCTCAGACGCCCGCCCCCTAACCTGTTGGGGCAGGCATCCCACTATAACAGCTTCCTAGAGCCTATCCTCAGCTTGACTCGCGGGCTACATCCTCAGTCTGACCCAGACCCCTGACAGAGGAGCCCCTGGACTGGTCCCCATAAGGGCTCTGTCCCTAAGGCACAGTGTCTTGTGTGCGTGAAGGTTTGAGGAATACCTAAATGGCTATGTCTGCACGTAGAGCGGTGTTCCTGTTGGAAAAGGATTGAGTCAGTCTCCAGCCTTGCTAAGAGGTGCATACTTGCTACCTTCACCTTAGGAAGGAGAAAAGAAATAGAGAAAAGAGAGGTAAATTGCCTGGGGTCAGGAAGCACAGCTGGCCGTGGAATCCAGTGGGGCTTGAACCAAAAGACAGAAGCAGAAGACAGGAGTGGCCGGGGGCAAAGAAGGAAATTGGAGAAATCTGGGGCTCTGCGGTGAGTGACTCTTTGCCCAGTTACCCACCAGGAAGAGTGAACTGCAGGAGGGAATAGCAAGGAAGACAGATGTTTAAACTGTTCGCATATCCTGCAGAGATGGTGGGCTGGTTACATAAAAAGCTGCTTGTGGGCTGCTCAATTCCCGAGTCTTGCTCATGAGGCTAAAGGAAATGTCACCTCCTGTCTCACATCTGTGAATAATGGGCATGTCAGCCAATCCAGCCAGTCAGGAGTCAGTCACCTCCAATTGTCCACATGCCTTAGTGTTTGTATGCTGTGCATAGTATTTTGTTCCTCATTTACTGTGTCTGTTTGGGATATGCAGGAGGTTTCATCTTCTAGAATTAAACTCTGAAAAAATTGGTGAGATAGACAGGGGGAATGTAAAAGAATGTAAAGAAGCATGGGGGGGAAAAGAGAGCTTGGGAACTCTGACCAAAGGAGCCATGACCTGAGAAGGTGAGAAGTTGATCCAGTAGAATCAGCTTAGCCAGGAGAGCTCTGGGAATTTGCTTTGAAAGATGTTTACATTCTATGTGGTAAACATTTGAAACCATTGGTTCTCAGATAGGGGGAGGGATTTATCCCAGGGAGCATCTGGCAATGTCTGGAGACAGTTTTGTCACATTTGGGTAGGGGTGGGAGAGGGTGGAATTTGCTATTGGCATCTAGCAGGTAGAGGCAAAGCATGCTACTAAACATCCTGTAATTCACAGGACGGCCTCCATGACATAGAATTATCTGCACCAAAATGTCAGTAGTGCTGAGGTTGAAAAACCCTGGGCTGTACCATGTGAGGAGGACAAAATAAGAAAGTGTGGTCCGATGCCTGCCGCTAGAAGAGGGTATGACATCCACACTGGGAAATGGTGCTTGTCTGCTGGTCTCTTGTCAGAGGAACAAGATGAGAAAATTCCGAGAAATCCCACCTGTAATTCCAGCTTTTGTCTGAGTCTCTTGGGAAATCAACAACTATTCCCTGCCCACCATCTATGTGTAAGGCACCAGGTGAGGTGATGTGGGAGAGCTGGGGGCTGTGGCAGACAGAGAGGTCAGAGGTAAGTAGGCCCAGCCCACTTATGAAGCATCCAGTTGGCCATAATGAAAATTCTGTATTTCTCATCTACATTGTAGAACCTTTGTAAGGATAAAATGATAATGTATGCAAAGTGCCTATACCTGGCTGACTTACTAACCAGATGCCAGATCTTCTCCTTGCTCCAGAGTTTAGCTGAAGGAGTCCAGCTTCTTCTGCACACAGTTATGTGCATTTGGATCCCACATATTGCCTTAGTTTCCCTTACCTTCCCCATCAGTGCATGGAAGCAAATCCCTCTTCCTCTCCCCCATCTATCTCACCAAACAATTTTAAGGACAAAATGTCCTCTAACGTGCTTATAAGCTGCTCTAAGATAAGTTTCATATAAAATCAAGATCCTATTCATTCTAGTTATGTTTTTCACCACTTTTTACCACTTACCTATTCAGTCTGCATTTCTTGAGCATCTACTTCATGCTAGGAACTGTCATAGAAGCTGGGAAAATTAAGTCAAAGAACAGATAATCCTCCACTCGACTGTTTGTCACAGACAAGTGTTCGCTCATCTTCTGTCACTTGAGCCCTACCTTCATGAATCTTGTCATATTATTTAATCGATATACTCAGGCTACATCCTGAAGGAGGATAGGAATCCTGGGGGCTGGGGTGCTTGTGGGATATTCCAGGCAGAGGAATGTGGATGCTTCCAGGTCACTGGTCAGTGTGTGAAAGGCAAGAAGTACAGCCACAGGGGTGAGCCAGGTCAGCTTGAGAAGGGCTTTGTACAACCTGCTGTACAACCTGCTTTGTACAACCTGCTGTGGGGAGTTTGGGCTTTGTCCCAGGGTTATTAAAGACTACAGAAATATTTTAAGCCAAGGAGAGACATGGTCAGATTTGTGCTTTAGAAAGAGAACTCTCTGGATTGAAAAATCCCAGATGACCAGAGGAGAGACCGGTTTAGGAGGTGGTGGCCTAACCTAAGAAGGACATGATACGGGCCTGAATCCAGGTAGTGGTGAACATGGGAACGGAGTCAGTAGATGTTTAGGCTGTGGAATCAACAGATGTGGGTGATTCTTTGGATGTAATTGAGAGTGAGTTGGAGAATGAGACATTGAGCATGATTTCCTGGTGGATATTGGAGCCTCCAACCAAGACAGAGAATATGGGAGTAAGAGCAAACCAGGATTTGGGGGGAGAGATGAGTTCAGTTTCTGAGCTAGGTGGGAAGTGCTTTGGGTACATCCACATGGGAATAATGTCCTATGCAAAGCCAGACGGTCTAATGAGCAAAGGTGAGTGGGGTGGGCTGGAGATACAAAATTGGTGTCACAAGCATGAGATAGAACTGTAAGTCATTTGAATAAAGGAGACCACCGAGGGAGAAGGTGGAGAGTGAGAAAAGAAAGAGCGCCCAGGACTACGCACCTGCATTTATTTTTTAATTGTTTTAATTTTTATTGGCGTATAGTTGATTGACAATGTTGTGTTAGTTTCAGGTGTACAGCAAAGTTGAATCCGTTTTATATTTATATGTATCTACTCTTTTTTTAGATTCTTTTCCCATATAGGCCATTACAGAGTATTGAGTAGAGTTCCCTGTGCTATACAGTAGGTCCTTATTAGTGATCTATTTTATATATAGTAGTGTGTGCGTCAATCCCAATCTCCCAATTTATCCCTCCCTCCCTTACCCCCTGGTAACCATAAGTTTGTTTTCTACCTCTGTAACTGCATCTAAGGGATGTGCAGATGAAGGTAAACTCACAAAAGACACTGAAGAGGATGATTAGAGAAGTAGAAAAGAAGTCTATTTTCAGTGAAAAATAAGGGGTCCTGATGATTTCAGAAGGAAATTGTAGCTTTCTATGGAAAACCACCCCACCCCCATTTTGACTATAGGTATCAGTCTTCCTTTGGAAGGCACAGACATGCGCACACCTGTGCACACACATACAGGCACACACACACGACATACACACACACGCAACACACACACACACACAGGTTGTTGGCAGCAAATGCCATTTTGGTTTTAGCCAGGGGTGTCTTTGAAGCTTCAACCACAAGGAAGTGACTGGGACAATTCCACTTTTCTGTCCTGACAGCCTTTTATCTTCACAGCATAGCAGGAGTGTCCAGTGGCCACTTGGACAACAGGTGTACTTTCCCTGTAACCAGTAACACTACTCATTCCCCTACCTACTGGGAGGGAGTGTAGCCCTTGTAGCTACCCCAGGCCTCTCTTCCTGGTGATGGAAATTTCCATTATCGACGGGAAAACGGCAGGCTAATGGCACAGATGAATTGTAAATTTTGACAGCCCCGACAGGTAAATATTGGCTTTGCACAGACAGGTTTCTATAAATAACCTGTCTGCCGTAGAAACTCCACAGATGGCAGCACGGCCGCCCAAGCATTGATTTTCCCAGGGTGTTCGGTGCAGAAAAGCACAGCTGTCGGCTTTGCTGTTCTCGTCGTGAGCTCGGGCCGCCTCTGCTGTGCTGGCAGCCGGTCCCCGTCCCGTCCTCCTTCGGCAGGCAGAGGCGGGGACAGGCGGAAATCAATCATTTTATAATAACCTGCCTCCAGTGCCTTTCCTTCCAGGATTCCAAAGGAGTTTCTTTAAAATGCCACTTTTTCAGGTTTAGCAGTCAGAGTGGGAATTTGTCTGATGTGGGGATTTGTTGGCCCGTTCTAATGTAAGTTGGTCCTATTGAAAAGAAAATCAGGTGAAGTGAGACACACAGTCACCCCGGATTGTGTGCTGTGTGGCTGCATTGCTAAAAATAATGCTTTCAAGGGTTCTGGGCAGACGTTGGGCTGTTGCGTGTGGGCACGCCATGGGTGCTGACCTGAAAGAGAACGGGCGGGGCGGGGGATCACTCACGTCAGCAGGTCATCTTCCTGGGAAAATTTGCCCAGTGGCCCTGTCACCGCATCCAAGAGCCAACGGGAATGTAATGAGCCGCTGTTGGAGAAATACGGGGGCATTCTTATTTCTTAAATAGTGGGCTAAGGGCCCGTAGCTGAAATAATCCTGACTGAAGTGAAGGCATTCTAAATGATCATTCTAAGGATGCCCAGAAAGCTTTGTGCTAAATGAAACGCTCTGTCACTGTGGCTGGGCTCTGGTTTGGGGTATGCCTGTACTTCCCTCCCTCCCTACTGTTTTTTTCCTGCTTCTTCTTATTTCTGTGGGCTCATTGACCTATCGCATTCTATTGTAAGCCTCTTCAGTCTCTTTTGGAAGTAGACAAGGTATAATCATATAAAGTGAGTCAAATGATCCTAGAAGGTGCCTAAGATAGCAATCGTGATCAAAAAATCATTATTTTTCCCCTTCCACAAAAGTTTGGAGAAAGCAAATGGTAATAATAGACATCGTGCAATTAAACAATTCGAAACAGAAAATGAGGAGGAAAAATTTGTGGAGAACTGCGATAGGAAATAACACGTGAATAATGAAGCAATGTTGGCGTCCCACCCAAAGCAGAGTTGTCTGTGGTTTTTCCCTTTGGCCTTATCCCGAGAGAGGAGAGCAACGCTGACGGGAATCAGCCATCAGTATAAAGTACAGCACGTATATTTGCTGTGCTCTGCGTTCACAGAGTGAATTCAGGACTTTTCATTCCTCTCCTAGGCAACTGATCACCATTAGCAGAGTTTTCCTTGGCTTTTTCTTTTTCTGGGGTTACTTTCTAGTTATACTTCCACATTCAGAAGGACTACTTAGTTTATTAGGGTTTGGGGCTTTGGGCCTTTTCTCCCAAGTCTTGTCTCCATGCATAAAGGCCTATGTTTCCAAGAAGGGCTTTGAATGCATCCTAGGCTGGGCTTGTCCAGTGCTTTCTGCTTCCCGAGCAGTCTATACAGTGCCTGGCAGCCAGCAGGCAACAGGCAACAATGTTTGGGGAGTGGAGGCAACTCAATGAGCTCTGGTTATCAGGGAATCTCATTGCCATATTGGGGAAGAGACCAGAAAAATTCTTCCCGGGTAAAATTATAACTTGATATTCAATAGTATAGCTGAGCAAGGTGTTCAGCATAGAAAATAGTGAGTCATCTTCCACTAAAGCTGTGAGAAGGAGAGAACATATATTATACAGGAGGCCCCAGTAGGATGGTGGAAAGTGTAATTACAAAGTGGAGCTTTGTAATCAGACAGACTTGATTTTGAATTGTGCATTCCTTATGTGAATTGGCTGACTCTGGGCAAGTTCGTGATCCTCTTTGAATCTCAGCTTCTTCATTTTCAAAATACAGATGAAAAGAATCATCAAATTCTCAAGACTGTGACATCCAAAAGGCAGTATAATGTCACCGTTGCAAGCAGGAACTCTGGAGACACATTACCAGGTTCACCTCCCTGCTCTGCCATTTACTAGCTGAGCGATCTGTAGGGAATTCCTGAACTTTTTGTGCCTAAATGTCCTTATGTTTAAAATGGGGAGCATTGCTGTGATGAATAAATAATTAATATACATAAAGTGCTTCGAACAGCATGGCGTACAAGTGTTCAACATGTGCTTATGACAATATCAGATGGCACTGAGAAAAGATGCCCTGCCTGGGGTGCTTGCTCCCTCCATCCCACTCTCTTACTCTCCCCGTGCCTTTCTGAACAATTTCCTGATCATTTGATTAATTGTGGAACCAGCCACACTACTGGCATTTTCATAAAGGATTGCACAGCTCTTGTCTAATACATATGGCCTCACCAAGAGGGCACCTGTGTCATTTCCACCCAAAGCCAAAAAGGAAGCCTTTGAGGCCCCAGGAGGGAGAGGGGGTGAGTGCTGTTATGCAGAGCTGGAGTTAAAGTTTTGTTTCTCTTTTGTTATGAACATATGTTCTTTAATTGAAAAAAAAATTGCAAAGTATTCCCAAAAATCCAAAATAATACGCTTGTTTACCTAGTAAGGGGTGAGTGTATTTTTTAGAGGCATATAATGCACTTCACTTATTCAAGATGAATAATTCAAACTCTCTTATGCAGTTATTGTACCCTGGGTCCTATGCCAGGTGCTGGGGATAGAAGTAGGAGCAAGACTATCTTTGCCCCCAAAACTCCAATCAAATTGACAATGTCAATTAATGAAATTTGATGACACAAGCAATTGAATGAAGGTCTGTTCATGAATGATGATCCAGAATACCAAGAGGGAACTATAGCCAAGGGGAAGGTGATTAACCTCGTGTTAGGACTGGTGTAGTACCTTAGCTGAGGCAGAGCTTAACAGCGGACATAGGGCAAGGAAGATTGAATTTATATAAACACCAGTGCTACTTTGAATTTTTCTTAATAGTTAAAGAAAAAATATTGTTGACAATCCCAGAACTACATAACCAATCTAAATAAGTGATCATGAATGTGTACATTGGAAGGACTTTGGTGAACTTGTTTCCTTCTCACTTGCATGTCCATCGTCCTCTAACCATGTGATCGAGGGTGTCCCTGATGTACAAATGAAGAACCTGGAGCTCAAAGAGAGTAAGGGATTAGCCACTCATAGGGAGCACCTGTAAGATGGGACTCCAGGTTCCACAGGTGGCTGAGATCCCCGTCACGGTGCGCTGTCCTGCTAGGCCAGCCTGCTGCCGCTGTGATCTGAAGGTGGTTTGTCATGGTGATTTATCCCTGCACGTGAAGTCTGGAAGCTCTCAGTGGCGTGTTGTAACAACCACCTTTTCTCTTCCAGCTCTTCGGGCATCTTCCTCCATCCTTCTGGGAACATCTTACCAGTTAGTATAACAACTCTAGGGCTTCCTGTACTGTGTGTTCCTTTTCTCAGCAAGTGTTCATCATACCTGTAGGTTTTTTCACAGAGCCTAAAAATATCCTGGCTGGGGCAGTAAATCTCCTAATTAGCATGTAAGGCCATGTATGATCTCATGTTATGACTCCTTCAAGCTAAAACACAGTGAACCCGCCATTGAAGGAAGCGCTTCCTTTAAGAGGTCATGCCATTTATCCAGATTTTCTTGTTCATGGTATAAATCTATGGTTTTCATGTAACTAAGACAATTCGTGGTCTACAGCAAAGAAAATGGCCTCTGCATAACTCTCCTGAAATTCCCATCCCACATTGTCTGTCTCCTGAGACCAAGAAAGCTCCGCTTTTGAGCCTTAGCACAATTTGAGGACTGTCACTTGTAATTACTTCATGTTTCTATTTCAAGGGCTGTTGGCTGATGCTCTGGAAAAATCATTTTGTTTCTTCCAGATATAGCTGAGGGGTCTTAGAAGTAACGTGCAGCTGCACTTCCTGGTGGAACAGGAAAGATTCTCTAGATGTGGCAGAGGAGGTGACTACTTAGTGAGTCAGGGTTGGGTGTGGCTCGGTGACTCTGTGATTCTTTGGTCAGTGTCCACCAGGTTGTGAACCAGTGTGTGGAGATCTGGCCTAACAGGGGAGTGCTTTGGACTGTTGTACCTTTAAAAAAATCTGTCTCTGAATATCTGTTGCTGAGATGATGACTGTATCGTCCATTGGATTTATGTAAATTACAGATTACTATTTACCTCTGTCCATAAAACCCTTATTCCCTAGAATCACCCAGCACTAAACTAAGGTGATACTAGCTTTCCAGCACTATTGTGAATCCAAGACAGCTGGGGTAGAGTGACCAGGAAGGCTTAGGAAACAGAACTCAAGTCCTGCCACCTCCCAGCTGTGCAGTCTTAGGCATGTTGGTTTACCTTCTCTGAGCTTTAGTTTGCTCACCTGTGAAAAGGAGAGAGATAAGGCCCACCTCACAAGGCATTGTGAAAGGCCGTGTAAGGGTGTTTTGTAGAGAAGATGGAGAAGGTGAGTTAAATCCTTTGGAAGTGTGTGTTTGATCATCTTCCCTGGGCGTGGCCACAAGGTCACAAGGCCAGAAGCCACAGACTTTCTTTCCAGATTGCCTGAATGGGTTTAGGTTTGACATGCTATTGTAATGACCCTTTGGCATTGCATGCCAATTGCTCAAGGCAACAATTTCCAAGATGAACTAGAAAATTAGTAGGTATTATGCTAGGAGATAAAAAGTCTTACATGACCAAATATGTTTGTGATATCCTAGGTTTAGTAAGTTGAATAGATTTAACTCGTATATGCTAATATATATATAGTGAGGCTCCAGAAGGGGAGATATAAAAAATGAAATTTCTCAAAACTATACATCACAGAATGTGATCCAACTATACATCCAACTTCCTTTCCCCTACCCCACCCGACATATCATGGAACTAATGTAACCCAAAGCATATTCTGAAAAATGCTGATGCAAAGAATTCTAAAGAAACTACCCTTAGCTTTTTATGTCTTTGCTAGTAGAAAGGCATGGTGTCATAGATAATGTCAAATACCAAATACTGTGTAAAGTGTCAATGCATGACTTGTGAATACACCATAAAGTAGTAAATGAAGGTGATTGAAGCAGTAGGGTTTTTTTCCTATATGGTCTCTGTTTAGCTGATATTTGAGAAATCTGTTTAGGTAATATTTGAGAAATCCATTTATTTATTTAAAATAAATTGAGAAATCAATTTATTTTTTCTAGAACCAATATGGATAAGAGCAAGGGAATTTATTCCAAGAATATATACTATATAATTGGAAACTAATTTAGAATTTAGTTTACATTGCTTAGGGATATTTCATAAACCGCATAGCTGAGGGCCAGTGCCACCTTGTTCATAAAGCTGCTCTGACTTCCCCAGCTAGAAGTTGTCTTTTCCTTCTCCCAACCTCTTATCACACTTCAACTGTGCCTCTCTTGTGCATTTATAATTTTTCACCTCACTCAAGAGCTAATTGTGTACATGGCTTATCTCCCCTGCTGACCAAGAAGCTCCTTTTGTGGACTGCTTCGTAGAGCCCCACAATGCCTGGCAGAGAGCATGCATGTGCTAGACACTAAGATGATTGCCTTGGTAGCGTTTCTCGTATTTCCTTGAGATTATTCATTTACTGTTATTATTGTTATTATTACTTAGTTGTTATTCATTAGCCAATATTTGTTAAACATCTACTATGCGTTAAGCACTTGGCATTGATTATTTCATTTAATATTCACAACAAAACTCTGAGGTAGATACCTTTTCCCCTCAGTTTACAAAGAAAGGAACTGAGGCTTTAAGAAATGCTAAATAACTTGTCCAGCATCAGCACCAGGATTCCAAACTATGGGCGTCTCTTGCCCAAGCCTGTGCTTCAGATCACTAAGTGTCATCCTCTCAGGGGCTAATGAATAGACAAACACTCACAATCCAGGAGAGTAGCCTCAGTGGTACCTTTGTAGTTCTCCATTCTGAGTCCCACTGTAGAGATAACCACCCGCATAAATGAAAGACTTACAGGCCACCAGCCAATTGCTTTTTCTCCTACAGTTTGAGTGCGGAAGGCCCTCTTTGGCCTGTTCTGTCTGAGGTTGCTTTCACCAGCTATGCCCTGCTGGGACTGTAAGCCCTTGTTAAGTTCGGGTTAATTGCCAGTTTAGGCAGTGTTCTCCTTTAGAAAGTCCCTCCAGAAAGAACAGCCTCAGAACTGGGAAATGGTTGTCTCTTTGCTCTCCACTTGCCCAGCTGCTAATGGGGTTAGGAAGATGCCAACAACACATGCCACTGCAGATTTTTCTCATTTACAAAGTCTTGATGATTTACACACCGGATGATTTTCAGCCTTTTGCCACCTGTGGAGTCAGGAAGTCAAACCAGCCAGTATCTGTCGGGCACAAGCCACATGTAAGGACAGGGTGGCCCTAAGAACTCATTCACACTCATTTTGATTCTTCTTTTTCCTGGTTTTCTTTTGCCAGGGGCATAGAGCATGGTGAAGATTAGCACAGGAGATTTGAGTTCTCACTTTAGATCAGATACCACTCCATGCATGCCATAGGCCAGCCACTTGGCCCCTCTGACCCCCAGTCTCCTCAGCTAAAAGCAGGAGGGTGGGCTGTGGCACTTCCTGCTCTCTCCTGCTTGATCTGGCTTTCTCATAGTGGGTGCAGCTCCCCAGGGAAAGAGTTTATCTGCAATCTGAATGGGGATGGGGACTTTTGTAGCATATGGAACAGTCCAGAACCATTGCAATACTGCTGATATGTTTTATTTACCACATCATCTCTGAGAATGTTCAGAAAACACAGTTCGTGGTAAGTGAATGGAATAAAAACAGAAAACCAAGTTGGAGTGGGATTTACACTCTGTAGACTTTTACTTGCAGGAGGTGAAACATGCAGAGCCTATATATAGAGCTGTTCTAAGGGTGCTGGCCCTCACCTGACGGGGTTAGGGGTGGGAGAGGCCTCAGACTTCTGTCTCTGGTAAGTGACAGAGTCTTTGACCTAGATATGATGTGGCCAGGAAATCAACAAAGTCCTTCCTGAGACTCATGCCTAAGGTATAATTATATCCAAAAGGAGGTGATTTATGGGTCATTTTCCATTTTTAATAGCTTTAAAATTTATGCAAGTAAACACATGTTCCTTTTTTTAAATTAACAATGCCTATGATGTTTTGAATCAATAGAATTTTTTTTAAATGAGTATCACTGAACAAAGCAGGCAAGCATTCCCTCCCTCATGGAGCTTACATCTAGGTGACCACTGATGACAACTAAGGTGAAAAACCAGCATTTGCCCATCCAAGAACATAGCATCCAAAATGAAGCAACTGCAATAAAGGCCCTCTTACCCCATGCCGCTGGAGCTGGCAGCTAATTAGTTAATAAAAAAGACCATGAAAATGGTTATGGTTAATCATAACATAAGTGTACCTTAAATAGTTTACTTTAACTTAAAACGTATAAATGCATATTAATTCACCATTTTTTTAATGTGAGACTAAAGCATTTTTTAGGTTTGCTGATTGGAGTTTTTAATGACCATTCTTAGATAAACCATGCCTAAAAGGCATCATCTGCAATTCCCAGTTTCAGTTTTCTTAAAGTGGAAGATCTTGAAGGCACTTAGGAAGCAATCCAAGTACAGAATATTCCAGTCTTTTGTGGTTGACCCACTCACACCTGGCTCGACAGCAGGTTTGATTTTGTTTTAGCAACTTTTTCCCTCAGTCTTCTAAAGCATGCAACTTAGAGCATTTTCTTTTCCACACCCACATTTCATCAGTGTATGTAATATGCGACCAAATTGCATAATTACACTAACAAGTATAACTGGCAGATCCCAAAATCTCACATCACAACTGGTAGAAGCAGAAGCACAGGGGCATACCAGCAATTAGACGATTAGCTTGTATCAGCTTGGGTGTCAGTCAGTATATTAACAGAAAGGATGGCGAGCATTTCTTAATATGGCAAGTCAGTTATGCAGTAATCAGTTAAGAGAACTCCTACTGTACTCCTGAATGTGGCCATAAGCACCCATTATTTGCATCCCCTAGAACAATATTTCTCATTTGGAACTCTGATGACTTTACTGGGGGGCTCAGGGGTCATTAGAAAGAGTTGGCAGCATGTCTGAATCTCCCTAACTTCCTTCAACTGTAGGAGCTGCACTTTTATCTGTTTTATACATCTGACTGCTGCATTTGATTTGATTTTTAAAGAAAAGATCTAGAGAATGATTGTATCTTTAAGTAATGGCTATTGGGAGGCTTTTAGAGAGGAAATTTTAGACTTTTAGCAGCCTGGCATAAACTACCATAGATAGAGGACACCTGATAACATTTTAAAGTTTTTAAAAAGAGAGATGATTTAAAATGCCTGCTTTCCACCTGATTTCTTTCCATTAAGTGTTTCTGAATAGGCAGTGTATTCATTTCCTAGAACTGCCATAACAAAGCATCACAAACCAGGTGGCTTAAAACAGTGGAAATTTATAATCTCACAATGCTGGAGCCTGGAAGTCCAAAGTCAAGGTGTCAACAGGCCCATGCTCCTTCTGCAACCTGTAAGGGAAGCCTTCCTTTCCTCTTTCTAGCCTCTGGTGTTTTGCTGGCAATCCTTGGAGTTCCTTGGCCTGCAGCTGCATGTTTCCAGTCTCTGCCTTTGTTATCACATGACATTCTCCTTGTGTGCCTGTGTCTTCACATTGCCGTCTACTCATAAGAAAACCAATTACATTGGACCAGGGGCCCACCCTACTGCAGTGTAACCTCATCTTATCTAATTACATCTGTAATGACCCTATTTCCAAGTAGCGTCACATTCTGAGGTACTGGCATCAGGACTTCGATCTATATTTGGGGGGAACACAATTCAACCCATAAGAGACACTAAGGATTTTCTGGATATAGTTCTTCTCCCTGCCCTCTGCACAATTCCTAGACATTGCCAATGAACAAAACAAAGCCTCTCACCGTTTATAATGCCAGTGATGTCCCTGTGCTTGAATAAAACCAAAATAGGTCTCTGGGAGAATCCCTTAATCAAGGTGAGGCAGTATAGCCAGAAAAGACACTACGGTGAAAGGAACTATCAGGTTTTGAATGCATACCCTGTATTTAGTCTTATGTTAAGCACAGCACATCCATTTTTTTATACTTTATTTATCTTCCCCAAAATTCTTATAGATGTCTATTGTTTTATATACTTTAATTTTCAAGTAACAGAAAATTTGCAATTGTTAATTATCTTTAACAAGAATAAAACGTAGTGGCTCATATAACTAGAAGCTAGAATTGTAGACTTCAGGGCTGATTTAATCCAGGGGCTGTACCTCTGGATTCCGTGGCCTCCACAGCTTTGTGATTCCCTAGATTCTGCCCTCGTCTGTGTGGCAGCTTTAGTGCTGAACGTTGCACACCACAACATCCCATGAAAGAGAGAGAGTCACTTTAGGATATGATCCCAGAAGGAGCAAGAGCGTTTACAGAAGCACCCAGGCAACCCTCTGCTTGTCTCCTTGGCTTGAATTTGAACACACACCCTGTTCTGAGCAAAATACTGTAAAAAAAAAAAAGGGGGGGGGGGAGGTCAGACCAATCAGATCTGCACCTGCAGTCAGGGTGTCAGGGGAAGCATTAACCCGGGTTCAGGGACTGCCTGGAGGATAGGTGGATATCTAAATAAAATTAGGGTTCTCTTACGAAGAAGGAGGAGGAGGGCAATCGCCGTGTAAGTCACCAGTAATGCCCACCTCAGCAGGACCAGTGCACAGATGAATAACCAAGATTTAGGGAAGTTAATCACTCCTTTCCAAAATCACATAGCTTGTGAGTGTCAGACTAACATTCAACACCGAATGTCTCTGACTTTCTCATGTAGCAGGCTACCACCAGTTCCCTTACTGGAGTGGCTGAGCTCTTTGTGTGCTTTTTGGAGTAGTTATTTAGTCTCAGCTTCTTAGAAACCTGGTCCCCACACCCTTGATTGTGCACCTTCTTATAAGAGTGCCAAGAGCCCCATGTGATGTGCTTCTGTGAATGAATAAGGCTGTTGAGGCGTTGAGTGTCAAGAGAGAATTCTAGGAGGGCTTGTTCTGGGAGGATGGATTCCCCACCTGAGTAGACAGCCTCAATAGAAGTACTGGATTGTTAGCTTCCCTTTTGTACTTTAATGCACTCTGAGCAAGGTAACAGGTAGGCTGGCTCACCAAGGAAGAATATCTGAGAGAAAGAGAAAGAGAGAGAGAGAGAGAAAGAAGAGAAAGACCCTCCAACTTTGCAGTTAGACCAGTTGGGTATTGGGTTCTTTTTTGGGAGAGACAAGGTAATACCTTTATAACCTCTCAGGAGAAACTTGCAGTGATAGAAACTGTGGTGGTGTCTATTATGGTTGAGCAGGAACAATTAATGTCCAAGATGGAAGAACTGAAACTTTCCTGCCTGCCCAGCATCTCACTCAAGTGATGAGAAATGAGGAATGAGTTTCCTCACGCTCAGACCTTGGGTCTTTGTCTCTAACCCTTAGTTGAACTACTTCTACCGAGTTTCCTTTAGCATTTCTCTGGCACTTGGCTATTTCAAGTTTTTTCTATCAACACCAGTGGAGCATTGCAAAATCCAAAAGTTTTTCAAGGACATTTCCTCTGTGAGCATCTGTATTGTCAAGGAAAAAAAATTGTTTTGCCCATTATTAACCTTCATGCTAATTGTTTCTTTTTTCATCTCCTAATCATCGAAAGCACATGTTTTCATTTCCATTTCAATCATTTCAATTACTTGCATCCAAAGCAGAAATAATCCCAATGTTATTAACTTTTATAATGCCCTAAAGTAAACAGCTCTTGACCTTACCTACCCATGCCTGAAGGTTCTCTTTTCCCTTGGAAGGCACTCCCACCAGATTTGGTTTCACAGGTGTATTCAGGGAGAGGGAAATACTATGAATGCTGTAAAGCTGGTACCCTTCCCTACCTGCAGAGTTTCTAAAGGAAAGGCAGATGTTGTCCACTCCTCAGACCACTCTGGCTCCTGAGCCAACTGGGAAAGGATTTCAGCAGCCTCGATCCCGCTGTCTCCATTAGGGGAAGGGCTGAATTAAACGTGCACATAATAAGCCTGATTTGCAGGATACCAGGAATGTGACTTGCCATCTGAGTTGTCCCCAGTTCTCCACATTCCTGCTCCTTGTCATGTTATCCCAATCTCTACAAGACCTTACTCTCTCCCTGTTGATACACATTTCCTCCAAGAGTGAGACCTGCCCTCAACCCTTGGCCTCACTCCCACAGGGCTCTCTCTAGCCCCCGTACCCACCCAAATCTCCTGGGATCCTACCAGGAAAGCTAGATTCACAAATTACAAACATTTCCACAGTCAAAGCTTTTCGAAGGAAGAAAGGAAGGAAGGGAGGGAGGAAGGAAGGAAGAAAGGAAGGAAGGAGGAAAGGCTAAGGGGAAACTTAAAAGCAGAGCTACTCTCACTTAAATAGGAGGGGACAACTTGATGTCCTGCCCTTTGGTCCTCTGAGGTGATTCCCTCCATCTCTTTTGAACACAGTGTAAAAATCACAGACCTGAAATCACAGACCATGAGACCTCTGGTGTGGCTGGGACTGTCACTTGGCCCTGCATTCTGCTCTCCTGCCCCCTGCTTCTCTGCCTAATAGTTGGAGACCCCAGGACTCCCTGAGTTTTTCGTGTGTCTGGAAGATTTCCATGGAATTACCCTTTTTCTCACCGAGATGGAGCCCTTGCATGCATGAGAGTGTTACCCTCATCCTATTGCCCTGATTCTGGAGCTCTCTCCTCCCAAGGGCTTGTGTTGGTCATACACCTGTCACTGTAGCTCACCGGAGCACAGAAAGTATTTCCCAGAAAGCTTTTAAGGTGTGTGTATAGACAAGTTTGGATCACTGTTGTTCATACAATTGTGGTTTCACCACTAACTTCTCACCTTGGAGGGTTGGTGGGAGCTACAGTGCATCTACCCACACCCAAGTTCCAAAAGAAGCACATAGACTTAGGGTCCTTCCTGTTCTTCAAGGAGAAAATGACCTGATCTTCCTGGAAGAAAGTGACTAGTCATTCCTATCTGGGGTGTCTTGAACCAAATGGATTAGTGTCCTTGAAAATGTCATAGTTGCACTCTGTTCCTACAAAATTCTAGCTATACAAAGCCTGTGACATTGTGAATAGTCATATCTAAGTGAGCTTGGAATACAGTCATTCCCAGCCTGCAGCCTGGACTTGTAAAGTCTTCTCCAAGTATGGTGAGTGGCATAAAAGGTAATTTCCAGTCCCATACGCTCTTTGAGACCAGGGTTAACTAAGCCAAATGGACACCTTGATGTGCCTCTATCACGGTAGTGTTTCTCTGGGTTGCTGTAAAAAACAAGGCAGCTCTGTGGAACCAGAGAGTTGGCACTGCACGCAACACCTTTGCACAGGACAGTCTGCCATCATAATGGAGATCCTAGAGGTCTTGAGTCCATGAATAACCTCCACTGCTGGGTCTCTTGGATGCTTACTTCAGGTGCCAACATTCCTCTGCCTCTGATGCCTACCATTCCTACAGTATTTCAGCGTGGACTGTGTGCTCCTCGAGGACAAGGAAATCAAAGCAGAGCAAAGTGCTTTGAACATAGTATTTATGCCTTGTGTCTTTTTCGCACCTTAAATTCACTGGCAAGCATTCCTCGTACCAAGTTGAGGAAAAGTAATCCAATAAATATATTTTAAGAATTTAAGACCTGCATCATAGAAGGCATCGAGCATTGGCCATTTCCCAAAGTCGAGCTCCCCAAAGGGCACGGAGGTGCTTGCCCTTTCTGCATTTATGCCTCTCCAAACCAGACTCCCTAGAGCCCTCAACCACTCTCTATATAACTTGGCTTCAAATTACTTATGCACAATATCCAACATGGCATGTATCAAAAATGATTCATCACAGCCTTGTTAAGTAGCTTGCCCCAAACTTGATCCGTATCTGCAGGTTGAATCAAACTGGAAGCAAGAATACCTTGGCATTCCCACTTGAATCAGTAGAAAATATTAGAGACTGGGACTTATACCATTGGCACTCCTGAGGCGTTTGGACTCACACTGGAACTACACCACTGGCTTTCTGAGTCTCCAGCTCCCAGACCACAGATTGTTGGAGCTCTTGGTCTCCATAATCAGCCATGTGGCTGACAGGGTATGGTGCTCCAGCCTGCTGTCAGACCTGAGCCTCTGAGGTGGGAGAGCCGAGTTCAGCACATTGGACCACCAGAGATCTCCCAGCCCCCCCATAATATCAATCAGCGAGAGCTCTGCCAGAGACCTCTATCTCAATGCCAAGACCCAGCTCCACCCAACAGCCAGCAGACTCCAGTGCTGGACACCCCACACCAAACAACTAGCAAGACAGGAACATAACCCCACCCATTACCAGAGAGGCTGCCTAAAATCATACTAAGTTTACAGACACCCCAAAACACACCACCAGATACAGCCCTGCCCACCAGAAAGACAAGATCCAACCCCACCCATCAAATACAAGCACCAGTCACCTCCACCAGGAAACCTACACAAGCACTGAACCAACCTCACCCACTGAGGGCAGACACCAAAAACAACAGAAACTATGAACCTGGAGCCTGCAAAAAGGAGACCCCAAACACAGTAAGTTACACAAAATGAGAAGACAGAGAAATACGCAGCAGATGAAGGAGCAAGGTAAAAACCCAACAGACCAAACAACTGAAGAGGAAGTAGGCAGTCTACCTGAAAAAGAATTCAGAGTAATGATAGTAAAGATGATCCAAAATCTCGGAAATAGAATGGAGAAAATACAAGAAACATTTAACAAGGACCTAGAAGAACTAAAGAGTAAGCAAACAATGATGAACAACATAATAAATGAAATTAAAAATTCTCTAGAAGGAATCAATAGCAGAATAACTGAGGCAGAAGAACAGATAAGTGACGTGGAAGATAAAATAGTGGAAATAACTACCACAGAGCAGAATAAAGAAAAAAGAATGAAAGGAATTGAGGACAGTCTCAGAGACCTCTGAGATAACATGAAACGCACCAGCATTCGAATTATAGGGATCCCAGAAGAAGAAGAGAAAAAGAAAGAGACTGAGAAAATATTTAAAGAGATTATACTTCAAAACTTCCCTAATATGGAAAGGAAATAGTCCATCAAGTCCAGGAAGCACAGAGAGTCCCATACAGGATAAATCCAAGGAGAAACACGCCAAGACACATATTAATTGAACTATCAAAAATTAAATACAAAGAAGATATATTAAAAGCAGCAAGGGAAAACAACAAATAACATACAAGGGAATCCCCATAAGGTTAACAGCTGATCTTTCAGCAGAAACTCTGCAAGCCAGAGGATGTGGCAGGACATATTTCAAGTGATGAAAGGGAAAAACCTACAACCAAGATTACTCTATCCAGCAAGGATCTTATTCAGATTCAACAGAGAAATTAAAACCTTTACAGACAAGCAAAAGCTAAGAGAATTCAGCACCACCAAACCAGCTTTACAACAAAATGCTAAAGTAATGTCTCTAGGCAGGAAACACAAGACAAGGGAAAGACCTACAATAACAAACCCAAAACAACTAAGAAAATGGTAATAGGAACATACATATCGAAAATTACCTTAAATGTAAATGGATTAAATGCTGCAACCAAAAGACATAGAATGGCTGAATAGATCCAAAAACAAGACCTGTATATATGCTATCTACAAGAGACCCACTTCAGACCTAGTGACACATACACGCTGAAAGTGAGGGGATGGAAAAAGGTATTCCATGCAAATGAAAATCAAAAGAAAGCTGGAGTAGCATTTCTCATATCAGACAAAAAAGACTTTAAAATAAAGACTATTACAAGAGACAAAGGACACTACATAATGATCAAGGGATCAATCCAAGAAGAAGATGTAACAATTGTAAATATTTATGCACCCAACATAGGAGCACCTCAATACATAAGGCAAATGCTAACAGCCATAAAAGGGGAAATCGACAGTAACACAATCATAGTAGGGGACTTTAACACCCCGCTTTCACCAATGGACAGATCATCCAAAATGAAAATAAATAAGGAAACACAAGCTTTAAATGACACATTAAACAAGATGGACTTAATAGATATTTATAGGACATTCCATCCAAAAACAACAGAATACACTTTCTGCTCAAGTGCTTATGGAACATTCTCCAGGAGAGATCATATCTTGGGTCACAAATCAAGCCTTGGTAAATTTAAGAAAATTGAAATCACATCAAGTATCTTTTCCAACCACAATGCTATGACAGTAGATATCAATTATAGGAAAAAAACTGTAAAAAATACAAAGACATGGAGGCTAACAATACACTACTAAATAACCAAGAGATCACTGAAGAAATCAAAGAGGAAATTAAAAAATACCTAGAAACAGGGCTTCCCTGGTGGCGCAGTGGTTGAGAATCTGCCTGCTAATGCAGGGGACGCGGGTTCGAGCCCTGGTCTGGGAGGATCCCACATGCCGCGGAGCGGCTGGGCCCGTGAGCCACAATTGCTGAGCCTGCGCGTCTGGAGCCTGTGCCCCGCAACGGGAGGGGCCGCGATAGAGAAAGGCCCACGCACCGCGATGAAGAGTGGCCCCCGCTTGCCGCAACTGGAGAGGGCCCTCGCATGAACCGAAGACCCAACACAGCCAAAAAAAAAAAAAAAAAAAAATACCTAGAAACAAATGACAATGAAAACATGGCGACCCAAACCTATGCGATGCAGCAAAAGCAGTTCTAAGAACAAAGTTTACAGCAATACAATCCTACCTCAAGAAGCAAGAAAAATCTCATATAGACAACCTAACCTTACACCTAATGCAATTAGAGAAAGAAGAACAAAAAAAACCCAAAGGTAGCAGAAGGAAAGTAATCATAAAGACCAGATCAGAAATAAATGAAAAAGAAATGAAGGAAACAATAGCAAAGATCAATAAAACTAAAAGCTGGTTCTTTGAGAAGATAAATAAAATTCATAAACCATTAGCCAGACTCCTCAAGGAAAAAAGGGAGAAGACTCAAATCAACAGAATTAGAAATCAAAAAGGAGAAGTAACAACTGACACTGCAGAAATACAAAGCATCATGAGAGACTACTACAAGCAACTATATGCCAATAAAATGGACAACTTGGAAGAAATGTACAAATTCTTAGAAAAGCACAACCTTCCAAGACTGAACCAGGAAGAAATAGAAAATAAAAACAGACCAGTCACAATCACTGAAATTGAGACTGTGATTAAAAATCTTACAACAAACAAAAGCCCAGGACCAGATGGCTTCACAGGCAAATTCTATCAAACAGTTAGAGAAGAGCTAACGCCTATCCTTGTCAAACTCTTCCAAAATATAGCAGAGGGAGGAACACTCCCCAACTCATTCTACGAGGCCACCATCACCCTGATACCAAAACCAGACAAAGATGTCACAAAGAAAGAAAACTACAGGCCATATCACTGATGAACATAGGTGCAAAAATGCTGAACAAAATACTAGCAAACAGAATCCAACAGCACATTAACAGGATCATACACCATGATCAAGTGGGGTTTATCCCAGGAATTCAAGGATTCTTCAATATACACAAATCAATCAATGTGATACACCATATTAACAAAATGAAAGATAAAAACCATATGTTCATTTCAATAGATGCAGGAAAAGCTGTCAACAAAATTCAACACCCATTTATGATAAAAACTGTCCAGAAAGTAGGCATAGAGAGAACTTTCCTCAACATAATAAAGGCCATATATGACAAACCCACAGCCAACATTGTTCTCAATGGTGAAAAACTGAAACCATTTCCTCTAAGATCAGGAACAAGACAAGGTTGCCCACTCTCACCACTGTTATTCACCATAGTTTTGGAAGTTCTAGCCACAGCACTCAGAGAAGAAAAGGAAATAAAAGGAAGCCAAATCAGAAAAGAAGTAAAACTGTCACTGTTTGCAGATGACATGATACTATACATAGAGAATCCTAAAGATGCTATCAGAAAACTACTAGAGCTAATCAAGGAATTTGGTAGAGTAGCAGGATACAAAATTAATGCACAGAAATCTCTTGCATTCCTATACACTAATGATGAAAAATCTGAAAGAGAAGTTATCAAAACACTCCCATTTACCATTGCAACAAAAAGAATAAAATACCTAGGAATAAACCTACCTAGGGAGACAAAAGACTTGTATGCCGAAAACTATAAGACACTGATGAAAGACATTTAAGATGATACAAACAGATGGAGAGATATACCGTGTACTTGGATTGGAAGAATCAACATTGTGAAAATGACTCTACTACACAAAGCAATCTACAGATTCAATGCAATCCCTATCAAACTACCAATGGCATTTTTCACAGAACTAGAACAAAAAATTTTACAATTTTTATGGAAACACAAGAGATCCCGAATAGCCAGAGCAATCTTGAGAAAGAAAAATGGAGCTGGAGGAATCAGGCTCCCTGACTTCAGACTATACTGTGAAGCTACAGTAATCAAGACAGTATGGTACTGGCACAAAAACAGAAATATAGATCAATGGAACAGGATAGAAAGCTCAGAGATAAACCCATGCACATATGGTCACCTTATCTTTGATAAAGGAGGCAAGAATATACAATGGAGAAAAGACAGCCTCTTCAATAAATGGTGCTGGGAAAACTGGACAGCTACATGTAAAAAAATGAAATTAGAACGCTCCCTAACACCATACACAAAAATAAACTCAAAATGGATAAAGACCTAAATGTAAGGCCAGACACCATAAAAATCTTAGAGGAAAACATAGGCAGAAAACTCTATGACATAAATCATAGCAAGATCCTTTTTGACCCACCTCGTAGAGAAATGGAAATAAAAACAAAAATAAACAAATGGGACCTAATGAAACTTCAAAGCTTTTGCACAGCAAAGGAAAGCATAAACAAGATGAAAAGACAACCCTCAGAATGGGAGAAAATATTTCCAAATGAAGCAACTGATAAAGGATTAATCTCTAAAATGTACAAGCAGCTCATGCAGCTCAATATCAAATAAACAAGCCATCCAATCCAAAAATAGGCAGAAGACCTAAACAGACATTTCTCCAAAGAAGACATACAGACTGCCAACAAACACATGAAAGGATGCTCAACATCACTAATCATTAGAGAAATGCAAATCAAAACTACAATGAGGTATCACCTCACACCGGTCAGAATGGCCATTATCAAAAAATCTACAAACAATAAATGCTGGAGAGGGTGTGGAGAAAAGGGAACCCTCTTGCACTGTAGGTGGAAATGTAAATTGATACAGCCACTATGGAGAACAGTATGGAGGTTCCTTAAAAAACTAAAAATAGAACTACCATACGACCCAGCAATCCCACTACTGGGCTTATACCCTGAGAAAACTGTAATTCAAAAAGAGTCATGGACCACAATGTTCATTGCAGCTCTATTTACAATAGCCAGACATGGAAACAACCTAAGTGTCCATCAACAGATGAATGGATAAAGAAGATGTGGCACATGTATACAGTGGAATATTACTCAGCCTTAAAAAGAAATGAAATTGAGTTATTTGTAGTGAGGTGGGTGGACCTAGAGTCTGTCATACAGAGTGAAGTAAGTCAGAAAGAGAAAAACAAATACTGTATGCTAACACATGTATATGGAATCTAAAACAAATAAATGGTTCTGATGAACCTAGGGGCAGGACAGGAATGAAGACGCAGACGTAGAGAATGGACTTGAGAACACAGAGAGAGGAAGGGTAAGCTGGGATGAAGTGAGAGAGTGTCATGGACATATATACACTACCAAATGTAAAATAACCAGTGGGAAGCAGCCACATAGCACAGGGAGATTAGCTCTGTGCTTTGTGACCACTTAGAGGGGTGGGATGGGGAGGGTGGGAGGGAGACACAAGAGGGAGGGGATATGGGGATGTATGTATATGTACAGCTGATTCACTTTGTTATACAGCAGAAACTAACTCAATATTGTAAAGCAATTATACTCCAATAAAAATGTTAAAAAAGAAAAAAAAAGAGGCAGAACTCATTGTTCTTGCCTTTTGGGGGCAAATCCAAGCAAAATCCTTGAGCCTTGTCTGGAGCACCAGCCCTGGGTAGGCTTTTCTCCATCCACTGTCTCTGCAGCCCCAGGAGGAACCCTGCGGTGGGAAGCAAGCATTTCCCATTCATCTGTCCAGTCAACAAACATTTACAGTCTTTTTTGTGGCAGCCACTGAGCTTGGGGCTGGGTACTCGAGGATGAATGGATTTCATGGGACAATGTTGTCAAGTTGACTCAGCAGACTGAAGAATTATGGGGACACTTCATCTTAGGAACATCCAAGAGACTATTAGATGTTAAGACATAAAGGAAAGAATGAAATCAGCTCTTGTCTTTGCTCCCTGCCTCTGCTCTCTGCATCCTCTCAGCCCACTTTCTTCAATCAACAGAAACATATACCCTGCAGAACCTTCCAATTTTGTTTCACTTAGTATTCCCTTAGCACTCTCTTTCCCCCCCACCACTTACCTCTACAAGAGTAAGCACAGTTAATCTTTTTCTAAATTACAAAGACTTTCAATTAGCAGCTTCTGAACTAATGACATTTTTTATCCATGCATCTCAAGATACCCAGTTAGAAGTAGATAGACTCCTCAATCTTAATATATTTTTTCCCCTCCATCCATGAATCTGAAAGTGACAGAAGGGTATTAGGCACATTCCTTTCTTTTAGCACTTATCACCCAATCCTTGAACTGATTTTCACTTGTCTCCCAGTTAATCAGAGATCTCCTTGAGGAAAGAAAAGAAGGAAACTAACACTGATTATGAAGGATACTGAGCCAAGAACTGTGTGGGAACCCTGTGTGGACAGAGGCTGTGTTTTATTAAACTGGGTCTACTAGTGCCTTGCCTGCCTCTTAATACCCACAATTAATGTTTTATGAATGAATGAGGTTTACCCTCTAAAGAGAAGGCCATTTTACATCTCAGCACATGTTTACCACCCGGACCCATATAACTTCTTGTGTATAGTATCTGGTTACCTGAAACAATACCTTATATCATACAGGATTTTTCTGATTTTTATTCACATCCTTAAAGAGAGACACATATACACAAAAGTTCCTGGCACGTAAAATTTGTTCAGTTACTAATTGATACATACAGATGGTCATTAAATGAATTCTGTAAAATAGGTAATACCATTCTCCTTTTCATGGAGGTTATTGTATGTGTGCCCAAGGTCACAGCTCACATGTTGGATTTGTGTTCAGGTTACATGTGTTGAGGACCTGCTGTATGTTGGATGTGCTGTTAGGTGTTGTCTGTGTGTTTGTAATTTAATCCTACAACAACTCTTCAGAGTCTATATTAACGGTGTGATTAACTGAGGCCTTAAGAAGATAAATGGGTTTTATTTAAGGCCATGAGTTCATACTGACAGGCCCCCTTTCCAGTAGTACTTCTTACAGCTCAAGCAGCTAGTACTAGTCCTAGGAGATGGACCCTTTGGGATGAATCCCCAAAAGCTGCCTTACATGTTCTAAAGGAAACATTTTTCTTTCCAAGTTTGCATCTATCTTTCTCACTGTAAGATGGTGCTCAATAGTGTGATAGTGGCCAAAGTTTCCACGTTATTCAAATTCTGCATTAAGAATAAATGCCTCAACTATTAAATTGACATTAATGGGTCAAGTGCAGTAGGAAAGCCAGAAACTCATTTTCATTCTGACCCCTTCCAATGACGAATAATATGATGGAGATGGAGGGAGAGAGAAAGAAACTAAAAGTGCCCACATTCTCATCTCACACGTGAGCCTGTCTGAAAATGCCCACTGAATTTGTCTGCATGCCCTCCTTGTGCAAAAGGGGAGGGAGCCTGCCCTTCCCACCCCGGAGAGCATGCTCTGACTGTTTTTTCTTCCACTTGCCTGGTTGGAAAACAGCTGAAATTCTAAATATGACATGATTGGAATGTTGGACTTTCTCAGTGAGAGGGGAAAACACAGTTAAGTTTATTTTTAAAATTCAGTGAGATGTTTCTAAAAACAGAACATTAAAAAGTGATGTACCTGGGCAAGCTCTGTAGAAGATGATTTTATCCTATTTTAGTGGGTATTTCAATTATGGCTTACTCTTACGGGGAACGGTGCCCTGGAACACGGAGTGAGTAACGAAGCACGGCATGTGGCTTGGGAGGCTTCCCACTAAATGCAACTCATCAAATTACAAGCATAAGTAATTTTAATGACAGCACAGAGAAACGAACCTTCAAAGGTTAGGAAATTTAAAATAGCTTTAACTTGAGGGAATTGCAGGGAGGTAGGCTTTCAACTCTTTTCATCTTAAAAAGGTACATCCTAAAATATTACAACATACGCATGCGGAATAAAATTCACTGAATCTGTAATTCGGAAGCAAAATATAGCTTTTGAATTTCCTAACATTGACCTGCTATTGATATTATTAACAAAACTGCTTTGGGCCGCAAATAGCCCACTTAGAATTTCTAGACACATCCAGGGCCATGGCTACTCCCTGGTCAATGGCAGCTGGCCTGTAGGTGGAGGAATCCAGCACACCACGGTATTCAGTTCAGTTGCAAGAGAAACAGAGAGAGAGGGAGCGAGCTCATGGCTGCTTGGTGACTAAATGTGTTTCCCACCTCTTTTTCCTTTGGGTTGACCAGTTCTCCTCATAGCAGGGATGCTACCTAATGAGAAACATAATCCCCAAACATAATTTAGGCCCTTGTGGAGATGCATTATTTCATTAGGCCACTCGGATCTCATGGAGCAGAAGACTATTCATTTTCTCAATTGTTCCCAAAGGGGTGTGCAAAGCTGATGAACCTCCTTACTTACACTTTGGGAGTCAATCATTGACCAGATAAGCATTGGCCCATATTTAGAGGACTCATGGGGCAGTGGTGTTTTTCAAGTGCATTTGGAAACCAATATGATGGATTTGGCTACCATAACTTTAATACTTAATATGACAGTATGCCTTTGCCAACTACTTTTATATTGTTCTGCTACAGTGACTTTAAGACATACCCTCTTTTAAATTCATCAGCTGATTGAACCATTCATTGTTCATTCATTCAGCAAGTATTGACTGGGTCCCCACCATTCAGAGCTGGACCACACTGAACCTGGAGCTTGAGGACTTTAAGGTGCTTAATAAAGGTTTAGAAGGTGCTACTGAGGTTGTGGTATATTTGCCCATTAAGAAATAGTTATACAACAATTTTATTTATTTATTTATTTATTTATTTTTGACTGTGTTGGGTCTTCACTGATACGTGCAGGCTATCTCTAGTTGTGGCGAGCAGGGCCTACTCTTCATTGGGATGCGTGGGCTTCTCATTGTGGTGGCTTCTCTTGTTGCGGAGCACGGGCTCTAGGCACACGGGCTTTAGTAGTTGAGGCACACAGGATCAATAGTTGTGGCTCACGGACTCAGTAGTTGTGGGGCACGAGCTTAGTTGCTCCGCAGCATGTGGGATCTTCCCGGACCAGGGCTTGAACCCGTGTCCCCTGCATTGGCAGGTGGATTCTTAACCACTGCGGCCCCAGGGAAGTCCTGACAATTTTAATTACAACCTGGAGTGAGAAATTTTCACTAGTGTCTTAAAATGTATTCTTCTTTCAGAAAACTTAGATATGGGAGGCAGGAGGCTGCACAGGAGAAGTGATCCTAGCAAATTAAAAGGAGATGGCAGTTTTCTGCGTTTATCAACTAATCTTATGATTTTCTCCTTTATTATGTTTATCTGGTTAATTATATTGAGTGTTTTACATATCTCTTATAAACAGCATATACTTAAAAAAGATTTAGCCTGACCACCTTTGTGCTTTAATTGGAACATTTAGTTCCTTAACATATGATGTAATGTCTAATATACTGAATTTAAATCAATAATTAAAAATTTTTTGTCTTCCTGTTCTATAAAAAAAAACAAAAAAAAACAAAAAGGAGATAGCAGCATCTACTCTTCCATCCACACAGGAGGGGAGGGCAAAGCTCAGCAATATGGCTGGCCTTGGACACTGGGAAGTGAGTCCACACCCCAGTCTGCAGCTACCCACACTGAGGTCAGTCCTCCAAGGCTGCTATAAAGAGTATGGGCTTTAGTGTCTTGTGCATCTTCTGTTTGGTTCCCAGTCTGCTACTTACTAGCCGTGCAACCTTGAGTAAAGCTCTTAACTCTCTCAATTGCCCTTTCTTGGTAATGTGAGGAGGATAACATCTCCACTACTAGGGCAGGTACGGCACTCAGCTCAATGGCTGGCCAGAAAAAGCGTCCCATGAGTGCTGGTCGCCAGTGGCTGGAGTGGCTCTGCTGCCACTGCTGTCTGTCATTCCTGTTCTTCTAGTGCATGGTCTACATTTGTGCACGTGCACAAGCGCACACACACACTGGGCAGCTCTGTATGTGTCAGATGTATAGAATGTACATTCTTGCCATTCAGAAAAGCTCTCTTTCACATTCACTCTAGCAGGAAGAGGCTGCTCAGCAGGGGTTGTCTGATTCCCTGGGGCCTCTCCAAGCAGCCTGATGGGTGGGATGATTGGCTGCGGCATTTTTAGACCACAGTTAGTATTTACAGCCAGGACTGGGAATAGGGATGGGGGATGGTTGGCCGACTCTAGAGGCAAGTGTTATTAACCAGGCAGTGGGAACCAAGCAGGGCCTGAAATAGATGTCGACATTATCTTTTGGTTGCAGGGTGTCACTGCCCTGCTGCTTTTGTTGTCAGTGCTTCCTGGATCGGGGTTTAAAAAAAAGGCAAAATTCACCGTTCTTATCAGAGACTCAACTTTTCAAATACAGAATGCTGTTTATGTGTCACTGACGCTGTTGGAATTGCCTTCTGCACCTGATTTATACGGATGGTTCTTTTTGACTGGTTACACGGAATGATTTGCTTAAAGTCCTATTGATTGGATGGAGAAGGGTAAGCATTACTGTCAAAGCCCTGGAGTCTGCACGATAGAAGGTAGGGGGAGAGTCAGAATGTCTTAAAATAACCCTATTCTTGGAAAGAAGTGCAGGTGGCAAGAGACAGCCAGCTTTTTGTTTTCTGGGGCAGAGGAAAGACACATTTATGAATCCTGGAGTTAATCTTGAAGCCTCACTTGAACCAAAGGAGCTTAACAAGTGGCAAAAAATAAAACTTCTGAACCTTCTTTTCCCTCATTTGCCTTTTGAGATTTCAGAGATTTACCAACACCCAAGGAAAATGATAAAGCACTAAGAGATGAAGTTTGGATTTCTGAATAATCAGAAGTTGATTGTTATGATTTATTCATATTGAATTTTTAAGTCTGGCTTCCCAGAAGAGATGAGAGCCAGTCACCTATTTTCTGCATTTGAACCCCAAAATCTCTCCCCCTTGAACCTATTACAGTAATTGAAATGACAGTCCTAAGAAGTAACCAATTCCTTTAAATATGTACATAGCCTGTGGGCCTCTATCAATCATTCATACTCTGGTATGAACTAGTTCCTTCAAGTTTGATTTCTAGAGTTATACTCATTGGATGGGAGGAAGGGGCATGTGTTTTGCAAAAAAATAAAACAGTTAGGTACTGTCTCCCAAAAGTAGGACTGAATGTGATACCACAGTGGGTAGTTCTAGGCTACCTGTGTACTGTAAGCTTCCAAATCTGCTACTCCAGCTTCGAGCTTTGTGTAATCCCGGTCAACAACGAGATGTAGTAGACTGCAGATGAAAGAGAGAAGCAGAACACCCAGCTACACTGGGGGGATGACTGGGTGCTCATAAACATAGACTTCATTCATTCACTGAATATTTACTGCTCTGTGTCTGGTACTGTGCTAGGGGGTTTTGGTCCTGGGAGCAAGAAAAGGGAGCTCTAGCCTTTACTCAAACCATATCAAAGAGGAATTTGCAACATTACATTTCGAAGATACACATGAGAAAGTTTGTGCTCAGCTTACACAAAGTTGCACAACTAAAGAGTGGTGGATTTAGAATTTGGCTCGAGCTCTGCCTGACGTGTGTCCATGCACGTGCCCATACATCACGCTGCATCCCTCTTAGAGCTCAGAAACCACCTGGAAACTCCCAAATTACAGCTGTCTGCTGAGGTTTACAGCTGGTGATTTGAACTGTTTTGAGTAAATCTTATTAGCTGTGGGTCCCCCTCACAGGTGTAAAATGGAAATTGATTTTTCAAAAAAGCAACAGCAGCAGCTGCCCCGGAGGTGAGCTTGGAGCCATATTCCAAGGATGCCATGTCCATCAGCATGGCCCGTAGTTCTCTTCTCTCCCATTGGCTGGGACGTGGGTTTTGGTTGCCAAAGGTGGTGAGGGCCTGAACGTGCTATTCACCAGCCTCATCTGGCAGAAATCACTCAGCTTCTTTAAACTGGAAGCGAAAATCCACTCAAAGGGAAAATGAGAGCAGCACTTTCCATTGTGTCAAGGGGAGTTGAGGAAGAAATGGGGAACAGAGACACATGAAATGTCTCAGTCACTCCTTGGTCTTTCCCAAGTCCTGGTCCCGCCATTTTTTGGTTTGATAGAAAACAGAGTGTACCTTTTACACTTTTCTAGATACTCTGACAAAAATGGTGGAGTGAATCCAGGGAAATTAGTAGGTTAATTAGGATATCTGCATGGCTCTTCAACAGCAAGAAGCATAATGAAGCCATACTGTGGATAGTTAATAATGACTTCTCTCAAGGGAAGGTTATTATAGCTCCCCCCTTGGTGTTAGTGTGAGAATCAGCCTAGGAAGACTCTGGAACTTTACTAGCATTAATTTAAACAAGGTTTCCTATACATGGGATTGTTGCTGAGCAGCATATTCTAAAATTACATCCCACGGAATACACGTTCGAGATTTTGTAAGCAGGTATAATAGGTAGCAGTGTTCTGCGATCCAACAAGTTTGAGGAAACACTAAGTTAAGCAAAGAATCTTGAATTTGCTAGTTGTTTATAGATTTCCAATATATCCTTTGTATTTTTCCTTGGCCATTAAACTTGTTGCCAAGGAGCATCTCTTGAGGCAGGATAGCCTCGTGATTAAGGAGTCTGGAGCCAGATAGTCTGGGTTCAAATCCCTACTCTGCCACTCATTATCTGTGTGGCCCTCAGCAAGTTGCCTCAGTTTCCTCATCTGTAAAATGGGGATCATAATAGTATCTACCTCCTAGGGTTGTTGACACAATTAAATGAATTAAACCATATAAGACATTTAGAACTATGCCTAGTACATGGTAAGTGCTCTCTAAGTGGCAGTATTATTGTTATTATAATTTTTGAAACTAAAAGACTGGGCATCTAAGCACCTACAGACAACTTTATAGGGACCAATCTCTTCAGGCCTAATTGTTTGTTGTTTGCTTCAAAATAAGTTACAGGGATTTCTTCTTCTCCAGCGTGTGTGGAATTAGGACAAAATTAATTTAAAAAGCAGGAAACACAATGAATTATGGGATTCCATTGCATTAGATATATAGAAAACTACAAATCATGAGAGTCAAATAGGAACTTGAACATAATAGTTTAGAAACATTGAAGGACAACCTCTGGCTTCAGAAATTAGTGTGTGAAATAAAAGTACCAATTACCAGTGGCAGATCATATGGTTCCCACTTGCCCCTCCATATTGAAAGCACACATGAATGCAGCCTTTGGTAGAGTAAGAACAAGGCACTGACTGCTGGGTTTCTTTCCATCCTCTCCTTCTTCGCAGTAAGGCGAGAAGGAGGAGAGGGGAAGGTTTAATCATGTGAGATTTAAGTACAATTCTGAGTGAATCCCAAAGCTAAAAAGGCAAAGACCTGAAGTTAACAATGCTGGTTTGAGTGGGTTGTTTCCCCCATGGGACTCTGGGGACCCATGAGAAAACTTACCCTAACTCTGCCACATGTGAGACAAAAGGAAAAATTGACCACCATACTCTTCAGAGACAGGAGTCCAGTGGGACTTGGGCCCTAATGTCGCCACTTACAGAATGCGTGACCTTGAGCCAGTCACTCCAGGCCCAAGCCTAGTTCTTTTGTAAAACAAGGGGACCCGCGTGAGTCTTAGCCCTGCCCTCTCGTGGGACAGTCTTCCATTGTCCTGACAACAGTGAATTGTGCTGAGGCATACACAGCAAGGTAGAAATGAGGACAGAGTCTCTGTCGGTCACGAATTCAGAGCTTTTCCCTCCCTCCGCCTCCTTGCCTTGGGCAGCCGGGATCTTCCTTATGTAACTCGGTCAGGAAAAAGAGGGCAGGAAGGTAAAAATATTACCCCACAGTTGTAGGCAACCTAGTACTGAGCTGGGTTCTGGTGATGGAGGAATGAAGATGAAGGGGACTCAGAGAGAAATGGGAAGGAACGGAACGCACGTAAAATTGAGATTGAGTCCTCTGGCCCGGGACGTTCATCCATATTTGGTCCTCCATGTGGCTGCTGGGTCTGGGTTGGAAAAGATGCCGCGGTGGGGGGGGGGGGCGCTGGGAGGGAGACGCATCCATCACCATGGCTCAGAGTGTTTAATTTTCCAGAGACTGTCATTAAATCAATTTCTGCTGCAGCCTGGCAGCCCTCGCAGACATTTGTTGGAAGAAAATTACAAGGAGGTGATTTGTCGGAGGTAATAGCCAGGCCGGGCTCCAAATTCTTAACGGCACGTGGACCTTTTGCCTTTTAAAAAAATGGCTTGTTAGAAAATTCATTTTCTGGCCTGTCTTTGCAATCAGAGTCAGAGGGGTTGGGGCAATGTGAAAAGAAAAGGCAAAAAAGCTTGCTGGGCTTTCAGGCCTGGAATTGGGGCCAAGAAAATTGAAATGAGTAGGGGGCAATACAGGGACCAAATGCTAGGGATTGAATGATGGGGTGGGAGGGATGCTGGGCGTAAGGGAGAATGCTTTCCCTGGAAATCTCTGGCCATCACCTGCCAGGAATAGCATCCTTTTATAATTTAAGGTCTTATCTTTTGCTGCAGCAGCAGCTAGCCCAGAGAGGCCCTGCAAGGCCCTGCACAGGGAGTATCCGAGAGGCTGGGAGCTATGTATAGAAGGCAGGGTTGCTCTTACTGAGAGAGCCGTCATGAAAAAAATGATCGCTCTGTTTGTTCCTTGAAGTATAAAAATGATCTTATTTTTAGACATTACAGTGTTTTTTAAAAAAATCTACTGGCAGTTGTCTTCAAATGAAGCCACGGAAAGTACAGCCAAGGATGGGTGCAGGCAGGAAACTTTGTAAGGTGTCAAGGGTTCCTCAGCCTCAGTGCTGTTGACATTTGGGGCTGGATGATTCTTTGTTGGGGGGCTGTCCTGAGCATTGTAAGATGTGTAGCAGCATCCCTGGGCTCGGCACCATAGATGCCAGTAGCACCTCCCCACCTCCAGCTGGGGTGGCCAAACATTACCAAATGTTCTGTGGGGGGCGAAATTATCCCAAGTTGAGACCACTGCCTGGAAAACACAACCTTTCCCATGGCCCCTGCCTTCAGTTTTTCTTCACTGATCAGCTATCCCCCAGACCACTGGTCTCCCCTGTGCCCACTTTGTATCCACTTCTCCACCCTGCGGGGGCACCATTCCCCCTCCATTGTCTGATCGCCTCCAAGACGAAATGCTTTCCACCCTCCTCTTATCCCCCATAATATGCAGTAAGTTTAATGCACACTGTTCTTGTCATGAAATATTTGCATTGTATTTACCAAATACATGTTCTTTAAGGAAAAGTTTGCCAAATGTGCTGCTTCAGCAGGAGAAAACACATTTCCACTCAGTGTTTCCATTTGGTTTTGTTTACGTGTGTTTTTTTTAAGGCAGCGCCAAGAGGACATATTTGTCCTGAGATCTCTGTGGTTCTGGGTTTTTGTTTTGGGTTTTTTTTTTTTTTTGATTTGTTTTGTTTTTGTTTGTTTGTTTGGTACAGCTTAGATTTCTTTTACTCTCACCCCAAAGCACCTACATATAAGGTGGTGGTGATTCATACTGAGTGGCCACAGGTTCCAGCCCATGGACTTGCAAGCTTCTTGTTCCCAGACCCAACATACCTCCAAAGAAGAAAGAAGAACATTTCTCCTAGGAAGGATGAGCTAAACCATGAAGTCAAGATCAGGGCTGTTGGACAACTGCCTGAGATCTGCATGTTTAGTAAGATCTAAATTTAGTATTGGAAGTGAAACCTAACTGGAACAGGTAGAATTTAGATGAACAATTGTTCTAATACACAGCTCAGAAGGCCATCTCACTCTTTGTTTAGAGGCTTTGGTTCCTGCAGGAGGAATCCATCCTCCTTGGCCTGGAACAGAAGGCTTCTGGGATTTGCCTACAGAAACTTCATCGCCAGTCTTTCCTCTGGCCAGTTCCCTCATTGTCTGTGTTCCAGCTATACAGAACTATTTTCAGTTTCCCAAACATGCCAGGCTTTTTCATACCTTTTCCAGGAATGTCCCTCCTCTTTTCGCTTCTACCTGGGAAATTCCTACGCATCATTCTTGACCTAACTCAAAAGATCTTATCTTTGGTGCTACCTCTCTGCCTAATAACCTATGGTATATTATGGTTCTTCTCATGATATATTACACTTATTTATGTTCCTTTCTCAGTTTCCAATACTGACAACAAAGTAGACACCCCCTGAACGTAATCGAATGAACTAATGCATGATCCCCGTCCCAAAAAAAGATATTTAGAATTTGCTGTTCTTGAGAAGAGTTTAAAAAAAAAAAAAATGCATTCACTGAAGTTCTAAATTCCAGAAGGTGCCTTGAAAATTCCAAGGTCCCCACCCAACCTCTTCCTCTTTGGAAAGCCTAGCCAAATCTAAGCCCATAGACCAGGTCTGCTGCTGCTGCAAATCCAACCATCACCGGGTTTTTGTCAGGTTCCCCTTCTTCTGTGATTTTCAGTTGCCGTGGCATCATGGGGATTGTTTTCTCTAAACTGAAACCAAGTTTCCTCTTTCCCTTTGCTATTCTACCTGAGGATGTAATACTGACATAGAAGACTTTCCTGCAAGATACGAGGCCACATTCAGAAGAAATTTAATCCATTGTTAGGTTAACAAACCCATTAGTTCTCGAAGTTGCGTTCTATTCCAGGAGTTTGAATAATCTCTCTCTATTTTCATTAATTAATTAATTGGCATCTAGGGGATGTAGAAAAGAAAAAGGTATATTTCCACCACCAAGGGGTTCACAGTCTAGTGAGATCATTATCTAATGTTTCCACTGCCCGAAAAACATGTTCTCATAATCGTGTGCTGGGAATAGGGAAAGCCTGATGGAAGGAGGGAGAGCGTGTAGGGAAGCCCAGACAGACTGCACAGAGGGTTGTGAAAGTGAAATCCTTGGATGCCTGTGGGGTGCCCGTCTTGATTACATCCTCTTCTCATTCATCTTCTCTGACTGCTTTAATTGTGGTTCTTCTTACTTATTATCATCCTTAAGAAAGATGGAAGGTACATTGAGAAGCTCCGTGAGCACTTTCCATAGGAAACACGTCGTTAAGATGAAGATTTAAGCTAACCCTCAGCCATTTTTTTAAAAAGCTATCATGAAAGACAAATGTGAAATGGAGGTTTTGAGACCTTGATTCCTGCCGAGAGCCAAGGGCAGCATCCACAACGGAAGCGTGTGCTGTCGCCTGGAACCCGGCCACCCATTGCCCCTTGACACCTTCCCAGCAGAAGCAAGTTAATTGTTAAGCCAGAGTCATTTGTAAGATGGAGGTTTTCATATTTTTCTTTGTCTTCCTTGTTTTTCTTTTCTTTTCTTTCTCTGTCATGTTTGGGAAGGTTTCTTAATTTTCAGAAGGAAAAGATCCCAGAATCCAAGAATAAAACTAATTATAATGACAAATTGACCAAAATGAGAAAAATGACAAATAATCTGTAGGCTGAAATTTTCCCAAAAGCCAGGAATAAATAAAATGTCTCTTAAAGTGCCTGGTGGAGGAGGCTGATAAAAGAAACTCAATTATCTGTTGTTTCTTCTTCAGTCTGTGATATCTGACTTTAAAAGGGAAAAATGGTAAAAAAAAAATTTTTTTTTAAATTTTTTTTAAGGATATGAAGTAAAATAATAAATAGAAGTTCATGAGCGTCTGTGAATTTGGAGGTTGAGAGAAAATGTATTCATAGTAAAATAACTAATGAATCAGTAGCTTTGCTTTCAAGAATAGATCATTCAACTAACATCCTCTCTTACGTTAAATTGCTTCAGTTGGACAATTGGACACCTACCACCTACTTATTATTATTGGAACTTTTAACCGCTTTACTCTAAATAGATACCCTACTTTGTTTCCCTGAAATTTGCCTCATTCAAACAGGAAAAGAGCAGTTAGCAAGGAGCAAATATAGAGAATTCCAAGTGTTTGATGGAGAGTGAGGAAAGTTCCATAAGAAAGGGAAGGAGATCTGGCCCATGCAGAGAAGTCCTACCACTCTTTAAAGAGACCTTACCTGTGCACTTTCTCATAGCTAAAGCCCAGCAAATGCCCTAGAGTCAATGTGATCCTTCTTCAGAGGACTTTTTCAAGAGATATACAACCTTGAAAGATAAATGACTACCGTAAATATGGGGATTTTTACAGTGAATCCGCTATGGTCCAAATACTTGTATCTCTCCAAAATTAGTATGTTGAAACCCAAACCCCCATAGATGATAGTATTAGGAAAGGGACCTTTGGAAGGTGGTGCTCAGGTCATGGGGGCAGAGCCCTCATGAATGGGATTAGCGTTCTTATAAAAGAGGCCCCACAGAGGTCTGTAGCCCCTTCTACCATATGAGGACACGATGAAAAGATGCCAGCTATGGACCAGGAAAAGCGTCCCCACACAGCATGCTGACACCCTGATCTTAAACTCCCAGCCTCCAGAACTGTGAGAAATAAATTTCTATTGTTGGCTATATGCTACCCAGTTCACGGTATTTTGTTATAATAGCTCAAACAGATTAAAACAGAATCTTATCTGGACCCTTGCTCCATTGAAGAACATTTTGGGAACTTTTCTGTGTTGAAAATAAGGGATTTTAGAGAACTCGTTTGATAGTTATTGAATGCCTATGGTATACCAATGATTATACTTGACTCAAGCCAAGTGCGAGAAACAGACCCTCATCAGCTGTCAGGGAGGTCACAGACTAGGTGGGAAGGGAGTAGTAGTAATAATAGTAATAGCAATAACAGCAACAACAACTATTATTATTATTATTATTATTTTAAGGTAGAGTACCATTATTATCCCCACTTTACAGTTGAAGTAACTGAGGCCAAGAGAGGTTAAGTAACTTGATAAAGCCACATAGCTACTAAGTGGCAGAGCCAAGTTCTAAAGGCAGGTCTGGTCCAGTAGTCCAGCCCCTAACCACAAGGCAGCACTGCTTCTCAAGGACATGGAAATTGATCACCTAAATGTGCTCATAGAGGCCTATAAAAAGAGCTTTGGGTGAACAGAGAATAGAGTGACTTGTAGTGGAGTCAGAAAGGACTTCTCAAAAGAGGTGACAGTTCAAGAGAGACAAGATAGTCAATCTAACAACAAAAAAGTTAAATGGCAGAAAACAACCTGAAATTCTGTTCATAAATTACCGTTGTGGAGAGTGATTTAATATGCATATGTTCTTTTTAACTTTATTTATTTGTTTAGTTAGTTAGTTTTTGGTTGAGTTGGGTCTTCGTTGCTGCGCACAGGCTTTCTCTAGTTGCAGCGAGCGGGGGCTACTCTTCATTGTGGTGCGTGGGCTTCTCATTGCAGTGGCTTCTCTTGTTGTGGAGCATGGGCTCTAGGTGTGCGGGCTTCAGTAGTTGTGGCATGCGGGCTCAGTAGTTGTGGCTCATGGGCTCTAGAGCACAGGCTCAGTAGTTGTGGCACACGGGCTTAGTTGCTCCGCGGCATGTGGGATCTTCCCGGACCAGGGATCGAACCCGTGTCCCCTGCATTGGCAGGCAGATTCTTAACCACTGCGCCACCAGGGAAGCCCTAATATGCATATGTTTTACGCCAAATTTTAAAAAACCTTTTATGCATAAAATCATAATGATCTATTGATAGTCATTAAAATATGTGCACATATATATGCATAAATTTCATTATGTAGATATATAAATTAATATATTGGGTGAGAGATTATGTTTTAGGATTTAAAGTGAACACTGTATTATGATTCAGTTTTAAGGAACATTGTTTTTAGTTTTGGACGTTGTGGCAGTTGTTTTAAATATCCACAAATCAGCAGAATGGGAAAACATGAGCCCTTAGAAGCTCCATGAGGTCAGTGTCTCCAGAAGCAGTGCCACGTGACGGTTGCCTGCACTGGGCAACAGACCAGCTACCCAGTCAATCCGAATCTCATCTGGAAATGAGGAATGACGCACTTCATTTGCTCCATCATTCATTTTCATGAAATCACTGACTCTTATGTTCAACAAATATTTTTTTGAGTAGGTCCGGAGCCCTGTGTTGGCTCTTGAATGGCTCGGCCAATGGGCATATTACACAGAGGAGAAGGGGCGAGATCTGGGTCTTAGAGGCCAGGCAACAGGATGGAGTCTAAGGCTGGCCCGTGGAGGAGAAAGCTGTTAGACATTTATTAGCCCAGGCTAGAATGCCCAGAGGGAAGAACCAAGCATCCTGATTAGATTACTGCGGTGTCCAAAGAGGGTGGGGGGTTTTTGGCACCCCATGGAGAGTTCCCAGTAGTGACACAGTATAGCTCTGAATGGTCCACAGAGTCTAAGATCTCAGTTCCGTTGGCTAGTGATTTGGGGATGACAGGGGCTAGGCCTCTAGGGAAAGAGGGCTGGAAATGGCCAGATGGGTTGTTCCCAGTTGCAGTTAAGATGGTATTGGGGTTCAGGAAGGGCTCCATTTCATGAGAGCTTTGGACTGAAGAAACTCTTCCACATGAGCCCAGCACGAATCACAGAGCATAGAGATGTGAACTAGAGTTCTGTGAGCACTGGGGGCCAGAGCTCACACAAGAGGACTAGATCCTGAATTTGTAGCAATACACTTGCAGCAGCCTCACTTCCATATTTTCCAGGTCCACTCTGTTCCAGGCACTGTACATTCACTATGTGATGCTCGCAGCAACCCAGCAAAGTTGATGTCATTATCCCATTTCGCAGATGAAGAGACTGAGACTCAGTCAGTAGTTGACAGAGCCGAGTTTCAAACCCAGAGTTACCTGACTCCAAAGCCCTTATTCTTCCTATTTTACTAAATGCTGCTTCTGTTGAGCCAGTCCAAGCCTCCCTCACTGGTAAGAGAGATTGGTTCAGGAATTTATCAGGGATAGTCTTAAGGTCTCCAGCCAGCATCTGAACAGCACTGGAAAAGGCAGAGACTGCATGGTACTAAATGCTGTGGGAAAGAAAAGAATCATACAAAAGAATGACTGTCCTAGTCAGTATTAACCAAATGCTGGAGTCCATGAACACACAGTGACACCCAACAGAGAGATCTGCATTCTCTGCCTTCTAAGATCTTCCAGCCCAAGATGCACATTTACTTGCTTGAATATTGAGCTAAGAGAAGGAAAGTCGCTCAATTTGTGTAAGTTATTTTTATTACAGATGCCTAATTTCTTGGAGTTAGTTGACCCATCCTCAGGTGTTGACTGAAGGACTGAATGAATGAAGGCATGTTAGCTTGCTCTTACAGATAAGGTTTTATCTATGGATAAACCAAAAGAAAAAATATTTTCCCATACCCCCTAAAGCGAGTCTACTTTGTTTTGTGGGAGGAAGCAATTTCTAGACCTATCTACACATTATTTTCTAAAACTCAAGTATTTTGGAAGAGCAGATGGAGTGCCATACTGTACACACTAGTCATATATTTTGAAATACATTTCTTTTTGAGCAATTCAGTGCTGCTTTATTTAGCAAAAGCTGTTGAAGGTTTTAAAAGCAATGATCCAAAGAACATGAGTGGCAGAGATCACAGTGGACAGACAGGCACGACGGCAATGCTTTTCAAATTCTCCTCTTCGGACCCCAGCCCTGGTCCCCATGGCCTCCCCTGTGTGGAGATGATGGTCCCTTTTGTTCTGGGGGATGTGGCAGTGGAGCCTGGTTATCTGTATTTTCTGTAAATCCTCTGGGTGATTCTGATACGCACCCAGGTTTGAGAACCAATCTTCTACACCCATATCTGAGTCCTACTCTTGGTACCTTGTTTTCTTGAGATTCATTTATTTTCATCGATTAAATTATTAGAGAAACGAAGGAAAGAAAACTCCATTCCTCTTATATTTCCTAAGAGTCATGGGGGAAGCAAAGAGGTGTTGAGCACCTCCGATATTGCCAGGAAATTTGTTTTATAGAGTTCACTTAATCTTCACAAGGACTCACCAACATTTGAAGAATCGGCCCTCAGATCTGAGTTATACATACTCCTCGGTCCATGCCTTATCACCATAAGTCCATGTAAGACTTTCCTTTTATTTTGTTATTGTTCCTCTTCACCCTTGCTCCTAAACCCCTTCCCCTCCCCAACATAGAACTACCTAAATATGCTGGAACTCAAATATACGTGTGTCCTTATAAAATATATCTTATTATTTGTGTGTGTGTATGTTGTTATTTTGATAAATGATAAATCTGTAATACAAATATAAAAAGTAAGAATGTTTCTTAGTTTTTACTTAACATTACATTTTCAGGTAGATTCCTGTTACCGTGTAGACTCCCAACATTTTCATAGTATTTCATTGTCTGCATTTCACTCCATTTTATTTCTGTCCTTCCAGTTGATATACACCCATGCTACCTCCTGATCCCCACTGTCACAAAAAATTCTTCAACAAACATCCTCATTTGTAACCCTTGGGGACCTGTGGGAGAATTATTTCCTGGATGCGTACCCACGAGTTGGGTCCCGCAGTCATATGATATATGCATGTTAGTTTCAGACTGGTTTCCTAAATGGAAAGAGCACATAAGTGTTCTCACCCCTCTACATCCCTTCCAACATTTGGTGTGGACATTTGGTCATTCCGATGGCTGAGAGCACATGTCATTGTTGTTTTAATTTCCATACCTTGGGTCACTGGTGAATTTGAGCTTCTTTTCATGTGCTTCTTACCTGTTTGGATTTTTCCTTCTAAGAATTGCATTTTTATGTCCTTTATCCACTTTTCTATTTCTTTTTATATTCTAGGTATTAATCCTTTGTCAGCTCTGGCTGCTGCAATAATTAACTCCCAGTTAGTTATTTGTCTGATAACTTACCAATTTTTTTAAATATCCTTACTATTTCATGTAGGTAAATCCAACAGTTTTTCATCTTATGGTTAATGATTTTAGGATCTTTCTTATGAAGTACTTTCCCACCCAAAATAAGGATTTGATTCCTATTTTTGTAGGTAAGGAAATGGGATCACAGTCTTGATACCCAAGCTCACACTATCAGTTAGTGTGATTTGAAACTATTAATACTTAGCTGTTAATAAATGAGATCATGGTGTTCACAACACTTTTAAGCCAATCAAGTATTATTTGCACTAAAAACATCCTGTGAGTTTCACTCAAAGATGTCTCAAAAATTCCAGTCTGCAGCTTGTATGCCTCAGATCTCACTAAATTTTCCTTCCTGCCCCGAAATTCTTCCAAAGTGTCTCAAATTGCATTACAACCAAGCTGGTCATAATTACAGCTTTGGCCTTCATTAAGCTAATTACTATTTGAACTCAAATTGAGCTATTTCACTCAAATAACACTGTAAACCAGTCCTTTCTCTGTGATGTCTCTGCCTTTTCAAATACAAGGCTGATATCAGAGCTCTGTCTCTCCTTAAAGCCGGGGATTTCAAGCTGCCTTTTTCCAAGGAGCCCTGGGGTACAGCTCAAGTGTCTCATAATATAAGAGAAATGGGGGAGGGAGTTGCAGACTGGAAGGACCCTGAACACAGGCCCTTTCCTCCAATTTAACCCAGTCAAGCTTTGCCTTTATTTGTTGTGTGTATTGGATGATATGTAAGATCTATTTGAAAAGGGATTCTACTGATAAAGGGAGGGTGGGGGAGAAGCACTGCCTTAGGAAACTAGACTACTTAATATAAACTGATATATTTTCACCTCTCTGCTCATGTTCCATTTATATAGTGCTTTACATTTTGAAAAACACTGACGTTATTTCTTTGTGAGGTAGGCATATTTCAACAGCTGCAGCACAATTTTCTCACAACTAAAAGCTCCATCTTGCAGCACCTGTTCTAGCAGGCGGGCTGCAGGGCCATATGCCAAGAGATAGTAGAGATTATCACCGGCTTGGGTCGAAGGTAGAACTAGATGATATCTAATCTCTCTGTTTGTGCAAAGATGTTATAACTGGGAAAGCTTAGAGAAGAAAGTAACATCACAAGAATTGGCTACACTAAGCTTCTTGTCTGCTGGGGAAAGAAAGAGAGACTCCACACATTTCTTGAACACCTGCTCTGGTCTAGTCACCATGCTAGGTGCCTCATTTCATTTAATCTTACAGCCACTCTGGGAGGGAGGTATTATTATATCCATTTTAAAGGTGTCGAAAGTGAACCATGTCAGGTTAAGTGGAAAAGCTTGAAGCCCAGAGCTTTCCAGCTCCAAAACCAGGGCTCTTCCCACTGCATAAGGATACCTCCACATAAACATTGCATCTTTTAAAAATCAGCCTCCTTGAACTTCATTTAAGCAGTTCTATTTGGAAGGAAGTTTTTCATGAGTCATTCTGTCTCATGCTGGGCATCACATCAATGCCTTGGTCCTCTCCCTCCCTCTGGTCTTTACCTCCTGCTTTTGGATCAAGCCGCATCATCTGTCATTTATAGCTACTTTCAGCCTCCTTGTTGATGAGGTCACTTGCCATGACTCAGCTGTTAGCATCTTTTCTGCTTTGATTTCCTGGGTATGCCCATGCTATTTTTGGTCTTGCCTCAGATAGGAAGATTGGAAAACAGCAGTCCAGCCTTCTGGTTCTCCAAGTTGTTGATTCGACTTGGCTTTCTCTCTTCATTCATGAATTCCTTCTGGGCTGCAAGCTGAGGAGGTTTGCATGATTGAAAGGTTCTTCTCTCTTCTCAGAGGGTGTACGTCTGGGACACAAACAGGGGCCAAATGTGGTATCAGCTTTGGTTATCTTTGTTTTCACTCTTCTGACCAGAATCCCTCAAAGTACACAATCACCCTTTTCCCCACCTCTTTCTTAAATAAAAGAATAAATATATTGAATAACATTGTTGAGTAGTTTTATTTCAAATATGCATATATTATGACTAGTGTCCTGAGCAAGACAGAACAATTACCAAAACTAGGTTTATTTAATCTTTTATTACTAGGACCAATCTTTCAATGAAACTGTGCTCTGTTGAATGGAAGCTGTCTGATATTCACAACTTGTGCTTCTGGATTCTTGCATTTTATACCAGGAGGCAGTTTACTCATATGTTTCTGATCATTCTAAAATGATGGAGAGCAAGAATGTATGTTTGCATAACACCTTACACTTTATGAAGTGCTTTCAGATGTATCGTCTGTTTTACCTTAATTACTCTATGGGGTAGGTTTTATCATCCCTTTCACGTAAGTAAATTCAGATGCAAGGAGCCTTAAACTTTATAAAAGAGCCTTCGTTTTGAAAAACAAATGTACGCATAAGGAGATTGAGCAGAGTCACCTAGACCTAACACGTGCAAGTCATTAGCTTCTTTTGCCACAAACAATGCTGTGTTGATGAAGAAATAATATAATATTATACTTTGGGAGAAGCTGGTACATATAAAAAATTGAGGTAAGACTGAATTGTCATTCAGCTAGCTGACACTCAGGACAGTATCAGAGGGGCAGGACTCATGGAATTAAGCAGGGTTTGATATTCTCCATGTCAGAAGTAGAGCCTTTATTTGTGAACTGTTTTGCCTTCGAGATGGTTTCCTACAGCTGGTTCTGTTGGCCAAACCTTCAGAGCAGCCATCATGCTTTCAGGATCCCCCAGCCAGAAGAAAATGAGCACACCATGGATTCTCAGGAGGCTAGGCAATATTCTAGGTGTTGAGGCTAACACAGTTAATAGGAAGTGTCCTTGCCCAGAGAATATAACAATATGGTGGGAAGTAGAGGGGATGTTCACTTGAACTAAGCCTTTTAATACAATGAGATCCGGGCTGTGATGGGTGACAAGCCTGCTTGCGCGAAGGATGAGCAGTTAGCCAGTTAAAGAGGGAGGATTTCAAAAAGAGACATCAACATAGAAGAACGAGGAAATCACCAGTAACTTGGTGTTTCTAGAAGGCAGTGTCTGAACTTGAGAAATAGGCAAGATATAGGCAGAGGCCTATATCTGGAAGATATAGGCAGAGGCCCTGTGATGGAGGACATCTTTTCTGACATCAGAAAGTTTAGCTTTTATGCTGCTGAGCACCTGGATCCAAATGGTCAGATTTGTGTTGAGTTCGTAACACTGTAGAGAAGGGATGGGAGGAGTTGAACATGGAGTGAGGGAGATAAGTTAGGAGGCTTCTGAAGTAGTCCAGATGAGGGATGTGGAGCCTCAACAGGCAGAGGAAGTAGGAGTGAAAGGAAAAGGGCAGAGCTGAGAAACATGGAGAAGGTGGAGTCACAACTTGAGGATTGGACACGGAGGTTAAGGAAGAGAAAGGCGTCTAAGATGACTTCATTATTTTTGGTCTGAAGGAGGACTCCATAAATCCGTATAGGGCAGGCTCCAGGCAGGACAGTTTTAAGAGGAAGATAATAAGTTGAGTTTTAGAAATGTGTGAGAGGTGTTTATGGGACACTTCTAAGACAATGTTTTACAGACAAAGACATCAATTTGTATCTCAAAGCTAGACATACAGTTTTTGCTCTGGTTTGCTTTTTTTTTTTTTTCTCATGCTACTCTCTTTAAATCAGTGATTCTTTTGGGCTTCATCATGACAAACTTTATAAATCTGATGACAGCAACGGATTCCCTGGGGGTGGAAAAACACACGTTCATAAAACATGACATAAAATTTCAGGTAGTTTGAAGAGCTCCAAGTTAATGCTACTTGCTTTCAATGGGACTTGGAGCTTTAAAACTCCATATAAATCTCAGAGCAGCCAAGTCCCATATTGATTGACTGTCAAGGATCTTCTACTATTGCTATATGACTGGAGGAGTCCAGTTGCAACCACATGGTTTATTATCAACACAAGTCAGTGGGAGATCAGAAAGCAATTACAATACCTAGAAACTGGAGCACACAGGCTCATTTTAACTCTTCTGTATACTACTTAGGTCTTTTCTCATGACCCCATTCTTTGCCTGTGTCATAAACTCCTCCCCAGACTTTACCCCAAGGCGGAGCTAATAGGACACGAGTTGTTCAAACTCTATTTATTGATGCAAATGTGGTCTTTCTTGTCCCAATTCATTATCATCATAAGGTGAGGATCCTGTTGTGAGGACAACCTCGCTTCATCTTCCGCTCAACTCACTTTTGGTTTTGCAAGAATGTAAACATCCCACAGCTTTCATCTCCATATTTTAACTCTTTTTCTACAAGCTCCATGCATGTTCATGTGCAATAAACTTTTTCACACATTTTGCTCTCATGCTGAGGAATGTTGGCATTCCTCTCCTCTAATGCACTAAACAGTCCTTCAGATCAACAGAGTCCCCCAAACAGGTACAAAGGTGCATTAAAGGATTCTGTCACCTAATATTTATTGAGTACTTCTTATGGACTAAGTCTCCCTTGAGGGTTTCCAGTCTAATGAAAGAGGCAAATGTAGATTTATAAGTTACATACAGTGTGATCGTTGCATTAATAGAGGTATCGAACCCAGGAGCTCATCATATGCATGCTGCGGTGCCCCTTATCTGATGGGTTGAGTCTTTTCAGCCATTTTTCTGTGAGCACTTGTCGCACCCCTCCTGACTGGGCTTCACGGTGCTGTGGGGATATATACTTGGACAAATCTTGAATTTGAGAAACTTTGACGGCTTAACAGAGATGTACAAAATAAGCTTTAATGGAAGGTAGAAGTGATACATGCCGTAAGTATGAAGAAAAACAAAGGGGAAACTAGCATTTATTGAGTACATACTATGTGTCAGGGATTATTTCAGATACTTTCATTTACACTTTCTAACTGAATGCTCCTACCTGTGTTTAAGCTTAATTAGGCTTTTCTAACTTAATTTACAAATTAAGACTCAGAGATGATAAGCAAATTACCGAAGATCTCCTTGTTTGTAAAACTCACGATATCGCCACTCTATATTGCTAAAGGACCTTAGGAAATATATCAAAATAATAAAGTGAGACAGAATATACTCATTTAGTTACTGCTCAGTGTTCCAGTTTTCTCTCAACTTCATTTATGTATTTTGCCCTGCCCCTTATGGGTCAGTACATACCCTAGAACATACTTAGGGCTTGTCCCTTACCAGCTTTAACTATCATTAATATTATGGCAATTTCAAAAATAAATCCCTTTGGATCTGGCTCAGCAACTGGCTCCTATCTTTCTCCTGTGATTTCCTCAATCCCTGGTAGCATTAACATTAGAGATAATTAAATTTGCTACCTTTACAGGATGACTTTCCATGGGGCACTTTTTCTTATAATTCAAGACCTTCTAATGTCCTTTTTAACAAACTACTGACAAAGCCACTCTTAAGTTTCCTTTACTGGATGGGAATTATTACAGCTCAGATCCATTTATCCAGTGTCACACAAGTCGCTGGATATACTCGATAAACGACCCAAATTTTAACCTTCTTACAATTTAACACTTTAAATAAAAGCCAGCAAGCTTCACCTCATTGGAAAATTACTATACGTCTGAAACAATTGGGATGTCAATATCTGTCAGACAGCCTTCCTAGGTGTAACGTCTAAAGCAAGACTCATTGAGGTGACTCGCGTTCTCTGCATGGTGTTTACCCAGTAGTCATCACTCATGTTTGTTCATTATGTGTTGGGGTGATGAGCCAACCGCCGTACTCTCAGCTGGGGCTATAGCCTGTTTAGTTTGGCACTGATTAATGATGTGCCCAGAGTGAGCCATTCTCAGAGCCATCTTAGAAACCCAGTTAGCCAAAGACAAATAGCTGGAACTTGGCCGATGGGAGCACAGGACGTGTGCTCTTGAGAGAGGGGGAGTCATTTAGAAACATCCGTATGACTTTTGGTTGTCTTAACTAGGGAAGAGGCAGGTTCTGCGGTAAAAAAAAGAAAAGCCTTGGGGTGTGGTTTCTTGGTAGGCACCCCGGATTCAGTGTAAGGCATGTTACTGATGTATAATACTTGTACAACTGCGTCATTTTTCTGTGCTTCGGGTCTCACCATTTATAAACTTGCTTATGGAACCTACCTACTTCCCAGCCACGCCTTCAGACAAAAGGCACTTGTATCAGTAAGTATCTTGAGATGTTCCTTTTGAAGATCTTATGCCAAAGAACAAGCATCTATAGCTTTACGTTTTCTTTACCAAATGAACTTTACACACACACACACACACACACACACACACACACACACACACAGTTTTAAGGGTAGTGTTTTTCTTGCCTTTGTACCTTATTTTTCCTTCTCATTTCATTCACCTGTTGTACCATGTTGGTTTGACATCCATTTCTTTACTCAAGATTTCTCCTCTTTGCCTCTTTCTGTCCTTTAGGTGGGACAATAAGGAAGAGTTACATTGATCTTGAAGTTATAGAGAAAATGTCTCAGTGCTGATTAGGATGCTGGCCTTTTAGCGGTATCCCAAAACTGGGCACAGCACCTTATTTTATCCTTTCCAGAACGGACCTTCTCTCCCTATTACTGACAGAAAGCATCTCTGAAGTTCCATTGGCAACTCCTGGCCCGAGACTTTAGGAATATTTATTTCCAAAAGATAAATAAACCCCTTTTTAGAGGGCATTTTTTTCACTAGCCCATCCAAAAAGCTCAATTCAAAAGTTACAAGGATGCCCAAATCCACTTTGTGGGAGAAAATACAGAGATGAGAGGATGAGCCCAAAGTTACACAGGAGGCAGGATAAGAAGAAAAATGCAAAGCCAGGTAGGCACTAGGTATCCTGGTTTAGTTATTAATGTTTGACTTTATGACTTTGTTCCTCTGCTCAAAGATCTTAATTTTTCATCACTTCCTGCAAGATACAGTTCAGATTCTTCTACTTGGCAGCTACAGGCATCCATAGTTTGATCCTGACCTGTCCCTCACAGCTTACTTCCTACCCCTCTCCCTAAGTGAATAAGAATAAACAATAACCAGCATGTATGTCTAGTCTCATAGAAGCTGCTCAACAAACATTCCTTTAATCCTTACACCACACTGCAAGGTCTACACTGTAATCTCCAGTTTACTGGGGATCTGAGGTTTAGGGAGGTTCAGACATTTGCTCCAGGACACATAGATGGTAAAAGTGAGAGAGCCAAGCATCAAACCCAGTTCTGCCTGACTCCAGGTCTTGCTGTTTTCCTTTCACTAAAGCCAAAGTGATCTTGAGCAACTGCCTTTCTTTTGGCTTCGAAAACTCATCCGCCTCACTTCTCTTTTTAGATCTAAATCATACCCATCCTGCAGGACCCCACCCAGAACCTGCCTTGTTCATACAATGTTTCCTAACCACCCCAGCTGGAAGTGGTCTCCCCTGCCAGGTAGGAGTCGGGAGCTTTGGGCTCAAATCGCTACTGTGCCACTCTCTAGTGTGTGATTTTGAGTAAGTCACTTAATTCTACCTTGGCATATGCTGCAACCTGACCTCTATAGTTCTACCCAATCACAAGTTGTAGAATTGTGAAGTTATATATAATTTCTTGTATGTGCTGAGTCCTGTATCTCTCTGCCTGCCTCACCCCCATTTCCCACTGGCTAGTACAGTACCTTATGCAGAAGGAGGGGCACAGCAGATAGTATTGTGGAGAGACGCACTTACTCTTCAGTTCTAACTCACTCCCATTTATTTGTTTGCCTCTTTTATTCACTTAGTCATCCATTCATTTATTTCTTGCCAGGGCTGAATTTTTCTGTAACTTCCATGATCCTTCCTGAGATGTCCTAGAAGCCTCACCTCCACTTTTAGACAATATAGTTATTGGTTTGGGAAAAGTTATTGGGCAATACTTAATGCCTTGAGAGCAAGGACTTTTCATTTCTTATACTCAAAGCAGATAAAACAGAAGAAGTCACTTTGACAATCTGAGATCTCAGAAAAAGAAGTTTGGACAAATACCGATAAACACTTTGTAACATTTTCTGTGTCATGGCTCTTTCAGCATCTCATCAATCCTTGTGCACCTGTGCGTACCAGCCCATGGTTTCCAACCTGCACAGAAAAATGGATGGCTACCAATTAATTGAAGTCACCAGGTTTCAAGTTTGGTTCCAAAGGACTATCACCTTCTGTACCATCTTCAGTGACACTTGTCCCCTTTTGCTCCTAAAATCTTTGGCTCCTGCAGGTCCTCAAGCATTCCTTTAGGAGACAGTGATTCTGCTTATCCCATCAGCAGACACCACTGGGCAAAACAGATATCATCTTCCTCCCCCCTAATCCCCAGAAAATTCTTGGACTCTAGCTTTCACCTGTCAGATGTTCATGCTAACTGAAATTTGAAAAGAAGGGAAAAGGCGATTATGTTCAACACCAGAAGGCCTACAGTTTGAACAAGGAGACCCATGTCTTCCCACTACTTTATCCACTCAACAAACGTGTCAGGCCCTCCTGAGTGTTTGGCACTGTTCTTAGGCCCATGACTAAGTCCTTTCCCTGGACAGTACACCATTTCCAAAGGTGTTAGTGTTGGCTTCAATTGCCAAGATGGTAAGTGAGATAGAAATACTGTTTAGCTATTGGGCTGAACAACTTTCACAAGGACATAAAACTGAACATAATTTCAGGCCCTGAAAAAATTTGGTCTGGGGCATTGGGACTTTTAAGAAAGTCTAATCCAAAGTTATTGAACAGTTAAATGTGTTAGATAAGGTTAACTATTGCTGACCAACATCAGTTGCTTCAGAGATGATGGGTGGGTGCTCTTGTGAATACCAAATTCAATTGATTGGTAGGGACTGCCTGCAGACAGAGTCCTGGTTCAGCAGGAAAAAAAGTGCCATGATAGATTAGTCATGTCTGCCATTGTCCTGGGAGAGAAGAATGATGGTATATATGCCATATAATTGCCATCTATGCTGTTTCCTCCAAAGGACCCATCAGTAAGGGGGGGAATCACATTCAGGTGAAAGCATGGCAGACCCAGTGGATTTCTGGAAACTGTAGCAATAGCTGCCTTCATCCAGCTGAGAGATATAGTGAATGAGCAGCAAGGAAGAGGTATTGAGTGGAAAAAACACAAAAACCATTTCAGATCTTCCTTGGGTGCATTAGCTCCAAACCACCAAATGACTAAGGATTTTGCAGAATCAGGGCACTTTGGGCTGTTTTAATTGTCTGAGCTTTGTGGCCATGGTGGTTGATAGGTTCTCCTTTAAAGATGGCTCACAATTACTTTAGTTTGGGAAGTGTTCTTCTGCCCTGGGACTGTGTAATAACCAGCCACAGAAAAGAAAAGGACTGGGAATTTATGAGATGTCACAGTTTACAACCATCTGGGAGAAATACAGCAGGATGTTGGTACAGTAGTGTGTTAACCAGAGTTAATCTATCATTGCTACTGTTATAAACACTCTCTTTCCCTCTGCTTAAAACCATCGCACAGATTTGACCCCAGTCTTCACAAAGACGGGCCAGAAATCGTCTTTTTTAAACATGTAACTCAGAAATACAGTCAAATTGACCTTCGGTTTACTAGACTGAGGGGGAAATTTCCCAGGTATGAGAAGTTTTAAAATCCACTAGTGATAAAAAGAAAAATGAGGTATAGTCTCTTCCTTCAAAGGACTCAGGGTCCTACGGGAAACCAGTAGTGAATACATAATTTCAGTACACTCTGAGAAGTGCAGTCCTTGAAGCGATCAGGCAAGAATAGAAATATGTTTGTATGCGCAAAAACCAGTAGTGTGCTAAATCATCACTTTGCTTTCCCTGCCCCCAAATTATATTGGTAACTCATACCCATAATAACACTTATTGAGGGCCACTGTTATTTGTTTACACACCTACCTCCCACTAACTGCCTTTGAGTTCTGCAAGAGTGAGCATTGGATCTGGTTTTTGTGATGCCAGCACTTCAGCCAGTGATTAGCATGTATTAGATGCCTGACAAATGCTAGCTGAGCTAATACAGGACTGAATATATACAGCTGACCCTTGAACTACATGGGGGTTAGGACGCCAACCCTCTGCACAGTCAAAAATCTACATATGACATATAGTTTGGGCAGTTCCTTCATATCCATAGCTCCACATCTAAGGATTCAACCAACTCCGAATCATGTAGTGCTGCTGTATTTACTATTGAAAAGAATCCACGAATAAGTGGATCCACAGGGTTCAAACCCATGTTGTTCAACGGTCAACTGTACTTCTAAAGCTTCTAATGCAATACCCAGAATTGACAACTTATTAGAGAAAATTTAGAAAATAAAACATATTTACTCTTAAGGTGTTTGTTGATGATTCAGCTGAATCTATTTGGAAATTAAAAAGCATACCATAGTGTTCTAAATTTCTCAACAAAGAATGGTCCACTTATAATATCGCACTGTAAACTATAGAAACAAACATTTGATATACCGTTTTAAAACTGTAAAAACACAAGAAAATACTACATGTTATTTATGGATAAGGCATATGTAGAATTATAAAAATATCTACAGAAAGAATATATCTCTGGCGAGAGAAGAATGAGGAAAGGATGACACCTATGGCATTTTGTACCTTTAAAAAAGACATCTAAAACAAATATGGCAAAATGTTGATATAAATAAAATTGCCATGGTGGATGATTATCTGCTGTATTATTTTCTGTTTGAAATATTTCATAATTTTAAAGTTTATGATTACTTTTTTATGAAGTAAGACTACTGGGTGGGAAAAAAAATATCGCACTCTTAATTTGATGCATACTGAAAGGGAAAAGCATTTGGACAAGTGTGGCAGGAACATTCCTTCCCTGTATGTCAGAGTTTAGACCAGTGGGCTCTGCTTAATTTAAGTCCTGCTGCATGGCCATCCCCCCTGCCCGGTGTATCTGCTGAGGCCCATCCACCAACACTTGCGTTTTGGTGGCACTGTCCTTCTAGAGTGACTTGCCAAAGCAGTGATTCCTATGTCCTCTGAGTTCGGGAGCCTTGCCTGGTGGCAGAGCTGGTTTATAGAAGCCAGACCTTGCCTTTCCCACCCCGTATCCCCTGTGGTCTTGCCTGAGCAGTCTGCTTACGAAAAGTTTATTAAATCTCCCTTCCAGAGGGGCAGATTGTCCCCTTTCATTTGTTGCTATTTAACAGCTTATGCAAAGTATGCTGGGAGAGCCAAATGTGTGAGGCTTCAGGATTCACCTCCGTGTGAGACAGTAGACAATGCATTTATTTCTTAATGGTGACTAATTTTAGAATAGTTTGGGGCTGATTTATCTGATATGTTTTCTGTCCATTTTCCGTTTAGCTCATTCATTCACTCTGCGAATATTTTTGAAACTCATACTGGATGCTGGACACACGGAGATGAATTGGGTAAAATCCCACCGTCCACAGAGGTTGAGACACACAGGGGAATCTCAACACATGAGCGAACGGTCACTGTTCACTGCTTTTCTTCACACCTTACCCATGAATGAGTGAAGAAGGGCAGTGAATGGATCTCAGATTTGTTGGTAAACAGCCCATAATGTTTAAAGGGTATCTGTGGATGCCATTTATCCATGAACAGACCTAGGAAATTGCTTATCATTTAGTACCGTGTATTTGGGCATCATCATTGTGGAACTTAAAGAAGAAAACTCCTTTCAGGCTCAGTTACTTCTTCAATAAAATTCCTCCCCTGCTTTTGGGGAGCTCCTAGGAGAGGCAGTCCAGCCCCTACCCCCCACCATGGTCAGCCAGGGTGCCGTAGAGCACAGCACCTCGGTAGCAACTCTGGTTTGGGAGACTGGCCCGTTGGGAAGGTCATTCTTTGTAACTTTCAGAAGATTTGCCTAAGTCTTTGCTTTCAACACTTGAGCTTGACAAAGTATGGCTAAGTTTGGTAAACGAGCGTTAGAAAACCAACAGTAGCAGAATTATTAAAAATTTGTAGCCATTTTCCCCCAAACCTATTGGAAGAGAGTATTTCAACCTTCTTTGCCAGAAAACCAGCCCCTTTGGTTTCTGCCTTTCTCACCATTCATGGTCCCGTATTTTGACTGACTTACTTGACATGTTGTTTATTCAAAGCTGTGGATTAAATGCCACCCACTAATATGATTGGTGTGGACTTTGCTTGCCTGAGGCCAGCATCCTCAGACACTGGTGAAAATAGCTTCCTGCTGTCCAACAAAGCCTTCAGTTAGCTAACCTGCAAATCTAGCCTGATTGCCGTATTAATTTGACTCCCCATTTCAGTGGGGAAGGGAAGCTTGGTCACACGACTGTTTGCCTCTTGATCTCTCTCCCCTCAAGGGCAGGACACAGAGGGAAGGCAGTGATCCCAAACCTCACCTTTTCTGTTTCCTCTTTTGAGCTGGCTTCCTGTGGATGCTGAAGAAAGTGAGAAGGATGTTTCTTCCATATCCATTGTTCTTCAACAAACCCAGCACTAATTGATTTTAAGACTAATTGCTGGTTGAAAGGTTTATTCTTTTTACTAGCTATAAACATGCCTGAAACCTTAAATTAAAATGCCTTCTTGTGAGGAGGAGGGCAGCTCTTAGTGTCTTAGACTTTGGAATGTGAAATCACCCAGTTAGCACCTGTGCGGAATCGCAGGTCAGGCATTGTATAATGAGTTATTTGCGGGACTAATGGCAAAGCCCTCAGAGCTCTCAGTTTGGATTATGATCAGATTCTCAGGACGCTTGAAGCTGCCTAAGCATCACTACCCCCGCCATCTGATTCCTACTTTATTTGTAGCTAAACCCAGGGGACGTTCTCAGCAAGCAAACAGCAGTACCAAGCAGCTAGCTCCCTTTCTAACTGCTCCAGTGCCATCTGCTTTGCTCTCCGGGTGAGTCTGAAAAGTCATCTTCTATACTCTCTCTAATAACAGTCCTCCGTCAGGTTCCCCAGGCCCGTCTGGACACTGCTAACCACAGGCTTGCCCGCTCAGGGTTGGCACTCGGGCTACTGCCCTGTATCCGGAAACACTGATGCTGATTGCTGCCCAGGGGATTGTGGGTTTACTGGGGAGACGGCGGCTGCCCTTGCTAAAGCAAGCCCTTAAGTGGCACCTGAGCCAGGTAGGCAGATGCTCGCGCCACAGTGGCCGTGGCTGCCTCGGTGAGAAGCAGCCCACCGAGTGGAGGTGCTTCTAAGAGCCCTGCCCAAGCGTGCTCAGTGCAGACACTCTCTCCTGACCATCTCTGTGACTTCCCGGGTGAGAGCACGCATCTTGTCCCCACTGTAGCTGGTACCTGAAGGCCACCCCTTGGGGGAACTGAGGGCAGTAACAAGCTGAGGTCTGGGCTCCTCATCTGTAAGTTACATTGACATTTCTGAGGGAAGGTCGCATGTCCCTTTCTTTTTTCCTAGGAATGGCAACCATCATAACTCCTTCCTACCTTCTTATGCCTCCTCATTTAGACCAGTAGCCCTCAACCCCAGCTGCACATTAGTACCCCCTGGGCTGCTTTGTAGAGCATGACCGGTGTCTGGAACCCATTCCAGACCAGATGAATCAGAATCTCTGGGGGGTGAGGCCAGGCAAAGGTACGTTTTAAATTTTGTTGTAGACTGAGGGCTGGGAATTACTGATTTTGAGGCTATTTCTTTCTTTTAATCATTTGTCGAGTCCATCAGCCATAAATTAAACAGACATTTTGTCCATTACTATGTGATCGGATCATGCAGACTCTGGATGTGCAAGAGTAACCAAGGACACAGCCCATGACATTATGGAACAGTCCTATGATGGGAGAATATGTGGTCCTACATTGCCTTTAGGGGGAGGGCTGCAGGTCAGAAATGGATTTCTAGAATTGAAGAATGAGCAAGTATTAGAAAGGAGGGCATTAGTCACAGGTGGAAGGAAGAGCACAGGTGAAGGCACGGGGTGAAGCTCAAGGCACGGATATCCTCTCAGTGCGGCTAGCTCATGGGGTCTGAAGGGTGGTTCCAAGTAGGAGGCATCGGCTGAGGGGGTGGGAGTGGAACGTAACCACGAGGGCCCGTGTGGTCACACTAGAGGAGCTGGTCTTCACCCGCAGGCAGTGCTGAACCAAGCAAATGATGTGATCAGATTTGCATTTGGGAAATAATCTGGCCTCTGTGAGGAGGGGCTGGAAGGGGTAAAGTTGAAGTCAGAGGTTGTCAGGTAAACCTGGACAGGTAATGGGGCAGGGGTCCAGGGACGAGTCAGTGAGAATGACGTGAAGTAGAGGAAGGGACAGATATTCAAGAGGTGAGTGAACATCACACCACTCCTGAAAACTATAATCCTCAGAGCAAAGTTCCCAACTTTCATGAACATTCAGGTTCTTAAGCCCAGGTAGTTCCATTATTTTGATCGTTGCTACCTAGTTTTTCATCACTCACCAAAGACATAATGTAACCCAGAGTTGCGTTACGGGCACAGTACAGATACGTGGCATCCCGAGAACAGGCCTTGGCTATAAGCAGTTTGCATTCCAGACTCTAACTTGGGAGAAGTGAAACCAATGGACAGTCCCAGTCTACAGCGAACTGTTCTTATTCTCAGCTCTTGGGTACAAATCTTGGCTTTTAACGTGATGCATAACAAGCCTAGTATGGGTTTAACCAGACCTTGCTGGGTTCGGAAATGCCATCTTAGAGAGGAACAGTCATGGTTACCTCACTGCCCGCGTCACACACAGCACTGGCCTTTGGCCCAGAATTAGGTCATCGTCAACCCCTCAGAGGGATGCCCACAGGAGCTTAGAGCTCAGAGGGCTGTTAAGACCCACTGGAGAGCAACAGAGAAAGGAGAAGTTAAATAGCTTGCTGATTCTTATGATTACTGCCTGCCAGGATTAGATCACATCCTCTGTGAAGTGCAGAGGCACTTTTTTGCCTTTATTAATGAACAAACGATTTCAAATTCATCTGGTATAATTGAGGACATATGATGAAATCGAGGATGAGCTGGAGGTTGCACACCAGCTGAGCTGACCCTCTGTGATTTCCGAACAGTTTCTGTTCATTTACATTAAGCCGACCCCAAGGGGCCCTGGAGAGCCGGACCCGTCAGCAGGGTACTGCACTGGTCAAACCCCATTGGGAGGTATGGCAGGAGGAAGCAAAGGTGGGCCAAAGTATCTTCCAACCCCTGAAACCATTCAGGGGGAGAGTTGAGAATACTGTTTAAAAAACCAACTCTTTAACCTGTCTGAATCAATTCTATTCAATGCAATGTAAATATAATCTTGAATTGCCCCGCACATGTTAGGAACCCCCCGGGTGGTCATGAGGTTGTTTGCACGCTGCAAGGAAGATTTTTTTCCTTTGGAGAAGCCGTCTTTAAGACTGTGATTCACAGGAAGCCTCATAATGATGGGTATAATGTATTGAGGTCAATGCTGTGCATCTTCTAATCCTAACTAAAGATATTCACCTCCGCTTTATAGACAAGGAAACAGATTCAGAGAAGCTGGAGCAATTTGCCAAGCTAAGTGTGTGACCGAGGCAGACATGGAAATGAGCGCTGCCTGACTCTAAAACCAGGCATTTTTTTTCCATACCAGGGCTTGGTAAACCACCACCTGCAGCCCCAGCCCAGCCCACCACCTGTCTTGTCAAATCAGGTTTCACTGGGCCACAGCCACGCTCATCATTACTTATTATCTGTGGCCACTTTCACAGCACCACAGCAGAGCTGATTAGTGACTACAGACACTATATGGTCCACAAAGCCTAAAATATTTATTATCCGGCCCTTAAGAGAAGTTTGCCAACCTCTGCTCTATTCCAAACTGCCCCAAAATAAATACAGAAAATTTAAATGCTGCTCCCTGGGCCCAGAAAGCATTTTTATTTTTCTCTTACCTTCATTTAATACACTTGACACTACTCAGCAAAAACCCTCGTTTGCGTGGACTGGCTTAGGCAGTCCACTCCCCAGCCATGGCAAAACGACAAAGAAAAACCATCTTTAGTTTCCAGTTGTCCTAATTTTAAAGACCTCTGGAGGGTGGAGGGGAAAATCGACAGCCTACATCTGGGTCAATAATTGTCCCTGCCAGGTAAGTCACCAGTTTGTACCCTAACTTCTCGAACTTTTTCTGGGCAAGGCCACTTCTCCCCATGTTCTAACCTTGGAGAGCAGCCCCCAAAGTGATCCCAGTCTCCAGGAAGGTGTCCTGCCTACACATGAGTACTTGGGGTCTTCCTTCCCCAAGACCCCTCTTCAGGCAGACTCCCTCCAATCTTTTGGTCCTTGTGAGCCTTCTGTCATTTTGTTCTGTGTAAAGAACATTCTTGGGAATAAAACTGGTCCAGTCCTGAAGCCCAGCAATGAGAACTGTCCCCCATGAGTCATTTTAAAGCTGGACTGCGTTGGCATCTGTCTTCTCCAAGACAGCCTTTTCTCGCCATTATGAAGATAAATCCATTTAATGGACACCACGGATTGGGGAAATTGCACTTTTTTGTAAGCGCTGACCCTCCTTTTGTGGTATACTGCTGTGGCTTCTTCAGAAACCCTCCACTCGGCTTCAGATCAGCCCCTTCCAGCTCAGCTCTGGAAGGAAGCCCAGAATGACCTCTGGAACCCTACGACACCATCTCAAAGCCACAGACGTTATTCTTTAGGCTGTATAAAAGTGCTCTTTGAAAACCCTGTTAACAGTCTTACAGTTCTGTTAAGGATGCATTTGTTTAATTCTACAGATGAAAGGTAGGAGCCTGAGAATCTTTGATATTGAACATATGAATCATTACAGTCTGGAAGATACTTGCTAAGTACCGTGGGCCACAATACAAATAAGAAACGGTGCCTCCTCTCCAGGAATTTACAATCTAGATGGGGTGAAAGGTACACCAATCACTACCTTAACTGCTTTACAGTGATATGACAAGAATTGCTACAGAGGCCATACTGAAGGCTCAGAAGTGGTGCTGGATGTCTGCTGAGATCAGAGGTTCTTACACTTGAGGGTGCATCGGAATCACCCGGAGCAGCTGTTGAAACACTGATTCCTGGGCCCACTCCTAGAGTTTCTCATTCAGTGGGTCTGGGGTGGGCCGAGAAGTTGCATTTCTAGCAAGTTCCCAGGTGATACAGACGTGGTCTGGGAATACTTTTATAGGAGAAAGCTCTGACATAATTTCATTATCAGAAGGTAAGAGAACTCACATTTGCTGTGATTCTAGTATGTTCCATTTAATGTATCAGGTACTTGGCATGTAATATCTTGAATAGATTTTTCAACAACCCTGTGAACTCTGTACTATGCTTACATAGTAGCATGCATAGTAGTATGCATGCTACTATGTCAATGCTTCCACTTTACATGAGCAAACTAAGGCTTGAGAAGGGGAACTCACATTTGCTAAATATCTACAATGTACCTTAAAGGGTGTTAGGCTTCATCTCATTAACAATAACCTGATAAATCCCAAATGATTCGTTCTCCCAGTTTATAGATGATGCAAATGAGTCTTGGAGGGATTGAGTGTCTTGAGGAAGTCTGCAGCCTGGCTTCAAAATTGTGTGTGCTGAGCTCTAAAGGCTGTGAAACTATCCTGAAACCAGTACCCAACTGTTTGCTGAAAACTACCAACGTGGACTCCAAAAGCATATTTTCTTTAATACCTGAGTCATGCACTGCCTACTTTCTGCCTTTGCTCTTGCCGGCCCCTCTGCCTGGATTCCCCTTTCCTCTTCCTTCACCTCATAACTCCCATTCATCCTTCAAGTCCCAGTGACAATTTTATCTCAACCATGTAGACTTTGCTGACATCCCTCCTTTCCCCAGCTGGACCAGGAATAAAGAGTCCTTTGTATGTGTCCCAACATACTTTATGTTATTGAATCCCATCATACCTCCCATATCCACTGGTAATTTATCATTAGTAACAGAAGAAACAATCCACGGTTTTCATCTTGACCAGCAAAGCCATCCACCATCTGCCCAGCCTTACCTTGCAGTCCCACCTCATTTGTCCAACTAAACGAAACCACCAGCCACTCTTCTCCACCCAGAGCTGTACTCTCCTCCTTCCGAGCCTTGGCTCATGCTGTTTCTCCCACCAAGACTGGCTCCTTCCCTGCACCTCTTTGTGTCCACATCTTGCTTCTCCTTAAGCCCCAGCCAAAGTCCCCGTGCTGTACCCTCAGCCCGCTGGCCCTTGAGAGGGGCTCAGTGAGTATTTGGGGGATAAACGCCTTGCCCTTGCTCCACTGTGACATCACTTCCTCTCTTGGGGGAGGCAAGTACGTGCATGTCTTTCACTTTCCCAGACCAGGAGTTCATTCAGCACAAGCGCTCACTCACAGGGCCTTGTACACTGTAGGTGCTCAAAAACAGTTGTTGAATGAATGGATGGATGATACTGGATAAAGGTGTGGCTCTAAAGGCAGGGTCAAAGAGGTGATGGAGGCTCATTGGATCAGGAGCACATTGCAGTTAACAGCAGTGAAACCAGAGCGTACAGTTAGACCAACAGCATGCTCGATTCTATTCAGGAACCCCCAGCACTTACACCTTTAATCCACTCCAAGGAGCCAAAAGGTTTTCTCCATTTGAAGTACAAGTGTCTTGTGAGACCTCCCACTTCTTTTGTATTTAACATGTGACATTATTACAGCAAACATGTGCTGGGAAGATTCCACAAACACATGGCTCAGACCGCAGGCACGGTTCAGGCCTTGATTAAATAATGTCAATACCAAATTCAGATTCTAAGAATATGTTTTCTCTGAAAACATACTGTAGCAAAGCACATGTTGTAATTAAGCAAAGCACATGTTGTAATTAAGTTTTAAGTTCATTGATTTGCTGATTCCTCTGCAGCACCATCTGTGGGTTTTTCAAACAGTGATTAAAGGTCTGATCACTTCCAAAGAGGACAGAGTTAAGGATGGTGGTTGTGAGAGTCTTGATTTAAATCGCACACATAGAGCATTAACAGAGACTTTATGCCATCAATTCTAATCCTTGTAGAAGCTCCTTTGCAAAGGAACAGAAAACTATTTGACCTATCTGACTATTTTGTCCCTTCTTAAAAAAACAATGACATCTCTCGTGGGGGTCACTGTGCTTGGCACACGGAGTGACCATAGAACAATGGTCAGTGGCCAGTGCCAAGCAAAACTGTGAAGTAGGCAAAACCAGTCTTTGGCTGCTGTTTTATGCTGTATACCTACCACTTGCATCCCTTTCCCTAGGGCCAGGGCCCTCTAGACCTCGTCTCCCTTATCAACCTACTCTTAGGAAATGGGCTATATTTTCTTCAAATTGAAGTGTAAATGATTGCTGGGGATTTAAAGGATTGTTCCACTTATGGATGCTTACATCTAGCAGGGATCGAAGTCTTAAGCTAGAGAAATGGAACACTAACTGGATTTTAAGCATAAGATACAAGTAGGAGCTGCAAAGTTTCCCATACTTACATAGGGGATTATCATCATTTCCATGCAAAGGTACAACCATGAGCATATAAATGAAGATGATTTTTTAAGTTATTTCTTATCAAAACAGCTTTGTTGTTTCTATCCAGCTTCCTTCTCTTATTTTTTCTCCAATCTGGGCAACCTCAGCCCCATAAGCTGGTACTCCTGCATACTTCATTGCATATATTTGTTGAGATCTTTGGTTGAAAGTGACAAGAATCCCATTCAAACCATTTTAAGAAAAGAAAAAAGCTTATGTAACCAAACCAGCAAACGTCAGGGTTGAACTGATTTTGTGGTTGAATATGGCGTCACTGTTATTAACACATTCTTTCACACACACACACACATACACACGCACACACAAACTTTCTTCTGTCTGATTCTACTGGCATTGGTCTCATCATCTTCCACTTTCCCGAATATTAAGGGACAGTCTTACAGGTCTCAGTTTGAGGGGAAAAGAGCATGCTTCAGCTCTGCCTCAAGTCAAGTCAGGAAAGTCTGGGGAAGGATGCTGATTGGTCAGTTCATGTCACATGCCCACTTACTAGCATGATCATTGTGTCTAGTCACATGTAGTCTGGTGACTGTCATCTCTGACACCCCTTAAGAAACACATGAAGAAGGGGAATCACCTGGCCCTCTGGGCTTCTGTCTTCTTATCTACAAAACAAGGGAAGTGGAGATAGCTCTAAAACTCTCTCAGCATTAACCTGATTCTATTTTAAAATCCCTTCTTCATTTTTGGCATTCAAATGGCTATATCTTTGTCTCTCTTACATGTCTTACCTCCCACCAGAAGGTCAAAATAACATTAGGAGATGACAGTTACCTCCTTGGATCAACTCAGAGTTTCTCTAAATGAGGAAAGGGGCAGCTCCTGTGGTGCCCCTCACATGAAACTGCAAAGTGTTATAATTCAGCCTGGACCAAATTTAGCCACCATTTATATATACTGCATGATATGAGATGGTAACAATTTCAAAATTTGTGAAGCATTCCAAGTTTAGCATTTTGCCTGAGTAAATAAAGAAGCAGATCAGGTGGAAGGTCAACTGGAAATTTAGCATTTTGCCTGAGTAAATAAAGAAGCAGATCAGGTGGAGGGTCAACTGGAAATTTACATCTCTGCCGTTATGCTGGGGGCATGAAACAATGTTTATGTAACTGGTTCCAATTCAGATACAGCCCAGGTTCCAAGTGGCTAAGATGTGGTCATTTCCATATTATTTACCTGTTTCCATACCACTGAACAGCCATTCTTTCTGCAAAATCCATGTGATGTCTTCTTCTCTGAAATACCTTCCCCCCCTGCCAGCAGTGTTCATCAGTCCACCTGCTCTGTCGCGTCCACACTTCTGCTGTCATGATCTTTGTCCCTCCTGGCTCTCTTATTAGACCTTTTCGTTCACATTAAGGCAAGGGCCTTAATGTCCCTTATACTGTCCACCCAGTATAGACACATGGTAAGCACTCAGCAACGTTTGCTGTTTTGACGTCACAAATAATGCTTCTCAAGCAAATTTTTGTTAATAGCTTCTATCAGTACAGTCTGATTTATAGTAAGCTAATAACCAGTTGAGTTATACTGAAGAGAGCAACCCAGCCATGGCCCTAGAAACTCCCACGAGTCAGTGGTCTGGAAGACAGTTGCCTTCATGCCTTTATATCACTGTTGTCACCAGCAACCTCTTCTTCACAGGGCAAGCATGGCACGCAGGTCCTCTAGAATAGTGGTGCCTACTGGATAAAGCAGATCCGTAAGTGGATGATACAGATCTGTTATCCTTCACTGTTTCGTCTGAAGTTTCCCGACATGCCTGCCATTAGATTTATTTCTTGTGATAAAATATTGCTTCCCAGATAGCCCCTATGAAAATGCAAATAGGTTACCTAGTAGAGGGTATTCTTACTGTGGACATGGATTCCTAAAGGTCAGAAGCATATAAGGAAAAATGAAGGTTGATATCACTTGAAAATAGATAGACCTCTTTGTCTCGCAGCCACCTATGACTCGTCTTACCCTCGGTTCAGCCATGTTCAGTTGACTAAAGGAAAATGAGGTTGACGTGGGATTCCTGGTTGCACGAGGACACTGCAAGCAATGTGTATGCAGATGACTAAAGAGTGAGGATATCGGGCATCCCTGAGCTGAGGGAACTCATGGGCTTATGGGTTCCCCTGATGCTCAGGTTTTTCTGAAGGCTTATTGGGTTTTGCTACCAAGGAGGACTGACTTTCTTGTTCAGCCTCCCGATGTCTCTAGACCCCAGCAGATCACTGGACAGGTCCTCACATGATAGGACAGCTATAGGAGAGACGTACACTTGGAGAAAGCAACCTGCACCATCAGAGAGGGGGCAGCACCATTAAACAGAGCTCAGCAAGTGCAACGAGCTGTCCCATGTTTGGAGGATATTTCAGCTGTCTAATATGTCCCAAGGTAGTGAGATTTTTCCCATCACCTGGCCATCAGGCAGGTTTGAAAGTTCTGGATTGCCACAGTCTTTTCCATGCTGTAAAACTGTTACTTCTATTACAATAACATTTCATAAAAGTGGCATTTTGGTGGGACTAGTCAGTGAACAATTACTGAAGTATCCACCATGCGTGAATTGTTGAATGAACAAGTGATTAGAAGCCATAGGAGCATACTGAGATCACATTTATAGTGACAGGAGAGGTACCCCAGGGCTGTTCAACACCCAATGTATGCTCTGTCCACCATACGGGTATCTTAGAATTCAACTAGATATCTGTGACCTTGGACACGTTCTCAATCCTTCTCAGTCTCCATTTTCTTACCTTTTTAAAAAAAATTTTATTTTATATTGGAGTATAGTTGATTTACAGTGTTGTGTTGGTTTCAGGCGTACAGCAAAGTGATATAATTATGCATAGTCATATATCTATTCTTTTTCAGATCCTTTTCCCACAGAGTACTGAGTCCATTTTTCTTATCTTTAAAATAGTGTTTAAAAGCACCTACACTACTGTATTGGAAAGAGGATTAAATGAGGTGATGAACAGCAAAGTGCCTAGCACAGAACCTAGCACATAATTGAGGTGCATTTGTGATTTTTTTCTTATTTGTAAATTGCAAACGACCCAAAAATGGTGGTATGGGGGGCAGTATAATACAGTGTTTACAGTCCTAAGTTCAAATCTCAGCTCACCCACCTACCAATCAGCTGTATGATTTTGAACTAGTTAACTTAAGGTTTCGAAGCTTCAGTTTCTTCATATGGAAATGTAAAAGATGATAATATCTACCTCATGGATTTGAGTAGATTAAGAGAAAGAATATATATAAAGCACCTTCCATAGTATCTGGCACACAGTAGGTACGTTATCAAGGGTAACAATTGTTGTCATCAGTAATGTAGAATTAAAAAAAGAAGCAGCAAGATTACAGTCTCTTGGATGCCTCTGTGTGTTTTTTGGTCTTTTCCTGCCCTAGATATTCTGATGAAGATGAATCCACATTAATAGAGGCAATGGTTAATTGCCTCCTTGTGGGCTGGACCTGTCCTAAAGCAGAAAATTACCATATTCTTCTTTCTTGAGGTTTCCAATGGGATATGTCTATTCTAATTCAGTAGACCTCTTTTTTTAGTGCCTGGCTCAAAGAGGCAATACCACATGCACATTTCCAAATACATCATTTGTGTGAACACTCAGGCCTTAACTACATGGGGAAAGCAATCCAGGAGGGGCGGGTGTGGGTATTATTTCACATTCACTTGAACCGGTGCCAACCAAACTTCCACAGTTAATTGTGTCTCAGCGATTTTCTCCTGGAAAAAAATAATGATTATGCAGACTTCTAGCTGTTGCTTGGACTTCTTTCGTTCTTGAATTTGCATTGTTTACAGTCACATAATATATCAAGCAAATGAATATGCATATATCCTCCCACCCCAAGTCTCCCGCGGTCCCCCCCCCCCCATTTCATAGTTAGTCAATCCACCTCCTTCCTTGCGGTTCCAGCGGTACAGGAGAAAATAGAAACTGTACATCATGGTAGTTGACTCTTTGGAAAAGCACTCTTGAAGTTAGGGCTGAGAGTGCAAACTAAAGGGATCAGTGGGTAGGGAACCATTATCTGTGGAAGACTTTTCTGAATGGGTAAGGTCAATCCCCAGGAAAATTATGGTCTTCCTTTAATCTCACAGGTAATGCAGGTGGTGAAGGAGCAGGTTATGAGAGCTCTTACAACCAAGCCTAGCTCCCTGGACCAGTTCAAGAGCAAACTGCAGAACCTGAGCTACACCGAGATCCTGAAAATCCGCCAGTCTGAGAGGATGAACCAGGAAGATTTCCAGTCTCGCCCGATTTTGTAAGTTAACCCTGACCTCTCCCTTCTCAAAGGCTCTGACGCACCATTTCTAGAGTGAAAGCTTATCACGCAGCTGGGCTGTATTGTGAGCTCTTTATGGAAGGCCAACAAAAGAGCTCTACTCAGTTCCTGAAGTCTCAGCAACTCCTTGAGAAAAGCTGGGCAGGGGTGGGCTAGGAGGAGATGGGCACAGGTGCTGGTAGGAGAATCTAAACCGAGAAGTGACCCAGTTACTGACGAGTCCTCTAAGAATTTGCAGCTGAAAAGTTTGAAACCTTTTGTAATACTTGGGACAGTTTTGTTTTGCCCATGAAGCTATATTCTATGTAGGTACCCTTGAGTGGCAAGATGTTCTGCCCCAGCCAGAGTGAGACCTACCAGTAATTAAAGCAATATGAACATTGAAGTATCATGAGTAGGAGGGAGGGAGAGCCAGCTTGAGAGGAAGAGAGAGACCCACTTTCTCCCTGCTCCGTTGGCTCTGCTTTGAGTCAGAACGTCTCATATGGCTCTTGTGACTATCAACCCACAGGCCTAAGGTGGAGAATCAGGGGACCCCTTTTTATAGGACTTTGTATCAGATGCACTTGCAACGGTTGTGTAATTTCATGAATCTCCATCTTTAAGATGTTCTGAACCTTGAACATGAACACTGTTTTAGACTATTTTGTTTGCTTTATCTTTCTTAGTATTGGTCTCTTTATCTTCCCTTGTTCTTTTCTAAGAGCTAGGTCAGCGCTGTTACCTTTATAATTTATAGGGAAGGGAATAGGAAACAGGGTTGGGGGTAAGGAAAGTGTTTGACATTTATTCTTATTGTTCCCTTGGAAGGCTGGACACAGCTTCTTCTGAGCTTTCGATGAAGCCATCTTACATCATAGGTGTCATGAAGTTCATCTTAAACCTTTCTCTCTAATTCTTTTTCTTTCTTCCCCCTTTCTGTTTCTTGCTTTCGTATATTTGACATGTTTAATGATTGGCAATTTGCAAAGCACCTCCTCATGCTATTTCATTTCCTCATACCTGTGTGAGGTAGGCCAATCTCATTCCCATTCGAGGACCAGGATATAGTCTAGAGAAGGGAGGACCTTGTTGACAAGAGGACGAACCAGGACTTGAACTCCAGCCCACTGATCCCTTAGCATATTCTTCATCTACCCTACCGGAGCTCCTTTGCCAAGTGCAAGACTAAGATGAAGTTTTAAAAAGTGCACAGGAAAAAACCATAGCCAAGCTATAGTGTCTACTTTGTGTTTATTTTCAAGCCTTAAGAAGCACCATTAGAAGCTGCAGAGCAGAACTGCAGGCTTTAGTGGGGATGAAGTTAGGCAGCAGGGGAGGGGAAATGCTTCCTCAGGGTCTTCGGCTCGCATCTGCATTAAACTATACCCACACTGGGCAGCAGGCAGCTCTCATGAGAGGCAGAGCTGGGGTTTTGCTTTGGTCCTCAACTAGAAGTTAACAGCCCCATATACCAAGCAGAAAGAACTTCGAATAAATGACTCCTCCGAGATGCAGTTTCTTTCTTTTTTTAAATCTTTTTACTGAAGTATAGTTGATTTACAATGTTGTGTTAGTTTCAGGTGTACAGCAAAGTGATTCAGTTTCAAATAGGTAGATAGATACTTTTTCAGATTCTTTTCCCTTATAGATTACTACAGAATATTGAGTATAGTTCCCTGTGCTATACAGTAGGTCCTTGCTGGTTATCTGTTTCATACATAGCAGTGTGTATATGTTAATCCCAAACTCCTAATTTATCCCTCCCCTTCCCCCTTGGTAACCACAAGTTTGTTTTCTATGTCTGTGGGTCTATGTCTATTTTGTACATAAGTTCACTTATATCATTCATTTCTTTTTAGATTCCACATATAAGTGATTTCATAAGATGTTTGTCTTTCTCTGTTTGGCTAGCTTCACTTAGCATGGTAACCTCTAGGTCCATCCATGTTGCTGCAAATGGTATTATTTCATTTTGTTTATGGCTGAGTAGTATTCCATGGTATGTATACCACATCTTCTTTATCCACTCCTCCGTTGATGGCATTTAGGTTGCTTCCATGTCCTGGCTATTGTAAACAGTGCTGCAGTGAACACTGGGGTGCATGTATCTTTTCAAATTATGGTTTTCTCCGGATATATGCCCAGGAGTGGGATTGCAGGATTATATGGTAGCTCTATTTTAAAATTTTTTACGGAACCTCCATACTGTTCTCCATAGTGGCTGCACCAATTTACATTCCCACTAACAGTGTAGGAGGGTTCCCTTTTCTCCACACCCTCTCCAGCATTTATTATTTGTAGATTTTTTGATGATGGCCATTCTGACCAATGTGAGGTGATACCTGTTGCAGTTTCTGTCTTGCAAGGAGGGACAGTAACACCTTGCCCCATCCCAGGGCCTACAGTACTGAAATGTTGGATATCATAATGTCTGTTTCAGCAGATGTGTGAACACAAGGAGATTTTATTATACTTTTGACAACAATTCTTAAAACCTAAAGGGAGACTTGAGGGGCCACTTAAGTTAAGGCCAAGTGACTCTAAATTAATGTTTGACCATGACTTTTTTCCAAGTAGGACTGTTAACTGCTTGTCAAGTATGAAAACTTTGCTCCTGCTTTGGCTTCATAACTTTACTTCCCAAGGCTCTGCCTGTGACTTTCTGAAGTCTCTTTTCCCTTTATTATAAGAAACTCTTACTTAACGCTTACTATTTAGAGAGAAGCAATGGAAATATTAAGGAAATCTCCTGTTATACGTGACTTTGGCATCACCACTCGGCCACGGGACTGAAAAGCACCACGGTCCACCGGAGCTCTGGGTATAGTTGCAGTAAAGTCATAAAGACTTGTCAGAGCTACAGCATTTCACGGGGGAGGCCATGAACCAGCCTGGTCATTATCCCAGAGCCCTTAAAACAGGCAGGAGGGTACCAGCCTCCAGCTTCTTCTCCAGCGATGCTCTGTCTGTTAGAATGATCTGCTAGACAGGAGCTCACTGTGGGGTTAAATGAAGTCCAAATGCTGTCACAGTGGCTTATAGGATAAGCCCAAGTCAAGAAAGAAAAGGCATAGACCATGTACGATTGTCTTCAGTCATTCATTTATTCATTCATTTAACAAATGTGTATTGAGTGACTCCTACCTGCCAGGCCCAGCCTGAGGTGCTGGGACAGGCAGAGAACCAGAGACACTTGGCTGTCCCTGTGCCAGACTTTAAAGCTGGGGTTTGGAGGGATTATCAGGGACCGTGCTCAGTGCCAGGTGGGAGGAAGCACAGGCGGGTGGGTTGTCACTAGAGCACACAGGAAACGCATCTAACCCAAGCTTGGGGGTTAGGATATTCAAATTTTAGAACTGAAAAGCATCTTTAAGGTCATCCAGTTCAAGCTTTTCATTTTGCAGACAGGGACAGTGGCTTGGCTGGGGCTTGACTGCTGGTGCGGAACCCCGCTGGCCGCCCTCTCCCCATCACCTGACTGCTGCATGCAGCACGGAGGCAAATCTCAGTGCCACGAAGATCCCTTGGGCATGTGTCTTGTTTTTATAAAATGTTTATATTTCCTGAGAAGGAAAATGCAAACTCCAAGTGACCAAATATTTTGGGAGACTGTGTATTCAGTGGGTTGAAGAAACTCTTATTTCTTATTAGCTCTTGACTAATTATTTCAGAAGGAGGTATTTATTATTTTCTACTTAGTGTGACTTTATGGGAAGGATAAGTCCATCCACACAATTAATCCGAGTTAATGGATATAAAAAGTTTGAATAGTCCCAAAATAGGTCATTTGCCATGATGTTAGGGGAAGGGGAGCTGCAGGGACAAACACCAGGGAAGCAGAGAAGCAAAATGTGGGAAATCCAGACCCAGGAGCTAACAGACCTAGGACCAGATTCCAAGGCCATCATTTGCAAATGTGGCCAAGGCCCAATGCAAATGTCCATTTGCATTGAATAATGTCCATTTAGTCAAGTTCTGTCACCCATTCTAAACCTGTTTTTCTTATGTCTAAAAGTGAAGATGATAAAAGTGTCCACATCGTTGGGTTGTTAGGAGGACTCAATGAAGTAGTGCATGAAAAACCCTTAGCATATGCCCCGCACATAACATCCACTCAGAGAAATGATCACCCTTATTATGAGCTGATAGCCAGAACTTAACAAGTGTCACAGTGTCCATATGTAAATGGTAAAACTGACACTGCGAATGTATTTGTTTATACCTCATCTTATCTCAGAATGTACAGTAAAAGTAGATGAGAAAGAAAAAGTAAAAGCAAATAGAGCCAGAAATAAGGCTAATGCCTATCCTGCAAACCTGCATCCTTGCTAAAGATTGGCCACAAGCTTTGCTCACGGCTCTCGTATCTGAAGCCAGTGTTCAGTGCACTTGACAAATACTTATCAAGTGCCTGCCACTTGCCAGGTACTGTCCTGTGTGTTGATAATTCAGCAGTGAAGAGAACAGATACAATTATTACCCTTGTAGTGATTATATTTAACTGGGGAGAAATAGATGATAAACATGGTAAATAAGATTGTAGCATGTTAAAAGAGGATACAGGAATGCTCACTTCAGCAGCACATATACTAAAAGTGGAATAATACAGAGAAGATTGGAATGGCCCCTGTGCAAGGATGCGTGAAGCGTTCCATATTTTTAGCAGATGCAAACTATGACATATAGGATGGATAAACAACAAGGTCCTACTGTATAGCACAGGGAACTATATTCAATATCCCATAATAAACCATAATGGAAAAGAATATGAAAAAGAATATATACAATGGAATCACTTTAATGTACAGCAGAAATTAGCACAACATTGTAAATCAACTGTACTTCAATAAAATAAAATTTTTTTCAAAAGAGGATACAGCAAATAAAAAGCAGAATAAGGGAAATGGAGAGTTTGCGATTTTAAATAAAGTGGCAAGAGTAGATCTCTCTAGTTGGCATGGTGACATTTGAGTAAAGATGTGTGAAGGACTAAGGGAGCAGGCTATGTGTGTATGTGGGAGAAACGATTTCCAGCAGAGACGATCACCAGTGCAAAGGCCCTGAGGTCAGAGTAGGTCTGGGCACTCAATTAGCAACAAGGAGGCAAGTGTGGTTAGAGCAGAACAAGCAATAGGAGGCGAGGCCAGAAGGGTAGCCAGGAGCCTGAATTTGTGGGGCCTTGTTGGGGAACCATTGGCTCAGGGGGCTGGTGTGCTCTGACTTGGGTTTTTAATGATCTCTCTTGCTGTTGTATGGGGAATAGACTCCAAGGAGGCAAGTTTGGAAGCAGAGATATCAGTGAGGAAGTTATTTCAATAATCCAAGCAAGAGGTGATAAGAAGTGATTAGAGTCTCTATCATAGATTATATAGATTTTGAAGATAAGAAGCAAAGGTATTTACTGATCAATTAGATGCAGGGTATAAGAGAAGGATGAACTCAGATTTTGGGCCTGAACAACTAAAGGACAGAGTGAGTGGAGCAGGCTTGGACAAGGGGATCAAGAGTTCAGTTTTGGACCTGTCAAGTTTGAGGCATCTGCGAGATATCCAAATAGACAGCTGGATTGATGAGTTTGGAGTTTGGCCGAGAGGTCTAGGTTAGAATTATAAATTTGGACATAGTCATCAGAAAGTTGGTGTTTAAAGTCATGAGTCTGAAATATAAAGACCAAAAGAGGCGCAAGGAATGACCTTGGGGGCCCTGTAGTAAGACAGAAACAGATCAATTTCTATGAAATAGACACTGTTACTCAGCCCAAAGTCTCCCCAGAGCCCTTGTAGATCAGGGATTGGCAAACTATAGCTCTTAGGCCAAAACTGACCCACTATCCGTTTTTGTAAATAGAGTTTTATTGGAACACAGCCACGCTCCTTTGTTCACATGCTGTCAACTGCTTTCACTCTACCATGGCAGAGCTGAGTAGTTGCAACAGAGTGTATGACCCACAAAGTCTGGAACATTTACCATCTGGCCTTTTACAGAAAAAGTTTGCCAACCTCTGTTCTAGAGGAACACCAGATGGCAGCTCAGCAGGGCAGACCCCAGGTCCAGGAAGAGTCTCACTAGTCTAGTGGCGCTGTCTGCCCTCTGCACATGGCACTGGCCTCATTGGGCCTGGACTTGGGATTCTCTTCCGGAAAAAGTGTTAGAATTTGAATTGCTCTTCACACACTCGTTTATTCTCCCTCCTTTACTCTTCCTCCTTTTATTTATTTACAGGGCTTTTAGATAGAATTCGGGGAATATTTATCAAAGCAAAGCCAGTGAACCCATGACCTTGACCTCATGAGCCCCAAGCTGAGAATTTCAAAACCCAATTCCAGCCCATGGTTATTACCTGGATTACCCCAGAGGTCATATCTCATTCACAGAGACACCATATAGGGATTACATATGTTTTCCTAATATGAGTGAGTTCGGTAACTACTGAGTCCATTTGCAGGGAAAGAAGAGGATATAACTTAGGGGAAAAAAAAAATCTGCTCCATTTCCTGCATTGCTTAATCATGTTTTGGAGTCCTTTGGGGTTCATAACAAGAAAAGGTAACTATTGTAGCAGCAGATCCACTTATTCTGATAGTCTGTCTCTGAAGATGGTTCATAATGGAGTGTGTCATGATGAGCACATCTGGGTCTTACACTAAAAATCATAAATCATCAAGTACTTTCAATTATTTCCTCCTTTTGGTCCTTGTCTCTGCATCTTCATCTCCATTTTAGTAACTAAACTCTAGCCTAGTAAAACTATTATTTAAAGATACATCTCTAACCTAAGACTTGATGAAATTCCCAGATTCTCTCTCCCATGATTTCCCCGTCGCCCCAACTCGGAAGCCAGGAGTGGTGATTTATTGTTGTGTGCAACTGCCCTGGCAATTCCCCACCTTCTTCTCCATTCGGAGCAGGGTTCATCAAAGCTGCAATTTGCGAGTCCATTCTACAAAAGCTGAACGCTGATAATAGATAGTTTTAGTTATCTGAAAGCCTGAGATGAGACCCTGTGAGACCCACACTGGAAAAGCAAATGCAAGTAAAGCAAATGCACCAAGCTGTACCTCTGGGGCTGAATCTTCACATCAGGCTTTATAAATAGTCAGTTGGAACAGTATCAAATGACAGGGCATTTGAGGCCATTTAAGTCCAAAATATGTATTAACAGCTTTCTAGAATACCTTGTTAGATGGCCAAATCCTTTTATATCACTTTTTATTCTTTTCTTTTTTTTTTTTTCTCATGGGTAAATAGATGCAGTTTGCACAAGAAACACTTGAGTTGGTACCCCTATTCAGGGCTTCACCTCTGTAAACTCTTTCCCATTTGTGAGATGGGAATGATGATATTAATACCTGTTCCCAAAAGTTGGCATTTTTTTGGTGGGGAGGAGGAAAGGGGTGTTAAATGAGCTAAAATTGCATAGTACACTACCTGGCTCATAGCACACACTTACCAAGTGTCTGTGCCTTCTGCACCTGGAAACAACACCATGTGAAGACAGATTGCCTGCAAACCAGAGCAAGCCCAGAGTTAAGGCTGAAACTGACGAAAATGTGAGCCTTGACTGCAGTGTAATATGGGCACAAGGAATGTTTGGCTTGAGGAAAGAAGAGAATATTATCAAAGAAAATTCAGTAACACCTTGCATTCCTGCCCAATGCTTACAGCTAACTTACACTCACACTGTCTCCTTTGGGACAGGAAAAATTCTTATTCCCATTTTACAGATGAGGAAACTGAGACTTACAGGAGCTACCTGAAATGCCAATCATGGGCAGAGCCTAGACTGAGGTCCTAGCCTTCTGAGTTTGGGTCAGTGCTTTCAGCACTGCTCTGAGGGCTGGACTCTGGGTCTTTCTATACATCCTCAAGTAGAACAACTCTAGCTTTACTAGACTCAAATGCTAGGGCACTACATAAAATTTCACATGATAAAAAATCTCTGCTCTTGAAATAAAAGATTTAAAACCCATTGCACTCTATTATCATACCTTTACAGCATAGTACATCTAAACCTAAATTACATTGTATTAGCCTGAGACAAGATGCAAATAATCCTTAATTTCTCCTCTCATTATCCCAATCTCTGTGGGCTACAATCTGGGTCGATGTGTTGTTCCCAGTTGTAAGTGACAGAATCCAAAGCAAAATGTGGTCCTGTACTTTGCCTGATACTGTGTTTGCTGTGGAATAGTTATCGTGTGGTTGTCCAACATTCCTGTTTGGTCAGATCACAAATGCAGTCTAGGAGTTTATCTGCTGTAGGGGGGCAGAATATGACCAGAGGTTCATTGTCTCAGCAGAGCTGAGTGAATTTTTCTGTAAATTTATATCTGTGGCTTTGTAAAACAAGAGAAGAAATTTCTTGGGAGACCTTGGTCTAGAAAAACGTCACTGAAGTGATTGGTGCTCTTGTGGGTATCTGTAAATGTCAGAGAACCTATAGTGTTATTAGAATAGGTAACCATTTCCACTGATGCTTAATAAATGATTCTCTAAAGCACCCACTCGGGAGTATCGGGTTGTTCATGAAAAGTTGCAGCTTGCACTCGCCTGCCCCATCTGCCTGTGGTGCCCTTTCAGCCAAGTGCTGTTCTCAAGGCGCGCTGTGGAATATGTGTTTATCCTTTCACAGGGAACTAAAGGAGAAGATTCAGCCAGAAATCTTGGAGTTGATCAAACAACAGCGCCTGAACCGCCTCGTGGAAGGGACCTGCTTTAGGAAACTCAACTGCCGGCGGAGGCAAGGTATTGTTTGGGGCCACTCCAGACCCAGCAAGGAAGAACAGTGGCCTGCCCCCTGGGGAATCACGTGGGCACGGGTGTTGGTTTAAGGGTAGGCTATGCGGCATTGTACTCAGGACAGGACTAGCAGTCCAGGTAAGTTCTGATTTCCCATGTATACCCAGGGAGCATCAAAATCTAGAATCACCAGGAGACCCGTGGAACTGAAGAGCCACCTGGGCCATTTCGTGCCTCAAGTCTGCCAGTAGTGGTTCAACAACAGCTAACGTTATTGAGAGCTTACCAGGCTCTCACTTTACCTATGTTAATGAATTTCATCTTCCCAGTAACCCTATGAAGTAGCTACTGTGATTACGCCCAGTTTACAGATACGGAAACTAAGGCAGTGAGGTGCGAAGTAACTTGCTCAGAGTCACAGAAGAGCAGGGATTTATACTCCAGCAGCTCTATGGCTCTAACTTTTAATGATTCACTATGCTATCAGGAGAGCTGGCACCCACTGTTGGATTTGACCTTGAACTTTTCAGCATGGATGGCCCTTATTTTCAAATCCCCACACTGATTCTCTTCCAAGTCAGAATTATTTTATTTGTAGATGTAAGTAACAGTGAACCAAGGTGGGATAGAATCAATTTTCATAATCTTGCAAGACAAATTTCTGAATTGTCTCTATAAACTTTAATCCCAAAATATCAAGTTAAAATGGATGCCATTAGACTAGTTCCAATAGGTGGAAAGAATTTCCAGCTGTTTCTTAGCCAGGGAAGTTAAAGTCCCTTGATTGCTTTCTTGACACACTGCTCATTGCAAAGTACTCATATCATACTGTCCTGGAAACAAATAGTCAGAAAATAAAATTGAAAGATAAGATTGGGGGAGAGGTGAAGAGATTGGGGAACAGTCAGGAACAAGCATAAGCATTAGCAACTGTACCAAGAACAAACATCAGTTATGGCCTCAGAGAAACCCTGGCAGATATTTTTGAAACCCGATGGATGCCCTGTTCCGACACAGACCTCGCCCACTAATGACAAACATCACTTCATGTTTATGCTGAGCCCATCCTCCCAGCCATTTACTTTTAATGGCTTTGTGCTGAATATTGAGTAAATTCAACGTATTTCGAATGTAAGCATTAAAAATCATATTAAGGAATGTCCAAAGGCAGAACTTCCTTGACGAATGAAAATGCAGGTTATTCCCAGAGGATAAGAAACCATGACAATGAGCTTCAGGCTGGGCCTCAGGGGAGGACAATGGGCAGAGTAAGAAAGGGCCGAGTTACAGCTGGGACTGACAAAGGCTCACGTTAGGAAGAAGGAACTCATCTCTCCCATTCAGCCGTTGGAGGACTGGTTCACCCCCTCCTTCCCCACTGCATTCCTTGCATTTGGGCACCTTCATCAGAGTGAATGCTGTTCTAAGAAGATAGTGTGGCACAGTGAGGAAAACAAGAGCCCTGGAGCAGATGAAGTGGGTACCTTCCTACCTCTGTCCCTGTCCAGCTCTGTGACTTTGAGCAGTTTCCCCATCTGAAATGGGGTTAACAATGTCTGCCTCCTAAAGTTATTGTGAGGAGGAAAAGTGGTCATGAATGCAGCTCTTAGAAAGCAGCTTTAAAAAAGGGGGGTGGTAGCTACTGTTTTATTCTGGACGATCCTGTAGAGAAGAACAGTGAGCTGTGGGTGAGTATACTTGGTTCTAAGCTTCTCAATTCTGTAGTTACAGAGTTAACCACCTGGGTGTTTTTATGCAGAACACGTGACCTCTCAGGGCCACAATTTCTCATCTGTTAAGTGGAAGAATAGGACTACATGATCTATTAGTTCAGTTAGCCAGATTGCCTACTATATGCTCTGATCTCCTCATTGCCTTTGGCAAAATCAATATTAAGGATATATTGCCCATGTAAGATGATTTATAAAGTTTTTATTTAGCTGACATTGGGCAAAAGGCAGAGAAGTGGGGGGAGGAGAGAGGTGGCAAATAGACACATGCCACCAAATGCCTCCGCTCATGCCTAGCTAGAATCCTTCGGAACCTAATTCAGAGAACCCCGTTTGACCTTCCAGTCTACTCCACCACGAGACTTCCCTTTCTAGGCTGAAATGGGTAGATTCTACTTGAATAATCCTGTTTCTAGATGTCCTAATTACAGTGTTTTGGCTAAAGAAATGTTAGTCCCAAATATGCCACTTTTTCCAGTTTTCTAAAAATGAATTACCTACTGAACAAAAAATATTAGCATCTAGATTATAAATTTATTAGTTAAACTCCCTAGGGAGCACGACCATCTGTGTTTAGTATAAAATCATCCTTCCAAGTGAAGGAAGGCTTTTTGGTGTTTGGTAAATGGATCTAAACTCTGGTGACTTGCTCTGTGTGCTTAAAAATAGGGATTCAAAGCAGACTGTGCTGAAATTGGTTTCCTATCACCCCATCAAAACATTCCAATTAGATTTACCCACATTAATGAGGACATGGTGTAAAATCATTTTAATCCCTTCGAGAAAGGTGAGCTCTCAGACAGGAGCAGCCGCAAGCCATCCCAGGTTAAAGAACAAGCACATGCGCAAAGAGCCCTTGCGTGACCACACTCCCTCTAAACTTGTCCAACAGTGAGTCAAACACAGATGAGTGGATTTAAGTATTAACTTTACAGGGGAAAATAGGAAAGAGCTTCCTGTCTCACAGAATTGGGAAGGAGAGGAGCAGATGTAGAGCCCTTTAGTGCGCCGTGTTTGGCTAGACGGCCCCTGAGTTGCTACCTGCCCATCATTCTACCTGCCTCATTTGCAACTCCGCTACTTGGTTAGTCCAATATAGATATATACAAATCTGGAGTTCTGGGAATTCTGACCACAGTAGAACTGAGAGGCAGTAAATCATGGGAGACACACCAAGCTGCATTCAAGTCCCTGCCTCCCCACCCCCTAGCTGGGTAGCCTTGGACAACCTAATAAATCTCTCTGTGCTTCTGTTTCTTGATCTGTCAAGTGGGGATGATGTCAGTTCCTACATCAAATCATTGCAAGGGTTAAATAAAATCATGCATCTATAGCACTTGGTGCTCAGCACATGGTCAAACATTCATTAATGGTATTTAGTATTCATTTTAGCTTACAGTTACTCAGAATATAGGTTTTTAAACACAGGCCATAGAGTGGCAATGGCTGTCACATACTTGCTTCACTCTGTCCCGCATTCTCTATGGAATGTGAAAGGCTCTTGTTCACAATCCTTCATAATGAGATTGCCTTGCTTCCATGTTTCCTGAACTTCTCAAGAGAGTTAAGATGAAATCCCAGAAGTTGTCTATGTTCGAGCCGTTATATGCTTCATGAGAATCTACAGGTTCAGGAACTGCCTCCTATTTTCCTTTCTTTTCAGAGATTAGGGTCTTTCAGAATCACCTGCATTGAATAGTCTTGATAAGAGCCCAGGGCTACACATTGGAGTATCATTTTCAGGAAATGAAACTTTTGCTTCTCGTTGAAGACAGTGTCCATTTTGTTGACCAGTATCCCTTCTCTAAGCGTTAACACAACAAACTTAATCTGAAACCCACTGGTGAGTGAAACGTGTACCCAGAGGAGTTGGCATGTTCCTGCACTGAGGCCAAGGGCAGTATACCTGCCTTGTTCTTTCAGCTCGCTCGGAAGACCTAGAGCCGAATGGTACATTCAGGCCATTTCAGTAACCATAGGAACGCTTTTGGGGAGCAGGTTGTTTCTTCCTCTTTGATTGAAATTTTCTTTTAATATTTAATTAAACCTTATTATAACTCATTTTTACAAAAAGGCAGGTATAAATAAATGAGTTTTTTCAAAAGAAGAAAAGCCAGATTATTTTCAGAAAAAAATTACTTTGCAATAGATCAAAATAACAGATAATCATTGTTCTCAAAAGGTGGAGGGACCAGTAATGTGAATGAGAGGGGTTACCATTGACTAGAAGATTAGGAAGGCACTAATATTTGAGAGCCAGCTCTGTGGAAGGTGCATGATGGATACTCTCTATATATTTTACTCATATAATTATTAGTGTTACTTAACAAAGGAACCATAGGGGTCCCTAAGGTTTTTATAATTTGGCCAAGACTCCATAGCTGATGTGTCAAGAACAGGTGTGTAACTCAGGTCTATGTGACTCCAAAGCATCAGTTAGGCCAAACCATCTTTAAAATGACGTGGGGGCTCTGGAGTTATCTTTTGCTATGAAAGGAGAGTCTCCAGGGAGACAGAATTCTGAATCAAAACAAGAGCATCTCATTCTGAAGAATGTTCAGTGAAGCGAGGAAGATTTGAAAGGCGGAATGACCTTCATTCTGTATCCATAGTTGTTGTCTTCTTTTACTGGACCAACAGAGAGATCTAATATCTCATCACCTGGAAGATGACATTTCCCTTTAAAAGCATTGCTGGGGTCCCTCATGTTTTGTGACTTGGAAACGTTTGACCCTAGGCAGGAAGCAGACCTTCCCCTGAGCACACTGAAGATTTTGCACATTTTAGGTTAACCTAAGAAAGACCCAAAGTCCTAGTAGAAGTGCCATAAGATTTCACTTTAGTAAAGGCCACCTGTCTCCCAAACACAGGCCTTTCGGGGCCCCCTGGGCCAGCAGCCAGCTGCCAACTGTGGGCTTTGCGCACAAGACAAAGATGTCCCCCCGAGTCCATGGCAGAGTCGATCAGGACTCGGTTCTTGCTGTGCCCTGTGGCTCACTTTACAGTCCGCATTTCACACTCAACAATGGTAGCTATTATTCAGCTTGCCCATCTCCCATAAACACCTGCTGGCCGACCCAACACTTGTCTCCAGCCTGGGTATGAAGAGAGACAATGGGCTGCACTGTTCCATATAGCTACCTATGGCTATTTAAGTTAATTAAAATTAAATAAAATTCAAAATTTCTTCTATTACTATTGAATAAGCAGGTGCAGAGTATTTGCATCATTGCAGAAAGTTCTATCGCACATTGCTGCAAGAATTACAGTTGTCAAGGGTGATTAGCTCCATAATGATCTATGTGACGTTGGGAATAACTTTAATCAGCCCTGGAGACCTTCTTACCAGGCTGTGAGCTTTGAAACCAGCTTTTCCCTCTGAACCTTCACACACACACACACACACACACACACACACACACACACACACACACAGAAAAAAAGAGTGAAGCACAAAATTATCTCCATATTTTCAGTTTTTGAGTTGGGGGAATGAAAAGATGGCTATTACCATACTAACATTTCTAATTGACTGAAAGACCTCTATACTAACTCCTGTTTTCTCTTTAAATGCTACTAAACAATCTTTGCTAATGTTCTCACTGCTTCCTGCTAATTGCTTTTAGTGACACAATCCATTTATTCATTGCCCAGGGGGACTGGGGAACTAGTAACATCGTGCTGGGTTTTGAATAGAAAATACACATTTTTCTTACCATAAGAGAAACTGCAAATCAAGCTGCCACTGATGGCTGACACTGAAACTGCCTCACCCAACAAGTCGGTGCGCTCTGCTGGTCGGAGGTGGCATCTCTGCTCTGCTTTATAACGGCTCTGCCTTCCAGACAGCCGCGCACAAGTTATGACGCCTCTAAACCTTCCCAGAGCTAACGACTCCAGGCTTTATCCTGAGAGAGATACTGGCTGAGTATCCACCCATTTGTTTATGAGTCAAAACAACCTTCCCAAGCCGTTCAGCCCCTTTTCCAATATTTTGTCATCCATCCAAGGCTTCCAATTTGATGGGAGGAGCAGAACACATCACTCACATCAGTGATGCACAGATCTTTTGCTCTCCACCATTTTAGTAGTAGACAGAGAAAGAGGAACTTCTATAGGATAAGAGAAGAGGTAGCCAGAGGTAAGAGGAAAACCAGAAGCTGGTGCTGTCATAAAAGTCAAGAGAATTTAAGCCTCTGGAAAGAGGAAAGTCTGTCAGCTGTACCCTGTATTGTTATGGCAAGGTTCCAAGTAGCCTTTTGTGTTTCTTTAAACAAACAGTGACTACAGCTTTTCAAGGAAGACAGTTGTTTTACCTCCCGGAACCCTGATAAATAGCCACTGTTTTCAGTAGTTTCTGAATGTAGGAGTGTGTGGCACTAGAGATCTTCCCTATTCCTGTTCTTCCCTGTAGTACAGGCAGAGTTGCTGAGTCACGGACCCTACTTCCCAGACCTGGGAAACAAGTGTTTCCACCATATTTCTTTAAGGTGCCACTAAGAGCTAGGGAGCTCCTTCTCCTTGAGCTTCTTGGCTTTGTCCCTCATGTCTGCCTTTCATCCTAATAATTTTTGCTACACCCAGTAGAGTACTGTAGGCACTCTGCAAATATTCACTGGAGAAACAGACATAACGTATTAAATAGACAACTTAAGAAAGTATGTGCAGCAAATTTTTGAAGTGTTGCAAATGAATGTAAGTTGTGCATTTTACTCCACAGTATATGTTTGTACCACTTAAATTTCTCAATGCTTCCCCAGTTATATTGAGGATGATTGATCCATTTGTGCCAAAGGGTCTTCAGGTTACCACTGCCAATCCCTAGAGTTTACCCCGGTTTGAAAAGTGAGGGATTTCTAGGAAGAACAGGCTAAGACCTCACTCAAAATAAGACCAGCGTGTCCAAGCACTACAGCTCACCAACTTCCTTCCCAGCTTTCTGTCACCCTTTTTCAGTTGCTCACTTAGCCAAAGTCCCATCTCAGAGGTAGCAGGGGAAGGAGAGCTCTCTAGGAAATTTTTCCAGCTGGCTTTGTGGCCATCACAGTTCATTTAGACAAGGTGAAAGGTCCTTTGGGGGGAAGAAATCTCTACAGTTTCTCATGCCAGGTTCCCAAGAGCACTGTTGGTGCTCGTGGCCAAAACTTGGCCCTCTCCTGTGGAATTGCAATTCCTATTGTGAATTACAAGTCAAATTCCCAAATGTGTTCTCCTCATGGAAAACCGCCTAATTGAAATGGTTATGGATTATTCAGGGAATAACTTTATTTTCTCCCTTTGAAATGCTCTCCCAGAAGAATGACCTGTGCTGTTGAGAGTGTGTGTGTGTGTATATGTATATATATATAACAGAATTTTGAAAATTTAGCAATTCCAGATGTTTTCCTAGCGCTCAAATCACTGTTTCTTTCCTCTCAAATTTTCCCACCAGCATTTCGATTTTTTAAAATATATGGATTGCCATATTCTGGCTATATTCAGGAATTCTCAAACCCTGTTTATAGATGAGAAAGGAATCACAGAGGCATTTTGCTCTTGTGGATCCAGTTTGGGTGTTTTCTTTGCTTTTACTTCCAGTTTTAAAACTTTCTTTTCTACAAAAAGAATGGTAGTTAAAATGTGGTTTTGCAGTGAAAGCAATTTTAGGTAGAAGAACATTTTTCTTAAACATTATAGAGACCTTTTTGGTCAGAGTGGCTTCAAAATAATTTGTGTTTGTAGACACAGTAATGGGGTGACTTGACCAAGGCCACTGTGCTTGCCAATTGCATAATGTCACAAAGGGGTTTACAGGTCATGGATGCTCTGTGCCTGAAGCATCTTGACCAGGTCCCCTTGGGTCTTCATTTATCAATTTAGCCAACAGCAGCTGTGTAACTTCCACGTGCCAGGCACTGTGCCAAGGGATCAGTGCAGTGCAATTGTGAAGACAGTGGTTGTCATCAGAGTGCCCTGGCTTCTCCACACTGTCAGGGCTGATGTGTGTCCTGGAGTCCTCTTCTGTCAGTAACCTTTCACACTGCACCCACTGGGGCAAGTTGCTTACCTAGGGTCTATGGCAGATAATGGGGAATACTAAGGGGCTTAACATGGGAGCACCAAGGATCCAAGGAGCTGCTGGAGCAGCTAAGAGGATGGGGAGGGTCCCTTTGGCTGCAGTAATCAGAGAGGGCTTCCTGGAGGAGGCAGCATCTAGCACAGCCCTGAGAGCTGCACAAAGATTGCTGTCACAATCTAAGTTTCCTATCTAGAAAAAGCACTCTCTGCCTCCTTCTTGCTGCCTCACCAGCTTATTCAAAAATTTTTATTACATTTGGGGAAGTCAACTTAAAGGAGTTATTTATAAGAATGATCCTAAGGTACTGGTCACACTTATTTAAGAGAACTAAACTCTAGGAATGAGAGAGGAGATGATTGCAATATCCTCATTCTTGGATACATTTCAGAATTATTAGTGTATGTCCTCATGAATTCCATCCCTTGTGTGTATCACTAGCTTCCTAACAATTTATTCACTGGTTAGTTTGTGTGCATAGGCCTCAGGGGCGGGGCTTTGATACGCCAGCTGAGACATGGCACAGCCGTCTCATCAGTCTTAAAATCCCACAGAGGAAAGTGGAAGCAGAAAAATGCTGAGAAAGCTGTTTTTTCTTCATCTCCCTCCCCACTTTTGTCAGGCCTAACTGAATAAGGAATAATCCCCTACTCATTATAGATACTGATGAAATAACCCTCTGGAAGCCACCACCTCAGAAACCCTGTTGCCATTGTCCTCAAAGGATTTGATAACTTTCCCAGTGGTACCAAACGTCTACCAAGAAGGACAGGAGCTAACTAAATATCAAAATCGAGAAGGGACTAACTGCCAGGGCTCTAGAAGTCATTCCTTCTTTTTTTTTTTTTTTTTCACTTTTTATTTATTTATTTATTTATTTATTTATTTATGGCTGTGTTGGGTCTTCGTTTCTGTGCGAGGGCTTTCTCTAGTGGCGGCAAGCGGGGGCCACTCTTCATTGTGGTGCGCGGGCTTCTCACTATCGCGGCCTCTCTTGTTGCGGAGCACAGGCTCCAGACGCGCAGGCTCAGTAGTTGTGGCTCACGGGCCCAGTTGCTCCGCGGCATGTGGGATCTTCCCAGACCAGGACTCAAACCTGTGTCCCCTGCATTAGCAGGCAGATTCTCAACCACTGCGCCACCAGGGAAGCCCCATTCCTTCTTGAAGACTTAAAATAGAAGGAACTGCATGTTCTCTCAGGCAAGACTATGACGAAATAAGGATGTCAATATTTTTTGGAAACCAGAATCGCTTACCTGGTAAATTTGTGTTTTTTTTCCCCCAGACAAGTTTTGGTATTGTCGGCTTTCACCAAACCACAAGGTCCTGCATTATGGAGACTTGGAAGAAAGTCCTCAGGGAGAAGTGCCCCACGATTCCTTGCAGGACAAACGTAAGTGCCGCTCCTGTATTGGAGGCCTGAGTTTTGGTTGCTTGTTCGTTTCCTGGTCACAGAATATCATGCAGAAAGACTATCAACCTAAGTAAACCCATTAGGCATGTCTCATCTAGCTGTGAGTCCTGGCCTGAGCCGTCTCATCAAGCATAAGACCTTGATGGATTTGTGGTTTGGGACTGAAGAGGGGAGGGTGTAAAAGGAATGCTCACCTATCTTTCCTGAAAGATGTAAACCTGGGGTTCAAACACCCACTTTTACGTTACTTGTCCAGCTGTTATTCTAAGGAGCAAAACCGATATAAACCTGATTGTCAGTTGTCTTTTTCTGATTACGCAAAATAATTTCACATGAATCATGTGCTTGATCCCACCACGTTTATGCATTATAGTTTAGTGTATCCCACACTTATAATGCAGAGCTAATGGCAGATCCAAATATGGCTAGTTTACTTCAAAGAAGTAACTCAAACACTCAATAACATTCTATTGTTTCCTAAATATTCCCCGAAATACATATTATTTATACCGATTTGCTATTTCTGTACCATGTCTTTTAAAGAGCCAGTCATATGCTAGATTATTTTAGCCCAACACCAAAGCAGGTTCCAGGTTTTTTTAGACAGCGTTAAGTGTACAAATTAAACAAAGTATTATAGAAATATTAAAATACACAAAGGTAATGGATTAATTTGGAAGAGAAATGAGATAAAGTTAGACATAGCCTCAGAGGATATCTCAGGTAGAGAAATCAGAGAGTGAGAAAAAAGTAAAGACACTTTAAAATAACTTTTAAAAGTCACCTTGGCCCTGCCATGAGTCATATAAACAAGTCGCAAACAGAATCCTTACCTCCAGGTCCTATCACCTTCCCCCTTGTCACCCCAGGGCCCATGGAAGTCAAATCTATACTGTCTTCCTTGCAGCTCATGGCCATCACAGGGGAAAATAAACCACAAGTGGCAAATTCCTGCCACACTCAGACTCTGGGCTGACATATCAGACAGACAGCCTGGAACATTCTCTCTTCCTCCAGCTTAAAAATGGGGCAGTCTGGTCTTTGTAGTGTCATTTAGTTCAGAAGGCAATCTTATTTCCTTTCATGGGAGCACTGCCTGCTCAGCCCACGTTATTTGAAACCCAGTACCGCAGAGTCTGGGGCAGTGTCTATGCACTCCTGCTATGGGGTCTCCCCAGGCCTCTGCCTGTGATAAGGACCCTCCCTTCAGGTCTCAGAAAGCCTTCCACATCCCACCATGGACAGAGCTGGACCAGTGGTTCTCAGAGTATGGTCCTTTGACCACCAGCAGCATCACCTGGGAAATTACTAGAAATGCAGATTCTCAGATCCTCACTCCCAGACCTGATGAATCAGAAACTCTGGGGGTGGGGCCAACAATCTCTGTCTTAGCAGACCCTCCAGGCGTTTCTGGTGAGCGCTCAAATTGAGAACTGTGGAGCCAGATATTGCCTGACACGCTTCATAGTGAGTCCCTAAATTTGGCTTTCACCAATACGTAAATATTTTAAAAGAACAAGAAAAGTGAATTGACAGTGGGTTGCCAGCTTTCAGTTTGGGCAGAAATAAAGGCTATTAAAAAAGAAAATCTAACTAAAATTTAACATCACATTCCTTTCATTTTAAAAAGGGCTCTTGATCCAACAAAAGGAAAGGCCAGAAAGGCCTAATCTTGGAATAAAGGACAGTCCCTTTTACTAAATTAACTTAGCTGTGTGAAAAACTCACAGCAGGGTCTTCATTTTCCTCTATTTGCTATTAACTGGTGAAAAACTCACTGATGAAACCTCCCTCGTGAACTCAGAACTGTCCAGAGGCCAGCCATTTGGAATCTCTGCTCTAATGCAGTAAAATGAAAAGTTAGAGGTCAAAGCAACCACAAGCTCTATAGGAAGTCTTTCACTGCCTCGTTCTTAACCTGCCCAGAAAATAGGGAAAGTGGTCTGGGCAGGAAAACAAAAAAACCACAGCTGGATTCATTCCTAACCCACATGGCCCAGAGAATCGGCTCTCCCACTCACTGGGTGTGTTATTTATCTCCATATTTATAGGGATCTAATCCACTCCTCAACCCACAGATAGACACTGGCTTGGCGTGGATTGTAGGTTTAAATGCAGCACTCTCATTCTTGCTGGTTCTGCTGCTTAGGAAGTCGGTAGCCCTGCCCCTGGAGAAGATCAAGGTGTTGACAGCACCTGAGCCTTGAGTAGGGACGGTCTCCGGGCTAGAAACCCGAGGGCCGATGCCAGGGAGAGCCAGCTTGCCAGGGTGATTGCAGAAGAGCCAGGACAGAGCTGCAGATCTCCAAACAGTTTTTGGTCGTGGCCACAGAGTGAGGCTATTTCTGGGAAGGGGTTGCATCAGTCCCTCTGACAGTGGCTGTGAAACTCATCCACTCCTTTCCTCTGCGGCCTTTGAAGTCTAGTTATTCAGAGTTCCAGAAGAGCTGCTCCGTAAGCAGTTTATCCATTGCAAGGCAAACCAAGAATGAGTACCTGTGCAGGTGTGTGCACATGGGAGGATGTGGGTGTGTGTGTGTGTGTGTGTGTGTGTGTGTGTGTGTGTTGAGGAGATTATATCTGTATGCACATGTGTGCCAGGGAGGGGGTATATTTCATGTAATGAAGTCAACTGAAACTATTATGTGCCTGAGATGAGAAGGTCCCAGCCTAGGAAGCTAAAGTTTGCTGCTTCAGGCCTGCCATCTGGTTTGCATTTAATTACAGTTCGCATCCTGCCTGGAACAAAATAGTCCATCCTCTTGGAGCCCTTAGTCAAAAACCTCATTCCACTAGAAAAATGAGACAGTCCTTTAATTCATTTCAAGTACCCTTGCTCTTGCCGTGTACAATTGCCCTCTCTTGCGACCAAGGGGAAAATTGTCTTCCACCCCTTGAGTTAATCAGTGCTGAATACTGAGATATTGGTGAATCAAATAGCGTAATTGAATCCTCTTAATCCGGAGAGTGTAAGTGGAGATGGAGGGCCTCTCCTTAGCTGTCTTCATGTCTAAAGGTTTAGCAAATCTCTCTTCTCGTATTCCTTTTGTTAGGCAGGAAACATGGCCCTTGGAAATCCACATCTCCTAACCTCCCTTCGCCCCACATTCCTCCCACCAGGTTTAGAGGCTCTCATCACCCCCACTAAACACCAGACTCCTCTGCTTTCCAGCAGTGCCTGGGCCCCTCAGAGACTCCCTTTGAAAGAATCTAGGCCAGCCCTCTTCACTCCCACATCAAAGGGTTTTGCTCCCTCACACAAGGCCATTAAGCCTATTAGAGCAGAGGAGAGGAGCAATGGCCACAGCAAAGCAAAGTGGGCAATTTGGGTCATTGAAGCGTGGGGAATAATTCAGGCCCCTCAATCTACAGAGAGAATTAACTTTGACTATTGATAATGAGAATAATAGCAAATAACATCTTTTGAGTGTTTACTCAACACCAGGCACTGTGCTAAGAGCTCTACATTACATAATAAATTATCCTCCCCACGACCTGAAGAGGTAGATATCATTGGAAAATTAGGATTAGGAAAATGAGGTACAGAAAAGTTAAGTAACCTGTTGAAGGTCACATGTCCAATAAATAATGGAGCAAAGATCTGAATGCAGCCATCCAACTCCATGGCCTAGATTTTTACCCACTTCTCCAGACCACCTAGATTCAAAGCCAGCAATGATCTTGGCTCCAGCATTGAGTTAATTCTCAGAACAACCCTATGAGATGGATGATGTTATAGTCCTACATTGTAGACAAGGAAGCTTATGCTCGAAGAACTTAAGCCCAAAGTGGTATAGCCAGTAGGTGCATCTAGAATTCAAATCCAGGCTCTGTGATTCTAAAGGCACAGCCCTTCCAACCACTCCAGGCTTCCAAGTTAGAGAACAGATTCTTTACTAAACTGTACTGGGATCAGCCTACCCCTCCTCTGTATTTCTGCCCATAGGAGCTTCCACGATGGAGCTGTGTATACAGCAAGTGCTCATGGCTTACTAGCCACTTCCTGGGGTGATTTCTGCCTCAACTTGGCTCCCAGGGGTGAAAACTAGAACAATTTTTATCATGGTGGCCACATTTACTTTTTCAAAGGCTTTTTTTTTTTTTTAATCACAATTAAAGTTCCTTCCACAGAGAGTAGCAATCAAAGAGTTTCCTGAACATATCTGAAGTGATAACCACTTCCAGGGCTGTGTTCAGCATGATTTGGGGGGCTGACATCTTCCAAACATAGGGAAAAATCATGGCCTAGCAAGGGACCACAGAATGGAAGAAAGAGCAGCAGTCCCAGCTCTGTCCCCCACTAGCTGTGTGACATTGCATGATTTATTTCTTCTCTTTAGTCCTCAGTCTTCCCATCTGTAAAATGGGAGTGTTGAATTAGATTGTCTCAATCCAGCTCAAACTGAAGAAAGCATTAAAAGAAATGAAGCCAGGCCGCAAGGAGTTAGAGTGGGCGTTAGGGAACCAGTGGTGACCCTCCTGGTTCTCATATCTCTGAACCCCACTTAGTTACGTTGCTCCTACAAAAAGGAGCCCGATAGAAACGCCAGCCCTGCTTTGAAGTCATCAAGGGCCCTCTGTTGCCTGTTAAGAGTGTAGATTCAAAGGCTATGAGTCTGATTCTGCTCATGCGTTTAGAGAGGACAGCATTTTAGCCCTTCTGATGCCTGATCTTCCAGTGCATCTAGAGACAAACTATGTAAAGAGCAACCTTTAAAAGCCATGCTGTATTTTTAGAATTTTGTGTTTTCCTTTTAGCCATAATCCTGTGAGTAATATAGCAGCTTGTCTCCTTGACAGGGGACAATGCATATAAAATACATAAAATATGTAATGCCACAAACATGGTGGAAGAGTGCTTTTTCTCCCCTGATTCCTTCTCATTAGAGATTCTAAAGACTGCTCCCACAACAGACTTTAGTGTTACTCTCGTCCTGTTCCGAGTTAATCTTGTCCAGTTTTCAAAGCCAAGGGGTAACTTACTATTTATAGATCTTCAAAGCCAAGGGGTAACTTACTACTTATAGATCTTCATTGACCATGTTACATATTATACAACAGAAGACTTTCTACGAGGTGCTTGTGACTCAAACTCTATCTGAAGCTTGAGGAGGCTTTTGGAGTTGGTATGTTAATTATATCACAGATTCACTTTGGTGGTGGATTTTCATTGAAAAGTAAATCTTAAGTAAACCCAGCTTCCCAAAGTGCCCAAATATCTCCTCCTGGGGTAGTGATTAGGTAGCCAGGTCAGCCACTGAGAACAGGGCTGATTGTTGGTTCTGAAAATGGTTTTGAGGAGAACTGAAGTCAGAGACTGTGGTCAAAGGTAGGTTCAGGAATCACAAGGACCGTCTAAAAGAAGCTGCCAGTCTCGAGCAGCCAGGCAGAGAAGGAAAGCAGTCCAAGGTCAAGGGTCATGCCATTCAGGAGAGGCTGCATTGCTACATTTTGCTGCAAGAATAAATAACCTCCAAAATCTCAGTGGCTCAGGACAACAAGAGTTTATTTCTCACTCCTCACATTACATAACTGACATGGGCTTTCAAAGGACTGCTCCAGACAATCACAGGGACTCAGGCCAATGGCTGCTTTGCCATCCCAGAGCTGTGGTGTCTGGATGGACCATGTGACCTGATCAGTCCCTGTGGCTGGAGAAGAGAGGCTGGTAGGCCTGGACTTTTCACTACCTCAGCTAAGAAAGAGACAGGCCATTTCCTCTCACATTTCATTGACCAGAGCTATGGCTCCACCTAACTGCAGAAGTCGCTGGGAAGAGTACTCTTCCATATGCCCGGAAGGAGAGGAGAGGCAGTTATTAGTGAGTACAAGTCATGTCTACCAAGGAGATCTAGAATCAGGGCTGCAAGCTGAAGGGGCAGACGTGGTGGGAGACATAGCAGGGGGTGCCTGCAGAGAATCCTGGAAGAGTTCCTCACAGCCTCACTCTTCAGGGTTTGAGAGAGCTCTAGAGGTGTCACAGATTTGGACAAAGTTCTTAGCAACTTTAGGGTACCCGGACAGTGTTAGCTTTTAAGGAGCCTTCCTGTTACGTCGTTTTGACATTCTATATATTTTATAATTTTCTCTTCATCTAAATGTCACCCCCAAACCCAATGCCCCAATAAAAATAGGTGAACTTTAATCATGAAATCTCTCATTATCTTCATCATTAGAGGAGTCTAAGGAATTGATGACTCAAAGCTTCTGCAGATCCTAAGTGAGCTCCTAAATTCACAGTCCCTTACAGGAGTGAAAGATTAGGAATTGGAAAGGGACAGATGACTTTGCAGTTTTTTAAATTAAGCTTCCAAACCATCCTACTGCCTTCTCTCCATCAGATGATCTTAACAAAAGCTTTAAAGGCCCAAACCTTTCCACATCTTTTATCTTCCCCCAAGTTCTGAGTAAGATGAGAGATAACATCATTTTTTCAAACTGCATTACGCTCAGGATTTCCAAGATAAACACCAGCTACCACTTCCCCATCAGAAAGGAATGTTCCCTGTATTTAATTGAGTTTAATTTCATTGTCCATAAAATAGGAATAATAAAACCTGCCTCACAGAATGGTTGTGAGAAGTAATGAGATGGTAAGAGGGAGAATTTGGAGAATGAGAGTTCAGGATGGTTTAGATTCAGATAAATTTTTTTGTGATAAGGTTACTTCCCCTCATTATCCAAAACTCAGAAACTAAAGAGATGTAGCAACTGTAGCAGGAGATATCCATCTGTAGGAAGCATTTGGCATTGCTCCTGGCACATAGATGTCTTCCATAAAATCAGTATCAGTACCGCTATTAGTATTGTTATTACGGCTGCTTCTAATACCATCACTTTTAATGCAACTATGATGGGTTTGTTGTTGTTGTTTCTGGTCTTTTTTTTTTAGGTATTTGCTTTATTGAACCATATTCTACTATGAACATAGGTTTTTCTCCCCAGGGATGCTTTTTACCAGGATATAAGGATATGTTTTAGTTCCTAGCCCTGGACACCGCTTGACTTCTCTTTTCTTTTCACCTCTTTTCTCTTCTAGCGGTAGTGTCTGGGAATGGCAGCCGTAGCAGCAGACTCGATGTTTAGTCTTGCTACTTTATGGACACTTAAGCTGTCACATGACGTAGTTACTTTCATTTTCTCTTATGAATTGCAGTGCCTGTGGCAGATATCAAAGCTGTGGTGACGGGAAAGGACTGCCCTCATATGAAAGAGAAAGGTGCCCTTAAACAAAACAAGGTATGATTTCCAAGTTATTGCAAATAGTTCTATCTGCTCAGTACAGTTATTGACTGCAGTGGGCCAAGCCCTTCTTTGGTAGCTATGCTTGTGTGGTTGGTGTGTGTTTGTGTGTGTGTGTGTGTGTGCGTGCACACACGCACACACAGTTACACATCTCTTAAACTCAGCTCCTCCTTTTCCTTTCCTCATTCCTTTTACATCTCTTACCTGGTCTTATTCTTTCTCTCACTGATCACTTGTCGAATCTCCACCATGTCTTGCATTCTCTCACTTCCTTTCTACATACAGCCCTAGGAATTGCCCTCTCTCTGTTGTCACCGGTCTTCTCTCAAGCCTTTTCCACTCATCTCCGTCCATCCTCTGGGCCTCTCCTAACCTTCTATTTATGTTCATATTCTCCCTTCCGCACTTCCACCCCAATCCCTTTCATTTCCTCCTTCTTAGTTACCCCCCTGGTGTCTCAGTGAAGTCTGGGAAAGGGAGGAGAGACTAGATGGCTCCAAAAACATCTTAGAAAACTTTTAAAGGCCTGAAATTCTTCAGCATCATGGGAAATATTGTGAAACAGTTCAAACCCAGCTTAAGGGAGAAAATTTTCCCAAAGGTGAATATTGCTTAAATACTCTTCACATTGCAATATTCTTCACCCTCCCCATCATGTTGTTCCCCATGACAGCCTACATTCCATAACAGAGGGTATGGTAGGTGGCATTTTCTGAAAAGATGGATTTCCCTTGCCCCCAGTTTGGAGGTATTTGCCCTTGGAGGGGCCATCAGGGAGCCAGTTTTTTACTTCTTGGCATCTTGTGATACATAGTATCTGTCCATGAACAAAATTAATCAGATTCATCTGGATGCTTCAGACACCTTGGTGCCAAAAATGTCACATAGATCAATAGGTTGCTTCTTTATTGTCCCGTGTCATTATCTAAGAGGAATGTAAACATTATACACATCCTATTTATCAATCAGTGTTGAAGTGAATAATGCCTGCCCTGTAATCTCAGTCATTATAAGATGAAGGTGAATCCAGGTCTGCATAAGATGACCCTATCTATGGTTAAGGAAAATCAAAAGCACTACAAAAGTACTGCTTAGGAAGAAAAAAGGGAGAGGATACAGCCAAGGAGACGGATAACAAGATCTTTGCTTCTTAAGTTACATAAGTATAACTCACCTCAAGTCCATATGAATCCTTCTGTGTCAAGCCTGTCACAGTGCTATCATATAAAACACTGAGTGACATAAGGGCATGCCTTAGGGTCTGTAGGTCATCTGTTACACAGCATTTCTTTCTTCTTCAAGATACGGGGAAGTAGGGATTCAGCAGCTCATCATATTCCAGAAGATCATCCTTAACTAAAGCAGCAAGTCCCCAGCCTTCATGGTTTGCCTCCTGTGGGGCTGCCTTCCTTCAAGACCACCTGATAACAGAGGGAGCACCGGCTCTGCTCAGCTGCAGCTGAGGTCCCCATGGTTATATAACACTTGGAGCTGAGCAGGACAAGGTGTGAGGAAATTGGCAGCAACAAGAGTCTGTAACCTAAAGAAGGCTAGGAGGGGTGTAGTTGGCAGCCAAGCGACTTGCCAGGACTCAAGCACTCTGATTGGGACAGCGAATTATGTAAAACAGGTGTGAAGGAACTTCTGGTTTCACCCCAACCTGTAAAGAGTCTAGGAGTTGTCACTCCTATCCTTACAGTAAGAAGAAACTGAATGAAGTGAAAATCAACAATTTTCTTGGAACTACCAAGAGAACTGATGTTGCAGGGGAGACCACAGCCATGGAATCTGGAGAGTCAGGTACACCCAGAGAGTCACAGCCAGATCTGCTCACCTGAAGCAGAATCTACTGGAGCCATAAGCTGTAAGATCATTTAGATGGCAATTCTGATGACTGCTAGTATGAGAGTGAGAAACTCTTTGGGGTTGCAGTCTTGTGGGGGTATACTTTCATGGGCTTTACTTCCAATAACCCTAGCAAATTCTCTCAGTGAAGATCTTATAGAGAGTCCCCCATCCCCCCACTGCCCACCTCCATCATGGCTCTGGGAGGGGAAAGAGGTGAGTAATCGTGGAACATGACAGGGCCTTCTCCATAACGAAGTCCTGTTCTCCAAACCTTTATCCCAGCTAAGGGAAAGGAATTTCTCCCATTGCATTCCTTTTTAGACTTCTTATCTCAGCCACAGGGTTGGGGTTGGGGGAGACATAATCAACAACAGTCAGAGCCTCAAGGAAATCAGTAGAAAACTCTGTAGCTATGCTACTGGGAAAGCTGTACTACTGGAGATACACTTGAGAAGGTGACAGCCGCAAGACATAGGACCCCCAAAAGATGGAGATTTAATTGTAAAGTTATGGAGTGCTATCCCTCACCCATATCCTACCACTATACCACTAGATTCCAAAATAATAACACTGGATTATAACTGAAAGTTCTGCAAGATACAACCTCTCTCTGAGGAAGAGTATTTAGGGAAGCTCAAAGTCAGTAGAGTAGACAAAAACAGGGACACTAGAGGAATTTGAAGCCTCTGGCACTTACAGGTACAGCAAACATTTAACATATCCCAATTCCTTGCTAGATTAACATAAATCATCACTCTAAAGGTCTGTGTATCTCCCTTCCTATTACCTGATACAGCATGTCTGGATTTCAACAAAAAGTTACAAGCATGCCAAAAAGCAATTAAAAAACAGCCTGGAAAAACAAAGCAATCATCAGAACCAGACTGCAATACGACACAAATGCTGGGGTTATCAGACAGAGAATTTAAAATAACTGTGATTAAAAAAGGATTAGAGTCTCTATGGAAAAAGTAAACAACATGAAAGAATAGATGGGTAATATAAGCAGAGATGTGGAAACTCTAGAAATGAATCAGAAGGAAAGGGTATAAGTAAAAAGTACTGTAACAGAAGTGAAATAAAGTATGCTTTTAATGGACTCTTCAATAGACTTGACATGGCTGAGGAAAGGATTAGTGAGCTTGAAAATGAGTCAGTAGAAACTTCCTAAACTGAAATGCCAAAAGGAAAAAAATTAGAACATCAAAGAACTGAGGGACAATTGCAAAAAGTATAATATATATATAATTAAAATACCAAAGAAAGAGAATAGAACTGAAGAAATATTGAATCAATAATGGCCAAGAACTTTCCAAAATTAAAGATAGATATCCAACCACAGATCCAGGAAGCTTATAAGATACCAAGCAGGATAAATACCAACACACACACACACACACGCACCCCTAGGCATATCATATTCCAACTGAAGAAAACCAAAGACAAAGAGAAAATCTTAAACCAGAGGAGGAAAAACATCTTACTGGTAGAAGAGCAAATATTAAAATTAAAGTAGATTTCTCATCAGAAACCATGCAAGCAAGAAGAAAGTAGAGTGAAATATTTAGTGTTAAAAAAAAAAAACAACCTAAAATTCCATATCCAGTGAAATTATCTTTCCAAAGTGAAGGAGAAACACTTTCTAAGATAACCAAAACCAAGGAAATTCATTGCCAGCAGACCTACTCTGCAAGAAATTCTTCAGCCAGAAGGAAAATTATATAGGTTAGAAACTTGAATCTACATAAAGAATAGAAGAATGTCAGAGAAGGAATAAGTGAAGGTAAAATAAAAATATATATTTTTTCTTATTAATTCATCTAAAAGATAACTCTTTGCTTAAAATAATAATAGTAAAATGTGTTAGATGATTATAGCATATGGATCAGTGAAATGAATGACAGAAAAGTCATAAGGGATAGGAAGGAGGAATTAGGATACTCAAAACAGGAGAAGACAAAAAAAAGGGATAAAATTAAAAATAAAGAACAAATACAACACATGAAAAGAGTTACAAACATGGCAGATATAATCTAACTATATCAATAGTCATTTTAAATGTCGATCGTCTAAATACACCAATTAAAAGACAGACATTGTCTGAGTGGATAAAAAGCAAGACCAACTATATGGTTTTCTACAAGAAACCCACTTAAATATAAAGACTAAGATAGGTGAAAGTAAGGGGTTGGACAAAGATATCAAAATACATGAGACAAACTGAGAGAACTGAAAGGAAACATTCACAAATCCATTATTATCCTGGAGATTTTGGTACCCTTCTGTCAGTAATTGATACATCAAATGGAAAGAAAATCAATAAGGATATTGATGACTTGAACAGCACCATCAGTCAACTAGATCCAATTAACATTAATAGAAAATCCACCCAACAACAGAATACACATTTTTCTCAACCTCACAAGAAACATTCACCAAGATAGACCACATTCTGGGCCATAAAATACATCTTAACAAATTTAAAAGAAGAGCAATCATACAAAGTATGTTCTACTTCACAATGGAATTAGACTAGTAATAAATAACAGAAAGATAAATGGAAAATCCCCCAAATGTTTGGAAATTGAAAACACACTATCAAATAACCCATAGTTTAAAGAAGAAGTCTAAAGAGAAATTACAAAATGTTTTAAACTAAGTAGAATGAAAATATAACTTATCAAAATGTGTGGGTTTTAGTGAAAGCTGTGCATAGAGGGAAATTTATACCATTAAATGCATATATTAGAAAAGAGGAAGGATCTAAAATCAGTAAAGTTTCCACCTTAGGAAATTAGAGAAAAAAGAGCAATTTAAGCCTAAAGCAAGCAGAAGAAAAGAAATAGTAAATATCAGAGATCAATGAAATTGAAAATAAGAAAACAGTAGAGAGAATCAACAAAATCAAAACTTGGTCCTTGGAAAAGATAAATAAAAGTGATAAATTTCTAGCCTGACTAACCAAGAGAAAATGAAAGAAGATACAAGTTACCAATATCAAAACAGGTGTAGGGGCTTCCCTGGTGGCGCAGTGGTTGAGAATCTGCCTGCCAACGCAGGGCACACGGGTTCGAGCCCTGGTCTGGGAAGGTCCCACATGCCGTGGAGCAGCTAAGCCTGTGTGCCACAACTACTGAACCTGCGCGTCTGGAGCCTGTGCTCCGCAACAAGAGAGGCCGCGATAGTGAGAGGCCTGCGCACCGCGATGAAGAGTGGCTCCTGCTTGCCGCAACTAGAGAAAGCCCTCGCGCAGAAACGAAGACCCAACACAGCCATAATTTAAAATAAATTAATTAATTAATTAAAAATTTTTTTAAAAAAAACAGGTATAGAGATGATGTTCTCATTTGAGCCTAGGATATGTGTGGGTGGTTTTCGCCTTCTTGTAGGAGATTCGTCTCCCCTTAGAGGAGATCAACAAAACAAACTGAGTAAATGACATTTCCAAACTTTAAAAAAAAAATTGTAAATGACGCTTATAGAAAATTGGACGGGTGGGTGGACAGATGGATGGATGATGGATGGATGGATGGATAATGGGACACACTGCTATAAACACATAAATAAGACTTCAAATGGAGGCTACTTCCTGGGATTCACTGGCGGAGATATTCCAGCCACTCTCAGCTCTTCTAGGCTGCCTTGAGGGCTGAGAGAAGCAGTGGTATCTCTACCAGCCTGGCTCTTTCATTTGTATGCATATGAAAATTGTCTGTCTTGTAATGTTAATAGCGTTCATACATCTGGTTCATCAGGTAAAACGTCAAAAGGCAGAAAGGAAACCCACAGTTCTAATAATTTATTTCCTCAATCCACCCACACCCACACCCCTTCCCCAGTGCTCCAGAGTCCTGCTTCTCCCTGCCTCTGGGGCTTCTGGATAGGAGAGGGGAGACCTGCAGCTTAAAAGGAGAGTTGGCCAAAATGTGTCCACAGGAGGTCTGTCAGTGCACGGCAGTGGGCAGCATCCAAGGCGTGTTGCTGGCTCTTCAGCTTTTCCAGCTAGAGAGTAGGTTCTGACATTTTGTGCCACAGGACTTTCCATTAGCTTAATTACTGAACGGGGCAAACTGGGACATTAGCATCTTTAAGGCAGACACTTGTTAATAGCAAGATGTTGGTAACTGATAGTACTTCTCACTCATTCAACATCTGGCATGCCAGTCATGGTCTAAGGCTTGCTCATAGGGTCATTCACTCAGTGAGCATTAGAGCACCTGAGATAGGATGGACTCTGGGCACAGAGTGATGAACAGGCAGACATGGCCCTGTCCTCCTGGAGCTTAGAGTCGAACGTGTTTAAAAGAGGTTGGTGCAACAGACAAATTTCTGTGGACACAAGAAGTGTTGGCTTCTTCACAGAGAGATTAGGAAATGTCTAACACTTGAAAAGAATTATCATGGGTGAATGCAAATTCAATTGGAAGAATTTGACTTTCAAGGATTAAGGATTCTAAATTTAAACTCTGTGGTTCATAAAATAAAGTTGATTTGTCGCCGTATCTTTGAAAGTGGGCATTCCTGGTACTTATCCCACTGATTTGGGCCTTAAGAGTTAAACAGTTAACATGTAATCACCAGAGGGAAGATATGACCAGATCTCAGTGAAACGGATAGGAATATATTTGACATGAAAAAAGCTTGAATCTCATTATATCCAGAGCCCAGCTTTTATTTTTCCAGTATGATTCATGTACCTGAAATAAGCAGATTATACTAGAAGCTGATGTTCTAGCATCAGCTTGAAAAGCCTGATCTTAACCAAAAAGCCTTTTATTCAGATTTACTTCATTCACCATTCATACTCATAATGTATTGAGTATCTTCTTTATACCAGGCCTGTGCCAGGTGCTGGGAATCCAAAGATAAATACGACCTGGCGCCTGTCCTTGGGTGTCTAACAGATATAAGACTTAAGTATCAACATGAAATTACAATCCAGTGTTGCCTATGCCCCAGTAAATTTAAATACCAGGAGAGCCTGGGAGACTTGAGAAAGCTTGTGGAGGAAATGATGCCTGAGCTGGCTTTTGAAAAGGAGAAGTGAGGGGAAGACTTTCTAGGAGGAGGAAACAATATGTGAAAAGGCACGTGGGGCCTTTTGACATCTGAAAGTGCATCCTCTGACTGAGAAACATTGAATTCAGCGTACAGGATTGGTGGGGACAGAGAGAAGAAAATGGGTTAGAGAACTAGTGCCTGATAATGCTAAGATAGCTGGGGACCAGAACATTATAGCTGCTTACAGAAGGCAAGATCCTATCTTATTATACACTATATGAATGACTGATTTTGCCTTCTAAAATGTAAACTCAAACTCATAGATATACAGGTGAGCAGCAATGCTTCATAGCTATGAAATCTAGTTCTCTGGCTATATTTAGCACACACACATGCCAAGTTATATCCTACACCTTTCATCAAAATTCTTTGACCTCAAGATGACGTAGATAGATGGTGGAGAGCCAACATAATTAAAGTGAATGCCAGGCGAGATGGCCAAATGAGGCAAGTCACCCAAAGCAACGTAAGGAATGGCGGCCAACGCTATACACCGAAAATGTGTTGTATAAAACTCTACTCTCATATTCAGTCAACCCATCATTTGACCCCTGGAAGATGGCAATCCCCAAACCAAGGCACCATCATGCCCAGAATTTCTCTGAGCATCCCCTGACCCCACATGCCTTGTCTCTAGTCCCAGGGCCAGATGGTTGAATATGGGGTCAGAGGCCATAGGATCAGTTCCTCCCGTATCCTCTAACCCCAGAACTCACTTATCCCAGGCCTTCCTCCACATGGTGAGGTGGGAGATGTGCATTAGTGGAACAGAGGATGGACATAAGCTGCTCCTGGACATGATTTTCCACTGACTTAACTCCAGAGGGAATAAAAGACCTTAGGTAGCGAGTAGCAAAGCCCCAGAGCATCAGATGTCTAAGAAAGTGTTGTGGTGTGTGACAAGAAGCCCCTGAGGGGGACACTGCCCCAGATCTGTGACTGCTTACTCCACCATCTCCTGGCACCTCTCTCCCTCACAGACAGTTTGGACAGGTGGCAGCTTCTGGGGTGTTAGCCTGAGAGGCCACCGCTCCCAGCTCCTCAGTCTGCCTGCTCGAAGTGCTAGAGAGCTGACCTCCACCAATGCCTCAATGACAGCCGGCCAGGGATGTCAATAAAACTCATTATAAGTGATAGCAGCCTTTAACGCAGGCATGCGGATCAGAGAAGTAATTCCTCCAACCCCTCCCAGGCAGCTTTGGTGAAATTAAAGTGAGGAATGATATTCTCACGAATTTCCTATTTCCTCCCTGTGTTTATCAGAAATCTAGGTCATGACAGCTCCGCTCATTCACGTCTTCACTGGTAAATGCGTTAGAAGGGCAAAACCCAAAGTTTGCAGGCCCCCTCCTTTTTCTTCCTGCTCCCTGCCCTGCAGAAGAGAAAGTGCCACAAAGGACAACCAGGCTGACACTCTGGTCTCAAGTGACTTCAGCATCTAGTCAAGAGGCCACGTCTGGGCTCTGGTGATGCTCACACCTGCTGTCGTAAGCAAGGGCATGGATTAGCCACGTGCCTGCCCTAAGCAAAGTGGCAGGCATGGTCCAACGTCAGCCGGCAATCCATTGTCAGTTCCACCTTTTCCTATTGACCTCCGAAGGTCACGTGGTGATGCTGTAATGTACTGACTGGGTGTCCAGAAGCAAAGCCTGTCCTCTCCTTTCTCTCCAGTCTCTCAAGTATGAGTCAAAGATTTTTCCTAATGAATGACACTAAGATTAGTAAAGAAGTCATCATTTATATCAGTGTTTCTCATCTAAGAACAATCTTTATGAATTTATGAGATTAGAGCTTAACATTTTGTTGAAAAAATGTTTTCAGTTTTTTAAAAGAAAATAATCACCTGTGATCCTAGCACCTTAACATAATTATTTTCATTTCACAATTTGCTTCCAGTTTCCAACCACAGGAAGACATTGTTCATAATTGTGATTTGTATGTATACAGTGTCCATTTCTCTTGCTTTTTTTCACTTAAGATCAGATTTTCATAATTATACTGAATGCCTGGCTGCATGTATTTCTCTGGGTTGCTAATTTGTGATTTTTTTGATGGTTTACCCAAAGAAGGGAGGACATTTATTTAGTTTCTCATATTATGTTCTTACAGATAACGATATATACAGCTTTTGCTTCCTTTTGAATTTTCTTTAGGAATAACCCCAGGAGTGGGACCCCTGGTTCTTGATATGGATTGCCTTACTGACTTTTTTAAAAGGATGACACCAATTATGGTACCACTACTAGGGCCCATGACCATTTTCATTACAAACTAAAAGACCCAAAAGAGATGCCAAACTTATGGGGAAATTGTTTTTGCTTGTTTGTTTTGGCGAATTCTTTTTAATATTATTGATCTTAACTGGGAAGGCTTGAATGGAATCCTAAGGAAGAAAAAAATGAAAAATGCAGGGACTTCCCTGGTGGTGCAGGGGTTAAGAATCCACCTGCCAATGCAGGGGACACGGGTTCGATCCCTGGTCTGGGAAGATCCCACATGCCGCGGAGCAACTAAGCCCGTGCGCCACACTCCTGAGGCTATGCTCTAGAGCCCACAAGCCACAACTACTGAGCCTGTGTGCCACAACTAATGAAGCCCGTGTGCCTAGAGCCTGTGCTCCACAACAAGAGAAGCCACTGCAATGAGAAGCCACGCACTGCAACGAAGAGTAGCCCAGGCTCGCCGCAACTAGAGAAAGCCCACGCGCAGCAACGAAGACCCAACACAACCAAAAATAAATTTTTAAAAAAATGAAAAATGTAGAGGGGGGTAGTTTTGCAGAACAGATCCCATTCTATGACTCAGCATTCTTTCCTTCACTTGTTTCTATTTCTGGTAGGGCGAGGATGCCCTAAGAGTATGAGATACTGGTAGGTCTGGGCTCAGAACAAGAGCTGCTTTCCCTTAATGATGGGACAGCTAGAGGTGAGCCAGACACAAATAGAATCCATGAGAGCCGCAAATAGCCTGATGGTTGGCTGTGTCAGGAGAGGCACCCAGCTAATGCTGGGCCTTTGGAGTTCACTTGGAAGAATTCTTTCTCATCTGAAATTCTGAAATCTGAAGGCATTGACTTCATCTTTCTGCCTGCTGTCCTTCTTTCTGGGGGCATTCTTGCTGTGACTTACTGGCCAAAGGCAAATCCTCTGACAGATGTTGAGGTAGAGAATGATGTGGAGAGATCTACCTCCCTAAGAAAGGACGCCTGTGGGTAGTTACGGAGAGTGCAGCTCCCAGATCATAGCACAAGAGAAAGGGGCAGTCATCAGTGGTGCCTAATAGACACAGAGAAGGAAGGCTAGCACGTGTGTTACGGTGATGCAGGGCACCGATGTGGACTCACTTGGCTCTTCCCTCCAAATTAGGAGTTGTTAGGGTGTTGAGATGTGCAATGACTCTCGTCTTCCATAGGTTGTACCCTGCTGTCAGTCCAATAGAATAATCATAGTATCCAATATTGCGCAGTACATACAATTTGAGAAGCATATATTAACATACACATTAGGCATGACACTGAGTGTCTCGGCCAAGGTCATTCAGCTACAATGAAATGACAGTGTCACTTAGTCCTTGGTCCTGGGGGTCTGTCTCATAGTCTGTATTATGAATGAACCCAGACATTCGAATGAACACTCACCAATGAATGAACCCAGCTATTCTGCCACTTGGGCCCATGCTCTCCTTTATACCCTGCAGCCACTATAGGATAAAACTAGGTTTTGTGTAGCCTTTGCTCTACAGTAGTTCAGAGGTCAAAGGGCAGATGTGTTACCTACAGATAATGGGTTCATCCAGAAGCCTCATTACCTCCTACGTAGCTTCCATGTTTTAGCAAGTTTATACCCCTACGGACACCTGTCTGTTTGGAAATGATAGAAGATAGAGCAGCCCATAATGCTGATGATTGGGAAAGAGTTTACTGTTTTTCATGGTCTCCCTGGGAGGGAGATGCTGAAGATAGGAGAGTAGCACAGCTTTGAGGATATGTGGCCTTGGACAACTCACTTAACCTCTCTGAGCTCCTTCGCATAAAAGGGGAATGACAACACTTGCTCCATGCGCTGTCTTGAGAATTAAATGAGATGGTTCATGCGGACCCCCCCTGAACAGAGAGAAGGAAATGTTCTGTGAACCTTGAAAAACATGCTTCTTCCTCCCGTCAGCCTCACTGCTGCGCCTCTTGCCTGGACACACTGTAGGCACTATCCCATGTTCAATCTGCAGCCATTTGTGACTACAAAACAAATGTGTCAACTTTCCTCAATGTGGTGTTTTCTCTAATCTCTCTTAGGAGGTGCTTGAACTTGCTTTCTCGATCTTGTATGACTCAAACTGCCAGCTGAACTTCATAGCTCCTGACAAGCATGAGGTAAGGGTCTCAGTGGGGTTAATTTATGAGAGAATGTCATATTTTCTCAAGAAAAACAAGCAGGTAAAAAATATTGGAAAGGAAGAAATTTCATTTTTTAAAAAAGTCTACCTGAGAAAAATCACGAGCAAAGGTACATCTTGTTGACTTGGAATAGAATGGAAACCTCTCAAAAAACTGCAAGTTGTAACAGATTCAACTTCTTCTTAGCTTGATCAAGAGTTTATGGTAAGGACTTCCCTGGCAGTCCAGTGGTTAAGACTCTGCGCTTCCAATGCAGTGGGTGTGGGTTCGATCCCTGGTTGAGGAACTAAGATCCCACATGCCACACGGCGTGGCCAAAAAATAAATAAATAAACAAAAACTTAAAAAATAAAAATAAAGAGTTTATGATAAAGAAGAAGAATGTACAAATGCTTCATACTCAGTAAGGGCATAATTGTTAACCCAGAGGAAGTATCAGCCCTGGCTTATAGCTTTGGTTTTCCTTGAATATTTAGCTTTGGGTCAGAATTTTCCGATGATAAACTTATTTCTATTCTTTAAAACATTTGATGAAGTAGGTTTTTTTTACCATGTTTCTTTAAGTTATTTTAAGAGGTTTAGGGCTGTCTCTGCTGTTGGAATTTTATTTTTGAGATGCTTTTATTCCTTTTGACATCTTGTTATATGTATAATTTGTTTCTCTTCTTGAAACATGCTGTCAGCTATATTTAAAATATTTAGCATAAATCCAGGAAAATGCATTTGTAAGATGAAGTAGCAGCTCTGGTTGATTTAACTTTTTCTCTTGTAAACTAGAACCCAACATCATGCTTGAAACTCTTATTTTTAGATGATACCATTCAAATTTTTGTTGTGCATGTGGTTACATAAAAAGCTTTTAGAAAGGAAGGAACATTTTAATAGAATTTGAATTTTGTTCCCCATTTCCCCTGGGAGACTTAGCTCATTTAGAAGTTATTCTGTATTTGGTTTTCACTGGTTTGAAGCTTTTGAATAAAATTGTACATCCCAAAGAGAGAAGAAAGATTATATGCAAATCCTGCATTTAGAGTGGTGCTTAAATATAATTCTGTGTTACTTGACATTTCGTTCACAGAAGGGGATGACTTTGTCTTCATCTTCCTGAAAATAGACATTGTGTCCTACCATTTCTCTTTTTAAATAAAATTGTGGTTGTACACAGGCCACCGTATTCAAGATATATACGGATGTATAGGAAACTACTTAAAATGGTAGAACTGTGGATGCTATTTAAATCTATACAACGCTGTTTTTCCCAGTGTACATTAATTCCAGATAAGGATAAATGTTCTGGGACTGCCAAATTTTTATTCATATCTGCCGTTTTTTACTGATGTAGTGAGGAGAAAAATGCCATACACTTGTGAATACTTTTAATTTCTTCAGACCACTTCCGTATCTGTTACCTCATTTTATTTGCATAATCGCTCCATAAAATGGAAAGTTCTATCACAGATATTCTTGTTTATCAAAGGAGGAGAGGGAGGCCCACCAAAATTGAATAACTCGACAATAGTAGTGATAATAGTAATTATAACCGGAATACTCTGTACCAGGGACCATTCAATGCTTTATGTGCTTCACTTCTCTTAATCCTCATTCTGTAATTCTTAAGGAACAAACTAATGTTATTCCCATTTTATAAAAAAAGGAAGTGAGGCACAGAGAGGTTAAGAAACTTGTCCAAGACGAAACAAGCAGTAAGTGATAGAGCTTGGATTTAAACCATGGGGGTCTTGTTCCAGAAACACTTTCTCTTTGGCCCCTGCACTGTGTAGCTTGGAAGGAGGAAAGCAGGACCTGGACTCATGACTTCCTGCCAGTGCCCATCCCCCAGCTTCAGCAATTATCAGCTTGTGACCAATTAGGTTTCACCTATACCCTCACTCACACCCAGCTGCCACAACACCCCAGATTATTTTCGAAGCTCATCCAGATATCATATCATTTTATTTGTAAATATTCCCATGTGCATCTCTAAATAATAAAGAGTCCATTTGGAAACATAACTATCATACCATGATCACACCCAATTTTATAACGTTTTAATACCACGATTTGCAGTCAGTTTTCAGATTTCTCCAACTGTCTCATTTCTGGTTTTCTTTTTTTCTTTTATACTTTGTTCAGATCAGAATCCAGATAAGATCCATACATAACAATTGGTTCACGTGTTTCTTCAGTTTCCTTGAATCTATAGGTTCCTCTCTCCTTCTCTCATGAACATGTGCATGTGTTTTTTCTCCTTGTAATTTATTCATTGAAAAAACCAGCAAATCTGTTTGGTAGCATAGCCAATAGTCTAGATTTTGCTGATTTTAATTCTGCGTATTAGTTTCCTTGGTTGCTGTAACAAATTACCACAAATTTAGTGGCTTAAAGCAACATAAATGTATTACCTTACAATTCTGGAGATCAGAAGTCGGATTCAGGTCTTTCTGGGCTAAACTCAAGGTATCAACAGAGCTGAACTCCTTTCTGGACTAGGGGATAATCCATTTCCTCACCCCTTCCACTTCTAGAGTCACCTGCAGTCCTTGGCTCATTCCTCACCTCCATCCGTCTCAGTAACGGCGGGTTGAGCCCTCACACCGCATCATTCTGACCGCCTCTTCCATACTCAAATCTCCCTCTCTCTCACTCCTGTTCTGTTTCCCTCTTCCACTTTTAAGGACCTTTGTGATTACATTGGGCCCACCTAGATAATCCCAGATAAAAATCCCTGTTTTAAGATCAGATGGTTAGCAGTCTTAATTCCCTTCACCATGTAACCTAACATACTCACGGGTTCCAGGGATTAGGACATGGTCTTATTTAAAAGGAGGGTACTATTCTGCCTACCATAACCTGCTCTATCATTTCACGTGTTTATCTGCATCCAGTATTTCCTATTAAGTGATAGTTAGATGATTCATCAAATTCAGGCTCTACTTTAAGCAGCAGTTGTGTTGTATTCTTCCATGATGTCTGGTTGTCTCTCTTTTGGAAATGTTTGCAGCCATTGATGATTATCGCCTAGATTCTTGGATCTATTAGACTTTGGAAAAGGTTGATATTCCAATTCTATTATAGTTACATAAAGAGAAACTGGCCTCATCAACTCTTTGGTTACCCTGAGGTTAAACAGTGTACATATGATAAGCAGGATAATGCTTGATTCTCTTTACCAGTTTTCAAAATCATGAGCCTCTTCAAAGGAGGCCAGTGAGGGATTTTTGGTGTTTGGGTATCATTATGAAGTTATGGGTTTAACGTATTTGCATATCAATAGGTTGCAGTTGTTGTCATTATCAGTGTCCAAATTATCTTATCTAGAGAAAGAAGGAACACCTTCTGGTTAGCTTCTGAGTTCTATTGACAGATGTCTTTGGCAGCTTTCAGGCATTCTGGCATGACAAGATATTCCAGGTTCATCTTGTACATTTCCTACCTTTTCTCTGTGGAGCTTTGGCTCCTTTTGCTATTTAGCAAACAGAATCTGGACATTAGGTGTGCCTGTCACTGCTGGGTTGGTCATTATTTTCAGGTTTTTTGTAGACAGAGCTTGGAGTTATGTTTTTTTCAAGATAAAATACACTGTAAGTTCATATTGATACTTCCAACTCAGATTCAGTACTACAGAGTTTTTATTTATTGGTTGATGTATTTTTTAATAAAATTTTCTGTACTTGCTGCCTCTTGAAAGAAAAACACCACAGAAGTGTTCCTGTGGGTTAAATTAATCTGTACTAGGAAGCTAGCCAGGACTGGGAAAGCTGTGTACAAAGAGCAGTAATCCCCAGCACGTAGGGATTTACAATGAAACAGTGCCAGAGCTGAAAGGGGCCTTAAAGAACATGGGGTTCAGTGGTGCCCATATCTGGAGGTACATCAGAATTAGCTAGAAGCTTTTCCAAATAAAATTTCCTGACCCAAGATCTATAAGATCAGGATCTGCAGGGTAGGACCTGGGTATCTATTTTTATTAAAGTTATTTATGAGGAAACGAATGTTTCGATGTGTTCGGAATCTATCTAAGGTATTCATGAGGACACTAATACTTCCAGAAATCCTTTAGCACTCAACTGATGTTTAGATAGGTTAAATGCTTTGGCTGAGATCACATAGCCATGGCAGAACCAAAGCTGTACGGTTCAGGGCTGCACTACTCAGACATGGGCCTCGTAATACACCCATGGTACACCTGCTTGGCTTAAAAAGTGGCGCCACCAATGTGCATCATGGTCTATTTCTATCACCTCACTATGATTTAAGATTTGTGTAGTGCTTGCCATCTTGTAGTCCTTTTATGTTGAGATCTGCTATCATATTCTGGAACATAGCCCAGGTAACCACAGTGCAAAGGACAAGCTAAGTAGGGTCTGGAATTGCAGCTTGACCCAGTGAGGGCAAGAGAGGGGGGAATCTAGAGCATGTTCTAGAAGGAAGACCAGTCCCACACGAAAAGCAGAGAAATTGCTATCAAAGAAGTCCTGTATAGGACTAGGACATCCTAAAAGGTGAGCAAGCAGAGCATCCAGAATGCACGCAGTTTTCTGAGATGCTGGCAGCAGAGGCTAGTTCTTCCACCAGGTATCATGGCTCTAATACCAGGTCAGGGCAGGGTTTCAGCCTCTGGAGGGAAACTGACAAGAGCAAGGCAGGTCCTCAGATAAACGAAGCACAGTTCATAGTCTACTGGAGAGGCAAAGGACACGATTAATTTTAATGACAGGGGAAGAACCACATTCTTGGTTGGGTATTATGGAGTGCTTTCCAAAACAGGTGATGTCCCCAGACACCAGGCTCCAGAGAGCTTCCTAGAGGAGAAAAACCTTGGAACCTGGAGACCCAGGCAGAAGGGGTCCCTAGACCGGCAGCCAAGCCACCTTCTGTTAAGATCACCCAATAATTTTAGCCACTTTGCCCACCAGACATTGAGCAGCACTCAGATATTTCCTAGACATTTTGCTAAGAAATGCAAAGGTGGGTCTACCATTGGGCTGTCATTGTGAGTGCTGGGAATCAGACAGGATAGGCAGAGGTTAGCTACTAGACTGGGAACCATGGAGTGAGGAAAGAAGCAAGCCTGACCTGATATTGAGTCCAGGATTGTTGGGATATATTCTACCAACACCTTAAACTCATTGACTCACTGGTGGGATGTTAGAGATACTATGTTGCACAGGCACGAAAACCCAAACCGTCCTGCTGCGCCACAGGGAGGCATCATGGGCACAGAGGTGTGCAGGCGCTGGAAGCAGATTGCGTAAGTTCAAATCCCACCCACTCCACGTACTACCAAGTGACTTAATTTCTCACCACCTCAGTTCCCTCATCTGTAAAACAGAGATGCTACCAGAAGTGTCAACTTTATAGAGATGCTGTGCATATTAAATGGTGATGCAGGCAAAGCACTTAGCACAGAGCCTAGCCCATGCTGAGTGATCAGTAAGTGTTAGCTATTGTTACTCCTCTTGTTATCGTCATCAGTAGTTTTCATTGTCACCTCCCTTCCCACCAGTACTGTATCTGGACAGATGGGCTGAATGCGCTGCTGGGGAAAGACATGATGAGTGACCTGACGAGGAATGACTTGGACACGCTGCTCAGCATGGAAATCAAGCTCCGCCTCCTGGACCTGGAAAATATTCAGATCCCCGACGCACCTCCACCCATCCCCAAGGAGCCCAGCAACTATGACTTTGTCTATGACTGTAACTGAAGCGCCCGGGGCCCAGAAGCCCCCCCTCCAAAACTGGAAGAGCTAGCTAACAGGAGAGAAGAATGAAAATGCTCCCATGCCTTGGAATCCGCCGTGGTAGAGGAAAGCTGTGGTCCACATTTCCTTTGGCCCCAGCGCCTCTAGCCCCGGCGTCTTCCTGCCCCTCCCTGGCGTCCTGCTCACTGCCCTGATTCCGTTTCTAGACTCCGTTGCTTTAGGTCACCTCCCGTTGCTGCAGCCTAAGGTGGGAGAAAAGCAAAACCCACCGCCAGTAAGAGAGCCAAAGGGCCCTTCCATCTTCATCCCAGCAGGCAAGCCCTCCCCTCCTGGAGGCTGAAAGCCAGCAGCACCAGACCACCCCCAAACCTACAGCCAGACCCAGGGGTGTGCCCGAGGCCTGTGTCTGGAAGAAACAGTCTAGCTGCTTGAGGAGACCAAACACCTCCTCATTCCCCTGCTGTCTAGAGTCTGCTCACATCACCATGTGAATTGACATCTACTTCCAAACCCCCTCCCTCCCGCATCCCGGCCTTTGCCTGCCCTGTTCCTCTCTGGTCCCAAGAGCAGCAGAGGCAGCTTCTTCCTAGTTCTCGCCAGCGCTGGGTCTCCAGACACAGTCCGTGGGTCCCATGTCCACTTCACGTCCACCCTGTGACTGTGACCACCCTTCCTGCCTCCCAGCTAGTCTTGGCTTTCCTCTCCCTGCCCCAGCCCAGACCTGCCGTCTTCATTGCCACACACCCTTCCAGCCCCTTAGCTGAAAGCACAAATGGTGAAATCAGTCACCTTGCTCCATCTCTAATGTACTAAATCTAAAAGCCTCGATGACAGGCAGTTGCTATCTAAGGGTTTGGTGGTCCTTCTCCTGGTGGTTCTGCTGAACACAGGTTTCCACAGGATGGTCAAATATCCAAGTTTACATCGTTGTAATTATTACAGGTATTGACAGTTTGCAAGGGTTCAGGGTTGTTGGTTTGGGGGGGGGTTATGGTTTTTTTTGGTTCTTTTTTTCTTTGCTTTGTTTTTGTACAAAAGAGTCTAACATTTTTTTGCCAAACAGATATATATTTAATGAAAAGAAAAGATACATAAAGGTGTGTACTTTCCAGGGTTTTTTTTTTTTTTTTAATTATTTGAATCCTAAACCTCTTCCTGAGAATAACATTCCCCTAAACATGCTGTGGAATAAAATTAATCGTGATGAGTTGTGGGGCTGGTGTTTTGATTTGGTAATTTAGGTTCTTGCTGCTCAGGCATCAGCATCACCTGTGAGCTTGTTGGAAATGCAGAATCTTAAACCTCACCCCAGCCCTGCAGAATCAGGTGATGCACGTGCATATTAAAGTTTGAAAAGCACTGGCCTAAGGGACTCTTGACCATTGCTGGGTCACCATAGGCTCTGCACATCAGTAAAGAATGATACTTCTAAGAAGACCATCTCAAGTCATCTAAAAAAATCAGACCCACTATGTAATAATATGATCTATTCATTTTACACTCTTGCCTCCTGACAGTGACTTTCTCTTTTATTTTTTCTTCCTTACCATTATATAATTTATGGAACTGACCAAATGAAACACATCACACTTTGAAGGAGTAAAGTTAGCAAAGGAAAAGAATGCAGACCCATAGACCAGAAATCAGTCAAGCCAGAACTAAATGAATCTAACTATGAATTAATGAAATATGGGTAAGAGCCCAGCAAAGGATTTTTCTGAGGTTAGTTCCATTGGAGGCATATCTGGATCATAAACTCCAAGAGCTGAAAGGGATATCGGAAAGGTCCCAGTGATGCAGAATTTACAGCACAAGCCACTCTCGACTCTCAATAGAAGTGTTAGATGCCTTCAGGTCACTGCTGTTTATTGTTACCCAGATGTGCAATTACAAATTGACCCGGGTTGAGATGACATTACAGGAAAAAAAAAAAAAAAGACCTCCTTTATAATCCATAGTAATTCCCAAGCGATTATGCTTTACATCAGCGCACTCACACCTGAGTGTCAAGTTGATACTTCCTTTACATTAAGCTTTGATGATATTAACCTGTATGTCCTTCATGTCAGGAGCACTTACTGATCTACCCATCATCCTGATAAAATGATAAATGTTAGGTAAAAGCAGAGTTATACCGTTTTTTACTTAGGAATTACCTGACTCCATCCATGAACAGGGGAATTCTTTGGACCAAGATATCTGAGGTCCTGGGACACTGAGTTTAAGAGATTGATCGTCCTATGACCCTTGCTAGGAAGAACAAGCCCTTCTCTCTTCTGTTGCTCCTGCTTTGGTGTATTAAATAGAAACTAACCCTTTCAGGGCTATTAAAGAAAGCATTCTGCTTCATCCCTGTAGACCCTCCTCTCGAGGACTGGTGAGCTCCTGAGAGTGTGACATCATTCCTTCATTTTGTGGCAATATGGTGCAGGGTTGTCCACATTTGGCCACCTCATCTTCTCAGCCTAGGCTGCCGAAGGCAACTTTCCCAGCCAGTGGGCTTCCCACAGCCAGCTCAGCTCCCGTCACCACGGGTGTCTAAGCTTGGACAAATCAGCCAAAGCCAAGCGAGCACTGAAGGAGGACCCCAGTTTTGTCGTTAAGCCTAAGCTGCATTCTCCAATTCAGCTTTACCTGAAATAAAACTGATCATTGAATTTTAATCTACTGATATTTTAATTCCTCTCTTATTCTTATTCAGAACCTATAGGAGAAAGGGTAATTAATTGGCACTCTCAAACACAAAAGTGACCAAGGGCAGGAAAATCTGATGATTATTGCAGAAGAAAAAGTGCAAGGCTGAATGTTTCTTGAGTCTATTTGCAAATCCATTCTAAACCACCTTCCAACTAGCAACTAAAGCATTTCCTACCTACCTGCTGTTACAATGAACTGAGCAGTTGTACCATTGACATACATGCCTTTTATCGATTTTGTCTTAGTTACGAAATCTTTAACTTAAACCTTTAACTTACTATAAACCTTTAGCTTAAAGGAAATAAAATATTCCTATGATAATCAAAAACATGCTTAGAGCTAGACACTAGGAATGCAACAAGAATAAAATTTGTAAAATCGGGAAGGTTATAATCAAGTAATTTAGTCGAATATAAAACCAAATAATTGCAGCACAGTGTGGAAATGATACTATATAACTGTGTACAACATAGAGTAGTAGAAAGGAGGTTGTGCTCAACATGCTTGAAAGTGGGGTAAGGGAAACCAAGAGAGGAGTAGAAACTTGAATTAGGTCTTGAAAGAGAGAAGCTGTTTGCCATGCAAGAGATAAACATTCCAAGTAGAGCAAAACATACAAACAGAGCTTGGAGGCAGGAAAACTGGTGACTATTCCAGAATCTGTAAAACATTATGGCCAGTATGTAGGATGGATATGAGAGGGCAAGGGAGAGAAGACTGCAGAGGATGTAAGAGGCACAAATCATGAAAATCCTGAGATGGTTGGCCAGGGATTTTACTTGAGGGCAAGAGAGTGTAGTCAGAGGAGTGATGTTGTCAGATTTGCCATTCAGAAATATCACAAAGACAAAATACCCATGTGGGGGAAAGATCAGTGTGGGAGAAATGGAAAGTAGAGATATTAGTAGCTGCCTTTTAAGTGAAGGAGAGAGAAGAATGCCAATGACTCCTGAGTTTCTGGAATGTGTGAGTAAGCAGATAACAAGGCTGTTACCTAAAATCAGGAAGAGAGGAGAAACAGGAGATTTTAGGAAATAAAAGTGAGGGGAGATCATGAGACAGTTTGTTGGACTTCTCCAATCAAAGAAATGGAAGCCAAACCTCATTCTAAAATGGAAATCTCATGACTTGAGAAACCTGTGAATGAGGGGCCTGGAAATTGTCATCGCTCAGTAAGTAAATCCCCTCCCATCCCTTTGGTCCCCCATCCATGCCCTCTCCTTCCCTCACATCCTCTCCTTTCCTTTATGATAACACAGTGGTTGAATGATCTTTAGTATAGTTCAACTATACGGGCATGTGTCAACCAATTTAACCTGTTTTATGAAAAAGGAAAATAATAAGCAAAGGAAAGGAAGAAAGGAGAAAAATTTAAATTTGAACATACTCTTGAAATAAATATTTGAGGTAACTTGCAATAAAACCACAATTTAAAATAAAGTTGGGGGTGGGTGGGTGGGTGGGTGGAGGATATGTGGTATAATTCTATGTGAAAATATAGTTATACCCTATATTTTTCTTTTAATGGAATTACATATTTTTCTGACAGTAAAATGTAAAATGAATGTTAAATGTTTTTCATCAGAACACACCCAAATGAAGGAAGGAAATAATTCTACCAGAAACATGATGTGTAGTTGATATACTTGAACATTAAATCTAAATCTGGGCTTCCTGGAAGCCAATGTAAATAAGGAAGCAAACTGGGATATGTAGCTCTCATTTTTTTAATTAAATTTCTATCACCTCATAAGCAAATATCCTTTCCCAGACACCAAATCTCGGAGAGGACATGCTATTAAAAGCACATAACACCTTCAATAAACACTTCTTAGTAGGTGCTATTTGTCTGCCACTCTGTTTTGCTAATGAAAAGGGTTACCACCCGAAGCCCCTTGAGGGATGGAAGCAAACAGGTACCAGAGAAGGGGCCTTCTGAACGCTAGAGTCAGTTTAGGGACAAAGTATAGAAGAATCAGAAGAGTCTGGAAGTCAAGCAACCAAGGAAAGCTTGGCCCGAGAAAGAGGTTCAGGAATGCACGGGGCGGGTCCAGGGCTAGGAGAGGTGCTGGGCACAGACGAGCAGGATCCAGAAACTGAATCCCTTTGCACTTTCATCAGGCACCCACTATGCACCATGCACAGGGCACAGGGATACAAAAGTAAACAAGTGACTCGGCCTTCTAGAGTCTCATAGCCTAGGACAGGAAAGACAGACAAATAAACGCAATTCAGAGCTAAAAGGATCTTAATGTAGAGAACACTGAGCTAGCACACAGAGCAGGAAGTGACTTCTTCTGCCTGGAGGGAGGCCTGAGAGAGGGTTGGAGGGATGAGCAGGAAGCCCCCAGGTGACGAGGGAAAGAAGGCCAGGCTCACTCCCTACTCATCCTTCGGGTCCCAGTATGATCATTGTCTTCCCTGGACATCAAAGTCAAGGTTGGGGGCTCCGGCTCTGTGTTCCCAGAGCCACTTTTACTTATGGTCATTGAGCTTTCACTGTCTTCCTCGCTTGCCGGGAACCCTATGAAAGAGGGCACCTGGCCAGCTGTTCTCACCACCTTCATGCCCTACCCTAGTGCCAGGCACCTAACTGCACTCCATCAGCTCTTTCTAAGAGAATTGATCAAGGGCTTTTCTGGAAGGGGTAACAGCATGAGGCAATAGAAAGAGGAAATGGGTTATGGCTGGAACAGACATGAGTGTGGGAGAGAGAAAAGGAGGAGATAATCTTGGAAAAGAGAGTGAGGACCTTGAATGGCAGACCAAGAAGTTGGAACTATATTTTTTATGCGGCCGGGGCCACTGACATAGATACTTAGGTGAATGGAGTAACCTGATTTGCATTTTAAGTTCACCACTTTCATACTGACAGCAGCACAAAAGGCAAGTTGAGAAAGAGTGGGTCTAGAGGCAGGGAGACCAGGCTAAACATATTTCCAAGGTGCCTCACTCTTTTTTATTTTTTAATTTCTTTTCTTCTATTTATGTAAGTACAATATCACTATCACATTCTGCAAATGCAGCAGTTAACACCTTACTAGAAGAAGTGACTTGGCCAAAACATAAGTGGTAAAACTAGGATTTGAATCCAGGTTCTCTGGTTCCAGCTTCTCCTTCTTAATTCCTTTTGCAAGCCATTTTATTTATTTGTTTATTTGCTTATTTGTTTATTATTGAATTGCAATTGGCATACAATATCATATTAGTTTTAGGTGTACAATATAGTGATTTGATATTTTTTCTACATTAAGAAATGATCACCACAATAAGTCTAGTTGCCATCTGTCACATACAGAGTTATTACAATATTATTGACTCTGTTCCCTATGCTGTATATTACATCCCGTGACTTATTTATTTTATAGCTGCAGGTAAAGGTGCCTCACTTTTAAGAAGGCTGAGCTTATCAATCAATCAATCAATCAAATTACTAGGATCATATTGAGTTCAGAAAAGAATATATGTGTGTGCTGTAAAAGAGGTGAAACGATCATCATTGCAAAGACAGAAAAATTAAAGGCAAAAGGATGTATAATTGAAGCTTAATGTATAAATACAAAAATAGAAACAAGACCAGATCTTTCCCAGATTGCCTGAAAAAACAAAATCTGGACAAATGCTGGTTACAAGATATCTGCCTAAAATAAAATGACACAGAATAATTGAAAATACAGAGGTGAGCATGATATACCAGCAAATACAAAGTCACAGTTTCACATGAGGAGAAGAGATGGCAGGAAGGGAGAAAATAAATATCAGGCAAGTAAAATGAAGATAAAAATCTATGGAAAAAGAAAGCGACTTTGTAATACTCTTTAACATTGATATAATTTACCATGTTGATACGACTGATGAGAATATCTAATGTCACTGCAAACCGGTAAAGGGCTTTCACCGGAACCTGACCTAGCTGACACACCCTGATCCTGGACTTCCAGGCTCTAGAACTATGAGAAATTTCTGTTCTTATAAGCCACCCAGTCAGTGGTATTTTGTTATAGAAGCCTGAACAGACTAAGACACGTGGTTTGTAGCTCACCTTCAATAAATAAACTCTGGTTTGATGGTGTTCCACTTAAAATGTCACTTGAAACCGATCACAGTTTTATAAAACGGTGACAGTCCAGCAAACAAGACCTTACTGAATTTGCAGAGAATTTTTGCATAATTAAAACTTAAGAACACAATCGATTTTATTTTATTTTCCTTTTACTTCATTTCATTTCACTTCATTTCATTTTTGGAACCAGGTAGTACTATCGACCAAAAATTCTAAGAGATTTAGCAAGGTCTGATGCTACTAAATATAATTTTTAAAAACAAAAGCACAAAATATGATAGCAAAAAAACATATGAGAGAGGGAGAGAGAGAAAATGAGAATGTACATGTATGTTGAGGAAAAGCCTAACTTTGGAGCAGTATCATGGTTGCACAGTTGTTAAGAAAATATAAGCTGTGAAGTCCTGTGCCAAATTCCAGTTCCGGTGCTTGCTAGCTGTGTGACCTAGCTATTTCCTTGTTTGTAAAATTGTGTCTATACAATTCTTTTAAAACAACTATTAAAAGATTATATTAAATCATGTTTATATGTTTCATGGGACAGTGTCTTGAGTATAGTAAATACTCAAAAAATAGTAAATAGTAAATACTCACAGCTAGACTTTTCTGATGCCAAAAAATCAAACACGTCCACTTGAATCCCTTTGAGTCTGAGAATTTGGCCACGTTCCACCCCTCTTCCCAGGCTAGTTGCTGACCATGTGGATCTTGTTGTACCCGTCACACTTTGCCCTCATGACTTGCTACTGTCTTATTCCCACCATTCAGATCTTACCCCCACTCTCCTGTATGGTAGTAGCGGATGTTGAACAAGTGGGCCAGACCCTGGATGTTACCTACACAACCAGGATCAGTGGCCCAACCTGCAGGAATAGAGCTAAAGTGGAAACTAAGTCAACATGAAGGAGTCAGGCAGAACCAGCAAGAGCAAGGTCGGAAGCCAAGGGTATACCATGTGACACCAGGAATAATGGGGAACTCTCTGTATCTACCTTTATTGGACATGAGAAGTGTGGTGCCTGTGTGCTTCTGTCTGCCATGTACTGACCACCTAGTTAGCAGGCATTAGGCGACACGTTTTCCTTGCAGTATGTCATTTTCCTCTCCAGGGGGCTGGTAGTGTTACCTATTTCACAGATGAGAAATCCAAAGCTCAGAGAGTTTAGACCACTACCCAATGTCACATAGTAAGGAAAGAGTTGAATCTGGGGCTTTCTCTGACACAATGCCCTCTACTGACTCAAAAGGACAATGTGTGGTGGACCCCTTCACCCTCTGATGCTTATGCTATACAGTTTTTGGACCCTAAATTTGGGACTTCACGTTTCTCTCCTGGATGAGGAGAAGCAGGTCATTGCATTTTGCTGGTGGAATCCCTTACCTCTGAAACATGAAGCTTCTCTAGAAGCTTCTCTTATGAGCTGCGCGCCATACAGCAGCCTGCTTAAGGTCCTGCCGTTGCTGTCGTGGCCCCTCAGCCCGTGCATCACCTGCTCAGCCTCACACCTGAGCAGGTTCTCTCCAGCTGCATCAGTTCTCCTCGACTTTTCACCAGGGATCTGTAATGCCTTATTCTGGTCATAAGTTGTAAGAGAACTTTCACACTGTTGTTAAAATTCCCTACACGCCTTGATTGATTTATCTTGGATTCTCCAACTCTTCTCTTCCTGGCCCATCTCTCTCTCTTATAGTTGCTCTTAGTTAAGTTTTTTTTATTAGCTACCTCTCCATTTTCTTTGGGATCATTGTGGTCCTTGAAAGCTGCCAGGGTAGCTCTTTAAGGTTAGATTCCGAAGTACATGCCCAGCATTTATGAGGAATCCCTCCAAATACAAAAGAGAGCTGCCCGTTTGCTTTTTCAGTGAGTGCCATTGGATCCCTCCCTATGACAAGGAGCATCTGTGGGTTTTCCTATAAAATGGCTTTCCAGCACTTTCCCCATTACAGACCAGTGGCCCTTTGAGAAGTGAGACCATTCCTTCTCAAGACTGGATTTTGCATTTTCCTGTTTACATTTGGAAAAGAGCGATCTGCTATCACTGCAGAGTGCAAAGCAGAAGAGGGAGTAAGAGCCATTTTGGGAGTGGATCTTCGTACCCCAGCAGAGCCTGCTGTGTGGCAGTATTGCTGCACTGGCGCATTTGACAGCTCTGTGCAGCTCTCCAAAGAGCAAGCACCCAAGGCTGGTGCTGCCTCTGAACAGGAAGGTCAGGTCACGCCATCCCTCTGTCCTGTAGTGGGCTATCTATTTCCCGCACCCACTGTGAGAGGGGTGAGGAGAAATGAACAGGCATACATGCAATTTCGTTTGGCCAAAGTCATTTCAACATCTGTAAAGCAACTAAGAATTCATCCATCACCAGATAAAGTCATTATTGAAGCAGCTGTTACCCAGACATGACTCTCAGCTGGGGCGGTGGGAGAACAATTTATCTCTTAGCAGCAGCTTGCCAACATCTAACTTGTGATTTATAGAGGAGGAGAAATCCTCAGAATATAAGGTTCAGGCAGATGTGTTGAAAATGGCTCTTCAAATTCTTTTGAAATTTTGTCTACTGTTATTCCATTTATAAAATACTCATAGAAAATTTGGAATATTCAGAAGCAAGTATACAGGGAAAAAAATGACTTCTAATCAAGATAACCAGCATCAATATTTTAAAACATGCCCCTTCCAGGCATTTCTCCATCTGTTAGATAGATGATAGATGATAGATGATAGATAGATAGATAGATAGATAGATAGATACTGTGTAATTAAGAATATATCACATATTTATATGCATTTGTATCATCAACTGAATGGAATCAACCAGGGAAAATGAGTCTATCCATACAACTCTGCCCTCATTGTAGCCAGGATTCCTCGGGGGTCTCATCCAGTGATCCTCCTTAGCTTTTTCTAATGTTTGGCATCTTATTTCACATGGCCACTTCCAGCACTTCTGGAAATGTCCCATGGTCAGTCTGGGCACCCTCAACTTCATATACCAGGATATCTCTCTAAGTTTCCTGTATACATGCTTCTGTGTTTCTCAGTATCCAGTATGAACAGATGAGAAGGATAACAAACTTAAGTAAATCCCATATATAAAATGGGGAAAAGTTGAAGGAAATACTTCAAGTCAAAAGGAAATGAGATAATGCAGGATGTTAGAGAAATACAGAGCCCAACTTGAAGACCAAAGAGGAAAGAAATGCAGGCCACGTCAGGCTGAATAGAACTCTCCCCCCTACACTCAGTAATAAGAGCAATCCCATTTGGGTATTTTTCCCAACTCTCTTTCAAACCTTCTTTATGAGAAAGGAAGATATATCAGGCACATTCCTTACCTTCAAGGAACTCATGAATAAGAATATATACCATCCTCTAGGGCCAGGTTTCTCAACCATGGCATTACTGACATTTAGGGCCAGTTAATCCTTTGTTATGCGGGGCTGTCCTGGGCTTTGTAGGATATTTAGCAGCACCCCTGGATTCCACCCACTAGATTCTAGTAGTACCTCTCTCCACGCCCAGCAAGTTGTGACAACCCAAAATGTCTCCAGATATTGCCACATATCCCTTGGGGGGCAAAATTGAGATTCTCCCCAACTTAGAATCACTGAACTAGATATGGGGGTTGGGGACAGGGGGATAGTCTTCTGCTTGCTGACATCAAGCAAAATAATCCTATTTGCAAATCATTGGAAAAAAATTCCAGCAGCAATGACCTTAGGGACATCAGGGTAGAGAGCACCCAGAGCCATGTGGGTTTGGGAAAGAGAAAGGAAATAAAAATGGATTCACATACCTCATTTATTTTAAACCTCTCGACAGTCTTTCAAGGTAAGCTTTATTCGCTCACTTTACAGGTGAGAAAACCAAGACTCAGAGAGGATAAGTCACTGGCCCAGGACCACAGAGCACGTAAGCAGAGTACTCCCCACTCCACAGTGCTGTATGCAGCCAAAAAATAAGAGTTCCTAGAGTTTGGAGAAAGGAAATCTTACCAATTCTAGATTTATACATTTAAAATCAGAAAACCTGGAGAATGAGGAGATGGGTCTGAAGGGAGGAAGGCTTGAGTGACTTCAAAACCTGAGTGACTCCAAAGAGAAGATTTTACCCACTTTGAAATGGTTTGTTTAGAATTACTTTGTCGGCAAAATTGTCGTTGCAATATTTTGTCTACTGATTGGGCCCTACAATTAAGCCTCCCTTGATGAAGGCATGTTAAGGCTAATTTTAAATCTGATTACCGTCAGCACGACATCCAATTGGAGCTGCTTTTCAAACAAGCAGCAGTGTTTTCCGGGGGATGTCAGTGTCGGAATCTGTGGCCAGAAGTCTCTGCAGCCACACGTTCCTCTCCCACCCCTGTAACCCCCTCCAGACTCCGTCAGTTCACAGCGTCTTAAACTCAAAGTGCCTTGATGCGAAGTAAGCTGCAGCGCTTCTCTCAGGAGCCCAGAAATGCCGTGGTGTCTAAGCATTGGCCTGAATCAGAGAACAGAGGAAGATTGAGTATCTAATCAGATTAGTATGAGAAAAGGCTCTGGGTCATGTCCTGCCGTCCCTTGACTTGAAGCTTCTGTATTAATAGTAGTAATATGTGATTTGTGCCACCTCTGCTCCATTGTGGAAGGATAAAGGCGAGGGGGATTGACACGGATTATTAAAAAGCCTCTTGGCCCCAAGCCTTCCATTGTCTCTGGTCCTTCTGGTCCTTCTTTGAATAAAACATATGTTAAGCAAGACAGGAACTCTGAAGGCTGTCTCTTCAGACCCTCTTCAATCAGTGGAGAAGCTGACCGTCCACCTCTGCTGCTTAAGATGACACCACACTCAGAAAAGTGTGCCAAAGGGGGCGGCACCGGGCAGAGCCAGTGCTGTGGAATCAATTCTGGCATCTGCACATCTGCCTGGGTCCAGTGCTAACCAATCTTTTTTCTGACTCTCAGTTTTCCCCGCTCCTCTTTATCCTCCCCTTTGAGATGGTACACATCTCTGCAAACTACTGTTTTCATTAATTCCCAGCACCCAAACAAGGAACATAAAATCCTTGCTTATCTCTTCAGACCCATCTCACTTACAGTGAGGGCTTGAAAAGTGCGGGGTTGATGAAGATAGAAGAGGGATTTGGGAGGTAGAAGAGGCAGCACCTGGTGGCCAACTGAGTGTGGGAGTGAACACGAGGGAGCAGTCCAGAGTGACTGTGAGGTGACTTGCTTCATTGATTAGGGCAATGGTTGCACATTAAACAGCAGAATGAACTCGGGGTGAGAGGAACACATCTGGGGGGAAGATGGGTGACTCAGTTTAGGTCATGGAGGTTTGAGTACCCAGGGCCACCCCAGGACCTGTGCCGGGAGAGAAGACCAGCTCTCTCTGCCACAACCCCAATTGCTCCAACAAGCTGGATCCCTGCTCCATTGTCTACACAGATTAGGGAAGGTAACCTAAAAGGAAATGGCAAGCCAGGGTCTTAAAGTAAGATTTTTGTCAGTGGGGGAAATAGGAGAAGAAGGAGGCTACTGGTTTCTTCCTTGCATTTGCAGACCCACCAAAAATTAACATTGACGAAAGGGACTCAGCCTTCACATTCTGGAACAGCGTCTGGGCTGCAGCTCTGATCTCCAAGCTCAGTGGTGAAGACCTCAGTCTCACCGCTAAAAGACACGTGCCTGGGGCCAGGAAGAGTCCACAGCCTGCCCCAGCAGCAATGTACTTGTTTGCTTATGCTTTTCATTGTTGATATTATTATTGCTATTTTTAATATCTCAACTTTAAAATGGCTTTTTGTCATGTCTTTTAGGTGTGGTTTTCCTCCTTTTGAAGTGTCTAGTCTTATCTAGCTGCTTTCCCGTTCGATATTTAACCTTCTGAGCTCGGAGCCAGAGTTTCCCTTTTTATTATTTTTCCTTGTTTTTATTTTTAACATTCTACCTTACATTACATTACATAAATTTAGATTCATTTTGATTTTCATTTTAGCTTTTGAGCTGAAGGTGTTTAAATTTTTATCTCTAAAAATCCTTCCCTTTGCATCTGTTTGAATTTTTACTTTAATCCTTTTATTGATTCATTTCTAAAATATTTTTTTCTTTTATTCATTTTCAAAATTTCTACCCTTAAATTTTTAACCCATCTCTCACAATCATTTTCTTACTAGGTTTTCTCTTTTTAATTTCTTTTTTTATTTATTCTTAACATTAAGTCTGTCATTGCTCCCGCTGTTTATTGTTGTTGCATTAAGGTTCTGGAAATAATTCCCCTATTTCCCATGCAAAACAGAGATTAGACGTCTTTTCCCTTCTAACTGTATACCTCCTTCCTTTCTGCCTGGCCCTGATAAATTTTTCCATATAGGTTTTTAGAAGTGAATTCTAAAACAATTCTAAAATAAATTAGACATGCAAACACACACACACACACACACACACACACACACGCACACACCTCTTACCTTATAAAATGAAATCCCTTCCCAGTCGAGAAAGCTGCCTCTGTAGATGTACATCTGAAGATTTGGAATGATGTATCACTGCACCACATTATAAGAAGCCACGGGATTTATAATCTTTGACTCCAAAGAATTCAAAGAACAATAGAAGAGAGGGATTTCAATGGTCTGCTCTGCAGACCACTTGCATCAAAATTTTCCAGGTTGTTTGTAAAACAACCTGGGTCCCATTTCCATTTTTAACAAGCTTCCCAGATATTCACTTACATTAAAGTTTGAGAACAATTGCTTTATTGTACTAAAATCTATCTATATCTACATATAGGTATATACAAAACCATTGAAGCTATTATGAATAATTGTTACTTCTGAGGAGTGAGACAGAATGGTGGGGCAAATATTACTTTTTAAACAATAAACATTTGCTACATTTATAGCAATAGTTTTAATTAAATAATTTTTAAAGTTATTACACACTCCTTTGGATATTTTCTTATGCTGTCAGAATCTCTTTTGACTTTAAAATAGAAAGTAGAACAAGTTACAAGTACATAGCCTCTAAAATACTGACACTGCCTCTCACTACATTAAGACAGGAGTTGGAATTCCATGGAGTACCACCATAGGAAATTCACCTGCTCTGGCCCTGCCATGTTCCTCTTCAAAGAACTGGAAACTAAACAAGGAGGGATGAGGTCGCCCAGTTTCTCTTCCTTCCACTCCTCTCACTTAGCTTCCACGTGTCTACAGGATGGAGAGGAAACATTTGGCAGAGAATTCACTGGTGCGAATGAGTGAGGCTGTCCTTGTTTTAACACTCCAACTACTTTCATTGTCCTATTTCCAAACATTTATTTACACAGTCCCATGCCACTTCTAGAGAGATTTCCAGATCAAGGCTCCTCAGCTGACTTTAATTGGTCAAGGCCAAGAGCTTGTCAGTGTAGTCTTTAGGGATTTTAGCCAGGGTCAGGCCCTGAGCAACTGGGATAAGGATGGCAAGAAGACTGGAGAGGACAGGAGAAGAGGGAGGAGACAGGAAATCTGCTATCACATACTTGGGGGACTACCTGGATTAGTGCCTGTGGCATGTCTGGCTCAATATTTATGAAATCCTGTTATCAGCATTTCTCTAAACTCCAGGGTATGTGTGTGGGGTTGGAGATGGGGTGAGCAGTTTGACTCTCTCAGACCCTGTGCCCAGAATCGTTCCTGTGTGTTGAAAGGCCCTGCCTCCACCCCTCTTATAGCTTGGGCATTTAATTTGAGCAAGCATCTCTAATTATCTCTTTAGGATAGATTCCTAGAAGTCAGATTACTAGGTCAAAGAGTAATCCTACTTTGAGAACCTTAATTTATGTCTATTCATTAGGCAAGTGTTAGGTTTTTCCCACTGGATGACCGATTATAGACAAACATTCTATAACAGATACGTGTTTGTGGGCATATGAACAACAAATTATTAGAAATAGCAGAGATTTAATGCTCTTCAATGTACATAACACTTGACTAGCCCCAATCTACTGATTGGTGGTCCACAAAGCCTTCAGTGATAATGCCATGCTCTATATAAAAGAAAAGTTTAAGATTTCTGACTCAGGATAGTCAAACTAATGTGGAATCTATAGTTTGAATGATCCAGACAGGCTGTGTCAGCTAATCAATAAACAAGGATCCATGTGTCTTGATGGCTGTGGAAATGCAGGCTCATGCATATCATATGCCAACACTCCAGAGGATCTATCAAAATTGAGAAATAATTCACACATGGTAAGAGTCTTTTCTTAGGTATACAATTCAGTGATATTTAGTATATTCACAAGGTTGTGCAATGCCACTATCTAAGCCCAGAATATTTTTAGCACTCCACGAAGAGACTCCATACCCATCAGCAGTCCCTCTACATTTGTCCTCCCTCCAGCCCATAGCAACCACTAATCTGCTTCCTGTCTGTATGGATTTGCCTATTCTGGGCATTTCATGTAAACGGAAGTATACAACATGTGGCCTCTTGTGACTGGCTTCTTTCCCTTAGCAGAACATTTTCAAGTTCATCCATGTTGTAGCATGTGTCAGTACTTCATTTCTTTTTATGGCTGAATAATGTTGCATCACATGGATATACCACATTTTGGTCATCCATTCATCTGCAGAGGGTTTTTAATGTTAGCTTTTAATTTATTATGGAATACACCCAGAAAAGATTATACTAATGATAATTATACACTTTGATGAATTCTTACCAAGTGAGTAACCAGCACTCAGATTGTGAAACAGAACATTACCAGAACACCAAAAGCCCCACTGGGCCCTTTTCCAGTCCCTAATTACCCTCCAAATATAACCATTATCTTAATTCCTAACTCTACAGATTAGTTTTGCCTGTTTTTGAAATTTATACAAGTGAAATCCTACACTCTATGCTGTCTCTTGTGTCTGTTTTCTTTCACTCAACTTTATATTTGTGAGATTCATCCATGTTGTGGCATATAGCTAAGTTGATTCTTTCTCAATGCTGTATGGTTTTCCATTGTGTAAATACTACTGTTGATGGATATTTGGGCTTCAATTTTTTGCTGTTGCTCACAGTGCTTTACTGTCTCTAGGTGAATATATGTGCACATTTTTGTTGGTTATACACCTAGGAGTGGAATTGCTGGCTCATAGGTGCATATATGTTCACTTTTAATACATACTATGGAATAGTTTTCCAAAACGATTATATCAAGTTACAATCTCACCCTCCGTGTATGAGTGTTACGGTGGCTTCACATCCTTGTCAACAGAGAGTATTATCTTTTTCATTTCAGCCATTCTGGTGGAGGTATACTGGTATCACATTGTATGTTTAAATTATTTCACTAATGAAGTTCAGCACATTTTCATGTAGTTATTGGTCATTTAAAGCCTTCTTTTCTGAAGTGACTGTTCAATGTTTAATTTTAATGTAGTACAGATTACAAATGTTTTCCTTTATGGTTAGTAATTTTTTTATACGTCATGTTTGAGAAAGCTTTTCCTACCCCAAGGTCATGAGATTGTGTTTTAATGTGCCTGATATTGATTGTTTGATATTGAAATGTTTATTAATTATCTTTATACAAAATGGTGAATATATCTCTGTTATGGCCACATCAGGAAAGGCACACAATATATTAGAGATATCTGAATGGAAATAAGAACAAAGGAACAAATCATAGCATACAGTCTGCCGACGCCTAGCAGAGATCACATACTTCTCTCTGTTAGCCTTTAAAAGAAGCTGGTCCACGGTTGTCTCTCAATTTATTGCTCCTGGCTGTATCTCTAATTCCTTTCCAGCTTGTACATCATCCTATTTGTGGAAAAAATTTGTTTTGACTTCTTAATCTCTGTCTTTTTGTCTAAATATAAACCATATTTTATGACTTATTAGTCAATTTGTAACCATCCAAGCAGGAGTAAGGAAATTTCTGGGAAGAGCAGCTCAACAATGTTCCAATAGATTTATCTCTCCATCTGAACCCTTCTCGAACATGCCAAGTGTCCTTCCAATTACCAATCTGGTGACACTTTGAGCATCACTATAATTTATGTCAGAGGGAGTCTAGGGGGCAAGAAAGACAAATTAGCCAGATTTTCAATGGCATTGCACTGTCACATGAAACAGAAAGATTGTACAAAAGCCAGCTCCTCTCCAAGGGTCACGGTGCCTTCCTGGCTCATCCTGATATACACAGTATTTGCATCAAGCTAATAGTGATGATTGATTCTGATACTGTGTCACACTGCAAATGCAAAACGTACTCTCCCTCCAAATTATCTACTGCTAAGTAATATGATCAGGCAGAGTTGCACAACCAGATTGTCAAGAAAGGAATGATTCACTGGGTGCTTGGAATAGCTAGCCAGCACATCAGAGAGTCTCACACCCTCACAAAGCACAGCAGCTGCATCTCCTGAGGATGGGAAGCTTTCTGAGCACACTTCATTATGAAGCATGGAAAGACTCACAAAATGGGACCAAGGGGAGAATTAGCAACAGCAAGGGAATGAGAGGCACAGGTCAGAATGACATGTGTTTGCCTCAGTGGCACTCCTTAATGCACACAGCAGGTGTGGAGGCCTGAGATTGAGGGCCATAGGATTGCTTCCCCAGAGACTGGGTAAGAAAATGGCTTGATCTTGTCCCCAAAACTCTCAATTCTCTCAAAGTTTGGGAGAAACAGATAGATAATGAACTAAGAATATAAAAAATGCTTATTAAAAGCTACCATGTATGAAGAGTCAGGGAGTCCCATTGTTTAGTGAAGTGAGTAATACCATCTCTCCAATACAGCCTGAAAAACATTAGCCACTAATTCCTTTTATCCTAAACTAGGTTCTATTGCAAGATGTAGCCTCTCTGCTCTGTGATTAGAGCATCTCTATTCTGTAATGTCAGTGTTTGTCCTAGGTTCAGCCTTCTCTGTAGAGTGGGATGTGGAGTTTATTCTGCTCTCTTTGACATGAGCTGAAGGCAGGCCCTGCAGTGGGCATGCACATGGAGGCCATAAAACATCACATGACTCTGTCTGAGGTCCACCTTTCTGCAATGATAAGAAATTTGATCACTTAATTCATGGTTTAATTAATGGATGCCATTGTTTATGTAGGCCAGTGAATTCCAAAGTTGGCTTCTGTTAAGAGCCATATGGGCAGCTTCTGAAAAATACCCATTTCCTATATCTCATTCCAGAATATTTGGATTCATTTTGTTAATCTTCTTGATTTTGAAGTTCTTCAGGTGAGCCTGATCATCAAAAAAGTTTGGAAACAGTTGGGGTAGGCTAAAATAAAAGTAGGAAGTAATGAAGAGCCATTGAAACAGTCATATCAGAATTTATGTGTGCTAAGGCCAAGGTCCTGGAAGCAAATGAGATGCTGCCTGTTCCTGTAACTTCTTGCTTGGTAAAGTCCTGAGGATGGAATTTCCTGCCACACTGGCTTTCCCCCTCTTTCTACTCACTAAATGCCTAAAGTGCATCTTTTTCCTTTCCCTGTGGGGGCAGGGAGTTGGGGAAACCAGACTTCTAAATCTCAAGGAATGGGTTCTCAACTGTAAAGGGAGTTTTGTTACCAGAATATGGGGGAAGGAGAATGGATAAACCATTCTGCACCTCGGAGAAATTGCCAACTGCTGACATTATACAATCATCTGTCCAGGTTGGAAAGAGGAAAAGAGAAAAGCTTAAATAGTCTACTGCAAGTTGGATGATACCAAATTTGGAATGTTTGAGCAGTTTCATGTGAAATCTCTGCTCCTGGGAGGATGTAATTGTGCTGCATAGAAAATATCTTGTTGCCTGTGTTTCTTTACAACAAAGGAGGATTTCTTCTCCAGCTCCAAGCCAGAAATGGTTTTTCCCTCCTAAAGGACTTTAAAGCATCCTTCAACTTTTTACAGTATGCCAAGCACATGGTCATCAGAGCTGAGAGCATGGGGTGTAACAGCCAGAACAGATAATCACAGAATCTACACCCACGGAAATAGGCAGTCTACCTGAAAAAGAATTCAGAGTAATGATAGTAGAGATGATCCAAAATCTTGGAAACAGAATGGAGACAATAAAAGAAATGTTTAACAAGAACACAGAAGAACTAAAGAGCAAGCAAACAATGATGAACAACAAAATAAATGAAATTTAAAATTCTCTAGAAGGACTCAATAGCAGAATAGCTGAGACAGAAGAACGGATAAGTGACCTGGAAGATAAAGGAGTGGAAATAACTACCACAGAACAGAATAAAGAAAAAAGAATGAGAGTAATCGAGGACAGTCTCAGAGACCTCTGGAACAACATGAAATGCACCAACATTCGAATTATAGGGGTTCCAGAAGAAGAAGAGAAAAACAAAAGGATTGAGAAAATATTTGAAGAGATTATAGTTGAAAGCTTCCCTAATATGGGAAAGGAAATAGTCAATCAAGTCTAGGAAGCACAGAGAGCCCCATATAGGATAAATCCAAGGAGAAACACTCCAAGACACATATTAATCAAACTATCAAAAATTAAATACAAAGAAAAAATATTAAAAGCAGCAAGGGAAAAACAAATAATATACAAAGGAATCCCTATAAGGTTAACAGCTGATCTTTCAGCAGAAACTCTGCAAGCCAGAAAGGAGTGGCAGGACATATTTAAAGTGATGAAAGGGAAAAACCTACAATCAAGATTACTCTACCCAGCAAGGATCTCATTCGGATTCGACAGAGAAATCAAAACCTTTACAGACAAGCAAAAGCTAAGAGGATTCAGCACCATCAAACCAGCTTTACAACAAATGCTAAATGAACTTCTCTAGGCAGGAAACACAAGAGAAGGAAAAGACTGACAATAACAAAGCCAAAACAATTTAGAAAATGGTAATAGGAACATACATATTGATAACTACCTTAAATGTAAAGGAATTAAATGCTCCAACCAAAAGACATAGACTGGCTGAATGGATACAAAAACAAGACCTGTATATATGCTATCTACAAGAGACCCACTTCAGACCTAGGGACACATACAGACTGAAAGTGAGGGGATGGAAAAAGATATTCCATGTGAATGGAAATCAAAAGAAAGCTGGAGTAGCAATTCTCATATCAGACAAAATAGACTTTAAAATAAAGACTATTACAAGAGACAAAGAAGGACACTACATAATGATCAAGGGATCAATCCAAGAAGAAGATATAGCAATTGTCAATATATATGTACATAACATAGGAACACCTCAATACATGAGTCAAGTGCTGACAACCATAAAAGGGGAAATCAACAGTAACACAGTCATAGTAGGGGACTTTAACACCCCACTGTCACCAATGGACAGATCATCCAAAATGAAAATAAGTAAGGAAACACAAGCTTTAAATGACACATTAAACAAGATGGACTTAATTGATATTTATAGGACATTCCATCCAAAAACAACAGAATACACTTTCTTCTCAAGTGCTCATGGAACATTCTCCAGGATAGATCATATCTTGGGTCACAAATCAAGCCTTGGTAAATTTAAGAAAATTGAAATCATATCAAGTATCTTTTCTGACAACAACACTGTGAGACTAGATACCAATTACAGGAAAAAATTGTATCTGTAAAAATTACAGATACACGGAGGCTAAACAATACACTACTAAATAACCAAGAGATCACTGAAGAAATCAAAGAGGAAATTAAAAAATACCTAGAAACAAATGACAAGGAAAACACGATGACCTAAAACCTATGGGATGCAGCAAAAGCAGTTCTAAGAGGGAAGTGTATAACAATAGAATCCTACCTCAAGAAACAAGAAACATCTCAAATAAACAACCTAACCTTACCCCTAAAGCAATTAGAGAAAGAAGAACAAAAAAACCCCCAAAGTTAGCAGAAGGAAAGAAATCATAAAGATCAAATCAGAAATAAATGAAAAAGAAATGAAGAAAATAATAGCAAAGTTCAATAAAACTAACAGCTGGTGCTTTGAGAAGATACACAAAATTGATAAACCATTAGCCAGACTCATCAAGAAAAAAAGGAAGAAGACTCAAATCAATAGAATTAGAAACGATAAAGAAGTAACAACTGACACTGCAGAAATACAAAGGATCATGAGAGACTACTACAAGCCACTATATGCCAATAAAATGGACAACCTGGGAGAAAGGGACAAATTCTTAGAAAAGTACAACCTTCCAAGACTGAACCAGGAAGAAATAGAAAATATAAACAGACCAATAACAAGCCCTGAAATTCAGACTGTGATTAAAAATCTTTAAACAAACAGAAGTCCAGGGCCAGATGGTTTCACAGGAGAATTCTCTCAAACATTTAGAGAAGAGCTAACACCTATCCTTCTCAAACTCTTCCAAAATATAGCAGAGGGAGGAACACTCCCCAACTCATTCTACAAGGCCACCATCACCCTGACACCAAAACCAGACAAAGATGTCACAAAGAAAGAAAACTACAGGCCAATATCACTGATAAACATAGATGCAAAAATCCTCAACAAAATACTAGCAAACAGGGCTTCCCTGGTGGCGCAGTGGTTGAGAATCTGCCTGCCAATGCAGGGGATACGGGTTCGAGCCCTGGTCTGGGAAGATCCCACATGCCGCAGAGCAACTGGGCCCGTGAGCTACAACTACTGAGCCTGAGCGTCTGGAGCCTCTGCTCCGCAACAAGAGAGGCCGCGATAGTGACAGGCCCGCACACCGCGATGAAGAGTGGCCCCCACTCGCCACAACTGGAGAAAGCCCTCACACAGAAACGAAGACCCAACACAGCCAAAAATAAACATAATAAATAAATAATAAATAAAAATTAAAAAAAAAATACTAGCAAACAGAATCCAACAGCACATTAAAAGGATCATACACCATGATCAAGTCGGGTTTATCCCAGGAATGCAAGGATTCTTCAATATACGCAAATCAATCAATGTGATAAACCATATTAACCAACTGAAGGAGAAAAACCATAGGATCATCTCAATAGATGCAGAAAAAGCTTTTGACAAAGTTCAAGACCCATCTATGATAAAAACCCTCCAGAAAGTAAGCATAGAGGGAACTTACCTTAACATAATAAAGGCCATATATGACAAACCTACAGCCAACATCATTCTCAATGGTGAAAAACTGAAACCATTTCCTCTAAGATCAGGAACGAGAAAAATTGTCTACTCTCACCACTATTATTCAACATAGTTTTGGAAGTTTTAGCCACAGCAATCGGAGAAGAAAAAGAAATAAAAGGAATCCAAATCGGAAAAGAAGAAGGAAAGCTGTCACTGTTTGCAGATGACATGATACTATACATAGAGAATCCTTAAGATGCTACCAGAGAACTACTAGAGCTAATCAATGAATTTGGTAAAGTAGCAGGATACAAAATTAATGCACAGAAATCTCTTGCATTCCTATACACTAATGATGAAAAATCTGAAAGAGAAATTAAGGAAACACTCCCATTTACCACTGCAACAAAAAGAATAAAACACCTAGGAATAAACCTTCCTAAGGAGACAAAAGACCTGTATGCAGAAAACTATAAGACAGTGATGAAAGAAATTAAAGTTGATACAAACAGATGGAGAGATATATGTTCTTGGATTGGAAGAATCAACATTGTGAAAATGACTATACTACCCAAAGCAATCTACAGATTCAATGCAATCCCTATTGAACTACCAATGGCATTTTTCACAGAACTAGAACAAAAAATTTCGCAATTTGTATGGAAACACAAAAGACACCCGACTAGTCAAAGCAATCTTGAGAAAGAAAAATGGAGCTGGAGGAATCAGGCTCCCTGACTTCAGACTACACTACAAAGCTACAGTAATCAAGACACTATGGTACTGGCACAAAAACAGAAATATAGATCAGTGGAACAGGATAGTAGACCCAGAGATAAAGCCACGCACGTATGGTCGCCTTATTTTTGATAAAGGAGGCAAGAATATACAGTGGAGAAAAGACACCCTCTTCAATAAGTGGTGCTGGGAAAACTGGACAGCTACATGTAAAAGAATGAAATTAGAACACTCCTTAAGACCATACACAAAAATAAACTCAAAGTGGATTAAAGACCTAAATGTAAGGCCAGACACCATAACACTCTTAGAGGAAAACATAGGCAGAACACTCTATGACATAAATCACAACAAGGCCCTTTTTGACCCACCTCATAGAGAAATGGAAATAAAAACAAAAGTAAACAAATGGGACCTAATGAAACTTAAAAGCTTTTGCACAGCAAAGGAAACCATAAACAAGATGAAAAGACAACCCTCAGAATGGGAGAAAATATTTGCCAATGAAGCCACTGGAAAAGGATAGATCTCCAAAATTTACAAGCAACTCATGCAGCTCAGTATCAAAAAAACAAACAACCCAATCCAAAAATGGGCAGAAGTCCTCAATAGACATTTCTCCAAAGAAGATATACAGATTGCCAACAAACACATGAAAAGACACTCAACATCATTAATCATTAGAGAAATGAAAATCAAAACTACAATGAGGTATCACCTCACACCAGTCAGAATGGCCATAATAAAAAATCTACAAGCAATAAATGTTGGAGAGGGTGTGGAGAAAAGGGAACCCTCTTGCACTGTTGGTGGGAATGTAAATTGATACAGTCACTATGGAGAACAGTATGGAGGTTCCTTAAAAAACTAAAAATAGAACTACCATACAACCTAGCAATCCCACTACTGAGCATATACCCTGAGGATACCATAATTCAAAAAGAATCACGTACCACAATATTCATTGTAGTTCTATTTACAATAGCCAGGACATGGAAGCAACCTAAGTGTCCGTCAGCAGATGAATGGATAAAGAAGATGTGGCACATATATACAATGGAATATTTCTCAGCCATAAAAAGAAATGAAATTGAGTTATTTGTAGTGAGGTGGATGGACCTAGAGACTGTCATACAGAGTGAAGTATGTCAGAAAGAGCAAAACAAGTACTGTTTGCTAGCACATATATATATGGAATCAAAAAAAAAAAAAAGGTTCTGAAGAACCTAGGTGCAGGACAGGAATAAAGACGCAGACATAGAGAATGGACTTGAGGACACAGGGAGTGGGAAGGGTAAGCTGGGAAGAAGTGAGAGATTGGCATATACATATATACACTACCAAATGTAAAATAGATAGCTAGTGGGAAGCAGCTGCATAGCACAGGGAGATCAGCTCGGCGCTTTGTGACCACCTAGAGGTGTGGGATACGGAGGTTGGGAGGGAGACGCAAGAGGGAGGAGATATGAGGATATATGTATATATAGCTGATTCACTTTGTTATAAAGGAGAAACTAACACACCATTGTAAAGCAATTATACTCCAATAAAGATGTTTAAAAAAAAAAAAAAGAATCTACACCCACAGCTAGCATTAGCCAAGTGAATTGGAGGCAAGAAATGCCCATGCTAGAAATCAGTGATGAAGATTCAGAATGTAAACATGGTATTTGTAGGAAACACAACCAAATACTAAGACTACTTAATAAAGTTCTAAAACAAAGGAGAGCAATTGGTCATCTCTTTTATGACTCAAGCGCAATATGTAACACCCAGGAAGGATCCAGCAAAGAATGGCTGTGTTACTTTCTCAGGGAGAAGTAGCCAGGGATTAACATCACAGTTCATTGTCCATATTTTGGTTGTTTTTTATATATATGTGTGTACATGTATGTCAGCCATGTGGGTTTCATTAATGGGTTGGGTTCATCTTTGGTGTTCTCCATCCCGCCTGAGCTAGAAAGTTCTAGGGTTGCATGGTTCCCAGCAGACAGTGAGAGTTAAAATTCCAGGGTTCAAATCAAGTGCACACTTTCCCTTCCAGAATTCTATCTTGACAAAGGTTGTTTCTTTCTGGGATTATGCAGAAGTCTTCAATACCATGCTACTGCACAAATCTTTATAAGAGTCTTGTTAACTTTTAATCAACCAAATTTATACATTTTGAATACCAATTTTCTTTTTAAAAATATCAGATGACATTTAAATATTTATTTACTTCAGCGCTTCCTTCATTGATTTGTTCTAGAAACTGACAAGAACTTGTTTTTAATTCTGTTTTTAAGTTTTATAATGAATAATAGATCATTTTTAACAATGACAATTATCAGATCTCTCTATTTATAGAAAATAAATGCAAAATAAAGGTTTATTCATTTCCATATTCTCAATTGTTTCATCTAAGCAATGCTGCTACCTTCTAAAGAAGAGCTGTTTCGTGTGATTTGAAAAATTTAATCTCTGCTTACGGCTCCTTTAATGAATTCCATTATTTTAGACTGTTTCTTGTCTTTTTTTATAAGCATCACATTATTTACCCTCTTGCTTCTTACAAGGCCGTCTGCATTAATATGTATGAATGTATCTCCCTTCATTTCAGCACATATAAGTGAACAAGCACATGTTACACGCCCATGAACACACATGTGTGCACACACAAACACACAATATACTTGTATGATCACATGCAGAAAGAATTTGCCTGCTTTACTCAGTCTTAGAGTCCATACAGAACAATAAATTACCAGGGAAAAGGTGGATATTGTCATTCATCTTCTCCAAGTCAAATACCATAATTTTTATAATTCAGATTTTATTTTTATCAAAGTTAGACATGTATACATATGGAGTCAAATAGTGCTACCAGAATTATTACCAAAATCAAACCAAACCCAAACAAACCCCTATTCATCACCCACAATCTCAAGTTTTTATTTCTAGGAGACCACCTTTTGCAACTTTATAAACTGTTGCTCTTGTTTTTTACCTGTATTTCAATAAACTACACACTTTTTTAGCACTACTTGTGATTTTTCAGTGTTAGCCAGCATAAATTGACTTCCTACTATGGAAGTAGGGATTTAGTTCTTTTTTACCGGATTCTCACTTTTCTAGAAAATCAAAGGGTCTTCTGACAATAACTTTAGCCAAATCTATGCCTCTGGCTGTTGTCTACACTGGTGAATTACCGTGTGGAAACTTTGCAACATTTAGTAAGATGGTTGCTGGAAAAATAGCGTGCCAATCTCAGTGTGAGTGGAGTTTATTACAGCACTTTGTATCTGTTATTCCATTTAAACCTCATAGCACAACCTGGGAAGGTGAGTGCTGTTTTCTAGAGAGTTGTGATCCACTCAGGTTACACAGAGAGTGTGCAGAGCCACAAGTAGTTGTCTGCTCTAAATAACTCATTGTCTCATCCAATCTTTATTCCCCTGCACTTTCTGTCCCTATGAGCTCAGCTCTATTTCCTTGTAAATATCAAGGTTCCTGCATTTTGATTCTCCAAGTTTCTCAGAGGTTCAGTTTGGGCCATTCATTCCCCAAAGTAACACAGGCAGCCCCTCCAGTAACCAGGAATGTGGCCAGGCAAATTACTGGTCTCTGATTGGACCTGAAATAAGCCAACTATGAAGGCCAAATGCTTTAACTTGAGGGCTACGAGCTAGTTATTGAGAGGATAAAAGAGATTCGCTGTGTTTGGGGAAGGCATCCTGCTATGGTAATTTCTAATTAATCAGACCAGCTCATGGTTGGCGGGTTTGGCTTTGTAAATAGAAAGCAGATTTCCATGGGAGCTGCATGAGTAAGGAAAATAGCAGAAACGGCTTCAAGCTGTGACAGTTTCAATGAAAAAGATTTGAAGAAATGATGGGTAAGTTTTTAGACATTTTATTAAAAGTAGTAGTGGGTGTGTATAGCCAAAAACCTTATTCTTTTCTGAGAAAAGCTGCCCGAAATATGTTTCAAATAAACTTTCCAAATGTCCTTTTCAAAAACAAACAAACAAACAAAAAGATTTGGGGATATAAATAATTATCTATCTTACTTGCAAACCAACCTATTTTTACAAAGTTCGTTCTTGTTCTTTCAGAAGTAAGACACATATTCACAGTGTCTATCACGTGCCAGGTACTTTACAGCTCTTACTTCCTTGAATCCTCATAAAAACCCTGCAAGGGAGATGGCTTTTTTTTTTCCTAGTTGGATGAGGAAAGGAAGGCAAAGAGAGGGAAACAACTTGCTCTGGATCACACACTGGCAAGGGGAGGAGCCGGAGAGGCCCCAGGTGACAGGCAGAGCTGGGGTGGAGCCTTGTGACCCGAGCTCTGGCTCTGCAGCAGACTCACCTGGTCCAAATCCCAACTCTACCCTCACTGCCTACAATGCCTTGGCCAAGTCATTTAAGTTCTCTGTGCCTCAGTTTCCTCAACTGTAATGTAGGAATAAGGGACAATAAACCAACAATGGTCAAACCATGTATGACAGTAGAACTCTGGCCCTCTACCTCTATAGCAACCAATCCAGGAAGCCAAACCATCACCTGTGCAGTAACTGATCCAGAACTGTCAGGACGTAGCCAAGACTGCCAGCTTCCCTAGATTTTTGCCCTTCCTTTCAACTCACAACCAACCAGGGAAAGCTAAATATGCTCCCCAAACAAATCACATAAGATGCCCCACTTCTAGTTAGCCCACCTCCTGCATCTCTGTGCCAACAGCCTCTAATCAGAGGAGACATGAAGCCTGCCCCTTTTGATAGTTTTCCCACTCCCCTGACTGCGCTGGAGTCCCTGCCAGATGCGAGGGATGGTGGCCGACTCCCTTCCTGCAGCAAGCCCTGAACAGCCTGTTTGTTTTCATTTGGTTGGTCTTCATTTATTTCCACAGGGATAATAACGGCACCAACTTCATAGGATTGTCAGGAGGATAAATGTAAGCAATGCAGGTAAAGTGATTAAAGCAGAACCTAACACACATTAAGTACTCACAAAGATAGGTTTTTTAAAAATTAATTTCACAATGAAAAGTGATAAGGCAGATTTAAGTAAATTATTTGCACAGGAAAAAAATTTAAGAACTACAGAAAGATGGGGATTTGGGCAGATATTTATCTGAGGCTCTTCTCTGACCTGTCCTGAGCAATATCATTTTCCCTGCTCTATAGAATAGCAAACTGAGACTCAGCAAGGCTGAAATTTGAGGAAGAAATTGGACTCCAAAATCCAACTTATTTCTACTTCTCATGCTCATTTTCTATGATGATTTTTTTAAAAGGTTTCCCTTGGAGATGTCTGCCTCTTAGGGGTTTGTGTAATCCTGACCTTTGTATGAGAACAGAGTGGGTAGGTCACATGATTCCCTGATTTGTGAGTCCACCAACCATATTTATATCATGCAGAAATATTATGGCGGGACTTTCTGAAAAAGTAGTTAAAGATGTCACTGGGCTGAAATTAAATGGTTTAGGGTTAATCTCCTAGAAAGCAAGACCCAGAGCAAAGTACTTCTCAGCTCATGGCACAGTGATGGATGGAGGTGAGTTAGGAAACCTACTTACTGGTGACATCGATGTTCTATTTTCATGAATATTTTCAAAATAATAAAATAGATAGATGGCACCAGGACCTTAGATGGATAGATAGATAAATAGATTGATAGAGAGATAGAGAGATAGGTCTGGCTTTCTTATTGACAGATTATATCAATTACTTAGATGAAGTGAGAACCCAAATTAGGAGCAGTGGGTGATAGGCATTGTATATTACCGTATTAAAGGCTATTTAAAGGCAACAGAGGAAAAGACAGGAAAGTCTCCAGAGAGATGAGCTTCAGGTAGAGCTCCACTCTTACAGAGAACAAAAGTAAAAACCATTACATGACTTTGGAGCCCAGTGAGGAATTAAAATGTATAAGGGATTACAATAGCCAGGACATGGAAGCAACCTAAGCGTCCATCGACAGATGAATGGATAAAGAAGATGTGGCACATATATACAATGGAATATTACTCAGCCATAAAAAGAAATGAAATGGAGTTATTTGTAGTGAGGTGGATGGACCTAGAGCCTGTCATACAGAGTGAAGTAAGTCAGAAAGAGAAAAACAAATACCGTATGCTAACACATATATATGGAATCTAAGAAAAAAAAAAGCTCATGAAGAACCTAGGGGCAAGACGAATAAAGACACAGACCTACTAGAGAATGGACTTGAGGATATGGGGAGGGGAACGGGTAAGCTGTGCCAAAGTGAGAGAGTGGCATGGACATATATACACTACCAAACGTAAAATAGATAGCTAGTGGGAAGCAGCTGCAGAGCACAGGGAGATCAGCTCGGTGCTTTGTGACTACCTAGAGGGGTGGGATAGGGAGGGTGGGAGGGAGGGAGACGCAAGAGGGAAGAGATATGGGAACATGTGTATATGTATAACTGATTCACTTTGTTATAAAGCAGAAACTAACACACCATTGTAAAGCAATTATACTTCAATAAAGATGTTAAAAAAAAAAGAAAAAAATAAAATAAAATGTGTAAAGGAGATAATGAATACCTCTATTGCACAGTAAAAGTTCATCTTGCTGTAAAAGACAAAGAGCTGTGAAATAGCCCTGGGAAGCCCATACATGGGAGAAAGATGAAGCAAATTGTTAAAAGAAAAGCTTCAACAGCTAAGTTAGCAATGAAACTTACAATACACAGGAGTTATTTATACTCTTTTGACACATATTCTACCTGGAGCATTGTATAGATTTTAAGCAAAAGTTATGGCTCACTGATCCACTTGTCTTTATATAAATAAATAATGGTATCTTGTTTAAACTGGTAAATTTGATGACGTCTATGGGAGACCCCATATTTAACTCCCTTTCCTCCCTAATTTCAATGACAAGGATATAAAAAATAAGAAACAGTCTGGAAGGGGGTGAGGACAAGCCCAGAGCCCCCTGCACCCGCAATCTCAGCAGAGAGGAGGCCCCTCGTGCAAGGGGACTCCCTGGGGCACACGGGCAGCGCCAGATTTCAGCCCATAATCACGTGGAAGCACCAAGAGTGCGGTTCATTCACCTCCTGACTGTAGCCCTCCCTTCCACCACCTTTGAAATGCCTGTCTCTTTTTGCAGGGACTGAAATCACAACTATCCATATTTCAGCAAGAGAGACATCTCTCTCTAAAGAAAAATCACCGGATGTTTGACAAGTTTCAGTGGTTCAAATGAAAGGAGCTTTATTTAAGAAATTAAGGAAAATACACGACAAACTGAAAATAGCCATATACAAATACATTTTTGAAAAATGTATTTTCAGCATCTTGACAGGATGCAAGAGACTGTTGTTCCATTGAAAGAGGATCAAGATGATGAGAGAAAATATTACTTGGATATGAGAAACTTGGTGAGTGGATTTTAAATGCATGGCCTGACTCAGACAATATGGCTTCATGAGAGCAAAGGTTGCCGGGAACTTTGTAAAGAAGGGAGCGCTCAGGCTGAAGTGAGGACTAACGGTGCTAGTGGTCACCTTAGCATCACTTAAGGCAGTTCATCCGGGCATTCTGCACCTCCAGATGTGATGCCATGGGAAGCACACAGCCCCACCTCTAATGGAGTCTGGCCAAAAAGAAGTGAAAGAGAATCTAATAGAATCTTTTAAAAGTTAGCCACTTATAGAAAACATGGGTGTGGGGAGAAAGGACAAATCAGTTGACACCACAAGGCTGCAGGACATTTTAGGAGGCAACTTCCCGGCATAAAACAAGCCAGGAGAGAAGGGGCTGCCTAGGCTAGGAGAGACTTAGGAAAAAAGACAAACACATGGTGTACATGGACCCTGTTGGCATCCTTATTCAAACAAACCAATGGCAAAAAGACATTTTTAGAAACATTCAGAGAATCTTGATTAGGAAATTGGATACTGCATGATACTAAGGAATTTTTGTCAATTTTAGTAGATGTAATTGTGGCATGGTGGTTATATGTAAGGATAGGTCCATCTTATTTCAGACTTGCATGCTTGATATTCAGGGGTAAAACGACGCTGTCTGGGATCATTTTTATTTTTTATTTATTTTTTCCAGCTTTATTGAGATTTTATTGGAATATATGTAAGCCTGAGGTGTACAATGTGATGACTTGATACCACAAATTATGAAATGATTACCACAATAAGGTTAGTTAACATCTCCATCCCCTTACATAGTTACTAATTTTTTGTGTTGATAGCTTTGAAGATCTACTCTCTTAACAACTTTCAAGTATATAACACAGTATTGTTAATTACAGTCACCGTGCTGGATATTAGATGGGATTATTTTTGTCTTCAACAATAACAAAAATTGAACAGATAAAGAAAATTCTGCAACATCTTGAAAATTGTTGAATCCAAGTGCTGGCAAATAAGGGTTATTGTTCTTTTCTCTCTACCTTTTGGTGTTTGCAAATGTTTATGTTAAACATTTTTAGTGTATCAGTAACATCTCAGTCAAAATGGACAGAGTGTTCACCATCCGATTTACTATCACAACGAGCAGACACCCAAACAGAGTATTCTTTTTTGGATGATCTACTTACTCCCAAAGTTATCCCACACGAATTTACTGATGTTAGATCTGTAAGTACTGGCGTGTGTGCTGGGTGCTGTAATGCTTTGTCTGTGTCCTCCTTCAGGATGGAGGGACTATTTCCTCATCTGCCCAGAGAGTTCCCTGCTAATGTCTCAAAGCTGAATCCCTCCCCAGGAGCTGTCCTTGGCCAAAGGGGAGCTGACTTGTACCAGTTGATGGCCCCTTTGGGAGCGGTTCACATCCAATTTCTGGTCCATGTGTGGATAAAGGCCCCTGACCTCAGTTTGGGACTCCGCGGCCCCCTACGAGATGGCTGTGAGCTTTGTTGTGGCTGTGTTGCAGTTGACCTTCTTCTCATCATTCCTGCTCCCTTTACTCTCCCACAGGTGTTATTCTTAAAAGCAGTAGCTAATTAGCCTCCTACACACACATCTCCATCTCAGCTTCTGTTTCCCAGGAAACCTAACCTAAGCCAGCGTGGAGAGACCTCCACTACCTGTTGTTGAATGAAAAAAGCAAAATGCGAAACAGTATGAATAGAAATTTTCCATGCACATAATAGTGGGGAAAAAAGCATACATTTCTATATGGATGTAAATTCACAGAAAAAGATAGAGAAACATATATATATATCTTTTTAATTGGGGGAAGGGAAGTAAGTTGGGGAAATGTTAAGGGCAGTTTTCATTTTATTTGACTCGCTTTAACTTTTATCAATGAGATGAATTAATCCGCTATTTGTGTTATTAAAAGTAAGTCAACAACAAATAAATGAAGAAAAATTCCTTGGTGTGAAAAGACTAGAAGCTCAGAGCAAAAGGGTTTTTAATACCAGGCAAAAGAAATGCACATTTATATGGTAGAATTTTTAAACTTAAATGACCACAAAAAAAAAGTCTTACAGGCATTCAGGGATTAAAAACAGGTGGTTGTTCAAATATAAAAATAGGTCAGTTGGCACCAGACTTCTTTAAAAAATCTCAAATGCCAGAAGTTAACAAAGAATAACCAGAGCATTTGAGAGGGAAATATTGTGACCTAAGGGTTTTGCATCCAATGAAATGATATTTAACATGTGCAAGAGAATCAGAAGAGAGTCTCATACATGCAAGAACTAAGAAGCTTAGAATCCACATATTTTCCTTAATAAAAATTATGTGAAGAAGTACTGATTCACAACTTCTCCAAGCCAAGAACTTGAGCCTGGAGGTTGGATAAGAAATTAATGGTGATGAGCAATAAAATAAGTAAAATTTTGAATTAGTCTAAATAATTAATATTTGCTTGGAGTGAAACTTAATGCAAACACCAAGAATAATTCTTTAAAACATGGATGGACCTAGAGAATATTATACTTAGTGAAGGAAATCAGACAGAAAAAGACAAATATTATATGATATCACTTATATGGAATCTAAAAAATAATACAAGTGAAATAATATACAAAACAGAAACAGACACACAGGCATAGAAAACAAACTTATACTTACCAAAGGGGAAAGGGGGTAGGGATAAATTAGGAGTAGGGGATTAACAGATACAAACTACTAGACATAAAATAAATAAGCAACAAGGATTTACTGTATAACACAGGAAACAATATTCAATATCTTGTAATAACCTATAATGGAAAATAACTTGAAAAAATATATATAACTGAATCACTTTGTTGCATATCCAAAACTAACACAGTATTGTAAATCAACTATACTTCTATTTTTAAAAAGAATAGTTCTTAAATTTAATGTTCATAACATTTAAAAAATTATTATTATCATTAATCTGGGTGGAAAGTCCACTGTCTATTAGCAAAACCAAAGAGAGATGGAAGTCAAGAAGGGAGGAAGGCAGGAGAAAGTATGAGGGTGCTAATCTCCCACAGTTTATACAGGTATCCAAAAGACACATTATCTTATCCTTGATATTAATTGGGAAATATATCTTTTTCAGTTTAAAGGCTATCACTGGTAGACCAAAATTACAAATTTTAGTTTCTAAAGAAATAGGAAAAAAAAAAAAAATTAGGGAACTCTGGCCAATGTGAAAAAAAGTAGGAAAAGAAAAAAGTGAAAGATGAGGAAAAATGCACAAAAGTACAAAATAAGATGACAAAATCAAAGTGATACAAATTATTAAAATGAATATAAACACATTATATAGAAATCTTAAAAGCAAAAAAATTCCGATTTAGTTAAATAAAATATTCAATTATATGGGATTTTTCCAGAGACTCAACTAAAATTAACTAAAATTAAGAAAGGTGAAAAATAATGAGTTAGATAAAGACACAGTGGGCCAAAAAAGAATGTAGGGATGGCAATAATAATAACAAATTAAGTTGAAATAAAGAGAAACAATTGCTAAAAGGGGCAAAAGGGGTTTGTTTCATATTTTTGAAATATATTTACAATAAAAATATAATACTCATGAATAATGATTGAATCTATTCATTGACTCACATAGCATTAAAATGATAAAACTATATTAGGAGGAGAAATTGGCAAAAAATATATCTAATAGGAAATTTTAGCATGCCTGTCCTAGAATCTAGAGCAGTAGAGACAATTACTAAGGATATGAAAAATTAATATAATTTATAAGCTTGGATCTCTACTATCTATCTATCTAACTATCTATCATTCTATCTGTCATTAATTGCACTTATTACTATCCATAGTATATTTATGAAAATTCAGATCTAGGACCACAAAGCAAATCTCAATAATTCCAAAAGAGACTACATACTAGCCGATTTTTCATGACAGTGCAATAAAACTGCAAATTAATAGCAAATGGCTTTTAAAAATTCTACTTGGAAACTGAAAAAACACAGCTAAATAATACTGAAGTGAAAGAAGAAATTAAAAGTGCAGTTAAGGATGACTTAGAAAGTGATTATAATAACTAGAATGAATCTCAAATTTTAATCGGGTATAGCCAAAGCTATATCAAAGACATTTCAAGAAGAATAAGAATACATGACCTATGCTTTTATCAATATCAACCTAAGAAATGTATAAATTTGAAACAGAACAATTGATAAATAAAGAGATTTAATTCTGAGCAGACTAAGGAAACAAAGAAGAACAGAAATATACAACATTAAAAGTGAAAAAGCATATATTACTGTAGAAATAGAAAAAAATTAAATCCTTAGAGATGACAAGAATGAGATAAACAATACAGATTACTTTCCCTATTACAAGACAAGGGTCCTCACATTATTACCAGATTTTTTTTTAAAGAGACACATCTAATAGCAAATAACCAGAATGTTTTAAATGAAAGAGGGAGGCGGAGATCTACCAAGTGAACACAAACACACAAAAAAGTAGGAGTGGTGATATTATCTGACAATGTAGAATCTAAGGCAAAAGGATTAAATAAAGCAAAGAACCTATTTTTAATGGATAAGCCTACAATTCACCATGGAAATACAGCAGGTGTGCACCTTTCCATGTCAAATAACATAACCCAGAAATAGACAAACAGAAAGACAAAAAGACAAGAAAAACAAAAGGCCACAATTGGGATGTGCTATAGGAAAACTCTTGGAAAGTCCTTTTATGCGCTGGGGTTCTTTAGCATTGCCATGTGAAAAACCATCCTTCTCTTTGAAAACAAATGGAATTAATAAAGTGTGGCAGTTTTTCCAAGCTCCATTTTCTTTCCCAGAGAGACCACGTAATGTTTGCAAAATTCCTCCGAGCACTCACCTCTGTCTGGAAATGATGCTTGCTTGCTGTTTAATGTTCCTATTAGAGAAAAAGAAAACAAAGAAGAAAACAAAGATGGTCCCTTAGCATTTCAAATCTGATAGCATTATGATTCGATGTCATCCTTAGGCCCTCTAATTCCACCCCAGGAGAAATAATAAAAGGAGACAGAATTACAACTCTTTAAACTTGCCACCTGGTAGAGCCCGTCAATGGCAATTCCTGGGTCAAGGCAAACGCCTTGTGCCCCCCTTTTATTTAAGGGAACTAGACTAACATGGGAGCTTGGGATTGCATGGGAGTAGGGAAAAACAGTTCTTTTTCTTTCTTAGCAGAGAGATCAGAAGCAATTTGGGTACTATATGCTTAGCCTCGTCTTGCTTTGATTGGACTCTGTCTTTTGAGACCATCAAACCTCTATACCTTTGCTTTTAAAAGATCTTCACAGTAAGTCTTGCCCAGAAATATAATAATCCCTACAGTACTTTCGACACTTATTAAAACATGATGGACTGCTTTAAACATTTTTTCTCATAAACTGAGAGATGAAATAGACAAAAATACATGAGGATTTAGAAGGTCTGAAATATACACTTAAGTTGTTTAATAAATAGAGCTTTTTACCCTACCAAAAGAATGGATTCTTTAAAATTATCCCTAAAGAATTTACAAAAGTTTACCAATATTGGCTAAAAATACATCAACAAATTCAAGAATAGAAATTCTACAGGCCCCATTTTCTCATGTATTCATTTGTTCATTCATTCATCCATCCAATATTTAATGGGCATTACCATTTGCCAAGGAGTATGCTAGGTGCTGGTGATGGAGCCAGAAAATTTAGAAATTTAAAAAAAAAAAAAAAAAACAGACAAAAATCATCATGCTTTTGAGTTTGGGGGAACTCAGAAAATATTTCTCCTAAATAGCTCTGGGATCAAAGAATAAATCAAAATGCAATTATAAACTACTTAGGGCATACTAATGATAACTATACCACATTCTTGCGAAAACTGTACTCGGGAAATTCATAGCATTTAATGCTTTTGTTATTAAGGGAGAAAGATTTACAATAAATAAATGAAGTGTTTCTGTTAAGTTTAAAGAAACTTAAGAGTTGCAAAAAAAACTAAAAAGCTGATTCTGGAATATATTCAAAGGATTCCCCAGTCCTCCAGGGGCTGTCCGTTGGGAGACTCCTATTTTTCTACTGGAATAGGTCACAGAATCAAAAGAAGAAAGCAAAGTCAGAACTCAGCATCAGGAACTCATGAACCTTTCTTGAAGATGCTGGAATTGGGGTGAGTTAACCTCTGCCCCAGAAGGGCTCACAAGTTTATGGAGGAGAGTGGCTTGTAAATCTTACTTAATAACTATTATAATGGTAAGTGAGAAAGAAGTACATATATGCAAAATTCTGGGGGTTCCCAGAAGAGGGAGTGATTGATTCCACAGGAGTGGAAGGCAGCGTGGGATGAGGTTGGAGAGGATATATATACTGGTCCAAAGGGTAATTGATTCACTAGGCAGGAAAGGAGGTTAGGAATAATGGGAGAAAGGCTGAGCAATGAAAGTGACAGAGTTTGTGGGGAAAATAATTCATTTTGGTGGGGACCAGACTGAATGTCTGAAGTGAAAAGTGGAAACAGAAGTCGGAATGGCTTCTGATAGAGAAGTGCCTTGGAGGCCATGCTAAGGTGTCTGGGTTTATGATGGAGAAAATGGAGTGCCCATCAAAGGAGTTCAAGGAAGGGAGGGGCATTATCATTTGCACATTGTTGCCTCATTCTGGTAATTTCTCCCATGATGAATCTGTTGGTAGGTTGGGGGGTTAGGCGGTAGGGGCTGAGGTTGTCCTCAGGTGAGAGATGGTAAGGGGCTAAGGATGGCCAGTGCCATGGGAATGGAGGGCCAAAAGCCTACGCAAGACATTTCTGAAGTGAACTCAATAGACATTAGTGGGTGTATAATGGAAAATGGTTATGGGGTGGGGGGTAATAAAGTAGAGCCAGAAATTACCCATAGGCTAAGTTAGGGGCACATGGTAGCACCTTAAACAGAGGTCGAATTTCATGCAAATCCACCCAATCATTCATTGCCAAGCATATTTCTAAACTCAGCATCATAGATTGCTAGCGAAAAAAAAGCTCCTCTGCGGAGCTTGAATCTCTTCACAAAATCATGTAGAAGGAATTGTTGATAGTTGTTACAGATGCTGAGATATGTGTGTGTGTATCTTTGGGGGAGGTGTGCCCTTTCTAAGGCAGCTGCTTCTATCACTGGAGAATAGGACCCGCTTTACCTCCTCCCTGCAGGAAGCCTTCTGCTTCCTTCCCAAGCCTCCTTGACACCTCCCCAGCTCTCCGAGGGAAAGCTAGAACTGGTGTTCTAATGACCAGTTCGGTAGTGACAGGCTGTGTTAGGAGCAACTAAATCTTGGGTGTGTACGTGTGTGTGTGTGCTTGCTTATGTGTGTCTGTATGTATTTCGGCGGTGTCATGTTTGTGTGTGTACTTGCTTATGTGTGTCTGTATGTATTTTTAAGTTGCATCTATGTGTGTGTTTGTGTTAGAGTTGCCAGATTTAGCAGATAAAAATCCAGGTCCCACAGCTAACTTTGAATTTCAGATAAACAGCGAGGAATCCTTTTAGCGTAAGTATGTTCCATATGTATTTGTGTATGCAATATTTAGGACTTATTTATACTAACATAAGTACTCATTGTTTACCTGAAATTCAAGTGTGAAACCCAAGTGTGCGTTTGTGTATGTTTTATGTGGGCCTCTGCATTTATAGCTGTTTGGGGTTTGTTTGTGTACCTGTGTGTTTGTGTGTATGTGTGTACGTGGTTTTTGTGCTGTGTGTACGTGTGGATCGGGGTTATAGCACTCCTGATAAGAGGTTTGTCTTAACCATCCAGACCATGGGGAAAAGAGAAATAGAACTCTCTACTTAGAAGGAAAAAAGCAAGCAGATTGTTTTTCTATTATTAATTTTGACTTTGAACAAGTCACTACAAAGTGAAGAGGTTGAACAGATTCAACCATTTAAATATTTATCAACCATCCTAGGAGTAGAAGGTACAAAGGCAAATAATTCACAGAGGGCTCACAGTCTAGAGAAAGGACATCTATACAACCGATGAGGTTATGATGTAGTTAATGCCACGATGAACGTGCCAGCCAAGATCCCAACGACTGTGGTGGTACCTTCCAGTTCTTCGTATCTGTAAAGGCAACAGATATTTCAGTGTGACGCTTTTATCATTTGCAATCTTTAACTTATGATTATTGGTGGAAGCATGCATGCTGCTCTGCTAAGCACAGATGATCACCCAGGCATCCGTTTGTTGGGTTTTTTTTTAACAGCAGCAGTATTCATGAGAGCCAGGAAATATCACTGACTTGTGCATTTAAAGCATTTCTTATCAGGCCTCCTGTCATCCTGGGCGGCTCACACTGCTGCTTTAAAGGGCCTCAGTTTTCCCTGCAGGGCATCTAAGCTCCCTCGGAGTTGGGTTCCTGACGCTCAAAAGAAGTGAGTTTGCACTTCTTTTGCTCACCCACAATTTTCAGGATCTATCTTTCAAAATACAATTAGCTGGCTAAGTGAGATATTGGCCATGCAGGCTTGAAATCTGTCTCAAGTGAGCACTCACACCCCTATAGAAAGCTGCCTTAATATCATAATTGAGGAATGATGTAGGAGCGTCTGAATCCAATGGTGTACAGTCAGAAGACAGGCTACAGCAAAGACACCTCAGTGGTGGCAACAAGACAGAAGTTTATTTCTCACTCACCTAGTAGTCTGAGCCCAAGCTGTCTTGTTAGACACAGCAGTCCCAGAGGGACAAGGAGCCCCGTTCTTTCTGCCTGGTGCTCTGCTGCCTTCAGTCCACAGCTGCCGGCCCACGCACGGTCTAAAACACTGTCCTGGCCCTCATCGATGTGGCCTCACCCCAAGCAGCGAAAAGAGAGAGAGGCGGGAGGTGCAGGTCCAGTTCCTTTCCAGACCAGACCTGGAATTTGCATGTATCACTCCCCCACCCCACCTCCACAGCCATACGTGAAAGTGCGGCCAGCCTTGACTTCAAAAGATGCTGGAAATGTGATCTTCCTCTGGACCATCACAGGGCCTTTATCACTATGGAAGAAGGAAAGGTGGATATCGGGGCAACCACTCACCTCTGCCCAAAGAGTTATTTGCCTTAAACTATTTAAGAGTACTAAGGGCAAATAGCCCTCAGAATACACTAGTCTGTTTATAGCTGGCAGGACCAAGGACAAATACTGAGCATTCACTGTGTTTCAGACTCTGTGAGAATCATTTAGTTAGTGTTATTTTCCATAATCCTGATAGGCAAAGAGCCTGAGGTGAAGTTACTTACCTACTCATAACTATGGTGCCAAAGGGGGCATTTGGACTCAGGAACTTTCCCACAGAGCATCCTGACTCCTATAATCTACTGGTGACTGAATGAATCCCTTGGCCGTGTGCTGGATTTTTGGGTGTCAGTTAAGCATCGCTACCATCCCCATCTAGGTCTCCTCTGCATTGCAGAAGCAAAGCAGGAACTACATTTCCCAGGATGCCATTCCCTGCAAGATCCAGATTAGAGCATCAGTGAGAGACATTTGGAAGGAAGGAGAGAGGCAGAGGCTTTTATCCTGAGAGGTGGTTGTATCTAGACACCTAGGCAGATGGAGCTTCACAGCAGCTTCCCACCGGCTCCTGAAAACTTCTGGCTTTAGTGTTTCAGGCTGAGATCTTTGGCTGGTGGCTTCTCTCACCTTTGCACCCTGGCTCTTCCAAGGGTTACATAAATCCCTGATTACTGTGTAAAACTCTCCATACCTGGAGCACATAGACTGATCTCTCACAGACAAAAAATATGAGATCATGAGATCTGGCAGAGTTCTTTCTGTATGGCAGAAAGAACACTAAAATTGGTACTGGATGAACTGGATTTATTTTTTCTTTTTATTGAGGTAATATTAATTTATAACATTATATAATTTTCATGTGTATAACATTCTATTTCTACTTTTATATATCCTATAACCTGCTCACCACCCAAAATTTATTTTCCATCCATCACCATACAGCTGATCCACTTTACCCATTTCACACTCCCCCACCGACCCCTTCCCCTTTGGTAACCACTACTCTGTTCTCTGTATCTGCGTGTTAGTTTTTGTTTGGTTTGCTTTGTTCATTTCTTTTGTTTTTGCTCATTTGTTTGTTTTAACATTTTTTATATTCCACATATGAGTGGATGAACTGGATTTAAATCCCAGCTTTCTTACCAGGCATGACCTTGGGCACATTATTTAAACTATGTGAGCATCAACATTTTTTATTTATCAAATGGGAATAACAAAATCACTGGGAGGATCGCATGTGATAAAATATTTAACAACTATTAGCACAACAGGAAAGTAAAATGGTATCATTGTTATTACTGGTAGTAATAATAACCAAGCATATTATAAACATGATTTTATTTAATCCTAAAACTACTCTGGTTACTAGTATTATTCTTATTTAACAAGTGGGAAAACTAAAAAACAGAGAACTGAATTAACTTGCAAATGACCCCCCAGTTAATTCCTGACCGAGCCAGAAACTGAACCCAGTCTTTCTAGTTCTAGAGCTCACACTCTTAACAACTATGTGTTGTGTTTCCTGTTAATAAGCATTTCAACTGTTCATTTCCACTTTCCTCCTCAACAAAGTTGCCAACCAAAGTTCCTCCTTACCAAAGTTGCCAACAAGTGAGAGAAAATAATTTGTGGGCAGCCATACATATGGAATAACCACCTAATAATTTCAAGAACTCAAGATGGAATTAGTCTATCTGGTGAGATGCCTTGGTCACTGGATGTTTTCAAGAAAAACCTCAAGGACAACTGACTCAAAGGCAGTGGTTCTCAACCTGGTGCGACTATACCCTCCAGGGGACATTTGCCAATGTCTGAAGTCATTGTCACAACTAAGGATTGGGTCCTAATGATATCTAGTGGGTAGAGGCCAGAGATGATACTAAACACCCTGCAGGGCACAGGACAGCACTCCTCCCCATGCCCTGCAAAGAATTACCTGGCCCCGCTCAACAGTGTTGCTGTTGGGAACCCCTGCTTTAGGAGCGGTTATGAGATTTTCCACTCCTGATATGGGTTACATGGGACGTTCTCTACTACTGTGTTGTCTAATATGGTAGTCACTTCTTGCCACGTGTGACAAAACTAAAATTAAATTAAATTAAATTAAATTTTGATTCCTCAGTTGCACTAGCCACCTTTCAAGTGCTCAAAGTTATGAATAGTGGTCACTATATTAGACAGTACAAATTTATAGAACATTTCCATCATCTCAGAAAGTTCTTTTGGACAATACTGTTGCAAGATCTTCTTTTACTCTGAAATCCTATTAAATATCTCAAGCTGTAGTTCCTTGCACATTATGGGAAACCAAATATTAAAATGGTGATTTTTATAACAGATAAAATAGGGCATATATATTCACATCATAAAAATAATCTTTTAAATGTGAATATTTCTAATATATTTGATGTCGCATGTCCTTGTTAAGAATCTGATTTATGTGTTTATAGATCATTAAAACGGGAAAGAAAGTGGAAACTTAAACCTAGAATTGGCAAAGCCACTACCAAGTGAAGCTCAAGGGAAGAACTCGAGGCAGCTCTGAAATTACAATCTAAACCAAAGATGTTTATGAAGCTGTAGAATTTTTTAGCTTAAAATAAGACTTATCTAATGTTTTTTGGTTTAAATTTGCATAATAGTTTTTAGGGACCACAAAGTTCTTGGAAAATCTAGTGAAACACACTGATTATCTCTTCACAAGTGGGAACGTGAACACACAGATATGTCCAGATACAATTTTCTATACAATTCGTGCAATCAATGACTTCCCAAAGCCCAGGGAAACCCTGTTTTCCAGTTGGTCCCCACCCAAAATGCCCATTTCACAGATGAGGACACTGAGATTCTGAGAAATTAAGTGACTTGCCCACGTTTGTACAGTGGCAGAACCTGAATCAGAAGATGGACATTCTAATTCCCAAGCTTCATACATTCATTAAGAAATACCAGTTTATATAAAGTAACGAAGGAACTAATCGACTGTATCATATAAGGTAGACTAGTACTATCTAAATTCTTTTGCTTGGCGTCTATGAAGGAAAGGGAGAAGGTAGTGCTTAAAAAACAAAGGAATGGCCTCTAAAATTGCCAGAGGGTAGAAGAGAGAAATGCAAGTCCATGCAATATTGCACAGACTGGATTGTGTAGCTCTGGATGAAGAAGCACGTTCTTTAATTTCTGATTTAGAATTTTTATCAGAATGCTTCTCCTTTGAGAATCAACTGCCTTTCTCCATACAACACATTCCCAGTAATAATACAAACTCCTCACCCAAATGCCTCCATCTTTCTCATTAAGGCTTCAGGAAGCAGAGTTTGTGAATTCCCCTTTGAATAGCTCATTAATTTATTAGCTTTTGTTCCTGCCTCCTGTCTCCTGTGTTCTGCATCCTTATTTGTGCTTTTTCTTTAAAGCCAACAAAGAGCCAGGAAAACTCCCTTATGAAAAATTCTGAAATTCAATTGTGTATTTTACTCCTCGGCTTAATTATAAGAAGTTGTGCCTATTCTATACCTACGGCTTTTCAAAGTGTGCTATTATGTAGAACAGCAAGCAGAAGCAAAAGGGAGCAAACCTCATTGGAAGTCTAATCCACACAGAGCCATCCCTATTGAAATGCTGTAAAAAGAAATAATATTCAAGCAAAAAGAAATTGCCTCTGGATCTGTGCCCAATAGATCTACCTACAAATCCCAAACAAACCTTAGCGTGTCAAGTACACTTAGCCCAATGTCTGGAATATAACAATCAGTTAAAAATATATTTGTTGAGTGAATACACTATTTTCATTTCCCCCCTTGCCTTTCATTCTCTGCTTTTCCTCCTCTTCTGCCATTCTCTGTCCTGACCCCTGTAGACTGCTTCACCCAGGCATTTGTGCTGCATGGCTGCCCGCTGGCTACCGGCAATGGGAGGTCGGAAGATGGAAAGGGACATTGCGTACCTCTTTCCACTCCCCTTTCCTTCTGCACTTTGCTTCTGGGGTGGCTGTACCGTCCACAACCACAGCTCCCACAGGGCGGCCCCTCTTCCGTGGCACCAGGTCTCACTGGCTTCCAGAAACGTTATTTCCTCCTCTTGCCCCTTTAGGAGTAAGGCTAATAACAGTTTCTCACATTGTTGGTTCCCGGCTGTCTCCACATCGTTTTTGGTTTCTTCAACTCTGCCCACATCTTAGTAAACCATTTGTGTTGGTCAATTTGGGCTGCTATAACAAAACACCATAAACTGGGTGGCTTAAATCGCAGAAATTTATTTCTCACAGTTCTGGAGGCTGGGAAGTTGAAGATCAGAGCATCAGCAGATTCTGTGGTGAAAGTCCACTTCCTAGATTGTTGTTTTGTTTTGTTTTGTTTTTGCTGTCACCTCATACGGTGGAAGGGATGAGGGAATCTCTCTTAGTGGTAAGAACACTTATTCCATTCATGATCTAATCGTTTCTAAAGGGCTCCTCCTCCTAATACCTTGAGGTTTAGGGCTTCAACATAAAAATTTTAGGGTGACACAAACATTCAGCCCATAGCACCATCTCTTCATTAAAATCTTCAGTTGAACCAGGCAGGTTAAATTTTGTTTTTCATTATCCTAACAAATGAAACAGTTAGAAAAGTGAAAAGAATTGGAAAACCAGCTTTAAAGTTATTTTGAATGTATACTTTTTAACATTAAGGAATAATGCTATAAATATAAAAATCCCTTCCCCAAGTATGAAAATCTTAATCATTGAGATCTTACTTAAATATAAGTTTCAATATACAAAAATTAACATTCATGTTTATATACTATATGTCAGGGCAGATAATGTAATTGAGAAAATGGATCCAGGTGTCAAGAAAATAAAAGTTAAGAGCATTAATAAATGACAACTGGCAATTAACTTGTACCTCCATTATAGACTGGAAGTTTGCTACATGTATGTATGTATGAATGTATGTGTATTGTAAGCAATCCTAACCAATCATAAAATTGATGCAACCTGGTACATCATTTATGGTCCAACTTCTGACTTAGAACAAAATCTTCTTAGATCATAACTACATGGATTGAGGGAGGTGGGGTTCAAGTGGAGCTCAGGCATAGGCATGAGTTGATTTCAGGTTACAGGTACGAGCAATGGGGAGACACTTCATAAACAAAAGGACTAGTCACCCACTGGGAACATGGCTTGAATTGCTTTGGTGTAGGAGGCAGGGTGAAAGCCAGTGTCATGTTCAGAGTTAGGGTAGGTGGCAGCCTGGAGACACCAGTCCATCTCTGAATTAAAGCACTCTTCTCTCCGAGATACACTCTCTCTAGCACGCTGGCACTCACTCTGTTTCACTCTTACTCTCTCTTATTATAGTACATTCCATTTATTTTTCTTATTTTAAGAAGTAACAAATAGCAAAGAAAAAAATACCATAGAAATAAAGATAAGCGAAAGGAAAATAAAACATAAAATGACCCATAGTTTTTCCATACTGAGATAACCAGTTTATACACTGAAGGACAATATCCTTCAGTAGCTGGTGATTGATGGCTAGCTAAGTGAATAGGTAGGCATTTCCTCGCAAAAATCTAATCAAATGTAGATGTTTTATAACTTGCTGTTTTCCCTTAATAATATGTTTTAATATCTTTCCAAGTTATTGCCTGCCCTTCCACAGCATCATTTTTATAGCTGAAAAATATTGTGTTGTATGAATTTGCCATTGTTTGCTTACCCAATTCTCAACTGTTGGACATTTAGATTCTTTCCAATATTTCCCTTTTTAAACAATGCTGTAGAAGATAATCTCTATAATTGCTTGCTACTTCAGTAGCAGGGTTATGGTTATTATCTGAAATTTTTAGTGTAAGGGCAATTGCTTACCATTCTTACCTCTGAGCTATGGCTGTGATTACAGAAAAATACGATAATCATAGATTAAGCTCAGTTTTGAAGGGATAGGATCTATATGTTCAATCCAGTGCCATTGTTGAAACCTAGGTCCTGCCTGCTCCCCAAAGCCCTGTCCCCACACATTGCAATATTGACAGGGTAATCTTGAGGCACTAGTTATTATTTTATTCAGTATTTCTTTTTTCAAATGAATACAAAGTGGTAAGATGAAAGGAGACATGCATCCCATACCTTCATCTATGTACTATGTGTAATACATTTCACAAATATGCATGAGAGTGCATATGTATATGGCTGAATGTCTCTATTGGGTGGCTTATGCTGTCTTTACTGTTCCCATCGAAAGAATTCATAGGTCACCATGTGTTTTGTACTACTTACCCCACTATCCTGGTTACAACCTAGCGAGTTATAGATTCACTATAGTTGGTACAAAGTCCCTATCTACAGCTGGCTGAAGGCTCAGAGAGCTGCTTGATTAACATCTCTGCTGGCAGGGAGCCTGTCTTTTGCAGAGTGATTATCAAATTAACTAGAACTTTTCTTTTGAGGATTTCAATGCAAAATACTTAGAGGTTCATGCATTTCAAAAAAAATATTTATTAGCACCCTTTGTATGCCTAATACTGTGGTGAATGCTCAGGTTAAAGTAGTAAACAAGAGTGAAAAGTCTCTGTCCTCACAGACTCACACCCAAAGGCACACTGTCTGCTGTAGTAGAAACTCAACAGATTAAATGAGTTAACTCATGTCAAGCACTTAGGACAGTGTTTGGGACATAGTAGGTGCTTTATAAGTGGTATTAAGAGTGCTAGCAAGTAGTAGTAGTAGTAGTAGTAGTAGTAGTAGCAACAGCAATAGTAATATTATTTGTGGAATAAATGAGTGAAGGAAGGCAGGAAACCCAGAGAGTGGCAGTGAGCAAAAGCTATAAAGCTGAAGATACTATGAGGCAGACAGATCTGCAGAGAAGTAGATGGAAGCAGCAGAAAAGTAGACGGAGAAGTAAAAAGTGACAGAAGTTGAGCCATAAAGATAGATATAACAAGCATAAGAAACATAAGAAAGCCAAAGTAACAATATCAATATCAGGGAAAAGAAATTGCAAAACAAAAATGATTACTGGAACTAAAAAGGAACACTTCAAAATGTTAAAAGTGCAATCCATTAGGAAGACATAGTAATCATAATTATGTATATGTCTGATAACAGAGCTTCAAGATACATGAAACAGAAAGTTATAGATTCAAAGGGAAAAACAGACAATTCCACAATCAAAACTGTAGATTTTAACACACTACTTTTCTGTCTTTGATAGAAAAACTAGGTAAAAAAATTGTAAAATCATAGAACTGAACAAAACTATTACCATTATGCAGTAATCAATGTTTATAAAACATATACCTAACAACTATAGAATGCACATTTTTTTTCAACTGTCATGATTCATTTGCCAAGATGGAACAAAAGCTGGGCATAAAACAAGCCTCAGTAAGTTTGAAAAGATTTATAAGTATATTCTCTGACTACAACATAATTAAATTAGAAACCACAAACAGTATCTAGGTAACCCCTCTAAATTTCAAAACTAATAAAAACCTACTTCTAAATATTCTATGAATCAAAGAAGTCACAAAGGAAATTAAAAATATTTTGAATGATAATAAAAATACAACATATCAAAATTTGTTGGATGCAGTTAAATAAGTGTTTAGAGAAAAAGGTACGCCTTTTAATGTTTATATTAGAAGAAGATTTGGTAAACCACATCCCTTGGGACAAATTTGGTGTGTAGCCTGTCTTTTATGGCCTGTGAGCTAAGAATGTTTCTGCATTTTTCAATGGTTGTAAAAAATGAAGGATGAGGAGGAGGAGGAGAATAGGAAAAAAATGTAGCAGAGATCATATGTGATCTGCAAAACCTAACATATTCACTACGTGAACCTTTATGGAAAAAATTCACAGAGCCCTGGAAAAGAAGAAAGGTATAAAATCAATGATCTAAGTTCCTACCTTAAGAAATTAAACAAAAAAAGGCAAATTAAACCTAAATATGAGGAAGTAAATAATGAAGATAAGTGTAGGAATCAATGAAATAGAAAATAGACAAAAAATAGAGGAAAAAAATTCATTGAAAGCAGAAGCTGGTTCTTGGAAAAGACAAATAAAATTGATAAATCTCTAACTAGACTTTTCTCTTTTTAAGAGAAAAGAGAAAAGACAAACACTACTAGCATTGAGAGTGAAAATGGGGGCAAAACCTACGGATGTAAAAGGATAGTGAAGGAATATTACAAACAACTTATGTCAATAAATATGACAATTTAGATGAAATGGAAAAATATTAGAAAGGCACAAATTACCAAAACTGACCCAAGGACAAATACAAAATTTGAATACTCTATATCAATTACAGAAATTGAATTTGTAATTAAAAAAAACCCTTCCACAAGGAAAACTTCAAACCCCAATGTCTTCACTGATGAATTCTATCAAAAATGTAAGAAATAATGCTAATTATACACAAACTCTTTTAGAGATTAAAAAAAATAAAGGAGGAATACTTTCCAATTAATTCTGTGATATCACCTCAATATCGACAGACAAAGATACCCTAAAGATATTACAGAAAAATATTCCTCATGATCATAAAGATTAAAAATCCTTGAACAAAATTGTGATAAATGATTCCAACAGTATATTTAAAAGATAGTAAGTCATGATCAAATGAGTTTTTACTGAGAATGCAAGCCTGATTTGGCATTTGAAAATCAATTAAGGTAATTTATCATATTAAGTTAAAGAACAAATACTTCATTTTAACAGATTCAGAAAAAACATTTGGCAGAATGCAAATCCATTCATGATTAAAAAAAAAACTCAGCAAACTAAAAATAGAAGCAAGCTTCCTCTACTTAAGGACATCTGTGAAAAGACCACAGCTAATAGCATACTTGTACTAAGGTTTTCCAGAGAAACAGAATAGGGTGTATGATAGTGTCTCATAAGTTAAACTTACCCTTGCCACAATGACCCAGCAGTCTCACTCCTAGATATTTACCCAAAAGAAATGAAAACATACATCTATAGGAAGACTTGTATGCTAATGTTCTCAGCAGCATTATGCATAAGAGTCAGAAACTGGAAACAATCTAAATGCCCATCAACTGGTGAACAGATAACTAATCATGGTATATGCTTACTATGATATGTAACTCAGAAATAAAAAGGAACAGAATATCCATTAAAACAACAAAGTGAATAAGTCTCAAAAGCATTGTGCTAAATGAAAAAAGCCAGATACAAAAGACTACATGCGGTATGATGCCATTTATGTGAAATTCTAAAAAAGACAAAACTATAGTGGCAGAACAGTGGTTACTGGCTGCTGGAGGTTGAGAGAAGGGATCAACTAAAAAAGGCATGAGGAATTTTTTTAGGTCGATTAAAATGGTCTGTATCTTAATTTTTGGCATGCTTACATGATGATATACAATTTCTAAAACTTATTAAATTGTACATTAAAAATGCATACATTTTATTGTACATAAATTACATACCAATAAAGCTGGGGGAAAATCCGATTGCAAAAGAAGGTGAGAAATTCCAGTATTTAAGTACTTAAGTGAAATTCCTATTACTGTTCTCCACTGGTTAGATAATTACTATCATAAGCAGTTTCCAGAAAGGAATTTAGTAATAATGATAATTATAATAATAAAATGACAACCATTTATTGAGCAATTACTTTGTGCCAAAAGACTTTATATAGTTATCTTATTTAATCCAAACAACTTTGTGGGAATGAGGCAATTGAGGAAGGGAGATTTGGTAACTTGACCAGGATCACAGGGCTAGTAGGTAATAGGTGTCATATACCGGAGCGTGTTTCCCAAATGCTACCAAAAGTTTGCCACGGAGGAACATTGAGGAATGAAATCTAGACTATATTTGGCAAAAAAAAAAAAAAAAAAAATTGGCCTCTGCTGCAAAAATTAATAGCCTAGATCCTTGTTTGGTGATCTCTTGAAACAAAATAACTTAATCCAGGTGCCCCCCACTCCCCCCAAAAATAAATGCTAGTAAAAGTGATTCCCCAAATCTAAATGTGGTTGTTAACAAGGCTCTGGAGAACACTGCAGAGTGGACTTGTTTCTACTCACTCTTCTTTGCATGCTATGTGCTCTTTCATGGGTCTGCTCCTTCACGTATGGAGTTCTGTCTCTTTAAAGTTCCCTTCCCCTCCTTTTACAAGTATTTACTTATGCTTGTCTCCCCCATTTGATAGTGAATTCTGTGAGGCAGTGAAGGAAAAAAGAAAACTAGCATCTGAATACGACCCTGTGATGAACTCATCCTTGTGGAAAATTCACAAATATCATTTGGGCGGGCAAGAAACAAGTCCAGTTCATCTTTATAGATTCAATGTTTACCATACTGCATGGTTTTACAGCCTGTAGGCAAACACAAACTGCTTCTTCGTTCTTTGGCCTCTGATGCACTTTGTTGCATGTATGCGTACTTATATTTTGAAAATCATATATTAATCAACTTGGTACCATAAGGCAAAGTCCAAAATGAACAGACTATTATTGATGTAATGCAAAAGACACAGTGAAGGTACTAAGATGAAATTAGGATGTAGACGCCTAAAAGCTCCCCAGGGAAATGCTTAGACAACAAAGCAAAACTCAGTGAGTTAGGAAACCAGAAAAGGATGCCACAGGCAGAGAAACAACCGAGTCAGAGAGGGCCCATCATTAAGATGATTTAGTACAGAATCCACTTTAGGGGAAAACACTTGTGGGGAGGAGGGGTAAAAGAGGAATGGAGAAAAGCAAATTGACATTCCAATTCATCTCTTTGCTCTGTTAAGATAATTCTGGTTGTACTTTCAGGGAATTAATTACATCTCACGGTAATACTTAGACTCAACTCATATTGTAATCTTGCCTTGTGGTTAAATTGACTAGTCCAAAACTGCCTGATTATACAGGTTTTGGTTTATGTCCTGCATGTAGTCCTAGCTTTCCAAACCAGAAATAAATCCTTAGATCACAGGTGGATCTCCCCGCCCTTGGTTTACTGTCTTCCACCTTTATGCTGACAGTTGATGGCCACTCTAACATCTTCTCTAAGAGTCTCAATTCAAGGGAAAAATGGTTTGGTTTATCTCTCTGGGTCTGTCTTTTGTCACTGAATTGATTCCTTCCATGCTGATTTCTCTCTGTCCTTCTAATCATTTTGCTTCATTAACTACTCTTTGGTCACATTTGTCTTCAATCTTTCCCTCTCTCGGCTCTTCCATATTAAAAAAAAAAAAGGAAGCTACCACCCTATACATCTTCATCCATTCAAAGCCAAATGTCTTGGAGAACTGGAGAACTGTTTATATTTCTTATCTCCAATTCTCCACCCTCTTCTGTGTCAGCATTCCTCTGAGCCTCTTCTCACCAAACGGACCAATGACCTTCTAATGCCAAATCCATCGGATGTGTCTTCAGCCCTTATTTTGCTTGACTTCTTTGCAACATTTAACAATTTAGCACATCCTCATTTTTTAAGCTCTCCAATATTTGCTTCCGCAAACTGTTGTCTCCTGGTTTTCCTGCTGCTGTTTTTGAAGCACATTCTCAGTTTTCCTCTTGGAGTGCTTTTTCCTCCATGTTGCCTCCTTAAACATTTCTGTTCTGCAAAGTTCCATCCCTGGGCCCTTGCTCACTTGATCCTCTCTCCTTGAGAAATCTTATTCACTCCCATGGTTTGGATGACCACTCATACACTGGACACAGTCATCTGTACCTTCAGTGCAGATCATTCTCTTGAGCTTCAAAATCTAAATCTAACTGCCTCATTTTATTTCTTTTCTGCCCGAATTTACGTCTCCATCTAGTTAGGTATCTTGCTGAATGTCACTTCCATTCACTCAGAAATTTTAGAATTATCCTTATTCCTTCTTCTACCCCAATTTCCACAGTAAGACAATCAGCAAGCCTAGTGGATTCCCCCAAATAGCTCTCAATTCTATCTGTTCTTTTCCTTCCCTATCATTTCTGCCCTGGGTTACTGCTAAATACAGCTTAAATGGAATTCCTATATCTTCATCTTGTCTTTGTCCCGTCTCCTGTCCTTGCTTGTGCTGGAGTTTGCGTTTTTGAAATTAAATCTGTCATCCCTTAATGACATCCCGTTGCTTTAAAGGTAAAATTTAAATGCTGTCACATGGCCATCAATGTCCTTACCTAGCCCTGCCTTCCTCTCATGTCCCCCATAACCAATCTCCTCTTGATTCCTGGCACTCTCCAGCTAACAGCTGTAACACATTTCCCATAAGGGTAGGTGTGGCCATGTGATGAAGTTTGTTCTTTACTTGTTTAAAAGGAAATAGCTTGCCCCAGACTTCCTCACTTTCTATCCCCTTAAGCTGGAACCAGACATGGCAGTGACCCATCCTCAGCTGTGCAAAGGTAGAGGGATGAGATGGCTCCCATATAGCAAAGCTACATATCACCTAGGCTAGCAAGACAGTCGTGTGAGAAGGAAATAAAAATCTATCTTATTTGGGGTGTTGTATTTTGGGATCCTTTATTGCTCTACCCTAACCTTTTCTCTAACTAGTTAAATGCCTTCTCGTGACATTGTTGTCCTCATCTCCAGTTGGATTCTGTGTTCCATCCATACCAGGCTTGTTGCATGCTCCAAATGTTCCACACTCTTTTACCCTCCATGTTTATATACATGCTGTACCCTCTGCCTAGAATCTGTCCCCCTTTTCCCTCTGCCTGAATAATTCCTATTTGTGCCTTAGGATTCCGGTCAGGTGTTGGCTTCTATTCAAATCCTTCCTTAACATGCTTCTCCTCACCCCACTCTTCTCTGTCCGCCCAGTACCCTGTGCATTTTACCACAAGGTCCTGTGATCACTGGCTGTCCTATGTGTCTTCCCCCTGACTCTGAGCATTTTGATGGCAGGGTCTATCTTTTATCTCTGGCATATAGTTGGGCTTCAACAAACGTGTACTGAGTGAGGCGTCAGGGAAGCTCATGATGTTCCAAGTGGCCCTAGAGGAAGTTTGTATGTATCTGCGAATATTTGTACGTGAGTCTGAGATGGAACCATCTTAACGAAAGTACCAGGAGCCTAAAAAGTCAGACGCTGGAAGTGTAGCCAGCATCTTCAGAGAGTGTTGAGGGAGGGAGCTGGAGGTAGGCGCTCAAATGCCAAGTTCAAGGATCAGGAGTAAGGGAGAAACTAGAATGGTCAGCAGTAGGGTAACCAGGACAGTACTGCAGAAGGCAGGTAATAGCCCCTACAGATGACCATGTCCTAAACCCCTGAAACTGTGAATATGTTCAGCTACATGGCAAAGGGAAATTAATAGTGCAGATGGAATTAAGGTTGCTACTAATTAGCTGACCTTAAAATAAGGAGATTATCCTGGATTATCCCAGTTGGGCCAGTGTAATCATAAGGGTCCTTATAAGTGGAAGATTGAGGCAGAAAATAGAGAAACAGTGAGATGGCCATGTGAGAAAAACTGAATCCAAGGTTGCTGGCTTGGATGATGGGAAGAGGCCAAGGAATGTGGGCAACATTTTGCAGTTGGAAAAGGCAGGAAAATGGATTCTCTCCTAAAGCCTCGAGAAATGAGTGTAGCCCTGCCCACACCTTGCTTTTAACCCAGTGAGACCCACTTCAAACTTCTGAACTCCAGAACAGTATGTGTGTTTTTTTAAGCCACTAAATTTGTGGTAATTTGTTGCAGAAGAAATCAGAAACTAATAGAAGTAGTATTATCAAGTGAATAAACTTGGACAAAATATTTAATTTCCCTAAACTTCAGTTTCCTCTTGTAAAATAGGGATAATACTCATTCTGTGGTTCTGAGGTTTGAATTAGATATTATATCTAAAGATCTTGGTAGAGTGCTTGACACATGGTGAGCACTCCATAAAGAGTAGTTAATTACTATTAATAATATCATCATTGTTATTATTGTTCACTAATTTGCTTAGTATGTCTGGCCTGGAAAGGAAAAAAGACAAAGTAAAACAATAAATGTCTCTTTTGGAAATCTGCAGGCATATTTGATTTTAGCTCTGTTGTCACGTGTCTTTTAAACTCACAAAATGTACTTCATTTCCTTCTGCTTTCTCTCTCTTACTTTAGGTATTAAGATCTATTTTAAATTTAGTCATTTCAAAGTCTCCTTGGCATCGTGTAAATGTCACACCATTAAATATATATTCAATGAGTGCTCAAGCAGCTGGCTTCCCTGCCAAGAAATGGAGTCCCGTAGGTGGGTAGGTGGAAGGATGACAGACACCCCCCGCCACAGACCCTGCTGTCCTTACTTACCAAGACCACGTTTACTGAGCTCCAAATTGGGATGTGTGGTCTGACAAATGCGTTTTCTCCTGAGTTTTAATTTATTTTTATGAAAAGGTTTTCATGGATATTAAATTAAATTACATGAAATTCAGTGGATAATCTTTACTGCAAAGAATAAAACCTCAAGTGAAAATTCAAAGAAAATATATATCAGTTTTTATAATATTTGAAATTTGAATTATCTATGACAATCTAGAATGTAAGGTTTGTTGACATCTGTGGGTTTTTGTTTTGTTTTGTTTTGCTTTGCTTTGCTCACAGGCATCCCCCTACTCTTTTCCTCTGAGCCATGCTTCTCCCGTTCTAATCAGGTGACTCTGGTGAGCAGCCAAACATAGAACCCCAACTTCTGGTTGATCGAATAGACATGTGACACTGACCTGGCCAATCACAATACCCCACTCCCTGACCAATGATTGGTCCCATGAATAGGCACATGACTCAAATGGAGCTAATTTCATACAGACAGATGAAGAACACAACTCTCTCTTTCCTCATGAATAACACGCAGTGGAGACATACATAGAAGCTATGGCCTGCCATACTTGCTACCACAAAAAGGAAACATCTGCAGAAAGTGGATGAGGCCAAAAACCAGAAAGAGGCAGGGCTGAGAAATGGAGAGGAGAAAAACTCTAATGATATCTGTGAGCCCTCAGACCCTGCACTGCCCTACACCACTTACTCCCCATGCTTCTCTGTACATGAACCAATAAATCTTTTTCCAGTGGGTTTTCTGTCACTTGAAATTGAAAGAGCCCTGGCTAATACACAGGGTCATTGCAAAAGCCCTGTTGGCAAAAAGAGACCTCAGAAAATCCATCCCAGAGGTGGGCAAAACAGGAAAAGGAAGAGAGAAGAGTGGATACAGCAAGCAGCAAGACAGAGTGAGAAGAGAACCAGACTCAGAGAGCACCAGGGTTTATGTTCCAGCTCTACCATTTACCAATGACCTTGGTAAGGTGTGATCTTGGGTGACAGCATTAACATTTCTGTTTAATGATCTGCGGAGTGGACGGCTGATCCCGCTGCAATATATAACAAGATGCGCTGAGGGACACTCACCTGAGATGATAAATGTGAGCACGCTTTGTAAATGTTAAGTGCTTGCAAATGGCATTTATTACACAGAAAGCAGCACATTTAAAAGACTATGGATTGAAATAGAGACTAGAAGGGTAACATTAAGCCATAAGTAGCTGAACTCTCGAGAGAGGAATATGGAACTCAGTTAATGGTTGACTCTTCTATGAAGTATCTAAAGAGCTGACAATACTGAATGTCACTGGTTTAAGTAGAAACATATGCAAACTCTATGAAAACTAGAAAACAATTCTAAGTCTGTGTGTGAGTTAAGAGCAGGAAGAGACAGAAGAGAGAACCAATGTTTGTGAGGTGTCCACAATATCTCACCTGTGCTACTTATCCTTGTTTCTACTTATCCTCTCCAACCGCGATTTCATACTTTTGCTCTCCATTAGAATCATCCCCTGCACATATTTCTTAGGTTCTTTCTCTTTCTTGTTGCAGACATCTCCCACTTTCTCCCCAAAGTTCTTAGAAACGCTCGTTGATGTGTCAACTAGGCTAAGCTGAACCACCAGAGAATACTTCCTCTAGTATTTCCAATCAGGGCAGGCTGCAAGGGATATGACTTCGTGTAAGCTGGAGGACCGAGGGAGGAAGCAGCTGTTTTCCCATGTTCTCCCAGTTACTTCCACAAACAAACACGAATCTAGACACTACCAGATTATCCTGTGTGATAATCTGTTTGAAGGGATTCTACAGATGTAAACTGCCTCATCAGTTGACTTTAAGTTCATTAAAAGGGAGATTATCATGGATGGGCCTGACAATCCATTGGAAGCCCTCTAAAAGAGGGTTTAGGCCTTTGCTGAGCTGGAGTCTGCAAACAGCAGCTGGCCTTGCAATTGCTCTCTTTTCCCATTGGGTCTATTTTCTGCCTGCTTGTGAACAAGTTTCAGCTGGACCCCACGGGGCTCCAGCTTGCTGGAGGTCCTTCCTTCCCGACTGCCTGCCCTATAGACCTTGGGCTAGCTGAGCCAGTCCTCACAATTGTGTAACCCAATTCCTCACAATAAATACTGTAATATATTAATAAGAATTAACATAATACTGTAATACTATAGTATAATCATAATATAAACATTAATATTTATCCTTGATAATATGTTATTGATATAATCAATAAATAACACATTCATATTAATATTTATAATTATTATATAATTTACAATACATAGTTTATAATTTATAATATTTATAATCAACATATGTATCCTACCGGTTTTGCCTCTCTAATTGAACCCTGACTGATACATGTGTCACTTCATGGAAACTGCTCATTTGTTGAGACTGAGACCTCCTTCCTGCCAAATTCAACAGCTTTCTCAGGGCTCATTTTGCATGATCCTTCCACTAACCATCACCTCTTTTTCATTAAAAAAAAATTTTTTTTAACATCTTTATTGGAGTATAATTGCTTTACATTGTTGTGTTAGTTGCTGCTGTATAACAAAGTGAATCAGCTATACGTATACATATATCCCCATATTCCCTCCCTCTTGGGTCTCCCTCCCACTCTCCCTATCCCACCCCTCTGGTGGTCACAAAGCACCAAGCTGATCTCCCTGTGCTATGTGGCTGCTTCCCACTAGCTATCAATTTTACATTTGATAGTGTATATAACCATCACCTCTTTAAATCACTTCTCCTTTAGTTTTGGAAATACCATTCAAGCTCTCTTCCCAGTCTCTCTCTCTTTCTCTCTCTCTTCTTCTGGTTCCTCTGGTTCCTCTAACTTTGGTCATTTTCCTAAAAGTATTCATGCCACTTATTATATCTCTTCCTTTTCTCGTGCAGGTGGTCTTCAGTCCTCATAGTCTTGACTATACTCAATGCCAATGACTCAAATATGTATCTCTCATTTTCACCATCTTGGAATCTCTATTGCCCAGCCTAGTTTGTGAAAAATGCATTAGAAAGAAATCCAGTCCCAAGGCTATTTGAATCTTCTGCCCCTCTGGACTCTGGATAAACTGCCTTCATGGTGATGACAATGTTGATCCTACACCACTACCATTTATTGAGCCTTGTTATGTACTGGATGCTATTGAAGGTGCTTTACAAACATTATCCCATTTAATTCTTACGAACATCCTTATGAAGTAGATACTATGATTCCCATTTTTTTTCTTGTGAGAATCTGAGAATTGGGGAAATATCATGTAACTCGCCTTGGAACCCACAACTGGTAGATGTCAGAGTTAGGATTTTTACCCTTAACTCAAGCCCCAAGCAATTGGCAATATGGCCTTTGTCAGAAGATATGGACAGTGAGGGCATAATCATCAAAGACCATTTAAATTTGTAGGATCTGGCCAAGCATAGCCGTGCTGGGCAGGTAGCTCCATCTCAAAAGCTGGTAGTAGCACTCAAGTGGCTATTGAAACCAAGAGAGCCATGGGTCTGGTCTAGCTGGTATAATCACAGGTTTCCTTTGCCCTTGGTTCCTCATGCAGCTTTGCAGATCCCCTGGATGTGATTGTATACACTGAGCCAAGGGACAGCCAAATCATTCCCTTGCCAAGCTGTCTGTCTCCAATGATGGGCAATAACCCAGCTTCCAGACAATGCTATTGTCTCACTGATACTGCTTTACCCCTCCTGAGCCATGACCTTGACGCCATTGAGTGTCAGTCACACCATGTCTGGCAGACCAATACCCAGCAGGCCAAGGGATTTAGTGATCATTCCTGCTGCTGTCAAGTCAGTGCAGTGTTTTTGTAGAATCATGGTGCTTAAAGCATCCTGCAGCAAAGAGCAGCAGAACATTGATGCCAATAGAAAAAAAAAAAAACCGCCTTCTTTCCCAAACAAGAATTTTTGTCAATTTCTTCTCTTGGCTAAAGCCTTTATGTTTTTGGCATGTTTACTTTATGGTCCAGTCATCAAACCCTGGTGTGGCTATGAATAAAGATTATGTTGAATATGAAGAACAAATTACAAAGATGGCTGCGGAAGTCTTGCAGATTCCAAAGGAATACATGCCTGGATGGGAAAACATCTTGGCCGATTCTTCTCTTGGAAGAGAGAGAATAGTATAATTACCTACTGATTCTAGGGACTTTACCTTCTAATTCTCTAAAGAAGGAGAAGTCCTTGATGATATATTTTACATTAACCACTTCCTTTTGTGATACTTTGATGGCTTCAGTTTGCTTAAACATTTATTTCAGCTGATTGTGACTTTATTCTAGTCTTTTCAGAAATTAGTTTTACAAGATCCCTGTATCAATTCCCCCAGCCAGAGCAGTGACAACTCCACACCTTCTTTGTATGTTAGTTCAGTGGTTAAGAGGAGCCCTAAAATGGCCTGGGAGTAGGCTTAGCTCCAAATTTAATTGAACTGTGACTCTGATTTCAGGCAGAACATTCCTTCCTAGAATACAGATCTCAAGATAAGGATAATACCAAACACTACTCCAGCCACTCTCATTTCTCTCGGTTCTTAGGCCCATGCACTCTGGCTCCAGGGAAGATGGCACCAGATATTGTCCGCTGGTTTAAGGTAACTGCTTGTAAGGAATTATCTTCATCAGACCATTCCAGTAATCTATGAAGCCATCTGTTTCTGGGTGACAGGAGAGAGTAGTGAATGCCAAAGTCAAGAGCCCTTTGCCACCCCTCCTTCACCACCAAATAAGTGCCTTAGTTGGCTGCAACATTTTGTGAGATACCATGTCAATGGATAGGGCATTTGTAGGCCCATGATTGGGAATGCCAGCAGAAGCACTTTGAGAAATGAAGACAAATGTGTATCTGGGATATATATCTATTCCTGTGAGGACAAATCATTGCCTACTTTGGGGAATGGTGTTTTATTAGGACTCGGAGTTGGTCTCTGATGTTGGAAAGTTGGGCAATCGGTAGTGGCTCTCGCCAAATCAACCTTGGGAATGAGAAGTCCATGTTAAGCTTCCGTCTTTGTCTCTATTGCCACTCTCTACATGAGCTCATTGAACAAACACCAATGTTGCTGAGGAAGGACAGTGACCGACAGCCACCTTTCCCACTGTCTATCGAGAGCATTTGCATATCAGTTGCTAAAAACCAGGCGCCAGGAGTAATTATTAATTTGCTTCAATAACGATATCACATCCAAAATCTCAGCTGTGATTTCCATAACCACCTCCTTAAGTCTGGGACAATCTACAATTATTATCTAAGACCCATCTGGCTTTTGCACCTGCCAAACAGACTAGTTAAATGGAAATGCAGTAGGTATAATCACCCCTGCACCTCCTAAGTCTCTGATGATGGCATTAAACTTTGCAGTTCCTCCAGGGATGCCACATTACTTTAAGCTGATTATTTTGGGGCTTCTACTTGGCTCTTCCTATCAATATAATCTTCATTCCACACCATAGGGAACTAATGAGAGTATTCTGCCAGTTGAGTACATCAGTTCTCACTATACTTTTAGGAGTGGGAAAATAACTAGAGGGTGAGAACTGGGTAAGAGGAGACACTTTTACATGCCAAGGATTATCTGTGTCTTATCCCTTTCCCTCTCCTCCCATTGTGGAGGTTATCTACACCCTCCTCAAATATAGGCAACCCAATCACAGAATCTCATTTTAAGAGGCTGTGTCCCAGCGGCACTTCTCTCAGTACCAATTACTATGTAATTCAAGATTCTGGCAGGAAACAAGTAGTACATTCAAATTGGGGTAATCGGAGAGTGTAATAAAGGGACATTTTACAAAGATGTGGGCAGATTTAATAGAAATCAATAAGGGATAGAGAAGAACAACAGGGTTAGCAACAGTGGGAGCACCCTTTGGAACTCAAGGGAGGGAACCTGGAAAGAGCTGTAAACTTCAGCAAGGATTGTAGCCACTGCCAACCTGTAACCTAGCAAGGAGGTAGCCAGAGGAATAAATACCTTGACTTCAATGCACTACCGCCTTCCAATGCCCTGCCAGTGTCATCCTTTGGCCCAACTCAATGGGAAGTCAGAGAAAGAGAGGCCCCATTGGTGCAGCCCATATAAGTCATCCTCCCAGGGCACAGAGCAGGATGAAAGGCAAATAATAGATCTGGAAGGGCTAACGGAGTCTATCCAGCACATCATCTTCAGCAAGAGACCCACCCTGAGAACTCTAATATATCAATATGTCCCCAAGCCCTGGAATTCCCCCTCCTCTGTATCTTGCTCTACCTTTTCTTTTCCCATGGCGTCATCAGCATCTACCATATGTGATTTACCTATTTATGATATTTGTGGTAAATTCTCTCAGTATCTCTCTGGTAGAAAGTAAGTTCTCCTAGCATAGATATCTTCATCTGGTTTGTTCCCTGATGCCTCCAAATTACCCAGAGCAATGCCTGGCACAAAGTAGGTGTTCAATAAATATATGTTGCTGAATACAAATAATGAGTTGTGGATAATGGGAAAGAGCTAGACAGAGAAGAAGGCAAAACTAAGAGCTGATATATAGTGATAAATCTCAATCCTCCATAGGTTTTAAAGAGAGGATTTGGGACAAAGCTGAGGTATAGAAAGAGGAGAGAAAGAGGGAGGAAGATTTAATTTATGTCAAGAGGGAAGATTTAATTTATGTCAAGAAAAGAGAGAGAGCCAGTGAAGAATTTGGTTGTTGTTCTAGTAAATCTCACAGAAGTATCAATGTATTATTTACCCTAAGGATTAATGAGGAAAAGTGACCAACACTTGAAATGGGCTCACGTGGTCCAGTTGATAAACCTGGGTCTCCCCCACCTTGCTCAGAATCTATTTTTCTTCTCTCAGCCTATAGTATTACAGCAGAGGAGGGGGTGAATGGGTCTGAGATTAACTGAGAAGAACTATAACTCCTTCAGGCTCTCAAATCTCTTCCCTCAACCCTAATACATTTATACTATTAAAAAACAGAATTGTATCAAAAAAAGTTTTTAAAAAAGCAGGGGTTGAGCAAACACATTTGTGTTATGATGAGGGTCCAGAGGAGCAAGTTTGGAGCCATCTTTTGCTCTTGCCTGCCTGGCAGCTTTTCCCCCTTCATTTGGAGACAACACCACCTTTTACTTTGGGGAGTGTTATGGACTGAATGGTGTCCTTCCAAAATTCATATGGTGAAGCCCTAACCCTCCAGTGAATCAGAATGCGATTGTATTTGGAGGTAGGGCCTTTAAAGAAGTGTAATTAAGGTTAAATGGGATCATAGGGTGGAGCTCTAATGCAACAGGACTGGTGTTCTTATAAGAAGAGGAACAGACACCAGAGAGGCCCATACTCAGAGAAGAGGCCATGTGAGAGCCCAGCAAGAAGGTAGTCATCTATAAGTTAAGCAGAGAGGCCTCAGGAGAAACCAAACCTTTCAGCACCTTGATATTAGACTTCCAGCCTCCAGATCTGTGAGAAAATACATTTCTGATGTTTAAGCCACCCAGTTTGTGGCATCTTGTTATAGCAGCCCTAGCAAACTAAAACGGGAGGACTAAAGCTCTCCCATTACTCATGGCATGACAAAATCAACATATGGTTCTTTTTTCCTGATTTTTGAACAAGGGGCCCACATTTTCTTTTTGCACAGGGGCCTGCAAATTACATAGCTGTAAGTTGCAGCTATCCTGTCCATGATTGCCTGGACCATCTCAAGTGGCTTTGGGACGTTTTGGTTGTGAGCTGATGGAGGCAGGAGTGCAGGCTGAGAAGAAGGTACATGAACATCATTGAAAGGGATGCAGGGAGAGAGGAGGGTCTGGAAGGGAGATGAGGGCATCAACCAGTGTCCTTTAGTGGTGTAATCATGCAGCCTGAGAGGAACAACAGGGACAGTATCACTAAAGGAGGGATGCTTAATGTAAAAAGGCACGTTCCTCCTTTTAAGCTGTGTGGATAAGAGCAATTCAGGGCTAAGAAGTGATGTTGGAGAAAGGTTCTTTTCTCATATGATCGCTGATAATCTCCTCTCTATTACTTGAGCCCAAAACTGGGATATATTTGTACAGAAAAGCTGAGAGCTTGCTCTCAGGAAACCCAGGGAACAGTGAGATAGATCGATTGATTTGTCAAGCCCGGGCAGACAGAAACAATTTCCTTGACTAGACTTAGTTAATGCGGATGGCAGTTTCCTTCACCCTTTAATACACCTCATCCTGGGCTTGGACGTGTTCCCAGGAGGATGTCACAGTCTCCCTGGAAGGCTCTGCACTTTTTCTCTAGGCATTTGAAAGAAAGAGGAGGTAAAACAGCACAGCAGGAGCCGAGAAAGCTTTTAGCACGAGGTGAGTGTGCCTGTCTCCGTTTAGTGCGTCCAGTCATCCACTGGTGCATCTGAAGCTTTTGTGGGGAAAGAAGGCAAAGAATATGCCAACCAAAGGCTGATTCTTTACACCTGGAGCGTGGGCTCCCCGTCTCTGTCCATTCCATGGAGACACTGGATTGTCAGGAAGCGCGTGAAGACGCAGAGCCTAGCAGCTTGGAACCTCAGTGAACGGGACCCTGATCGCCCTGCTCCTTGCCTCTTCTTCCCCGCACTCACTCTGACCTCACTGATCTTACTGCTTTGAAGGCAGGGAAGAGAAGAGCAGAGAAAATCCCCCACCCATCCTGGACAAATACTCATTTCACTCTTCCCATTAAATGCCCCTAACCAGCTCTACCCTATGCAAGGCGGAGTTCGGGGGAGAGGGCGGTTAGGGCTGAGCACTGCACCACAAGCTTCCTATCTCTAACCTCTCCTTTCTGCGAACGTTTCCGACAACCACAAATGGCTTGTAGTTCCCTGTTTCACCTGTTTTCCCCCTCCATGCCTTTATTTATGCTGTCCCCTCTACTGGAACGCCTTCCCTACTTCTTCACTGACTGGTGTTCATCAAATCCATTTCCTCTTCTTCCTGGCCACACAGGTAAGACTATATTTCCCAGCCTCCCTTGAGGTCAGCTGTAGCCATGTGACTGGGTTCTGGCCAATAGAATGTGAGCAGAAGTGAGGTGTGAGGTGTGCCACTTCCAGGCCTGATGAACAAGAACCTCCCAGACAAGATCCTCCAAGCTCTTTCCCTTCTGCAGACTATTGCCAGGGACCACAGTACCTGGAGAACTGAGTGATAAAGGTGATGGGGACACAGGAAGGAAGCAACCTAGGTCCTTTAATCTCCACTTGGAGGAGAACCACCTGCTGATCATCAGAAACACCTATTTTGGAAAGTGAGAAATAGACTTTTATTATGTTCAGGGGTTGTTTCAGCAGCAGTTTATTTTTGTTTTTATTTCCACTTCTCTAGGAGGTGGGTCAAAAAGGATCTTGCTGTGATTTATGTCATACAGTGTTCTGCCTATGTTTTCCTCTAAGAGTTTTATAGTGTCTGGCCTTACAATTAGGTCTTTAATTCATTTTGAGTTTATTTTTGTGTATGGTGTTAGGGAGTGTTCTAATTTCATTTTTTTACATGTAGCTGTCCAGTTTTCCCAGCACCACTTATTGAAGAGGCTATCTTTTCTCCATTGTATTTTCTTGCCTCCTTTATCAAAGATAAGGTGACCATATGTGCGTGGGTTTATCTCTGGGCTTTCTATCCTGTTCCATTGATCTATATTTCTGTTTTTAATCCTGGGCTTTTTAAAAAGCATAAAATTATTTTGTTACTGGAAATGTTTTCAGCTCTTTAAATATGCTTTGTGGCCGTCCAAATTGGGGATGATTACTCAAGCTTAACATTACTCAAGCTTATTTCATCAATCAACAATTTTTTAAAGAATATCCATTATTCTTTAAAACTGTTATATTCCACATAACATAATTTTATCCATGCTACTCTATACTTTTACCAAATACCAAAAAATTGTCTTCTAAGTTGGAGCAAATAAATCCCCCTTCTTAGCGAATCCCCTTGGTCATTCACTCCCCTCTTCGGGCACAGAAAGTCACTGTGGTGCTTGCTCATGCTGCCCCTTTCCTCACCACGGACATGCTCACTCTTTCTTTCCCTGATCTGTGATCTCATTCCCCTCCCCTACACACACATCACCCCCTCAAAGACATGGGAAGACAGGAATTTTCAAGCTGCAAGTTATAACCCAGCAGTGGGTCATAAAATCGATTTAGAGGGTCAGTGACCAGCATCTTTAAAAAATAATAAAATAAAATAGGATATAAAATATCAGAGTGCATCTCAACAGTACTTGATGAAATTTTCTTACCTGTTCTGGGTCACAGCACAAAATGTATTTCTTCCTTTGGGTCATCGTTAAAAATGTTTGAAAGCCACTATGCTAAGGTGCAAACAAAATAAAAGAACACAGCAAAACCTTATAGCTAACATTTGATTAACAGAAATGTTGTACATCTGTCCTACTATTAATTCTTCTCATGTGTTTCCATTTTAAATTGTAAACATAAGGCCCCAGGGACTGCATCTTTTGAATAACCTCTGTGTCTCCTACCCGCCACTGTCTGTGGGACTCACTTCCCTACAGAGGCTGCATAAATATTTGTTGTTGATAATGAAATGGAAGTAAAAGCTAATAGGGAAAACTCTTCGGTTTCTACAGCCACTGTCTGTTTAAAGGATGGAAAGTAACCCTCTATGCCTTGTCCACTTCTGCATCGTCTTCCAGAGCCCCCTACACACAACCTAAGATGACCCAAGGGGCAATGCTTCTCCTTTCTTCTGCAGAAAATGCACACACATGGCTCTAAATTCTTCCCATGCTGCCGTCTTCCTACATTCCACTCTCAGCTCTGCCCGCTCTTCCTGGGCACCCTACGCTCCAGCCACTGTCTTCAGGAATCCTCCATGCATCTGCATGCAAAGCTTCTCCCTCCACGCTTTCCTCTTACCGAAATCCTTCTTACCTGTACAAGTCTGCATTGCATAGACCTCTGTGAAGCCCCAACACACGAAGTTACTTGCATCCTTTTTTGTGATCCCATAGGACTTGTTCATGCATCTGTACAGCAACAATGGCACTGGATTCTAAGTTCTGATGTGCCTATGGCCTCGTCCTGCCCATTGGCTTCTCCAGGACATGGGCTGTATTTTAATTCATCTCTCAGTTGTCCATGACTGGCATGGCATAGCACAAAGTAGGTACCCAATAATGTTTTCAGTGTGAATGAAAAAGAAGAGATAGTATGAAATATCAAAGGGATGCAAAGTTTACTTATGGGGTAGACCATATTGCTTCCTCCCACCTCCAAGCCCTCTCTAGCACCTGAGAAAAAGCTTGCTTGCCCACAGGTTGCATAACCTTTAGAGCTGTTTGTGAGTGGATGAATGGAGAGCAGATGGGCGCAGGCTTTCCAGGGATCTCAGGTAGAGAACTGTCGCGGCTGCCTCTTCTACATGGACCAACCCTCTTGAGATTTATAGTCAGGCCGTTCTACATGCAAGGGGGAAGTTTTAATTGCTCGTGAAGCTCTATGTGATCACAGAGCCAATACAGCTAGTAGGAGGTGATTAGTAACTTGTAGAATTAGCCCAAATGTGAGCTTTATAATAGCTGTGAATATTGGAAACTGCAGAATTAAGTAGCTTTTGTTCTGAATTTCCTGCAAGCTTTTCTGTTCAGAGCCATACCTCTAACATCCCCTGCTCCATCCCCTCATCCAACAACCCCCTTGCCTTTGTTTTCCCCCAGAGTTAGAACACTGTCTCTCTCACCCATCAGCACGCACAGGCTGACCTGCAGCTCCCTGCACTTGCTGTGTGGTAGTGGTGTTTCATGCCACTGCTGATCAGAGCAATGCCTTCTCTAGGGACTGTCTAATTTCTCTGAGGCTGAAAGAGAGTTCACAATGAGTTGCTCCACCTGAGCCAAAGAAGTTGCTGAAGGTTAAAAAGGGGCGAAAGCCACTTTTTAGATTCTACCAGGAAATCCATGCAGAACCATAGAAACACTTACCTTAGTCAGGAAAGCCACACAAACCCCAGAGTAGAAAAAGAAAAGAAACAAAGCCCCTAGGAAGGTCCTGGCCCTCAGCCAGATGTAAAGGGAATGTCACTTGGGACCTTTATTCTCTTTGGGATCTGTGGGTTCCAAGGAAGCAGAACTGAGATTATTAATATTAGTTGTGAGGGGCTGGCCCCAAGCACAGAGGTCAAAAGGCACCAAAGAGGGGCTTCCCTGGTGGCGCAGTGGTTGAGAGTCTGCCTGCCAATGCAGGGGGCACGGGTTCGAGCCCTGGTCTGGGAGGATCCCACATGCCGCGGAGCGACTAGGCCTGTGAGCCACAATTGCTGAGCCTGCGCGTCTGGAGCCTGTGCTCCGCAAGCAACTAGAGAAAGCCCTCACGCAGAAACGAAGACCCAACACAGCCATAAATAAATAAAATTAAAAAAAAAAAAAAAGGCACCAAAGAGGAGAACACCCTGCTAGATGCAGGCTGACGATGAATTCATTTCAGGTAAACCCAACCCCCTGGGCAATTCACCATGTGCCAGGGACTGAATTCAGCCGAGGGCTCTGAAGGCCCATTATACTTGGGTGTTGCAGACAATGCAAAGACGATAGCTCTACATAATGCTCATCATCTTCCTCCCAGGCATGCTTCCACCTGGCGGCCTTCACCTAGTTCAAGGCATCGCTCTCCATCTCACTGCCCGGGCCAGACATCCCTCACTCTCACATCCCTCATCAAGTCAGCAAAACCTGAAGACTTCACTCCCTAGATATTTTTAAATCCCTCCCTCTTCAGTAGAACCTCTGAGGTCCTTTGCATGAGCAGCCAGCCCTTAAGCGAGCTGTCATGTGCCTGACTCTCCAGCCTCAGCTCTCTCAGACCCTCCTTCCTGCTTTGCACCCCATGCTTGGGGCTCTGCAGTGCTGACCTGTGATGCTTCACGAGAACTGCAACAGCAAACACAATCAGAAGGCAAAAGACAAACAGGGAACAGTGTCTGTAACATATATGAAAGTGCAACGGTTTCCATATATATAATATATATGTGTATGTATATATGTATATGTATATATAAAATATATAAACTGCTCTTACAGATCAGTAAGAAAATACATGAGCAGTCCAAAAAGATGAAGAATACATAAACACGCATTTTTCAAAAGAAAAATATATGTAGAGAGAATAAACATAAGGGGAAAAGTCCCAACCTCAACAGAAACAAAAGAAATACAAATTAAAACAATGACATATTTTCTGTCTTTGGTGGTGTAGTGAGGAGAGAATAAAGACCTATCCTATGCATCTGATGAAGCCCAACTGTCAAAGAATTTCTCATGGGAAACCTTGCTACCTGAAAAAGTCTTTAAAAAAATGTATATAACACTGACTAAGCAATTACTCTGGTATGATTTTATCCTAAGGAAATAATTAGTAGATTGGAAAATGTTTTCACTTTGGGGATGTATAACATAGTGTGGGTTTTAATAAAAAATATATGGAAACAATCCAAAGTTTCAACAATATGGTATTTTTAAAGTAAATTCCATGCAATACGCTGTATGCATTATTTAAAATGGAAGTGTGGACACATAATTGTGGATATGAGACAAATGTTTATTGGTAAATGTAAAGGGAAAACAGTTTATAAAAGTGTATGACAGTATTTTTTTATTTAAAAAATTTATAGGCATAAAATACCGGGGAGAGTATGTACTAAACTATAAATATTGGTTATATCTAGAATAGAACTGGTGAGAAAATTGGTGGGGAAGCCCTTCTACATTATTTTCATCTTTGAACAATAAAAATGATTTACTTTTATAATAAAAAGTGGTTAAAAAATAACTCAAACAAAATTGCCAAACTTAATGTTATTTATTACTGAAGGCAAAGACTTGAGCAACTTAATTTTAAAAATAAAGCCAACAATTTACTTCAATCTAGAAGACATTTATTCATGTTCTATGAGCGAGGCATGGTTTTGTGCTTGGTGTAGGGAGCATGGCATTAAAATGGTAATTCACACAGTTGCTTCAATAAACCTCATGAAATTCCACATCAGGAAAATTCATTTGATTTATGAATCTTGACTATTGTGCCAAAGCTATTTTAGCGTTCATTAAGTTAGGTCATATAAAGAAAAAACATTAAAAAAAAACATTTAAAAATTAAATGATAGCAGTTACACAAATATACATGTGTCAAAACTAACTGAACTGCACATTTAAGATCTGCACATTTTGCTGTGTGAAATCATACCTCGAAATGTGAAGGCAGAAAAATTAAAACATCCATAAAATGACACAAAATATTTTACATTTTTCATCTTGAATTTTGAGTGGATCTCTGATATTGAATCAATTAAAAACCAAACACAGGAGTACTTCCACTTCTGGCTCTGATGGAGTAGAGAGAAAGCCCCTCTTTCTGGCCACCTCTCACTTTCTCCCCACACTTATCTTCTCCACCTGCTTCCCCCAAATTCTCAGACACCCCAGTACTTATACTTTTATTTATGCAAGCTTCTTAGAAAAATGAATCATTTTGCATCATGAGAAACTTCTCAGGCTGACCTGAGAACAAAGCAATCAAAATCACATTAAAATTATACCACAAGTTTTTCAATAAGACTCATTAAGGAGCCATGAGAAAACCAGTACCCCAACCTGTTGTGAAATCCCAGTATTATGTTTAACCAATTTTCTGTCTTTGGATTATTTCCCCACCATTAATTTCGTTTTCCTCACTGACAGTTTCACTTAATTTCTTCAAGGTGATATAATAAAAAAGTGAGATAAAATGTGCCCGTGGTCCTTTAGCCACCCCCTACTGCTCTGTTTCCTGACTTACCAGGGGAGTGCTGACTCTTGCTTTCCCAAGTCCATGGGTACTGGGCTCTCTTCTGCCCACTGCCACTCCCCTCCTCCCGGCCATTCTATCTGCGCTCTAGAATCTGCTGAATTCAGTGGCGAGAGTACTAGGAAGGAGAGAGGAGCCTAGCCCCCTTATTCATACCTGGCCCCTCCCCTCCCATTGCTTTCCGAGCAGTTTTGCACTTGATCGCCCTCTCTCCCAGCCAGAGTTGATGGGTCTAGAGAAGGCAAATGAGTCCTTTCATGGAGAATTATAACTGAGTTGGAGAGAAACTTGGCTCTGCAACATGTAAACTCAGGCGCTCTTGGTGGTTTTCAGGGCTGAACATGGGAATGGAAGATAGCCCAAAGCCAAAGGGAAGAATGAAGGGGAGGCTCAGAGAAAAACAGCGAGGATACTATTCTGGATTTCTTATAGTTCCTGGTCCTATGCCTTCCTAAGGCCCTGTGGCTTCTCTGCCCTTGGCATCCATGAGCTTCTGTAATACCCTTCCACTGAAATTTAGGTTTCGCCCAAGCTGGTTCCCACGGATTCCTGTAACTTATAACCAGAAGAGCCTAAGGAAGGTGCCAGGCTTCTGCAGCTCAGTTTCATGGCCTCGGAGAGCCTCACTCCCTGTAAGAGGTGAGCACATTCCCTGCCCCCAGTAACTGCACCGCCCGCCTCACAGAAGCCCCCCTGCTGCCTGAGCTGAGCTAGCCACCTTTGGCTCTGTGCTCCCCGGCTCTCCTGGCATAATTCTTCCACGGCCTTTAGTCCTTCAGCCTGTGGTCACTCACAAGCCTGAACTAATTGATCTTATTCAAGGGCAAGGACTGGGTCCCCCCATTACAAACCCCTTCATTCTTGTTATCATTGCCATGTTAACTGGGGTCAGAAATTGCACACACTGCCAGCTGTTGTGAATGAGATACAGCTTCCTTATTTTCTTCTAATGATGGAATCTTCCTTTCATCCTGTGGATAATGTGCATTGAGGTCACACTTTAAACGTGCCAATGAGTAAAATCTCAGTCTCTGTGAGTTTCAATTATCTTTCTGGGGTGATCAGGCCTGTTGGATAAACACTCAACCTTCCAGATCCCCCTACCTTCTCCTTTTCAAGATGGCATCTGGGTGTGAGGAAATGAGATTTCAGGGTGGTGGGAAAGAAACTGGGGAATTCTAATTCAGACCTCCTCCCTTGCAGACCTGCTGCATCCCACATTTTAGTCTGCCACAGTCACCTCATGCACCTGAGAGATTCCTGTGATGGGGTCCTCTCACAGTCCCAAACAGCAAGCAGGGTGAAAACCTCTCTGCTCCCGGCTGCCCCCACAATCTTTCTAACACCTAGGACCCTCAGTTTGGCTGGAGGGAGAGAAGTTGTATTATATATGCCTGACTGCTTGGTCACCTATCTCTGCTGTCCTTCTCCTCTACTTTGCTGGCTCAGAAGGGACAGGCTTCCCCTTCTCCTTTTTGTCTGATCTGAAACCCTCTTGTGTCATTTTCTTCTACTTACCTAGGCCAGTAAATCTCGAGGCCTGGCTGCCCTAGGCAAAGGGTCCCTGGAAGGAGTTACATGCTAAATTCTCTAGGTTTCAATCAATATGAAATCTGCAGGACAGTTAAGAGTTAGAGATTACCAAAAATAAAAATAAAAACATGCTCAGCTAGTACTAACTGAATAAATGAATGATGAAAGAATGGATGAATGAATCTCTACCAAACAACCTAGAGAAAATCTTGATATATCCAAACACTCGTACACTAGTAGAGAGAAATAAAACTTTCACTCTGACTTTCGATATCAAGCATTATTCTGTCACACTTTGCAGCTAAAAATAATAGCACTTTCATATAATATCTCATCTGGCAGTTGTAAGACTCAAGTAAAGAAGAAGAGAGAGAAAGTGCTGTGAAGCTCATTTTACAGCGGGAGAAACTGAGGTTCAGATTGCATCAGATGCACAAGCAGCACAAGGTAAGCAGACTTCCAGTTAACTTTCTCTTCACCTGCGTATGACATGGCACCATAGTAATGACTGATTGATATAAAGTTACTTGTGAGATGTGTGTCTAATAATACAGAGCTAACCCTTGTTTATTTGGGGAATGCTTATCCAGAATATCAAACTACTCTGAACATAGATGACAAACTACAGAGGCTTTAGGGTCAAAATAGATGCCACAGTAAAACCTTTAAAGATCATATGGTCCCTGTGACTTCCCTGGTGGCGCAGTGGTTAAGAATCCACCTGTCAATGCAGGGGACACGGGTTCGAGCCCTGGTCCGGGAAGATCCCACATCTTAGTTGCAGAGCAACTAAGCCTGTGTGCCACAACTACTGAGCCTGCACTGTAGAGCCCACGAGCCATAACTACTGAGCCCGCATGACACAGCTCCTGAAGCCCGCGCGCCTAGAGCCTGTGCTCTGCAACAAGAGAAGCCACCGCAATGAGAAGCCCACGCATCGCAGCAAAGAGTAGCCCCTGCTCGCCACAACTAGAGAAAGCCCGTGCACAGCAACAGAGACTCAACACAGCCAAAAAATAAAAATAAAATAAAATTAGAAAAACAAAGATCATGTCCTTTGATAGATTTCCTTGAGCTCTCATTCAAAGCCTATTTTCTCTTTTTTTAAAGTGAATCATAATTTGTTTGGTTTTCAGCCCACAAAAGAATGAAGGTATCAAATGAGAGCAAGGAAGCATGTACACTGTCTGTAAGAAGTGAGGGAGGAGACAAAAAGACTATGAGAAGCATACACAAGAACTGTGAAGGCATAGCCATCTAGAGTCAGCCAGTGAGGAGAAACAACCACATTCACTTGGGCGAACTCCAGGCACCTTATAGTCCAGATGTTTTAGGGGACAGAGCACAAGTGGGTTCCTCAGGAAGGTTGATCTTGCTTCTACTTTACCTCTTTGTTCTTTTTGAATGACATAGTCAATGATTGTATTAGTTCCTTATTGCTGCTGTAACAAATTACAACAAACGGTAGTTTAAAATAACACAAATTTATTGTCTTACAGTTCTGAAGCTCAGAAATCCAAACTGAGTTTTGCAGTTTAAACTGAAAGTGTTGGCAGAGCTGCATTTCTTGTGAAAGTTCTTGGGGAGAATCTGTTTCCTTGCCTTTCCAGCTTTTAGAGGCTGCTTGCATTCTTGGTTTGTGACCCCTTCTTCACATCACTCCAACCTTTGCTTCCATTGTCACATCTCCTACTCTTACTTTGCCCTTTGGCCTCTCTCTTATAAGGACTCTCGTAATATGTTGGGCCTATTCAGGTAGTCCAGAGTAATCTCCCTAGTTCAAGATCTCTAACTTAATCACATCTGCAAAATCTCTTTTGCCATGTAAGGTAACATATTCCCAGATTAGGACATGAACATCTTTGGAGGGCCATTATCCAGGCTACCACACTGAAAAATGAATTTCATAACCAATTCTAAATTAATGTCACCATTTCATCCTCTGAATGTATTCCCTCATGGCAGGGAAAAGGGAGGCAGCCCAGTACCTGTTCTCCGAATGGCCAAGATAAGGTGTTCAGCAGATTTTACGAAAGGCAAAAAGAGGAATACAAACTGAAATAAAAGAGCTCGCTCAAATATGTAAAGTAAATATACAAAAGAACTTTGGCTTTACTGTTACAAACCAGAAAGAAGAAATGAAAGCCAGTATATGGCATCTGGAGTGGGGAAAGATCAGCCCTTGGGCTGGGGTTTCCCACGCGTTGCCTCATGACAGCAGCCAGACACAGGGCTGATTTTGGCTCTGATGTTCTTGCTCAACAGTAAGAACTTATGTCATGATGCTAATATGGAAATAGGGGTGCCCCAAACTTTACACAATTTCTCAATCCAAGGGGATAAGTTTAAAGAGGAAAATGTCAGTTCATGGGTATTTCACATCTGTGGAATACGGAATGAGAAGTTGAGAAAAGTAAGAGCTTCCAAACCATGAGTTCTTCACCTAGGATCCATGAACCCCCAGAAAATAAATAAATGGGTTTCAAGGATCCATGATGTTTTAAAATTCACATGTACAAATTAGTGTGTTTGTATATGTGCTTTTTTCCCAGGAAGCGGATCCATAGCTTTCATCAGATTCCCAAAAGGGTTGGTGAGTCTATAAAATAGAAGATATTTTATATCAGGTGATCAATAAGGAATAGAGAAAAGGCCTCATGTCATTAATTACTCATACAAGAAGTAGTTTCATTTTATCTATGAAATGTACTTATAAGTCAACATAGGAACTGATCTATGCAAACTCTAGAGCTCTGCCTCAGCACCCGCTCAAGGACAGAGTAATACAAAGAATGCCAGCTTCCTGCCCTGTGGAACTGGTAGGTTCGTGAGTTTCCCAAGGAGGGGCTTTCCATACAGCTGCCTGTTCTATCATGTGATTGAATAATGACAAAAAGCAAAAGTGATTTAACTATATTTAAATAAACTGAAATGTCAGGTGGCACTTCGAGTCCACAGAATGTAAACTCAGAGAGGGTGGGAATCTTTGTTAGTTTTCTTAACTTGATGGCTACAACCTTGCCTGGCCATAAGAAGGTCAATAATAGGTGATCAAGAAATATGCATTGAATTAAAGAATCAATAAAGAGTTTTCTAGAACTCTATGAATACTGTGAGTCCAATTATATTAGGCTGATTTTTTCTTTAACATCTTCATTGGAGTATAATTGCTTTACAATGGTGTGTTAGTTTCTGCTTTATAACGAAATGAATCAGCTATACATATACATATATCCCAATATCTCCTCCCTCTTGCATCTTCCTCCCACCCTCCCTATCCCACACCTCTGGTGGTCACAAACCACCGAGCTGATCTCCCTGTGCTATGTGGCTGCTTCCCACTAGCTATCTATTTTACATTTGGTAGTGTATATATGTCCATGCCACTCTCTCTATTCGTCTGAGCTTCCCCTTACCATTCCCCGTGTCCTCAAGTCCATTCTCTATGTCTGCATCTTTATTCCTGTCCTGCACCTAGGTTCTTCAGAACCATTTTTTGGTTTTGTTTTGTTTTACATTCCATATATATGTGCTAGCATACAGTATTTATTTTTCTCTTTCTGACTTACTTCACTCTGAATGACAGTCTCTAGGTCCATCCACCTCACTACAAATAACTCAATTTTGTTTCTTTTTATGGCTGAGTAATATTCCATTGTATACATGTGCCGCATCTTCTTTATTCATTCATCTGTCAATGGACACTTAGGTTGCTTCCATGTTCTGGCTATTGTAAATAGGGCTACAGTGAACATTGTGCTACATGACTCTTTTTGAATTATGGTTTTCTCAGGGTATATGTCCTGTAGTGGGATTGCTGGGTGTTATGGTAGTTCTATTTTTAGTTTTTTAAGGAACCTCCATGCTGTTCTGCATAGTGGCTATATCAATTTACATTCCAACCAACAGTGCAAGACGGTTACCTTTTCTCCACACCCTCTCCAGCATTTATGTTTGTAGACTTTTTGATGATGGCCATTCTGACTGGTGTGTGGTGATACCTCATTGTAGTTTTGATTTGCATTTCTCTAATGATTAGTGATGTTGAGCATCCTTTCATGTGTTTGTTGGCAATCTGTATATCTTCTTTGGAGAAATGTCTATTTAGGTCTTCTGCCCATTCTTGGATTGGGTTGTTTGTTTTTTTAATATTGAGTTGCATGAGCTGTTTATGTATTTGGGAGATTAATCCTTTGTCCGTTGATTAGTTTGCAAATATTTTCTCCCATTCTGAGGGTTGTCTTTTCGTCTTGTTTGTAGTTTCCTTTGCTATGCAAAAGCTTTTAAGTTTCATTAGGTTCCATTTGTTTATTTTTGTTTTTATTTCCATTACTCTAGGAGGTGGATCAAAAAAGATCTTGCTGTGATTTATGTCAAAGAGTGTTCTTCCTATGTTTTCCTCTAAGAGTTTTAGAGTGTCTGGTCTTACATTTAGGTGTCTAATCCATTTTGAGTTTATTTTTGTGTATGGTGTTAGGGAGTGTTCTAATTTCATTCTTTTACATGTAGCTGTCCAGTTTGTCCAACACCTCTATTGAAGAGGCTGTCTTTTCTCCATTGTATATCCTTGCCTCCTTTGTCATAGATTAGTTGACCATATGTGTGTGTGTTTATCTCTGGGCTTTCTATGCTGTTCTATTGATCTATATTTCTGTTTTTGTGCCAGTACCATACTGTCTTGATTACTGTAGCTTTGTAGTATAGTCTGAAGTCTGGGGGCCTGATTCCTCCAGCTCCATTTTTCTTTCTCAAGATTGCTTTGGCTATTCAGGGTCTTTTGTGTTTCCATACAAATTGTGAAATTTTTGTTCTAGTTCTGTGAAAAATGCCATTGGTAGTTTGATAGGGATTGCAATGAATCTCTAGATTGCTCTGGGTAGTATAGTCATTTTCACAAAGTTGATTCTTCCAGTACAAGAACATGGTATATCTGTCCATCTGTTTGTATCAACTTTAGTTTCTTTCATCAGTGTCTTATAGTTTTCTGCATACAGGTTTTTTACCTCCCTACGTAGGTTTATTCCTAGTATTTTATTCTTTTTGTTGCAGTGGTAAATGGGAGTGTTTCCTTAATTTCTCTTTCAGAGTTTTCATCACTAGTGTATAAGAATGCAAGAGATTTCTGTGCATTAATTTTGTATCCTGCTACTTTACCAAATTCCTTGATTAGCTCTAGTAGTTCTCTGGTAGCATCTTTAGGATTCTCTATGTATAGTATCATGTCATCTGCAAACAGTGACAGCTTTACTTCTTCTTTTTTGAGTTGGATTCCTTTTATTTCTTTTTCTTCTCTGATTGCTGTGGCTAAAACTTCCAAAACTATGTTGAATAATAGTGGTGAGAGTGGGCAACCTTGTCTCGTTCCTGATCTTAGAGGAAATGGTTTCAGTTTTTCACCATTGAGAATGATGTTGGATGTGGGTTTGTCATATATGGCCTTTATTATGTTGAGGTAAGTTCCCTCTATGCCTACTTTCTGGAGAGTTTTTTATCATAAATGGGTGTTGAATTTTGTCAAAAGCTTTTTCTGCCTCTATTGAGATGATCATATGATTTTTCTCCTTCAACTGGTTAATATGGTGTATCACGTTGATTGATTTGCATATATTGAAGAATCCTTGCATCCTGGGATAAACTCCACTTGATCATGGTGTATGATCCTTTCAAAGTGCTGATGGATTCTGTTTGCTGGTATTTTGTTGAGGATTTTTGCATCTATGTTCATCAGTGATATTGGCCTGTAGTTTTCTTTCTTTGTGACATCTTTGTCTGGTTTTGTTATCAGGGTGATGGTGGCCTCGTAGAATGAGTTTGGGAGTGTTCCTCCCTCTGCTATATTTTGGAAGGGTTTGAGAAGGATAGGTGTTAGCTCTTCTGTAAATGTTTGATAAGATTCGCCTGTGAAGCCATCTGGTCCTGGGCTTTTGTTTGCTGGAAGATTTTTAAGCACAGTTTCAATATCAGTGCTTGTGATCAGTCTGTTTATATTTTCTATTTCTTCCTGATTCAGTCTCGGAAGACTGTGCCTTTCTAAAAATTTGTCCATTTCTTCCAGGTTGTCCATTTTATTGGCATATAATTGCTTGCAGTAATCTCTCATGATTCTTTGTATTTCTTCAGTGTCAGTTTTTACTTCTCCTTTTTCATTTCTAATTCTATTGATTTGAGTCTTCTCCTTTTTTTTCTTGATGAGTCTGGCTAATGGTTTATCAATTTTGTGTATCTTCTCAAAGAACCAGCTTTTAATTTTATTGATCTTTGCTATTGTTCCCTCCATTTCTCTTTCCTTTATTTCTGATCTGATATTTATGATTTCTTTACTTCTACTAACTTTGGGTTTTTTTGTTCTTCTTTCTCTAATTGCTTAGGCATAAAGTTAGGTTATTTTTGAGATGTTTCTTGTTTCTTGAAGTAGGATTGTATTGCTATAAACTTCCCTCTTAGAACTGCTTTTGCTGCATCCCAAAGGTTTGGGGTCATCGTGTTTTCCTTGTCTTTTGTTTCTAGGTATTTTTTTGATTTCCTGTTTGATTTCTTCAGTGATCTCTTGGTTATTTAGTAGTGTATTGTTTAGCCTCCATGTGTTTGTATTTTTTACAGATCTTTTCTGTAATTGATATCTAGTCTCATAGCGTTGTGGTCAGAAAATATACTTGATATGATTTCAATTTTCTTAAATTTACTGAGGTTTGATTTGTGACCCAAGATGTGATCTGTCCTGGAAAATGTTCCATGAGCACTTGAGAAAAAAGTGTATTCTGTTGTTTTTGGATGGAATGTCCTATAAATATCAATTAAGTCCATCTGGTTTAATGTATCATTTAAAGCTTGTGTTTCCTTATTTATTTTCACTTTGGATGATCTGTCCATTGGTGACAGTGGGGTGTTAAAGTCCCCTACTATTATTGTGTTAGTGTTGATTTCCCCTTTTATGGCTGTCAGCATTTGCCTTATGTATTGAGGTGCTGCTATGTTGGCTGCATAAATATTTACAATTGTTATATCTTCTTCTTGGATTGATCCCTTGATCACTATGTAGTGTCCTTCTTTGTCTCTTGTAATAGTCTTTATTTTAAAGTCTATTTTCTCTGATATGAGATTGCTACTCCAGCTTTCTTTTGATTTCCATTTGCATGGAATATCTTTTTCCATCCCCTCACTTTCAGTCTGTATGTGTCCCTAGGTCTGAAGTGGGTCTCTTGTAGATAGCATATATACAGGTCTTGTTTTTGTATCCATTCAGCCAGTCTCTATCTTTTGGTTGGAGCATTTAATCCATTTAAATTTAAGGTAGTTATCAATATATATGTTCCTATTACCATTTTCTTAATTGTTTTGGGTTTGTTATTGTAGGTCTTTCCTTCTCTTGTGTTTCCTGCCTTGAGAAGTTCCTTTAGCATTTGTTGTAAAACTGGTTTGGTGGTGCTGAATTCTCTTAGCTTTTGCTTATCTATAAAGGCTTTAATTTCTCCATCGAATCCGAATGAGATCCTTGCTGGGTAGAGTAATCTTGGTTGTAGGTTTTTCCCTTTCATCAATGTAAATATGTCCTGTCACTCCCTTCGGTCTTTCAGAGTTTCTGCTGAAAGATCAGCTGTTAACCTTATAGCAATTCCCTTGTATGTTATTTGTTGTTTTTCCCTTGCTGTGTTTAATATTTTTTCTGTGTATTTAATTTTTGATAGTTTGATTAATATGTGTCTTGGCATGTTTCTCCTTGGATTTATCCTGTATGGGACTCTGTGCTTCCTGGACTTGATGGAGTATTTCCTTTCCTATAGTAGGGAAGCTTTCAACTATAATCTCTTCAAATATTTTCTCAGTCCCTTTCTTTTTCTCTTCTTTTCTGAGACCCCTATAATTTGAATGTTGGTGTGTTTGATGTTGTCCCAGAGGTCTCTGAGACTGTCCCCAATTCTCTTCATTCTTTTTTCTTTATTCTGCTCTGCGGTAGTTATTTCCACTCTTTTATCTTCTTCTTTTATTGTCACTTATCTGTTCTTCTGCCTCAGTTATTGTGCTATTGAATTCTTCTAGAGAATTTTTAATTTCATTTATTGTGTTGTTCCTCATTGTTTGTTTACTCTTTAGTTCTTCTAGGTCCTTGTTAAACATTTCTTGTATTTTCTCCATTCTATTTCCAAGATTTTGGATCATCTTTACTATCATTACTCTGAATTCTTTTTCAAGTAGACTGCCTATTTCCTCTTCCTTTGTTTGGTCTGGTGGGTTTTTACCTTGCTCCTTCATCTGCTGTGTGTTTCTCTGTCTTCTCATTTTGCTTAACTTACTCTGTTTGGGGTCTCCTTTTCGCAGGCTCCAGGTTCATAGTTCCTGTTGTTTTTGGTGTCTGCCCTCAGTGGGTGAGGTTGGTTCAGTGCTTGTGTAGGTTTCCTGGTGGAGGGGACTGGTGCCTGTATTTGATGGGTGGGGCTGGATCTTGTCTTTCTGGTGGGCAGAGCCGTATCTGGTGGTGTATTTTGGGGTGTCTGTAAACTTAGTATGATTTTAGGCAGCCTCTCTGGTAATGGGTGGGGTTGTGTTCCTGTCTTGCTAGTTGTTTGGCATGGGGTGTCCAGCACTGTAGCTTGCTGGTCGTTGAGTGGAGCTGGGTCGTAGCATTGAGATGGAGATCTCTGAGAGAACTTTCACCATTTGATATTACATGGAGCTGGGAAGTTCTGGTGGGCCAATGTCCTGATCTCGGCTCTCCCACCTCAGAGGCACAGACCTGATGCCCAGCCAGAGCACCAAGACCCTGTCAGCCACATGGCTCAGAAGAAAAGGGAGAGAAAAAAAGAAGAAAAAAAATTATAAAATAAAATAAAGTTATTAAAATTTAAAAAAATTATTAAGAATAAAAAATTTTAAAGTCAAGATAAAATGAAAGAAGGGAAGAAGAAAGCAACCAAACCAATAAACAAATCCACCTATGATAACAAGTTCTAAAAAGTATACTAAAAAAAAAAAAAAAAAAAAAGGAGAGACAAAACTCTAGGACAAATGCTAAAAACAAAGCTGTACAGACAAAAATCACACAAAGAAGCATACACATACACACTCACAAAAAGAGAAAAAGGAAAAAAAATATATATCTATATATATATAAAAAAGGAAGAGAGTAACCAAATCAATAAACAAATCTACCAATGATAATAAGCTCTAAATCCTAAACTAAGATAAACATAAAACCAGAAACAAATTAGAGATGCAGAAAGCAAACTCCAAGTGTACAGTTGCTCCCAAACTCCAGTGCCTCAATTTTGAGATGATTCATTGTCTATTCAGGTATTCCAGAGATGCAGGGTACATCAAGTTGATTGTGGAGATTTAATCCGCTGCTCCTGAGGCTACTGGGAGAAATTTCCCTTTCTCTTCTTTGTTCGCACAGCTCCCGGGTTTCAGCTTTGGATTTGGCCCCTCCTCTACGAGTAGGTCACCTGAGGGCATCTGTTTTTCGCTCAGACAGGACAGGGTTAAAGGAGCAGCTGATTAGGGGGCTCTGGCTCACTCGGGCCGGGGGAGGGAGGGGTATGGAATGAGGGGCGAGCCTGCGGCGGCAGAGGCCAGTGTGACGTTGCAGCAGCCTGAGGCGCGCCTTGCATTCTCCCGGGGAAGTTGTCCCTGGATCACGGGACCCTGGCAGTGACGGGCTGCACAGGCTCTCGGGAGGGGAGCTGTGGAGAGTGACCTGTGCTTGCACACAGGCTTCTTGGTGGCTGCAGCAGCAGCCTTAGCGTCTCACGCCTGTTTCTGGGGTCCACGCTGATAGCCGTGGCTCGCACCCGTCTCTGGAGCTTGTTTAGGTGGTGCTCTGAATCCCCTCTTCTCGCGCACCCCGAAACAATGGTCTCTTGCCTCTTAGGCAGGTACAGATTTTTTCCCGGACCCCTCTCGGCTAGCTGTGGTGTGCCAACCCCTTCAGTCTGTGTTCACGCAGCCAACCCCAGTCCTCTCCCTGGAGTCTGACCTCCGAAGCCCGAGCCTCAGTTTCCAGCCCCCACCCGCCCCGGCGGGTGAGCAGACAAGCCTCTTGGGCTGGTGAGTGCTGGTCGGCACCCATCTTCTGCGCAGGAATCTCTCCGCTTTGCCCTCTGCACCCCTGTTGCTGCACTCTCCTCCGTGGCTCCGAAGCTTCCCCCCACCACCTACCCCCGTTTTCACCAGTGAAGGGGCTTCCTAGTGTGTGGAAACTTTTCCTCCTTCACAGCTCCCTCCCAGAGGTGCAAATCCCATCCTTATTCTTTTGTCTCTGTTTTTCCTTTTTTCTTTTGCCCTACCCAGGTACGTGGGGAGTTTCTTGCCTTTTGGGAAGTCTGAGGTCTTCTGCCAGCATTCAGTAGGTGTTCTGTAGGAGTTGTTCCACATGTAGATGTATTTCTGATGTATTTGTGGGGAGGAAGGCGATCTCCAAGTCTTACTCCTCCGCCATCTTGAAGGTCTCCTAGGCTGACTTTTAAATTTCTTTTACCACCAATAAATTTATTTGGTTTTATTAAAAGCCACATATTGGCATTAAATCAAAAAGTTTCATATTTTATTATAATTATTTTCATTCTGAATGCCTGAAAGCTGTTCATTGAAAAATTTCGTCTTTCATCAAAGCAGTATTTCCTTATTTTTTATTAAAATTTACATATGAAATAAAATGGGGAGAAAGGGCCACTACCTGATTCTTTGCATTCACAATCATGTAATTTAGGACCTCTGACTCCATGGAAATTAAAGATCTAAGTTTCAGAGCTAACAATGGCAGGATGAAAGCTTCTGCTGTTGCTGGTTGAGAATGAACTATTTCCCTGCATGGTGGAATTCAGGGATGTCCTTCATCGTGCTGTGTGTTCGTTGGATTGTCTTTGGTATAGCTGGTTTAAGCGTGGCACAGATCATTTCCACATGGGTATCTTGAGTCAGGCTGGCCTTCTAAACCCACAGGTCTGTTTTAAAGTCTGAGCACTTTCTCACATCAAAGAGCCGAAGGGAAGTTTCTGAATCAAAAACTAAGTGGATTTCTTATCTCATGGCCTGCAGCCATAAGGTGTGCTAACTTCCTGGGAGAGACGTCTCACCAGAGCTTTTAAAAAGAGGCACCGGCTGGGTGCTTTACCTTCACTGGTCAGTTTTCAGGGAGATGCCTTCAAAGGAGCCATGTTACAGGAAACACCCAGTTAGATGGTCCCATTCTTTTTGGCTTGTATACTGGAAAGGTAGATGCATTGCTACTACAGAGCAGTGAGGAGGTGGTATCTCCAGAGAGGCTAAACCACTCCTAAAATGTATTCCAGCAAAGCAGGGAACACCAGGGTAGCAGATGGTCTAATTAATGGCCTTCAAGAGTCTAGTCCCAGGAGAAGATAGAGGGATGAGGGTCTGAAGAAGGGTGACTCTTGGTCAGAGCACACTGGGCAGGTCTGCAGTCTGCAGAGAAATCAACTTTGCCATCTTATTACAAAAACCATGACAAACTGGAGGAAATTGCCTGACTCTAGACTTTACCCCCTGACAACATAACACTCTCACTTCTTGTTTTCTCTCTACACAGTTGTGGGACTGCATCTCAAATTCTAACTTGGATGCTTGGCCCTTATTGCATTCTTTGCTTATCTGATTCCACAGCATTTGCACTAAGGTTTAGTACTAAACCCCAAATTTACTGTCTTTAATGCTTTTCCTTTTGCATAATAGTCCTGAGAGCGTTTTTTAAAATATCTTCATCTGTTTCACTGTACTGCCATAATATATCTTTAAATTTTTCATAAAATTTTTATAGTATCTTAAAATTTTTTGCCTTTTGCTTGCTCCTTTCTTTCCCCCATGATCATTTATTGAACACCTGCCATGAGTCAGGTGCATGTTCTACAGTGATGGAGCTAAATAACTTGATGCTGATGTCGTCAGCATCCAGTGGGGGGTGGGGGGGAATCAGGTGCCCACACTAATGGCCATGCCACAGAGGCAAGGGCCAGTGGAGGCTTGCCTGAAGTGTCCTGGGAGCACTGAGGATGGAGCAAACACTTGTGCTTGGCAAGGGACACAGAAGGCTTTTGAGAAGAGGAGAACTTGAACAAAAAGAAGTTGTCCTGGAGACAAATACTCTTATCAGGAGAAGGATATTTCAGGCAGAATGACAGCTCATGCAAAGACACTGAGGCATGAACAGCTGGGCATGTCTGGGGACATCATTGGTAATTTGGTGCCACCAGAACATAGGGCACATGGGAAAGTGATTAGAAATGTGGCTGGAGGGATGAAGTCTCCAGACGATGAGAAGCCTTGTGGGCCCTTCCAAGGAATTCACTCTTTATTTGGTGGACCATAGGGAGCTTTGATGGGTTGTAAGCATCAGGGTAATATGATCTATTGTGTTTTTGACTAAGATTGCTATTTTTCTTCAACTTTAATTGTACCTTTAATTGTACTCCCTGTATCTTTCTTTTTCTTTAAAGCCCATAATATTTATTCTGGTTATTTATTTTCCAAAACCTATAAAAGTATATTCATCCCCACCCTCTCTTCCCTTCCATCACCCTCCCATTGGAAGCACTTGGCAGGAGTTTGGATGTGGATTTGCATACAACATTTTAAGCACTTGCTCTGTGCCAGGCACTGTGTAAAGCAATTTCATGATCTTCTCTCCTCTCCCCTTACTGTCTGTCCACTAACTCTTTTTTTTTTTTAAACTTTAGGTTTATGTATATATGTATGTATGTATGTATGTATGTATTTATTTATTTATTTATGGCTGTGTTGGGTCTTCGTTTCTGTGCTAGGGCTTTCTCTAGTTGCGGCAAGCAGGGGCCACTCTTCATTGTGGTGCACGGGCCTCTCATTATCGCGGCCTCTCTTGTTGCGGAGCACAGGCTCCAGATGCGCAGACTCAGTAGTTGTGGCTCACAGGCCCAGTTGCTCTGTGGCATGTGGGATCCTCCCAGACCAGGGCTCGAACCCGTGTCCCCTGCATTGGCAGGCAGATTCTCAACCACTGCGCCACCATGGAAGCCCTGTCCACTAACTCTTAACACAATGGCTAGGAATATCGGGGAGAGAGCTTTGAACTTAATGAAGAACTCCGAAGAAGCCTGTAATATACTGCTCTGAGCTCACCCTGCTCATCTGGGGCTCGTGCAGTAAAATAGTGTTCACTCAGCTCAAGGCAAGTTCTTAAGGTGACCTTATATTTAGCCACTTCACCTCTCAGACCATTTGACCATGACTGCTCTAGTCTTCTGCAACTGCAATGTCCCGTACCTTCCACGCACACCTTGAAGCTGCTTTTTAGCCTTTTGTTCACAGTTAGTTTGAAGCTTAGTGCATTTTACTTAGGCTTCCTCCATGAAAATATCCCCAGAAGAGATTTAACTAATCCATATTTTTTAATATAGTGGCAAACTCCCCAGTAAGTCAGGACCTTGTCTTATTCACGATAGTCCCCTGATCACAGGTTAGCCTGTCTCATTTCAGTCTCAGCTGTGATATTGGTTTTTGCCAATTTGTGTTTCCATGAGCTGTCCAGGACAAGAGTTGGAGAGAAAAGTGTCTTTAGGGAGCACCTGCTGCCCATGATTCAAAGAAAACCCCACTGGGAAGAATAGGCATCCTCCAGTGTGCCTCATTCCACCTTCCAAAAACTCATAATGCAAGGTAATCTTACATATTCAATTCAGAAAGAAAAATATTCACATGTATTTATGTATAATATACATGGTAGACAGTTGCCTCCCAATATTCTATTTCTCCTTCTGTCTAGAACGCTGATTTTTAGCAGAGCATATTGCCATCAGAATAAGTGATGGCAGCTTCCCTTAGTTAGGAGTGGTCATATGACTCTATTTCCCAGCATCCCTTGTAGCCAGGTGTGGCCACTGAGATGTATGCAGAAGTGTTGGGAGATTTTGGGGAAGAAGCTCTTTATAAGGAAAGGTGTGAATTTCACTAGCCATCTTCTGCTTTCTTCTACTGCTGGCTTGGAAGATAGACATGATGGCTGGAGCTCTAGCAGCTATTTTAGCCATCTAAGGTCTAAAATTTTCTGTCCTACTAGTTATAGGGTAGTAGGACAGAAAATAAAAAGCTTTGGCACCTGAAGACACCATGGGACAACAATAACAGCCTTAAACTGCCTACCCTGGACTTCTTTTATCTAAAAACGAATACAAGAATGAATGAATGAGCTTCAAGCTTATTTCAGCTATGTTTATTTTATTTTGTTCCATATGTGCATTCAAACTCAAGTTTACACGTTGGAGATCTAAGTAAAAGTAGTTTAAGTCTACCTTCCTCCCAGTCTATAGCATACGGGAGTCTAAAGCATATGAGAATCAATCTATGATTGATATATGAGAGTCCAAAGCCCTCACCAAGATACCCGTGAATCCCTGAGCATGTAAACTCCTAGTCCCTCAGCTTCTGGAGTTGTTATTACCTGTGCCTCCTTTGCTCTGCCCTGCTCTGATCCAAACATGAAACTCGTTTCCTCATTGATTTCCACAGGAATCCATTCAGGATCTTGGCAAAGTATCATCTCTCACATGGCACAGCAAACAACTTACTGATCTATATTGAACTTCCTATTAGCTCAGGTCTTTTCGCCACCCCACTTCCCAGCACTTCTCTCTTGGCGCTTCAGCCAGGAAGACCCCAGTGTCTCATTTGATCCTGCTTCTCCCTTCTCTGCTCCTACTTCCTTCCTTTTACATCCAAATTCTACTGCCTCACTTATAAAAAGCAGCCCATGTGCCACAGCTCCTTTACCCAAATTTACTCTCAGGTGCCCGGCAGACAAAAGAAGTTTTATTTAATAGAATTCACTCTCCGAAGAAGGCAGTTGTAGTTGTAAATGGCATACCTTTGCCAGTGAGTGTGAACATAGCTCTAAAAATTTTAAGAACCTCAGAGTGCACGAAGGAGTGGGTGGGGTTTATGGGGAGCAGGAAAGGAGTGTTGGAGCAAAGATCCGCCTGTGTGTCTGGGTCATTCTGCATCCTTGCCATTGCTACATTGTTAACACATTGAGGATCACTGGTTTATTTCCTGGTGGGTGTCTCTTCCTGCTGGAAACTACCAGTGTACCTCTTGGGAGGTGGGTTTCCACATTCTTTCTCACCATGTGGTTATTTCCTACATTACATCTGCAAGTTCCTCTCCTACCAGTGATAATACGCATGGGTGGCCACTCCTCTGGGGTGTTCTGAATTTCTACTTTGTATCTACTTAAGTGCATTACTAAAATGGACATTCCTTTAAAGATTCCGAGAAAATATATAAAGCAAAACATGTTAAAATTCCAATACTTGAGAAGGATAGTGTTAATTCATTGTTAGCTTTAAATTTACCTAACATTTACTGTTAGGTTTTTTTTCATTCATATTGTCTCTTTAATCCTCATAATTTCCCTGTAATATTGGCATCATATACCCCATTTTGTAGTTAAATAAACTAATACCCAGAGAGGTGGATCAGCTTGCCCAAGGACACACAATTAGTAAGTGACGAAACCATGATGAAGATGAAAGTTCCCCTGATCCTAAGCTCAGAGCTCTTTTAATTAGCCGACATGCACCCCTGTCATGGATTAATTTACCGTTTCCCTTGCAGAGAGCAGAGACGGGAGGTAGAATAAATAAACCCTGACTGGGGAGGAGGGGTCAGCAAAGGATCTGGGCTTGGTGTGAACCAAGGGTCACCGCAGAGAATCCTGGGAAGCCAGAAGCAAGGGGAGGGATCCTTGGTGTCCGGAAGAGGAGGAAGTCAAAGAGAAGAGGCGCTTTTGAGAGAGCACCAGATTTTACAATATCTCGTCACCCAGGTCAGTTTTTTTTTGTTTTTTGTTTTTTGTTTTCTGATTAAGGAACTTGCTGTGAATGAGATGGTTGAGGCCAATGCAGTTCAAAAAATAGTCAGGAAGCATATTCCAACAGAACAAGCCAGAACCACCGGTGTAACATTTGAGAATTATAAACCCTCAGCCTTCTGTAGCAGCTGTGATTCGAATCGAAACTCTCCGAGTGAAGTAAGTAACAAAGTGCTCCAAGGAAGAAATCTCATTTCCCAAAAGCAGATTTTGAGAAACTCAGAACTGGAGCATCTGACACAGGTGTCCTCAAGGGACATCGTACAGTGTCCAACAAGTCGTTAGAAACCATTGGCAGGTCCAGGGCCTTTCAGCAAGTTGTACAGAGATTCTAACAGGTCATGTGCACTCAGTGCTCCAGGAGCACAGGCAGCCTGTCGGGGAGATGAGACTAGGCAGTCTGAACGATGCCTGCGCAAACAGTAGGAGCCCTGCACCTTTGCCTCGGCCACCGGAGGGAGGGTTTGTTAGTGGTACACGGGCTCACGCACTCCCTTCAGCATCAGTTAGCAAAATCACTTCCTGACTTCTGTGTTCTTCTTTTGACCCTGCCAAGTAAGAAATCACCTTTCAAGCATGAAAATCACTTCCGTTTAGGGAAAACCTACTATATGTCAAATACTACCATGACATTCCCCGACAGCTGAAGAATCTCAGCCCTGGAAATGGTAAGGGACTGGCTCAGTGCTATACAGCTAAGCCAGGGGTTCCCAGGGCAGCCAGCCCCGCCCGAAGCCCCAGCATCTCAGGCTGCCTCAGGACCGCCGTCCCTGGGGTGCTTCTGGGTGGTACTACCTGGGTCACGCACACATGACCAAGGGTCTAAAACTTGCACACAGACTAACAGTGAGAAATGCCTCTCACCCTGAGGTGTCCCAGTCCTGCTCGCAGCTATAGACGTAGACCAGGAGACCCTCAGGAGGCCCAGAGCCGGGGCCAAATGCTTTTGCCGAAGCTGTGTGAAGATTCCTCACCCACCTATGGGTTAACAAACTAAACTCTGCTCCTGGAGGGATGCCCTGCACACAGACGGTGTTCGATAAATGCAGCCTTCAGTAAATGCAGCCAGTGTCATTTTCCTATACCTTGGCCTGCAACTACCATGGGCGTCTTAGAATTCTCTCGAAATCTGGCCTGGGGTGCAGATTTCATCATACTCCTGCTGGGATAATAACCAAAGCTTTGATTTACCAAATCTTCTTGCTGGGCACACTGCTTTATAGCATGAATACATCGTCTATTTTAGTCCTTCCAGCAATCCTGACAAATATTATTATAATTCCAATATAAATGAGGAAGTAGAAGAAAGTATAGAAAGGTTCCATCACTGGTCTAATACTTGACTCAGAAGTGAACAATGGATAGGATAGTTGAACATGTGTCTTTTTGTCTTTGCAGTCAGTGCTATTAATAACTCTATTATCCTGCCTGCCGAGGAATTCTCTGGAAGTTCTCTAGGCCCTGACCCCTCTGTTGGTCCTGGTGACCTCCAGAGCTTCCCTTGGCCACAGGGTCAGAGACCTTGTGAAACAGCAGCACAGCCTCAAAGGAAGCCACGGGTCCATAGTGACCAAGGACATCCATGGCATTCACTGGCCCAACCAGTGCTGGACCCTTAAGTAGGGAAATACTCTGGTGTGTGATATCTCTGCTGCAGATTCAGAGATTTGACAAATTGGCGTTTGTTAAGCTAATGCTTACCCAAGAAGTCTTCAAACCATAAAAATCGGTATTTCCTACATCCTGGAAATAATACAACTCTAAAATTCTACCTGTTGCTTAAAATGCTATTCCTTAAGTAAAAGCAGGAGGAGGAGAAGAAATGTCTACCAATTTTGATAGCTTTTATAATATTTTATAAAGTTTATGATAAGCTTTCCTCAGAGCCTAAACAGGGAGAATATTAATTGCATGGTCCCCCAGGCTTATCTAGATTGCGGCCCTTTGCCCCACTCCCCTTATCTTATCAGAGAATGGCTTGTGACTTTGCTGTATCCTATTTTAGAACAAAGCATTTAGATTATATGTCTTTTCTCTATCTATGATCTGGTTTAGTTTTCAGTTTGTTTGTTTGTTTGTTTTTTTCTTGGAAAAATAGCATTCAATGTTCATCTTCAAAATAGAAAATCAGTCTCTTAAAAATGAACAAATCGTTCACAGGTGAGGGATGTAAACAGACTTTGAAATTCTGGAGAAAATAGGTGCATCGTGCACAGCCAAGTAAATATGAATAGGTTAATTTCAGCTCATCTTTTTTCTTATTAGATTGAAAATCCAGCCATGCTGACTGCCCCATTACTGTCCCACTGTTCATTTTCTGAACACCAATGAATGGCCTTGGGAAAACTTGACCCCTCAAGGAGTAATCCAACTTCTCCAGAGGAAAATAACTACTTGACCAGAATATTCTTTAATAACAAAATAAGGAGCCCAACCTCACCATATAAAACTGTTTAGAGCAAAACTAAATAACTTCTGAATACAACGGATTATAATTTCTACAGCCTGTGAACACTGCTGATCAAATTACTAAAGGCTGCTGTTTTTGTGGTTGAGGTTTCCTTCTTCAGTTTTACTTTTAATTTAGTTTTGTTTTGCAAGAACGAAAGAGGAAGGGCCGCCTAACCAGGCCGCGGGACGATTCCAGCAAGCCTCGATTTTCCTGGGGTTCACAGCCACGAACTTCAGCCAGCAAGTGCAGAAGCGCTTGTTCCTGCCCCAGCTGCAACCTGGGTTTTTCCTTGTCTTGCAGTTTGTAGCTTAGAAGAACGGTGTGCAAGGGACTCCAGCTCTTCCCAGACCCAGGCCAGTGTGGCTCTCTCTCAGGGTTCTGCCATAGTGAAAGATGTGTATGTGAGTGTGGTGTGTGTGTGTGTCAGAGAACGAAAGAGAAGGGGAGAGAGGCTGATCGATTCTTCGGCCCCAACTTAAGCATCCCTTAGTCGGCCGCTTCTGTCCCCAGGCTGGTGTCTTCTGGTGCAGTAGCTCCGAGATGAAGTCACCCTGGAAAATCCTTATGGCCACTCCTCTATTCTTTCTCCTGACCCTTCACACCTTGGCCTCTCCAGCCTATGACCACCAGCGCGGCACCAGACGCTCCAATGGCCAAGTCTGTATAGGTACGTAAATATTCTGTGTATTTTTAATGTGGATATCATGGGGTCAAATCCTTGGCTTGCATAGTAAATCACCTATTTAATGACATCCATAGCTATAAGATTCCAAGTAAGACACCAATAACCTTACCAGCGTAGAAAAGTTTTGCTTCTTAGAATAAGTGTTCACACTACATGCACATATGTGGGTATAGAAGCATGTTATATAGTTGCTAGTTTGAATTAAAAGTCTTCCACCTCATTGGTGATTGGAATTTTTTCCCCCTGGATGGGCAAGTATAAAAGCCTGAAATTCTTACCGCCTTTCGGGACAATAGGCAGCATTACACGGTAGAAGGAAGATGGACTTTGACCTTTGAATTGCTGCCACCTCCTCCCCCTCTGCTCTGTCCCTTACAGTCTGAAACTTTGAGCAACTTACTTAACACTTCCATGCCTCTGTGTTCTTATGGATGAAACGAGGCTTATAATACCCACTTCATGGGGATGTTGTGAGAACTGAGATCATGCGTGTAAATTTCTGGTATTTGCACACAGTAAGGATTCAACAATCTTAGTTTTCTTCCTTCTCTCAGTGAGTCCAGAGATGGCAATAAAAGGACAGTCACCTGGAAACATTGAACTTTGACTGAGATATGGCTCTTTCACTTATGTTTTGTTGAAGTATTTTACTTCAAAGTAGTTGTTGTTGTTTGGTGTTTTGGGTTTTGTTTTTCGTTTTGGGGGGGTTTGTTTTTTATGTTTGTTTTTTTGGAGAGGAGTAAAAGTAGGGTAAGATCTTTGATATTCGTGTTATACCTGGAGATTCCTGAATGGGGCCAAGGGCTTTCACTGGGTCAGTCCATGGAGCCAAGGATTCTCAGAAGTCTGAGTAGTAATTATTCAATGAGCAGATCGCAAAATAAAATCCTGGTTTAAGAAGCCAGAAAAAGAACTCGAGGGATAAGTATGGTGGCCATCTCTTACAAATGAAAAGTTTGGATACAGATTATGATACATATGAATTATTTCTGGAGACAGTACAGAAAAATATCTGAATTAGTCCTATTTCCTGAAAAACCATGATTTCCAGTCATTATACATGTTAAGGAACGCATCTCTGGTTTCAAGGTCTTCTTTTAAATTAAAACCTTAAGACCCAGATTCCCTGCGAATCTATTCTCCACAGGCCTGGAAGCAGAGGTCTATGGCCCCATTGGAGCCATGCCTGGGAGGTTATCCCCACTCACTATTTGGTTCCATCAGATAATTATTTACCACCTTCTATTTTCTCAAAACAAACACCTAAAGCTTGTCAAGTGGAAATGCACTTGAGAAAGGCTGAAGTGGAATTAGTTCTACTTCTAAGATGGTTGCATCATCTGAGATACTTGGCCCTCCACTCCTATAAAGTATACATGAGATACTCATTCCCTTCCCTGCCCCATTCCCACTGAGGCATAGAGAATTAGAAGGAGGTGTTGAGAGGGGATTCTAGGATGCGGTTGTTCTGGTTATCTATTACTGCATAACAAATTTTTAAATAACCATTTTGTCATACCATGATCTTGTGGGTCGAGTGTGCACTTCAGCACCAGCACGCCCAGCAGCTGTGGGGTTTGGAAGTGTCTCCTGGAAGGGGACCTGGGAGCGCTCTTAGTCACTGGCCAAATGTGGAAGTGTCTTAGGAAGCAGCGAAGTAAGCTTACTCGCAGCTGGTGGTAAGAGGAAGAGCCTCATGGAGGGGGTGGGAGAAGAGGAGGAATTGTCGTTTGGACTTCTGTTAATCCCGACAACTTTCAAACGAAAAGCAGGACTGTATGCCTTCCAACTCATTGGCTCCCATAGTCCAGAGTTTGCATGTAAGAGGTCAACCCACACAGGGATGGACTCTTCTTCTGGCTGTCATCTAACATCCTGGCAGAGAGAATCTGGGCTAAGTCTTTAGCTCACTGAACAAGAGGCAGGGGAGAGTGAGGAGAGCTCCCAGTGCAGATGTGGCTGCCAGGGTCACGGAGGGAGGGGGCAGCTCTCACAGAAGTGGGAACTCTTGTGACTGGAGAGATACTCCACAAGGAGCCACTGTAGAAGTTATTGAGTGATTGAGCCAACATCCCCATCATAAACAAACAACCCCAGCTCCTATGCCAAGAGGAACCTTTGCAGTGGGCAACCAACCAGCAGATCTGGAGGGCATGGCCTTGAACATATTCCAAAATCAGAACTAAGCTATGCAAAGCCCCAGTGGCCTCCTTCCCAATTTACCATAATTCCTTTGCACTGAACTGTACGTCCATTTGATCACTAAGTAAACTCTGATTCTGCTGTGCTGGAGCAGCCAGGGCCTCTTTCTGCCACTTTTCAAATGTTATGAAATCAATAATAAGCCATGTTCATTTTTACAAAACATTATTTTCTTTACATGGGTGATTTAGGGGCAAAGTAATCCTTATGTTTCTAAGTCATTGACATTTAAATTAATTCACTGAATTTTGGTGTTTTTTTTTTTTTTTTTTTTCGAGGAAGCTTTTTAAAGAGCTTAAAAAATTTTTTTTCCCCCTCATTCATGTTTGGTTAAATATACAAAATGCCTCAGAGCCCGATAAAACCTCCTCCCCCACCCCCGAACCACGTCACACACACAGTGGTCAGAGATGACTTTATAGTTTGAAAGATAAAGGGGAAGACGTGATCCTAAGCTTTCAACCAGCATGAATGGTAAAATGACAATGTCGCTGACAAAAATAGGAAAGATTTAGACAGAGCCAGCAGAGAAGGTTGAAAATTTATGATCACAATTTACATGTACAGAAATTTCATTTTCTCTATTTCTTATATCTGAACACTTGTTCATAAGCCACCACCATTGCTGCTGAGGGCAGAAAACATTTCATCTTTCCGCTCATGTGTTTAAATTTAGTCTCCTCTGGATAATTCAGGGCTCTCTTCTTTCTCCCCCCGTCTGAGGGTCGCTCAGTCCTTGGGGAGGGCTTGTGTATCACCCTGACACGGTTCTCGGCCCTCAGAACTCCCACAGTGAAGTGTCGTGGCTGGTGCAGCTCATGAGCTGGTCTCAACAGAATCCACGGTCACTCCGTGCTGACAAGCTGCTCACCTCCACCCTCGCGGGCCCTGCAGACCCTTGAGGTGTAGCCAGATGCCCACTGGTTCCCAGCTGCAGCCCTCTGCACTTTGTCCCTTCACACTTCCCCTCTCCTTAATCCCCTACTTTTATTTTTAGATTATCACAGAATTTAATCCCAACCTTGGCACAGATGGTAGGTTTCTGATCATCTCAATTTTCACTAAACTCACCTTTGCCTTTTTTTTTTTTTTTCCTGGATTGTTCTGGGGCATAACCCTGAAGAGAAGGACCACAAAGGCACTCTAGAGAGAGGTCCACAACTCTGTGAAAGGTCCCAAAGTGAGCAAAACCAAAAGAATCCAAGTGGACAGTATGGTTTTCCTTAAGGAGAAAGTGAAAATTTTCTGTTTTGGAGGGAGGGGGTGGGCAGTAAACTAGATCATAGTTTAAATGTACTATGAGAAAGAGGGAAAAAAAAGAATGTTGCAAAGCATTAAGCAGAGTAAAATCCCCATAAAATTATATATAATGTGCCTATCTCTCTATTTATATAGCTGTCTTCCCAGATAGGATGAACAGCAAAATGCCAGTAGTTGTTGTATGGTTATCTATGAGTGAGGAGGTTACAAATGATTTGTAATCTCTTTTCAGTGCATTTCTGAATTTTCCACATTTTCTAGATGAGCTTGCAAAAACAATAGTAAGACATGGTGGTTAAGAGCAAAAGAGCTTAAGCTCTGGGGTCAGACTGCCTGGATTGGAATCCTGGCTCTGCCACTCTGTACATATGTGACATTAAGGGCACAGTTTCACCCTCTGTACCTTGTGTCCTCTGTCTGTAAGATGAGATTACATGGGACCTGCATCCTTGGGTGGTGTGGAGGGCTAATGAATAAATACACATGAAGGACTTAGAACTGTACTTGGTACATACTAAGTACCCAAAGGGGTTGTGATTATGTATTCTTTTGGAAATCAGGAAAAAAAATATTGAAAATAAACTATGGAAGTCCTACATTTAAACCTATCATAAGGCAAAGAGGCCTGAGTAAACTGAATAATTACATGTGAATCTACATCTTATGTAAATACAAATTCTCAAATCTTGGATATCTGAAGGGAAGATTCACTTATGAAAAAAGATTTCATAGTGTATTAGCTTTCTATTGCTGTGTAATAAATTGCCACACATTCATCAGTTTAAAACAACATAAATTTATTATCTCACGGTTTCTGCACATGAGAAGTCTGGACATAATATAACCGGGTTCTCTGCTCAGGGTTTACAAGGCTGAAATCGAGATGTCACATGGGGCTGCATGTGATGTGAGACTCAGGTTCTCTTGCAAGTTCACTAGTGGTTGGCAGAATTCAGGTTCTTGGATTTGCAGGGCTGAGGTCCCATGTGCTTGCGAGCTGTCAGCCAGGATCAATCTCAGCTCTGAGAGGCTGCCCCTTTGCAAAGGAAGTTAATAACGCAGCTATTTCTTTCTTGTTTAAGAACAGCTGGAGCAAACTCTCTACATTTAAAGAGCTCTCCTGATTATATTGGGTCCACCCAGGATAACCTTGAGTAACTCAAAGTAAACTAACTAGAGTCCTTAATTACATATGCAAAATCTCTCTTATCATAGTACATAACACAATCACAGAAGTGATATCCAATCACATTCACAGGTTCTGCCCTCACTCAGGGGAGGGGATTAAGTAAGGCCTCTGCATCAGGAGACAGTAATCTTATCATTCTGCCTACCACTCATAGAAATGCTTTAAAAAGAAAAAGTCTTCAAACTAAACACCAGATAGTACTGCAAAAGAGAATTGATGTGACTTGGTCCCAAAGTGATTCACCAAATAGGCACGACTATATAGTAGAAATTCATAGATGAAGAGTAAGCTGTGGGTTGAAGTGTTTTTTGTTTTGTTTTGTTTTTGAGGGAGAGGGGCTTGATATTCAAGATTTTTCTCCTGGCCTTCACACTCAGAATTTGGAAAGGAAAACAAATTACTCCACTACCATACCCTTTCTCTCATAAAGTAGTTGTTTTTCAATGTTAGTATAGAGGACAAAGTCCCCATCTGAATCTTTCCCTGGACAAAGTCCACCTAAGACCAAGCATAAAACTGGAAAGACTGTCACAAGCAACCATTTCAGGACACTAAAAATCAACCAATGGCACACAATGAATTGAGGAATGTTTATTCTTGAAAAACCGCTTGAACTTTAGGAAGAACAGTAAGACTCTGACCTTTTTGCCTGAGGCTGCTCCATCTAGACTTGCCCTCAGCTTAGTGAGAACAGTAGTTTCATCACTGTGAAACTGGCTGCAAAAAACAGTAAGTCTACTGCTAATGGGGCGGACTTGATTCAACCAGGATTCAAAGATCCCTGGCTTTGTTGGCTAAAAGTGATGGACTCCATTGGGAATTAACAAGGAGAAACTGCAGCTTTGCTAACTCAGAGTTTTGGTCCTAGATTGGACAATGAAGATCAGCCAGAGATTTAACAGGGAGACCCTGGTAATGTGAACATTATAGAAGGGCTAAGATCAGGTCTCCATACATCCCTGATTGATTGGGAAACTGTACATGTGTTGGGAAGACCTGAAAGAGCCTAAGAAAAGTGAAAACTGAGGGAGACTTGAGAACTAGATGCAACCTTGAATGTATTCACCAACCCATTTGAATACATATCCTTTCTTTCATAAAATATAAGAGGAAGACTCCCCAGATCATTCTGTGTTTTACACTAATACCAAATCCAGACAAAGACATCACAGGAAAGAAAATAACAGATCAATATCCTTTGTGAGCACAGATGCAAAAATCCTTGATAAAATATTAACAAACTGAATCCCGCAACATGCAAAATGGATTATACACCATGACCAAGTGGGGTTTATCCTAGGAATACATGGTTGTTTTAACATCTGAAAGTCAATTAATAGGATATACCAAATTAGTAGAACAGAGGCTATAACTACATTATCATCCCAATAGAAATAGAAAAATTATTTGGCAAAATCCATCACCCACCCATGTTAAAACCTCTCAACAAGTTATGAAAGAAAAAGGAACTTCTTCAACTTGATAAAGGGCTTCTATGAAACCCTGCAGATAACGTCATACTTAATGATGGAGGATTGAATGCTTGCCTCCTAAAATCAGAAACATGGTAGGGATGTCCACTCTCACCACTTGTAGTTAACATTGTTTTGAAGATTCTATTCAGTTTAATAAAGAAAGAAAAATAATAAAGACATGTGAATTGGGAAGGAATAAGTAAAACTGTCTTTATTTTCAGACAACATGTTCCTGAATGTAGAGAATCCTAAGATATTTACAATAAAACTACCAGAATTAATAAGAGAGTTTAACAAGGTCCCAGGATTCAAGATTAATATAAAAAATCAATTATATTTATTTATATTAGCAACAAACATTGAAGAACTGAAATTAAGAAAACAACTCCATTCACAATATAATAAAAAATACTAAGGAATAAATTTAACAAAAGAAATGCAATTACTCTACATAGAAAACTACAAAACATTGCTGAGAGAAATTAAAGGATGCTTTATAGAAATGGAGAGATGCTTCCCAATAACGGATCAGAAGACTCAATAATGTTAAGATTGCAATACTCCCCACATTGATCTATAGACTAAACACTGTTCCATTCAAAATTGTAACATCCTTTTTTTAGTAGAAATTGGCAAGCTGATCCTAAAATTTATATGGAAATGAAAAGAAGCCAGAATAGACAAAACTTTTGAAGAACACGGTTGGAGAATTGACACTATCTGATTCCTTACTTCAAATTACACACAATTATTAACTCAAAATAGATCATAGACCTCAAGGTAAAAGCTAAAACTAAAAACTTCTAGAAAAAGTGCAAGAGAAAAATCTGTGTGACTTTGGATTGGACAAAGACTCTTAGATATGACATCAAAAGAACTATACAAAAAGAAAAAAATTGATAACATGTACTTTATTAAATTTAAAGACTGTTCCGCACAAAACATCATTAGAAAGTGAAAAGGATATTGGGAAACAATATTCACAAATCATATAGACTTCAGTATAGCAATGATTTTTTTTTTTTTCAAATTTATTTATTTATTTTTGGCTGTGTTGGGTCTTCGTTTCTGTGCGAGGGCTTTCTCTAGTTGCGGCAAGTGGGGGCCACTCTTCATCGCGGTGCGCGGGCCTCTCACTATCGCGGCCTCTCTTGTTGCGGAGCACAGGCTCCAGATGCGCAGGCTCAGTAGGTGTGGCTCACGGGCCCAGTTGCTCCGCGGCATGTGGGATCTTCCCAGACCAGGGCTCGAACCCGTGTCCCCTGCATTGGCAGGCAGATTCTCAACCACTGCGCTGCCAGGGAAGCCCAGCAATGATTATTTTAATTAACATGACTGATAATTTTCACTTTCAAAATTCAAAATTTTAATGTATGCAGTGTATGCAGTGTGACACTCAGCAGTGTATAAACTTCAAGATTCAATAGATCTGGATTGGAATTACCAGCTAGCCAGTGAGCAGCTGAATCCCTGCTTATCTGAAAGGCCTTAGATATATTGCTTAAGCTCTCTGAGCCTCATATTTTTCATCTGTAAAATGGGAAGTAACAATCTCATGAGGGTGCTGTGAGGATTAAATGAGATATAGTTTGTGAAAACACCTAGCAGAGAGCTGCAAGAACAAAGGTCCAAAGGTCTTTTCATGTTTTCCTAAAATTTATTGAGGTAGAAGTAAACATTAAAAAGCTTACTCAATGAGAAATTGTTTGATAAAATACAATTTATTGGGGTTTTTTTCTAGTTATAAAAGAATATATAATTTTTATAGAGATCTTTAAAAATACAGAATATTTTTAAAGAATAAAATCAACTGTAATCCCAAAACTCAGATGATCACTACTGATATTTGTGTATATTTCCTTTCAAAACCATCTAGGTTTATATTTATAGAGTTTGGATCTTGTTTTTATTGTTTTGTTTAACTTCTAAGTTTGAATTGTTAAGTAGACAATCTAAAATTAAACATCTTTTTCTTTCAACAAAATATTTGTAAGAAATTTGGCAGTAGTAAGCCTTTGCTGGCAGGTAGGAACTTTTCAAGTTAGCAGGTAAGTTTGTGGATAAAAATGATTGGGCATAGTCTAAGATTATTTTTCTATCTATGCACCTATCTATCCATTTATTCATCATCTGTCTACCCTTCTTTCTATTCATCCATCTATTCATTCATCCGTCCACCCACTCACCCAATCATCCATCTTTTTCTTTTCATCCATCCTCTATCTATCTTAGAATTCAAATATAGAAGTAAATGGAAAAATAAAGTCATACTTTTCCTGAAAGAAAATCTGATTGGTTAATTTCTTTGATAATAAGATCTGACTTTGCTATTTAGGTTTATACAGAGGACATTTTTCATAGTTTGAATGAACTAAATCTGCAGCTCCAACATTTGACAAAAATATCTATGAAGTATGCAGTAAGATAAAGAATTTTACTTAAAATAGTGTATAGGTAAAAGTGTGTTGAAAAGAACAATATTTCAACTTGCCAGTTCTTTCTAAGTATATTAGGTTTAAACAAGGCCTCACTCAATGAAATTGTAGTAGGTAAAATTAAAAGATAAGTCTTTTTTTTTTTTTTAATATTTATTTATTTATTTATTTATGGCTGTGTTGGGTCTTTGTTTCTGTGCGAGGGCTTTCTCTAGTTGTGGCAAGTGGGGGCCACTCTTCATCGCGGTGCGCGGGCCTCTCACCACCGCGGCCTCTCTTGTGGCGGAGCACAGGCTCCAGACGCGCAGGCTCAGTAATTGTGGCTCACGGGCCTAGTTGCTACGCGGCATGTGGGATCTTCCCAGACCAGGGCTCGAACCCATGTGCCCTGCATTGGCAGGCAGATTCTCAACCACTGCGCCACCAGGGAAGCCCAAGATAACTCTTAGTAAAACTTTTTTTTAAAAAATATTTCTCAGAAATTGAGAAAGTGAAAGACTCCATTGATTGGGTAACAAACGTTTTTGCAAGGCAGGTGGTTTCTAGTTCTTTGCTTTCAACACAATTGAAGGGAGACTTAAATAATTTTCAATGATAGATCACTCTCAGATTTTTGACATTTAACTTAGAAGGAGTTAAAGAATTGAGTGACATCGCCATATCAAAAGTCCTTCCATTCTCATTTACTTATTTAAGTAAGCATGTTTCCTCAGAACTTACCTCTTTAAAAATGAAAAATAAAAACATTGGGGTTAGCAGATGTAAGCTTTTATGTATAGAATGGATAAACAACAAGGTCCTACCATATAGCACAAAAATTATGTTCGATATCCTATGATAAACAATAATAGAAAAGTATATATTAAAAAAAGAATATATATGTATAACTGAATCACTTTGCTGTACAGCAGTAATTAACACAACACTGTAAGTCAACTAAACTTCAATTAAATAAAAGGAAAAGAAAAAAAGAAAAAGAAAAACAGACATGATACTTGACATGAACCTTGTTTATTTACATGAATAAGTAATATTTTTTTACAGATATAGGTACTAATTTAAAGAGCCCAACCATCTCATTAAGAGATTTAATTCCAAGAAAATTTTGCCTTTATTATTTAGAAACTGTTTATCAAATTGACAATACATATTGCTTAGATAAGTTAATTTTACTAATAAAGAAAAATCTTTCCAGAAGAATTTTAAAGTACTTCTAGGGTTTTTATTCATAAGAAATTAAAGTTTTTATTTAAATTTTATACATATTTTTAGTGTTAAGAAATATAATAGTGTGAAAAAATACTTCCAACCATAAAAACACATTACATTGGGATAAAACTCTAGTGGAAGAAAAATTCAATGAAGTAGATTTTTATTGAAATATGAATTCAAGGAGAGGAATTATCAATGTAAATTTTTCACTGTGAAAGAAGAATTTGATCATATTTTTTTTAAGTAGATGAGAGTTGGTATAAGTCACTATAATATTTAGATTCCTTTAGAAACATATAGAAGACTAATGTAATATTTCTATTGTAATATTTACAATCTTCCTGGAATTTTGCAACTAATGAAATGGATATCCATTAATATTTTAACATCCATTAAAATGTAGAAGCGTACATAGTTTTTCAAAGTTCTTTTGGGCGTTCAGAGCAAAATGTTTGAAAACCATTGGTTTGCACTCTAGAGCATGAAGCCGGTGCTCTGTAATCTGACCTTCAAGGCTTTTCATGTTCTAACACCTTCCTAACTCTCATTCTTCCTTTCCCATGCAGCCTGGGCTCTAGTCCTGGCCAACTCTTCTCCTTCTCACATCCAAGTCTTTAGAAATGCTACTACTCTCTTCCTGAAGGCCTTTCCTGCCTTTTTTCTTTCGAACAGGTTCCTCCCATCAAGAGAAAAACAAATACCGTATGCTAACACATATATATGGAATCTAAAAAAAATTTTAAAAAAAGAAAATGGTCAGAAGAACCTAGGGGCAAGATGGGAATAAAGATGCAGACCTACTAGAGAATGGACTTGAGGATACGGGGATGGGGAAGGGTAAGCTGGGACAAAGAGAGAGTGGCATGGACATATATACACTACCAAACGTAAAATAGATAGCTAGTGGGAAGCAGCTGCATAGCACAGGGAGATCAGCTTGGTGCTTTGTGACCACCTAGAGGGATGGGATAGGGATGGTGGGAGGGAGATGCAAGAGGGAAGAGATATGGGGACATATGTATATGTATAACTGATTCACTTTGTTATAAAGCAGAAACTGACACACCTTTGTAAAGCAATTATACTCTAATAAAGATGTTAAAAAAAAAAAAAAAAAGAGTCAACTCTTCCAGGAAACTGTCACTGCTTACCCAAGGCAGTGACAGTTTCCTAGTTTCTTCCTCCTCTGTGCTCCCAAAGCACTAACAGGTCCCTCCACCAAGCACTTACAGGTTACAATGACTAGACTGTTTTTCTAATCCTCAGTGTTCCCACTGCTCTGTGGCTTCTCTTATTCTCCTTTGTATCCTCAGTCTTCTGAGCACATAGTGGGTGCTAGTAAGGATGTGTTGAGTAACAGGATGGAATGGCTCCCTGTGTCTTCACTCTCATTTTTTTATTTTTAATTTTTTATATATTTCTAAATTAGCCAAGCCCACCTTTCTGTGTTTCTCAGCACAGTCTGCTAATTTTCTCTTGTTGCTTTTGCTTGGGCTCTGCTCTCCCATGGATGCCCTTAGCCTTGTTCTCACCAGTAATTGTCCAATATAGTGCCTCTCTCACTGCCGGTGTGCTTGGGAGAGCTGGCAGTTTGGAACTCACTGAGCATTTTCTCATAAAAGCAATGTTCCAGGTGATGGTTGGGTTGGGACACAGAGCCTAATCTGCCCAAATATATTGAAAATAAGAGATGTCTGCAATAAAACAAAATTCAACCGTAGAAAACTAAAAAGGTTGTTGGTAATACAACATGTTTTTCAAAAATAAGTTTCTGAGCTTCTATTTTAAAGGGTCATGGAGAATACGTCTTTGCCCTGTGGTGGTCTCGGTAGGTGGGATAGAAACTAACATTTGTTAGACATCTGCTCCTTGCCAGGCACCATGTGCATTTTATGTGTTGTATCATTTAATCGTCACAACACTTTGCCAGGTGTTTCAGATAGCCTTTGTTGAATTACAAGCCACTCCACACTTACACAACAATCATTTATTAGCTCACAATCGTGTGCGTTGGCATATTTTGACTGGGCAGTGTTGGGTGGCCCTTTAGCTGATCTCAGCTAGGCTCACTTCTGCTGCTGCACTCAAGTTGGTAGATGGTGGAATGAGAGGGGCTGGATATCTGGAATGGCCTCGTTCACGAATCTGGTAGTTGGCATACTGTTACTGGGGTTTCCCTTCATGTAGCCTCTCCAGCAGGCTAGCTCAAGCTCATGGCTGTGAAGGTCTAAAAGGGCAAAAGGGGAGATGCAAGGCCTCTTGAGGTCTAGGTTTGGATCTGACATGCTCTCATTTCTATGTTCTACTGATCAAAGCAAGGTCACAAGGCCAGATTCAAAGCCTGGAAAATAGATATCACCTCTTCATGGGAGGAAGTATAAAAAGTCTGTGGCTATTTTTAATGTACTACACAAGAGGGCTTTATTACTCTATTCTGTGGGTACCAAAATCTGGGTTCAGAGAGTTTAACCATCCTGCCAAATACAGCAACTCATAAGTAATAGAAGCAAGATTTGAACCCAGGTCTGTCTGAACCACAAATTCTTCAGTCTCTGCTGTACCGTAACTTCTCCCTTCTCTTTCCTCCCTTCCACTCTCTTTTCTTCTCCTACCCACTCTCCCTATCCATGTCCAGACTGAGAGGAGGATGCAGAAGAAAAAGTGAAGTTGCAGTGTTCATACCTGGGCTGTGTGCTACCATCTCTGGCTTGATAACTAATATTTTAGGAAAACAAAGCTGGCTGTAGGACCATTTTGGGTGATTGTTTTCCTACCTTTCTTTCTTATTTCCTTTTCTCTTCACCAACATGAGAAAGGTCTGGGATAAAAGTTGTTGATTGGAATTACAATATATAAAACTATATCCTCTGCTTCCACCCGATTAGCGAAATCTGAGAACAGAATTTAGGTGTTTGTGGAGGGGCATTGGGTGGGGAGAGAGGGGTCAGATGGGGAATGAACTTGATAATGTCATACTGGTCCAACAGGGGTGCAGGGGCCCAAATCCAGGTGTGGTGTGACTCTAAAACCTGTGCTCTACGCTTCTCTAGGGCCCAAACCAGAAACAAGAGTCATCCTTGATTCTCACATTTCTCATCAATTTATTAATAAATCCAATCGGGTCAGCCTCCATAACAGATTCCAGATTTGTCCATTTTCCTCTATCCCCCCTGCCACTCATTACTCTATCCAATCAGCGATCACCTCTCTCCAGGACCAAAATAGCCTCCTTCTTCATCTCTCCGCCCCCAAGATCCTTCCTCCTCATAACAGCCAACATTATATTTTAAAGACACAGATCTCACAGCAGCAGCCCTCTCCACAAAGCCCATTCACAGTTTCCCATTCCTCTCAGGTTGAATCCCTACTTCCTTTGCCATCTACAAAACCCACAGACCTGACCTCCACCTATGCCTGCACCTCATCCCCTAATGTCAGGTTTTCCCAGTCTCATTGCCATAAGGTAGGCACCAGCTCCTCCTACCTACAAAGCCTGCCCGGCTCCTCACCCTGCTTGCTCCTTTCCATTATATGAGCCATTTTCGTGTGTGTTCTTCAGAGAAGCCTTCTCTCTCTATCAGCTCTAGTTAGTGTTTATACCACCTCGTCCTCGTTGCCCTCTGTTACTTCACCTTGTTCCTTTTCTTCATAGTACCTAAAATTATTTATAATTGCATGCGTGCTTACATGTTTATAATCACTTTTCCCTAATAGAGTATGATCTCTGAGAGGGCAGGAATCATATCTGTTTGTTCTCGGCGTGTACTCACAGCTCAGCATGGTGCTGGGACTCAATACATACTGTGTTCCAGTCCCAGCTCCCCTGCTCACTAGCTACGTAATTGGCAAGGCATCTAACCTCTCTGAGCCTCCGATTGCTGGTCTATACAATAATAAGAACAGTAATTCCTACATCTGTGAGTTGTTCAGAAGTTTGAATGAGATGATAATGTATGCAAAACCCTTTGAAATCTGCAGAGAACATTCTAGCCATGTGATGAATTATTTATGCCCTGACTCAGGGTCAAAAATGGAGTGTAGTCATGCCGACCCTGGTTCTGACAACTGCTAGGTACTTTCAAGGCTTCTCAATGAAGTGTAGGCTTCAGACAAATGAGAAATCTACTAGACTGCTCTCTGCAGTTGGCTGAATTTCCAGCTAGCACAGATATGATTATAATTAGAGTTTCAAGAGTTCTATTTCATTTCAAAAGGATTCCGTGGTACAGTCTGCAGTCTACCTGAGATGTGTGTCTAGAAGCAGATTCCTGTGGCAGGTGTTCTTATTCTGGCCTATTTGCTTCTTTTCCTACAATATCAGAGGTGTCTGTTTCTATTATACTCATTATTTTCAGTTGCCAGGTGAGAAGAGATTTTCCATATGGGAGATTTCAGATGGTGACCACTGAGCAAAATACGTAGTTCTCACCCACTCTCATCGCTTCCTGATTGAACAGTTGCTTGGACAAACTTGCTTTAGCAGACCCAAGCCTTTTATTAGCAGCCAGAGAATAGTCTATAATGGGAGGAATTACTCTGCCCATGCATTTCTCCAAGGAAAAACATTTTTTTAGCCTGTCAAGACAGTAAAAGCTCCTATTAGAAACTATAGCAAGGTCAATTTCTCCATTCTTGCTGCTAAAGGATTCAGCACGCACCTCACTGCAGACCCTAAATTAACAATCCAATGGGAGTTGAGCTCGCTGGAAATGGGCAGGGATGTCCAAGTGAGCAGGACTCAAATCAAAGCTGAGCCCAACATGGGCGTTTACATATTTCAAGCCCCATTACCTGCTTTTCTGCCGGGTCCTTTTGATCATAATAACTCTTCACTAGGCAGAGTGGCGATAGTGGCAAGATCCACCCAATCTTCAGAGACAGGCTGACTTTTTTTTGTTCCTTTTTATTTATCTAATGATTTCCAGTTTTAGCCAGCAGTGCTAAGGAGCCACAAAAGTCATGAGTCCTTGTTGGGATTGCTCTGAGTGAAAGAAAAGCCCATATCTGTAAGTACAAAGAAGCAGGTTGGTCTCAAGCAGCACAATTCTCTTTGCATTCATCCTTCCACTCCAAGGATGAAAATAAATACATACCTGTGTTTCAAGTCCATTCTGGTGCCAAATGCTGCAGATCATTGATAAGACTCCATATGAAGTGATTGCTATTCAAGATCTCAACCCAATCTCCACCGCGTTCTTCTTTGATCCTGAGCTGCACATCATGACCATTTGCTATAGAATCTGCTGGTTGACTTAAGAGAGGGCGCTGGTTGTTTCACACCAGGATGAAAAGTGGAGGCTTTTCCTGTAATGAGATGGAACAAAGAGTAAACAATGTCATCAGTGAGATGACTGAGCCAGAACACAAATTCAGTTGCATCCATTAACCGTTGCCTATGGAGGTCCCCAGCAAGTGACAAATGAAGTGTCCCTCGGTGGGTTCTCCAGTCAGTTGGCTTCGAGTCAGCCAACATCTCTTATCTCCTTCCTCCAAACCAGGCTCTTATGTCAGGCACTCAAAGTTAGAGATACTAAGACCCCATTCCTGCCCTCAAGGAACTTATGCTCTAATCCTAAGCTCTTAAAAAGAGGTTCCAGAAGGGTAGGTAACTTGTTCAAAGTTACACCATTTTAAGTGACTGATCCAGTATTTGAACTTTGTTTAAAAAAGAAAAGTTTATTTTTTATTCCAAAGCTTCTCCCTTTTCAACTATACCACATTGCATCCTCTTGTCACATTGCAGTATAATTACTTATAATTATTTTCAATTGCAGTTATTAAAATGTATTTAGCTCCACCTAACTTAGCAGGTGATTAGCAGGGACATAAGTCAAGGTGTAATAGTGCATTATAAATGTTGAAAATATTCCCATATATTAAACATATTTTATCTATTTAAAATAAAAGTGAAATTGGTTTATCTCTGGGTGATTTAAGTGATGTTTATCTTTTTTACACTGTTGTGTATCTTAAAATTTTTCTGAAATGAGATTGCATTGCATCTATCTTTTTTGAAAAGTTATTTTTAAAGTAAAACAAAATATATATGAAAATGCTTTTTAGGCTGTAAAGTGCTAATAAGTATCAGCTACTGAATTCATTGCAATGTAATAAAACCGTCAATGCATGGATCAGGTTAAAAGCACATCCAATCAACCTTGGTAACTGATGTTGATAAATGTCCCAGAAGTAGGTGGTCCCAGAGCAGTAAGACTATGGTTATCAAGATCAAACTATCTCAGATTTGGTGAGCCCAGCTTTGCCCAACTTTACCAGAGGGTACAGAACAAACGAGGCCAGAGCCTGGTCAGGTGTTGCAGTGTCTAGAAATCTCTCCCTCTTTGTTGGCAATCTCTCATTTTATGGGAGGTTTAAAGAAATGCCCAATTGTACTATTCACATCTGTTATCAGCCACTTTCCCTCAAGGATTCCTAGTGGGAATTTGGTTTTAATGACACTGCATGTGAACTTGGGTCCCCAGCTCCTTGAGCAGGTGGATAATAGTGAGCTTACTTCTGGGCCAGGCACCCTGGAACTTCTTTACTTTGGATGTAATCCTTCTTTTGCCTCCTTAGAAACCAACCTCTGCCAATAAGTACTCCTCCTCCTATCCAAATGAAGCCTAACAATTTCTTCTCAGGCTTACTGATCTTTGACCAACCAACCCCTTGTGTATAGAAGAGTCCCCTCCCTTTGGACAAAGGAGGTTTGGGCTTCCCTAGCGGTTTAGGAGATCAAGGCTGGTGATAGAAACTTCTAGGGGTATTAGCCTAGCAGTTCTGAGCCTTCACACTTATCATACATCAAAGTAGCTTAAGGAATATATTCCTAATTTAATCCAAGATTCCTTCTAGACACTTATTATATTGGTACATGCTTTCAAGCAGAGTGCTTTATAGTTGGGAGGTAAAATAATATTTTACAATAGTGTATGATTTCAAAGGCACCTTCACTTGCACTTTTATTTCATTTAATCATCACAGCAGCCCTTTGGGAAACTTATTTACTTTGCAGTGAGGAAAACAAGGCTTAGAAAGGATGGGTGGTAAGTCCAGGGTTCAAGGGCAAGACTCAATCCCAGGTCTTCTGACTCCAAATGTTGGGCAATTTCTGCTGCTTTTCTACAACTAAAAATCTGACCCTAGGTCATGGGCTGAGAATGTGTAGGGTGAGAATGATCTTACTCACAGCGAAGCTGTCCTGCAGAAGGGAAGGAGAGGGGACAGGAAAGGAGACACTCTCCACTGAGCTTCTCCTCAGTGCTGACTGTCTTCCATGCACTATCTCCTGTAAATGTCTTCCGTGCGCTATCTCCCCATTTACAGGAGATAGCGATCGAAAAGAAATGGAAATAAAGCAAGATTCAATTACTTCCCCGAAGTCACATAGCTTACAAGTGACAAAGGTAACCTGATAACCAGTCTTTCTGACCCCCAAATACACAATCTTCTTACCACACTTCATATTTCACTACAAGTCAGTGCATTTACACACATGGCCGATTATAAAAAGCATGACAAAGAAAAGTTCTCTGTTTTAGAAAGGTTTGTGTTTTTAAGGACACACATATATCCCCTTTCTTTCCCCCAACCCTCCAGCACAGCTTTCCATGTGACATGGCTGACTTCTGCTCCCTTGCAGGGTGTGTGCTGGTGGTGTCTGTGATTGAACAGCTTGCTCAAGTTCACAACTCAACGGTCCAGACCTCAATGGAGAGACTGTGCAGCTACTTGCCTGGTAAATACAGAAAGGCTCACTTGGCTGTGGGTCTGCGTTTTTTCTCATTCATGAGCCATCATGAGGGAGTTTATACCCTACATGTGCTCACAGAGGAGAATCTGATTGTGTTATTTCTGTGAGTTGATATTCTTATGGAGCTCATAGAAATTAAAAGGAAGACACAAAAAAATACTTGAGGCAATTTTTTTCCCCTGACATTCATTTTCTCTCATGGCAGAATGAGATTGTTGTGGACATTTAGGGAATAAAATGTAGAATGGCCGATTGTTGTTTTATGTGTCACATTTATAATGATTTGCCCACCTGGTGATCATGGTCTTAAGTACCAAGAAGGTCAAAATTATGAATAATGAATAATTTTCAATGATTTATGTTAATTTAACCACATACACATTCTCAGATGCAAGCACCTCCTTTCTAACACAGAGCTTTATTTAGGCTGAGGAGACAATGGATCTTAAAACTCCAAATGGGAAAATAATCTATGGACATTCCATTGATTTGAACTGGATCTGTATAAAATCCTTTACACATCCTGCAAAAGAAGGCAATGATTGGTGGTTTAAACAAATTGTATAGTTTTTTACACTCTCAGCAGAAAGAAAATATTGACGCTATTTCTCTTATAGAATACTGTTAGGTGTACAATCACAATGAATAAACTTCTTTGAGAGTCAAATTTTCATTCACTTAATGTTAAGGAACTAATTCTTCAAAGATGCCTACATTATTATTTTTAAGTAAGGTAGTTGGACTCATGACGATTTTATATTTGATTTAACAGACGTTGTGTCAATGGCGTCAAAACATTTTCGGAAAATTTATTGCATGCAGTCTCAATGTATACTCATAAGCTCGTTTTTTTAGAATTCAAAAATAAAGACTGGGAAAGGATAATACACAAATACATGTGTTTGCAATGTCCCAGTTTGACCATTGCTAAGATTTTGACATATTTTCACAGAATTAGAAGGTAACAAATAAACTTGAAACGCCCTTTGGCCTCCCCCACTCCCAGTTACATCTTCCTACCACCTCCCTAGATGGAAACACTCCTAGGAGCTTGATGGGCATTGGGTTTGGCAAATTTTATACTTGTACAGTCACTTGTATGAATCCATAGACTATGTGTAGTATTGTCTGTGGATAATTTTTTAACCTTTTCTTGGTAAAAGGAAACAAATTAAAAAACACACACAAAATAAATGTAGAGCTTTACCAGTTATTGAAAGGTGAACACCCTTGTAAACATAGCCCAGGTCAAGAAGGAACAGATAGGTAGCTGCTCCAAAAGTCCCATCCACATGCCTCAACCCATCATAAATTCCTCCTCCCCGCTAAAAAAACAACATCCTAAAGATTACTATAATCATTTCCTTGTATTGCTTTATAGCTTTATCACCCAACTGCATATCTCCAGACACCATAGTCTTGCCCAGTTTTTAAATTTTTGATGTGTCTTTTAAGTCGATTTTAATCTACCAGTTTCCTTTCCATCCCTTCCTTTTCCTTGTAATTTAGCTGTGGAATCTGCCATGTAGATTTCTGCATTTTCCTGATGGCATCCCTGTGGTATGATTGAATATGTTTCTCTGTGCTCTGTATTTCCTGAAAATTGGCAGCTAGATCCAGAGGCTTGATGAGACTCCAGTTTGATTTCTTTGGCAAGGCTATAAGTGATGGTGTTTTCTTTCATCAGGAGGCCATCATAAGTGGTTTTCTCTTTTTTATTTTTGTGATACTAACAGCTGTTGATGCTCTGTGACTAGGTCTATTAGTTCATTGGAGGTGGCAAAATGGTGCTATTCTAATCTATCAGTTATATTTCCTTTAGTAGTTGAAATATATTAGACACAGTTTCCTTCATCATCATCATAGTTTAGGGATGTTTTTCCCCACAGTTCCTAATGGTACTATTATTCATTCTAAGAAAGGCAGGATAAATGCTTGATTCTTTTGTTTTACTTGCCAGTTTGCAAATAACTCATTGCCTTTGTAGTATCATCCCAAAGAAGTCACTTGGTTTTCTTTAAAGTATCATTATGAACTCATGAATTTATACACATTTGATGAGTTTCAGACTACTTCAATTATTATCCCTTTAAAGCTCAAATTCTCTCATCTTTGACCAGTAGGAACTTCTTCAAGTTGGCTCCTGGGTCCTTTTGACATAAGTCTAAGTAGTCTTTGTGGCTTCCTCACTAACTAGTGTGACAAGTTGTTCCAGCCTGTCTTGTACATTTCCAACCCCAGGCTTGAAATCAGTCATTTCTCTTAGAAGCTCTGGTTTCTTTTAGTGGGAAATAGTGTTAAGACCATGATCTGGGTGCATAGCAATGTCATTGCTACTCAGTTGGTCCTTCTTTCTAGACTTCTTCTGTTGACAGTGATAGAAAATATACATATATACATTTACATATATTATTTTAATATAAAGTATATGAGTTCATTCTGACACTTCAAATTCAAATTCAGGACTGCAGGATTTTTTTTCTTAGTTTCTTCTGTATCATATCTGTATCTTCTTCTTTCCACACTCAAAGTCCTAACTCTCAAGGACAGGGGGATTGATAGAATTTAAATATCTCATAATTACTCATTTACCTATCCTTCTTTACACATATGACAGCCTCAGGACGTCAAGCCTAACACTACTACTATTAATATATTTTATAATCATTGAGAGCGGTTAAAAATTGTTTTTTGAATATGCTTTTCCCATTTCTCCACCCTTTTCAATCATTGTACTGTATTATTTGAGTATATGGCCATTACGTGCAATATATACATTCCCTTTTCATCTTCATTTAGTTTTAGTTCCATCAGCAACTGTAAGATTGATGTTCACCACCAGCCCTTATGCAGATGTCTCTCTAGTCGAGTTGCTGTCTAAAGTTCATTCCTCAGGAAGGACTCATGGGAACAATATTCCCTGAATTCTTGCACGTTGATAACAAGCTGGCTTGTCCTTTATGTTAGAAAGTGTTTTTCCGGATATAAAAATCCTTGGCAGGGACTTCCCTGGCAGTCCAGTGGTTAAGGCTCCGCACTTCCATTGCAGGGGGTTCGGATTCAATCCCTGGTCAGGGAACTAGGATCCCACATGCCACAGAGTGTGGCCAAAAAAAAAAAAAAAAAACCTTGGCACAATTTCTTTCCCTAAGTGTCTTAAATATGTTATTTAAAAGCCTAATGATAATCTAATTTTCTTTTTCTTATAAGTCACTTGCTGTTTTTGCCTAGTTCAAAGGATTATTTTTTCTTCTATAAAATTTAGTCATCTAACTAGACTATGGCTTGGTGTCGGCTGTTGTATATTGATGTTCTCAGGCATGCAGTGTGCTCTTATTCTCTCATTTTGAAACTAATATGTGGTTTCAAATACATTTTTTATAATTTCAGGAAAGTTTTTAGTATTTGGTCAGTTTCCTTGATTTGGTTTTCTTTGACAGGGATTTCTAATAACCATATTTTAAATCTTTGCCTGTATTCACGATTTTGCCTATCTCTTGAATGAATACTTTTTATCACTTCAATTATTTTTTATCTTGAAAGTTTTCCTCTTTTCCATATTCTATTTCTCTTAGAACGTCAGCTATTGTATTCCCTTCTTCTTGTGTTCATCCTAATTTAGATTTCATTACTTTTATAATCTTGTATTCTTCCCTGAGTTCTTTTATTCCATACCTGAGTTTTTCCAATTCTGATTTCTGTTGTTCTTTCATGTCTTATACCATTTTATTAATGCTTCTCACTCATTTTGAAATACTGTTATGTTTTAATCCTTTTTTTGGCATGATTTTCTGGCATGCTTTTGCTATCTGTAAGGATGTGATTCTGTTCCTTATTCTTTTTTTTTTTTTCTTATAATAACTTTGTATGGGAGTTGACCTAGATACATATCTGTTGCTCATTTTTATGTGAAATTAGTTTTCAAAAACTCTTAGAAAGAGAAGTGGCTTAGGGTAGCTTCTCCAAATGCACAGAACTCCTTCTTCCATTGTTTTTGTGTAGTGTTAAAAAGTAAGTAAATAAACACATGGCTGCTTGCATTTTGAAATTTTCTGATTCTGTCCCTCTGCACACTTTTACCTGGATTTTCTCTTTACTTTGCTTCTATCCAACTCAATTTTGATTCCAAACCCACTAGTTTCCCCTCAGTGTGGGCCCTGTCCTGGAAGGCAGGTCTGGTAGATCAGTTTCTAGAATTTGTAAATGCCTGACGACTCAAACCCTTTAGTCCTTATAACCTTGAGTCCTTTGCACTCATCTGCTACTGCAGTGGGCAAAACCCCTCCCAGTTTCAGCTGATGTTCTTCATTGGCCCACCATATTTTGTCGTCAATACCTGTGGGCTATTTTGGAGATTCTGCTATTCATCCCTTTGCTTCCCTTTACTTTCTCCCACACTGATGTTGATAACCCTTAAGTCCCATGATTGTGAGTGGTTTATCGTTGTCTTAATTGTATTCTGGGGCTCATGGAGATATCTAGTTTTGTTGTAAGTATTGTCCATGGGGTTTTGGTTTTCCTATCTAGAAGCTCTATTTTTTTTTTTTTTTTTGTAGAGATTCAGTGAAATTCCAAAACTCTGCTGCCTCCACCATCATCTTTCCAGAATCCTCCCTTGTGGGGACTGTAGTTTTACATCAATGTTTACTGTATATACCACTCTGCAACTTCTGCTTTTCACTCACCATTATGTTTTTGAGATCTATATGTGTCAAGACATATATAGACTTAGGTCAGGCCTCTTAATTACTCTATAGTCCTTCACCATATAAATGTCCCATATTTTATTTATCCATCCCCATTTTTATTGGACATTCAAAATCTATTATAAACCTTACTTTATATTTTCACATCTCTGAATTAGAGAAAGAAGAAAATGTTATTACCATTTTACAAAAAGGAAGAAAAATTAAAAAGTCATAATCATCATTAAGACTTGTTTTGATTGTTGTCATTTCTGTGTAATAGACCACATTGACAGATATCACCATTTTTACCTTGAGTTTGCTTTTCTCTTTTTAAGCAAAGTTGTGTTGTTCAAAGATGAAAGGCTGAGTAAAAATCTTATTTCTCAGATGATCCTGTCCCAGTGTACCAGCAAAATACAAAACAACATGAACCAAGATTGCTGGTGTTCAAGGTTCCACCTTGGCTCCTTTTGACTCATAACAGAAAATTTTAGAGTCTGCTGAGGTAAAATGAGAGGTTGAAAAATCAGATGGTGGTAAAATAGAAGCTAGCACTTTGCCGAGGGAAGGAAAGTTGGTATTTCAGTTTTTCAGTGGAGGGTTACCTTTCTTTTTTTTTTTTTTTTTTTTTTTTTTTTTATTAATTTATTTATTTATTTATTTTTGGCTGTGTTGGGTCTTCGGTTCGTGCGAGGGCTTTCTCCAGTTGCGGCAAGCGGGGGCCACTCTTCATCGCGGTGCGGGGACCGCTCTTCATCGCGGTGCGCGGGCCTTTCTCTATCGCGGCCCCTCCCGTCGCGGGGCACAGGCTCCAGACGCGCAGGCTCAGCAGTTGTGGCTCACGGGCCCAGCCGCTCCGCGGCATGTGGGATCTTCCCAGACCAGGGCTCGAACCCGTGTCCCCTGCATTAGCAGGCAGACTCTCAACCACTGCGCCACCAGGGAAGCCCGAGGGTTACCTTTTAATTGCAGGAATTTCAAAGGATTTATAAGACTATTTGGAGTTATTTTCATTTTATTAATTAATATTCACCTCTAGATAGAAATAAAGTACTCAGTTCGGATTAAAGGCTCTTTCACCTGACAGGCATAAGGGCAGGGTTGGCGTTACTGTTTCCATTTTGTGGATATGAAAGAGTGCACAGAATGGTCACGTGAATTGTATAGGGTGACAAAGATAGTCTGACCCTTAGCTAAAGATTTCTCCTTCTAGAAAACATAATAGGCCTGGTCCGCAGTGACTGCCTGTACCCAGTATTGCCTTCTGTCTGGTGAGAATGGGAGAGAGGGGAAGTCAAAATATGCACAGCAACAAACAGTTATGATTTTAAAAATTATTTTTAAGTAGTACTGCTTTTATCTCCAAAGCTAAACAAGTATATAAAACATAACCTTAGCAGAGAAACCGTGCAAGCAACATTCTTGAGAATAATCACTCAGTAAATCATGCGGGCCTTTCCGATGCCTGGGAAGACAATTTTTTCGAATTGTGCAAAGTATTTCTGACCTTCAGTTTTACCCACTGCATTTGCCTCTGGCTCTCATTAGTAAACACCTTGGAAGAATCTCAGAATTGTTAATGGAAAAATGATTAATGGAATCATTCTCACCAGGGGTCAGTAGACTCATATGCCCTCAGAGTCTTGCTAGAACTTCACTTTCTTGGGTCACCTGTGCAGAAATCTTATCTCCATGGAGTATGATAGTTAAAAACTCATGTCGTCTTAAAATGAGGAAGGCAGCTCTCCTCACATTCTGTAGGTTCTGAAAATCTACATGCAGCCCAGAACACATAGCTACAAAACTATCTCAGTGGTCAGTTCACCTCACTGTGCTGCAAATTTCTAATCAGTAGTTAGTGTATACCTGAGGTAGATGAGGCATCAAATAAAATGTCCTAAGTATGTTGAAATGCATACTACAAATAGTTTGGGCTTTTGGGGTAGAAGACTTTAATCTCTTACTGAACCACGGTGCTCTTGGGCAAGCCTTACCTCTCTAAACCTCAAAGTTCCTTCCCATAGAATGAGGGTAAAAATAACCACCCCCTCAAAAGTTTCTTATGAGAAACGAAGTGATGATAAACATAAGAGTGACTTACAACTTGGGATGTTCTAGGTTTTATTTACACCCACACATGTGGATACACCTATTGTTCCTTTTTAAACCTTCCTTTGCCCTGGGGAATGACCATACTTTTTTTTTCCCTATGCTGTTCCAAGTCCTTTTGATTCTGTAGAAATTAAATGCTCTTGTACCTTCCTGGTCACGGGCAAGGTTTAACTGTATACATTTTACATCAGATAGGTTACTAGCACTATGTTAGTGCCGGTCTTTTCTTCAGTTGTAGCAGTAACAGGTTACCATCTGATCATGGCTGACTGGGCCCTGTCTGGCTTTTTCTAGAGACTTTGCCTCTCTCTGCTCTGCACCCTTCTGTGTTGATCTAGAGTTTAGCTGTCAGAGGCCCATCTCTTGTCCCACATTAGCCCATCTCTGCAGGAGCCTCTCATTCTTAACCATCACAGAATCTGTTTGAGAAAACTGATTGTTCAGATGGCCCTGCACAGAGGGTGAGGAGAACATTGCTGCCACTTACTTCAACTTGAGCAAAATAATGTTCTATAAAAAATACACACACATGCAAACACCTCTTATTTTACCAGAAAAAAGAAAAATGTTCTCTGCCTTTCAGGCAGCACTGCAAGTATATCAAAGAACACCCTGGTGTCGATTTTTAAATTGCTCTGCTCTCTGCTAAACTAGTTTTACATTAACGATACTAGAAACTCATTTCCAAAGTGCTTTGCAAGTTCATGTAATTTTGAATGTCGCTTACATAATCCTCCAAGCTTCCAAGACAGTGAAGGGAACTGAACTGAATCCTACTCCTACATTTTTCAGATGAGGAAAGTGAAACCCAGAAGGGGAGGCAACCTGACCAAGGTCAGAAGCCAGTTAGCTGGTGCTGAAACCCTGGTGTCTGAGACTTGGGACCTCAGAGCTTTCTTGACACCAATAAAGAGGAGCACCCAAGGGGTGCAGTTTTTATTTTATAACAGTTGAATTGATATTTAATTCACATGCCATACAATTCACTCATTTAAAGTGTATAATTCAGTGGTTTTTAGTATATTCACAGAGTTGTGCATCCATCAACACCATAAATTTTAGAACATTTTCATTATACCAAAAAGGACCTCCATGCCCCTTAGCCATCACCTCCCAAACATCCATTCTCCCCAGCACTAAGCAACCACTAATCGACTTTATGCTTCTGTGAATTTGCCTATTCTAGGCATTTCACGTAAATGGAATCGTAGAAATATGTTTCTTTCACTCAGCATAATGTATTTAAGTTCATCCATGTTGCAGCATGTATCAGGAAGTCATTACTCTTTATAGCTGAATAATATCTTGTTGTGTGTAGAAAGCCCATTCTGTTCATCCACTCAGTAGTTAATAGCCATTTGGGTTGAGGTATTTCCACTTCTTCACTATTTTATATAATTCCTCTATGAACATTCATGTATAAGTTTTTGTGTGAGTATAAATATTTGAATCCTTTTGGGCCTAGAAGTGGGCTTATTGGCTCACATAGTAACTCAATATTTAACCATTAGAGGAACTGTCAGACTGTTTACCAAAGTTGCTGTACCATTTTATACACCCACCAGCAGAATATGAGGATTCTGATTTCTCCACATCCTCATCAATACTTGTTATTATCCGTCATTTTTTTTTAATGAGAGTAACCGCCTCTTTATTTTATGAATTTATTTATTTTATTTATTTATTTTTGGCCTCATTGGGTCTTCATTGCTACACACGAGCTTTCTCTAGTTGTGGTGAGCGGGGGCTACTCTTCGTTGTGGTGCACGGGCTTCTCATTGCAGTGGCTTCTCTTGTTGCAGAGCACGGGCTCTAGGCGCGCGGGCTTCAGTAGTTGTGGCACTCGGGCTCAGTAGTTGTGGCTCACGGGCTTAGTTGCGCCACGGCATGTGGGATCTTCCCAGACCAGGGCTCGAACCGGTGTCCCCTGCATTGGCAGGTGGATTCTCAACCACTGTGCCCCCAGGGAAACCCTTATCTGTCATTTTTATTCTCACATATCATCGTGGGTGTCAAGTGGTATCTCACTGTGGTTTTTATTTACATTTCCTTTAATAGCTGATGATGTTGACTATCTTTTCATGTGCTTATTGGCTATTTGTATAACTTCTTTGGAGAATATCTATTCAGATGATTTTTGAAAACGTTTGGTACAATTCACCAGTGAAGCTATCTGGTCCTGGGCTTTTCTTTATGGGACATTTTTGATTACTAATTTAATCTCTTGTTGTATGTCTATTAAGATTGTATATTTATTCTTGAGTCAGTTTTGGTAGTTTGCCTTTCATTTGCTGCCATGCAGATGTCATAGTATTTCCTTATCGTTCTTTTTATTTCTGTAAGGTCAATAGTAATGTGAGATTAGTTTTAAGTTCTTACTTCAAAAGCATAATGTGTTTGAAGTCTCATACTTTATTGCAAAAAAAGTCCCATGAAACTATCTATTTTAATACAAAAGTAATATTTACATTATTTACCATTGAGTAAAATTGAAGTACCAGAGAGTTTTCCCATATTTATCCTGTTGTTTCACTACCCTATTCTCCAAGCAACTGGTAGCGCAGTTTGAGGTAAGTATGACAAGGAAAATTTTTCTCAGGGAGGGTTTCCCATCTGTCCTCAGGACAGTCCATCCATCCTAACCATGCAAAAGTCCTCCATAGAATTACCAGGGTTCCACAGTCAGCTGACAAACTGGAGAAACAGGACCAGAGATTTAACAGGTTTCCTTGTCCAAACAGACCAATCCATAAAGCCTTCCTGTACTTTCATAACATGGGAAGCAGGAGAAGGAGGTTGTCTAGGCCATGGGTTTGCATATGTGTGTGTGTGTGTGTGTGTGTGTGTGTGTGTGTTTCTCTGGTGTAGATGGCAATGCAGAGACACCTGTGACAGTTAGTAGCCTTTTATGTCTGGAATACCAACAGCAAAAATTAAATAGCCAAAGTAAAGTCTTTTTTCCCCAAATGAACATCAGAGAAGAATATTTTTAACAAAGCAATATTTCAGATTATTTACTTTGAAGCAAGTCCTGTTTCTGTCATCATCAACAAGTGAGATCCTTACCAACATTCAGACATTCCCTGCTGTACAAAAGAAAATGAGACTCCAGAATTTAACTGTATTTTTATCAAAAATTAGTGGTCTTTAACATCTACAGTAAACAAAGTGCCATTTACATAAACCTGAGATGGAAATGATATTTTCATGGGTATATTAACTGTAACATTTCTCCCAAACCTTTACAATTAATCACTTGAATTAACAATAAATTAAGCACTTAGCTTCAGTTCCTAGTAAAGATCATTATTAACTCGTGTGTTAAATTCATCATAATGAAAAATAATTTATTTCCCCTGATTTTTCTTAGAAAAACTGTTCTTGAAGACCACCTGCTATTTAGTGGTAGGCATATTTGGACCAGACATCATAAAACTGTGAGTATGCCAGCACATTAATCTGATTTGGTTGCTGGGACGTGATGGGGGGGAAGCAGGAAAACTGGGAGGTGGCTGGCTGCATTTCCAGTTGGATGTACTTTTTGTGAAAGGGCGTAATCTCTATCCAGTTCTTGTTAATAGCGGAAAATGCAAACCTGACTCAGATCCTTTGTGATCCTAGGCAAAGGCTCCCTTTGAATTACAGTGTGGCAACCTGGCTCAGTTTCTCTCCAAGAGGCTTTCAGAAGGAATTTCACCAATAATGCCAACAAATGACAAGATCCTAGTGACTGGACATGGGAATTTGACCCTTTCTCCTGAGCTTGCCCTACACTCCCTCCTGGGTTCTCGGGCCACGTGCTTCTCAGGTTTTTTTCCTTCTCTCCTCCCACCTGCTGGTTTCCTGGCCTTCTCTCCAGCCCCACCCTTCAAGATCCTGTATGTGCGCCATTATCATTATCTGTCTGCTTCCTTTCTTTCTTTTCTCTTTTTTGAGCTCAGAGCACTGGATCAGATAAATCATATTCCTGTTCATGGTACTTTCTCATCAAGGATTCATACATGGCTTTCTTGTATTTCTTTTTAAATTATTTATTTATTTATTTATTTATTTTTGGCTGTGTTGGGTCTTCGTTTCTGTGCGAGGGCTTTCTCCAGTTGCGGCAAGCGGGGGCCACTCTTCATCGCGGTGCAAGGGCCTCTCACTATCGCGGCCTCTCTTGTTGCGGGGCACAGGGTCCAGACGCGCAGGCTCAGTAATTGTGGCTCACGGGCCCAGTTGCTCCGCGGCATGTGGGATCTTCCCAAACCAGGGCTCGAACCCGTGTCCCTGCATCGGCAGGCAGATTCTCAACCACTGCGCCACAAGGGAAGCCCTCTTCTATTTCTTATTTAGTTATTTACCTAGTTACTTTGAATACTGTAATTAGCTTCCAAATTACCTCCCAAGGCAAATTCTAGGTCCTTGACAATAACTTACCCTAACCACACGGTCCTTCTCTTCATTCTCAAGCTTTTCTCCACCCGAGTAATAAATCCCATGTTTATCTTGCTCTTGTTTCCTTTTTCTAAAGTCTTTATATATATGTATATTTTTATTAATATGATAAATTATAATCATAAAAATAATATATGCTAATACAATAAATAATTATTAATATATTTATTTTATATATTCCTTTAAAGCATATTTTAAAATTCTGGTTATTTCTTTACTTTATGAAGAGAGTATCACATTGTTCACAATCTTTGGGGACTTACCACTTACATTTGTATGTCTAAGATTCATCCACAGATTTGTGTCACTGCTGTAGTTCATGCACTCTGACTGCACACAATATTCCATTGTGTCTCTACAAGAGCCTATTTCTTCACTCTCCCATTGACGGGTGTTTGGGCTGTTTTCTGGTTTTGCACTGTTCACATGTGGCACTTGTGAACAGTGCTACTGTGAACATTCTTACATGTTCCTATTTTATATGCCTAATATTAGCCTCAGAGCAGAGTGGCTCAGAGAAGCTAACCCCACAGAAGGGTAGCCTGCAGTTACAGAATTCTAAAGACAAAAGGAACTTAAAATGATACAGACCAGAGGGATGATCAGTGTTCCATCGTGCTGTGCACCTGCCTCTATTTATATTGCCCTCCCTCTACTGTGGTCAGTGATTTTTCACGGGCCCTGGACTGGGAGTTTTTGGAAGGCAGGGACCCCTTCTTCTTAGCTCATATCTCTATTACTGCCACTGCCTCCTAATAGGACCCCAGCCCTGCAGGATTGCCCATTGCCTTGCAAGTCCATAATCCACATTCTAGCTGGCTAGATAGCTTTTTAATGCAAAACTAATTATGGCAATCTCCAACATAAAATTTTCACACCCTTTGCAGGATTCCTTAGTCCCCTACACAAAGCTCTTTATGAACTGACCCCTGAGGACATTTTCAGACTCATCCCTGGCTGCTCCACAGCACACCATGCTCCAAACCACTTGTAATTCTCCCCACACATGAGAAGGTTTTTGCCTCAGGACCTTTGCATGAGCTGTTCGCTCAGCTTGGCACATCCAAAACCTGTACCCCAAACAAATCTTACTTCTTTGGACCTCAGCTCCAGGGTCACTTCCTCTGGAAGCTTTCCTGACCCTCCCTAGGCTAAGATAGATACCCCCAACACACACACAGACACACACACATTCTTCCTATCCTGTGCAAACCCCTAGCACAGCACTTACCATGTCTGTTTGTACTTTAATTCTCCATTTACTTTTTTGAGTTGCTAACTAGATTGAAAGACTTCTGAGAACTAAGACTACATTTATTCATCTTAAGCAAAATACTGAATATGTGGAAGGAAGGAAGGAAGGAAGGGAGGAAGGGTGGCAGGAAGGGGAAGCAGGGAGCTTTGTATCTCCAGGGCTTGGTGCAATACTTGAGCATAGAAAGCCTTTAGTAAACATTTGCTAAATTGATTCATTCTTTATAAAAATAAAATTATCACTACAGAAGAACTAAAGAAAAGAAAACAATTTAGCCTATTCAATGAATCTGTTTACACACCTAGTCTGAGCCAGGTGCTCTGGGGGAAACATCAGCTTGGCCAGAGAGGTTTTCCTGGGCCTAGATCAGGGAACCAGAGAAGTAAGTGGAAAACAGTCACAGAAGCCAAAGAGGGCAGTACACACAGATATGCAAACGGAATGTCAGAGATTAGCTACCAAGTGTGCTGGGAGTAATAGGGAAGTGGCCTGGGTTCACTGGGAAACCCAATGCTTTTCTGTAGCTGGCTAGAGGGCGCTGAGTGCAAGAGCCAGTTAAGCATGGGATCAAAGAGAGGACAGACAGACACTGTACTAGATAACTACAGGTGTGGACTGTACAAGACAGTCCCCACCTCAAATAACTATAAGTGGACACAGGGTGTTGAGAAAAAATGGACCTGGCAAGCCACTGAAAGAGGCTGAATAGGTGGTGGGGAGGGGAAGAAAGTTTTTTCTTTGAGAGTCATAAGATGACTAATTCTCATTAGTATGGGGGAGGCCACTTTGAAGAAAGATAGATATAATAAATGATCCCCCTTTGTGGTTGCGTCCACTATTAGTTTTGTTTGTGTGTAATTTTCCAGGACCCATATTAGTTGTTTGCTGATAGCAATTTCTCTTCTTATGGTGGCCTCTTCTTACAGCTTATTTTAATCAATCACATGCAGTTCTGGGCTGATGTAGACCCTGAACATGACAACCTTATGATTTAGTTTTACCTGAATTTCAGGCTTCCAATACTAAATGTATTTCCTAACCCAGAGGGCATCCCTCCTCATTATTTCACAGGTCAATTCTCAATGATTCATGGACTAATTATTCAGCAACTACATTTCCTACCCACAGGCGAACCACAGGATGTTGTTAGGAAGTGGGACACCTGAGTACTCGGGCATTCATTAGCCCAAGAACCTGGGTCAGGCAGGGCGGGGCTACTTCCGGGAGCAACCACGCCTAGCCAGTGACCACGTGCTCGGTCTTCCTTGTCTTGACTTCTGTTGTGCCAGAGGTTGCCATAGCAAAGCTGATGCTGGTCTTCTGTTCATCTCACCTTGCTTCATGGTATCTATTTATGCTCTCAATCATAAAATCTTATATTCCAAACTTAGGGGTTTTCAGAAATCAGGAGAGGCCTAAACTACTAACATGTTTAGAAGAAAAATGCAAAACAGGGTTTAAAACAATTTTGGTACAACTTAAATGTAATTAACGTATTTTTAAATAGCAAAAATATAAAGTACAATAATACAACTGAGCCATTGACAAGGTAATGACAAGATTTATAGAAATGATTAAATTCCTAGTACACTCTAAAGAGTGTGGTCCAGAAGTGAGATAAAAGTGTTGTCATATGAGGAAGATCTTCTTTCAATGCTGTGAGTGTATCTCTGTGGCTATATATTAATGTATACATTCTCCTTTGAAAGTGATGTCAAAGGTCTAAATCTGAGAGCTTTCTTGTGTGAAAGGCCGTCCTTGCTCCCTGCCATAGGCTATCACTCTACCCGTCTGTTCAAAGTTAACCCTGACCGTGCTCCCTTCTTTTGATTTACGATGATGACAATCATCAGCATTGACTTCCTTCTACCATGATCCTAATTAAACTTGTTAATTAGCTCTGCCGAATGTGTTGAAGCTTCCTCCCCACATGACTCACTCCTGTACAACTCTGTTACCTGTAAAGGTAGTAAAGGATGTAAATTGAAATGTGTCCATTTTGATCTTATTTGCAGCTCCAGGAAAAAGAAGGCAATGTTGGATGGGAATAGTTATAAAGGGTTTGGAGATTTCCTAAGGATTTCACAAATTATGTATAGCCTAGGCCTTCTATCCCAAGGTTGGTTAAGAGCACACATGCTACTTTGCCACTTCTTTGCATCTTGCACATCGTCATGGTCTTACACTTGTCTGGATGTATGAGGCTCAGCACTTTCTATTCTTGTCCAAAGGAGTGCTTCTCAATTCCAGTCTTTTGATGATAAAGCTCTGATCTTAGAGGACTGGGGAGGGAAACCACATACCCAGTTCCCCTCTTCAATTTTTCAGTTCAGAGAACACAAGTCTCACTCTCTGAATGAGGGGCCCCCATCCCCACTCCCATATTCAAGTTCGCTTACTTGAAATTTTGCTCTGTTTGCAGGGGAAAGAGAATAGATCTTGGACACTATATGATGAATTGGCTCTGCTGGTTCTGAATTGCCACAGATGGGATATTGGCCTTAGGTTGGAAAAAAAAGAAGATTAAGCAGAGCCTTATTTATTACCCTCCTGAGTCCACAAAGTACCAGTCAAAGTACCAGTACCCCAAAGACAGCAGTCATCAATTAAATAAATGAACCATTAAGTTGAGAACAGATGTGTGAAAACAGCCGCCCTCTCCTGATTTACTGGCCCTTGGTAGACATTACTTTGGTAATGGATCTTGTGTGTCACAAACTGCTTGTCCCACAGCTTAGTTACCTTTAAGTTACCTTCCCCTCCACCTCCTATGAAGGAACCCTGGGGCCAAGCAGATGACTCTCATGATGAGCTCGCTTTCCTGTCTTAACTCAGATGCTCACAAAAAGCTGAAAAGCCGTCTAGCCAGTCACGTTGTTAGTCTCATTCGGCTGGAATGAAATTTGAAAGCCATGATCCCAGCCTATGTTTTCACATACTGGTGACCATCAAAATATTTTCTCTTTTTTTAATTGAAGTATAGTTGATTTACAATATTGTCTTAGTTTCAGGGGTACAGCAAAGTGATTGGGTTATACATATATTCTTTTTTATTATTTTCCATTATAGTTTATTACGAGATATTGAATATAGTTCCCTATGCTACACAGTAAAATCTTGTTGTTTATCTGTTTTATGTATGATAGTGTGTATCTGTTAATCCCATATTCTTAATTTATCCCTCCCCCTTCCCCTTTGGTAACCATAAGTTTCTTTTCTATGTCTGTGAGTCTATTTCTGTTTTGTATATAAGTCCATTTGTACTATTTTTTAGATTCCACATATAAGTGGTATCATATAACATTTGTCTTTCTCTCTCTGACTTACTTCACTTAGTATGATAATCTCTAGGTCCATCCATGTTGCAGCAAATGGCATTATTTCATCCTTTTTTATGGCATTGTTTAATTCTTTTTTATTCCATTGTGTGTGTGTGTGTGTATACACACACACACACACACATCACATCTTCTTTATCCATTCACCTGTTGATAGACACTTAGGTTGCTTCCATGTCTTGGCTATTCTAAATAGTGCTGCTATTAACATTGGGGTGCACGTGTCTTTTCAAATTAGAGTTTTCATCTTTTCCTGATAGTTGCCCAGGAATGGGATTCCTGGATCACATCAAAATATTTAAAGATCTCTGAGATGGGATCTCTTTCTCCGATAGGCTTTTCATTAATATTGGGGCAGTTCTTTCTGCAAGAAGGTTCATGATATAAATTAAGACTCAAGGCCCCTCCTCTCACTTTTTGCTTGGCAGTCCAAAGTTAAGATTATTAGAGCTTTTAAAGATGTTTCAATGTTCAGCAACTATTAAAAGTGCTACTTATGCACACTAAGTGAAACCAGGATGCGTTTCTGTTTTATTTTGTTTTGTTTGCACCTTGCTTTTGTTTTACCTCTCTAAATCTTGTTTTTTATTCTGCATGTCCAGGTAGAAAACTCCCTTGGAGGAGTGGGCAACCTGATGGAGGGTCAGTGGAATGGTTACTGGAGAAATAAAGCAGAAACAGGAATGAAGCCAGGGAGCAGATCCAATGACATACATCCAGACCCTGGTCACAGGGCCAAGCATTGCCAAGCTCACCAGTGCTTCTCAAGGGCTGGCCCATGCGTGGGCTGTGACTGCATTCAGTCAAAAAAACCAAAAAAACAGAAACAACTTAGCTTTGCTTGTGAAGTAGAAGGAAGAGGAAGAGGAGAAGGGTCAGGGAGAGAGGAATGGTGGTAGTGATTGTAGTAGCTGTAGAGATAGTCACTGTAATAGTTGGAGGGGGAGGGTGTTAGAGTAGATTTATTACAAGGGCACCTAAAGCATGTCATGGAACTTAAAGGCAGGAAAATATCCAGGCTTCAGACAGAGCTGGAAACAGGACTGGGAAGCCACCAGGAACAGAGTCTTCCTCACTGCACACGTTGGGTTCTGCCCCCTGAACCCCATCCTACAGACTAGCTTTCCAAATGCTCTGTCCTCATGGCAGGAAATGACATTACGGTCCCCAGTCACTATAGCTCCTGCTATTCTTGGAACAGCCCAGAATGAAGTCAGACTTTTTAATACCAATTCCAAATTTCCCTGAGACAGAATCTGATTGGTCCTACTTGAATTGCAGTCTAATGAGGACCAATCAACTGGCGGGAGATAGGATGTATATACACAGTTGCCAGGAACCCACCCCTACAGGTGAAGGGGGACAGTTAAGTGATCATGTGAGTTGAGAAGAAACCCCTCAAAATAGCTTCTAGAATCTATAACTGTCCTTCCAAGATTAGTCTCTAGATATTACCAATGTATGTTTCTGGAGTCTTTGTTTTTATTCTTTTGATTTGAGTTTGAATCAGTAGTTTACTTGGAAAAGTTACTGTAAGTCCACACATGACTTGTTCCTTCATTTGAAGCAACACATTATACTCATTCTTCTTGGTTTAAGAGTGTTGGGGGTGGCATGTAGAAAATGAATATGCAAGGTTTGTTTTAACCCCTTCAAACCTAGACATAAACCAAAATGTTTGAAGAACACTATCCTTACACCATACTCAGGGGAAAAAGTCAAAGATAAACATATTTACTTTAAAAGGAAAAGAGGTGATTTGGATTATATCTAAGAAAATAATTTTAAGTGTTTAAGGCTATATCAAAGATTTTTTGCTATAAGGCTCAGCAAACATTAAAGTGTTGTTCTGGGGCTTCCCTGGTGGTGCAGTGGTTGAGAGTCTGCCTGCCAATGCGGGGGACACAGGTTCGAGCCCTGGTCTGGGAAGATCCCACATGCTTCCGGGCAACTGAGCCCGTGAGCCACAACTACTGAGCCTGAGCTCTAGAGCCCGTGAGCCACAACTACTGAAGCCCAGGCACCTAGAGCTCGTGCTCCGCAACAAGAGAAGCCACAGCAATGAGAGAAGCCCACACACCACAACGAAGAGTAGCCCCCAATCGTCTTAACTAGAGAAAGCCTGCGTGCAGCAACAAAGAGCCAACACAGCCAAAAATAAATTAATTAAATAAATAAATTTTAAAAATAATGTTGTTCCCATGAATTTACACCCCTGTCCATTTTTCCTTTCTCAATTTTATTTGCGGCTTCTCCTGAAAAGCATCACAGTGCCTGTGTGAGAGGCCGGCTCACAGCCCAGTGCTGTGAGCCCCCTCTCCCCACCCCCAGGACCTTATTCTAAAAGTAGGAGAGAGCAAGTGGCAGGAAATCGTTATGATCCAGCAGCTGCATGGAACTGGACTCAAAGGCCATACTAGAATCCATTCTGGGAACTGACCTTCTTTTGAAATAGCTTTTGTTTCCTAATGCCGGAGAGCTTTTAAATATCCTTTGTTTTGCCCTATTTCCCTCCAGGCTCAGAGCGGATGTGAATGCTGATGTGGTGTGTCACACCCTGGAGTTTTGTAAACAGGACCCTGGCCAACCCTTGTGTCACCTCTATCCCCTTCCCAAGGTGAGTGCTTTTTCATTCTGAATGTCAGATTATGGTGATATGCAAGCCCTTTGGAAATCTGGTAAAGGGAGGTTCAGCTTCACTGGCTCAGTGGTTTGGGTACAGGGACCGGCAAAATGACATTTTCCATTACATCTCCTGGAATAATATTCCCAAACTTCAACTTAGATCCCTCCCCCATGCCACCAAAGAATGTCTTTGTTGTTTATTTTAGACTGCAATCTAGAGCTGGGGCGGCAGTACATAGGGAATCTGACCAGCCAAGGTGAGAAGAGGTTAAATCCCTCTCCACCCCTTAAAAATCAAGCAAGTTACTTTTATAGAGTGACCAACTCATGCAGTTTGCCCAGGACTTTCCTGGTATAAGCACTTGGAAGTCCCACATCCTGGGAAAACTTGGGCAGTTGTTCCCCCTATTCTAAGCTTTATTGTTCTCACCCATAAAATCGGTCTAACAAAATACCTAAAATACCTCCCTCATAGATTTGTTGGGGGAAGTAGGTGAACTAATATATATAAAATGCTTAGCACAATATCTGCTGCATAAATAAATATTAATAAAAATGGTAGCTAATAAATTATTACCAATATCATTATTATTCAGAGATAGCTCTTCAGAATACCGTGTGTGCATTATATCATGTTGGACAATTTTTTATTTTTATTTATTTATTTTTTTAATATTTATTTATGTATTTATTTTTTGGCTGCTTCGGGTCTTAGTTGCGGCACATGGGATCTTTCATTGCGGCGTGTGGGCTCTTCATTGCAGTGCATGGACTTCTCTCTAGTTGTGGCGCACAGGCTTATTAGTTGCAGTGCGAGGGCTCTCTAGTTGTTGCATGTGGGCTCAGTAGTTGCGGTGTGTGGGCTTAGTTGCCCTGTGGCATGTGGGACCTTAGTTCCCTGACCAGGGATCGAACCGGCATCCCCTGCATTGTAAGACAGATTCTTAACCACTGGACCACCAGGGAAGTCCTGACAATTCTGAATTGGAATGCAGATGGAGACAGACTAATGTGGACACAATTTCCTGCTCGTGCTATGAATAAGAGTATGATATTAGACCTGGTTAGGCCTCAAAGTAATGATTTTCAGAAACTGCCTATAAAATAAAATAAAACAAAATAAGTAAAATAAAAAAATAAAATAAAATTCTATGCCCCCTTTCCCAGAATTATAGTCTTTCTATATATAACACAACAGGCTTCTGTTTTATTTCCTTTTTATTCTTATTGAAATAAAGTCATTTTAACACTTTTTGGCCTAACCAATGAACATGATTTGGGTTACTGGTAATATTAAATATCATAAGGCTGTCTCCTTGAGCAGGAAGAAAGAGATGCAAATACCTGGGGTACATGTGCATTTCACGCTACCTCGATTATTGACTAAGCGCCAGTTAAATTTCCCTTAATTCTACCTGAGAAGATGTGGTCTCCACTGATTTCTAGAAGGGTTAATTGTCATTAAAAAATTTTTTTCCATGTATTCAAATAGCATGCGAATATAATAATAGTCACTGTTTGATAATGTACAGAAGTAATGTGTCTCTATGTACAAAGGCAAGTGATATGGGTTTTTGTGATTTCCTTAAATAACATCATTTTATATATTTCCACACTCACAGCTATACATAGTCACAAAATGTTCAACTTTAAACTATCCCATTTAAAATGACATTCTTTATTTTTATACTCTGTAGAATTTATACTCGAAATAGCATTTCCTTGTCCTCCCATCACCACCCCCTTTTCAATTCCCAACTTGGGAACATTTCGACCATCCTTTCTGGCTGGGAGGAAGTTGGAGAATTTCATCTCAGAAATGTTCAGCTTCCACCCCAGCTGGGCGTGCTCCCTGGTCCCTCCACCCTCCTCCTCAAATCCCATCACCAGCCTCCATCTCTACAGAGGACACAGAAAAGAGGGAAGTTGGTGCAAATGTGGACAGCTTCATCCTCTTCTGCCTCCACAATTTCCTTTAATAGCAATAACTGATATTTACTGAGCATTCACTGTGCTTACTCTTCATCCTGTCTAGTCCCCGAAATAGCCCCAGCATGGAAGCACCATGATGACCCCTTTTCTAAGACTGAGGAAACAGGGTTAAAAAGGTTATGGAACTCGCTGAAAGTCACTCCCCTGAGAAAGACCAGAACTGGGATTCACATCCCTGTCCTTTGCTCAGAGAGGTTGGTTAGTCTCTTAACCTTTGTGTCCGTGTTTCTTGAAAATCCCCTCGGGGTATCTCTTCACAGTAGTCAACTGAAATCCCACCACCAGAAATAACGAATATTAAAATATTGGATATTTTCCTTTTATTTTTTAAATAAATTATATTAATTTCTTTGAGAGTTATGATAATGTTATATGTACAAATTTTTATCCTACTCTTCCCCCTTAACATTACATTTTGAGTGTGCATTTTTTTAAATGGTACATATCAGACCTACTTTTCATTCCCATAGCACACAAGTTACACCTACAAAGCCAGTGTGAATTAGTAGTAAAGATACAGATGTAATTTCCAGCCTGTCAGAGCCTTCCTCCTGACCCTTCCAGTCAATAACCCCCCTAATATAGCCACTACTCTGAAATCTACCACCACAGATTAGTTCATTTATATGAAGTTCTACTCTTGAATTTCATGTAAATGGAAGAATACAGTATATTCTTCTTTGTGTCTGGTTTCTTTTGTCTGTGAGAGTCATCTGTGTTATTACAAGTAACAGTATCATTGCATGAAGTTTTCACACAATCATCTTTTGATGTTACTCCTGCTATAGCTTCCCAACTAGTTCAACCAAATCTGCTCTTGACCTCTTTCCAATAAATTTTCCATACGGATGCCAGAAATGTCTTTCTATAAGATAGATATGATCTTGTCCACCCCAAAATCTTTGCCTGAAGGATGAGGAAGCCATCCCTGACTCCTTTTACACACTCTTCTTGTCAAAGCTCCTGTAGGTTCTTTCTTTGAACTTGCCTTGTCTTGAATGATATACCTGCATGATCATCTGTGAGTCTCTCCCACTAGGCTGTAACCTCCAGGAGGTCAGATTCTATCTTGTTCATCTCTGTATACCCAATGTCTAGGATGGTGCCTTATACATAACAAAGAAATATTTGTTGAATGAATAAATGAAGTGCCACTAGTTTCTCATTTGCATTGCTGATGGAAATTCTAATTGTCCTTACTTCATGGCCACACTAATTTTCCTGTTGCATACCTCTAATCGTATTATTTCCCGCAGCCTATGACCTCCATTGCCTGCACTATTAAGTACACATTTTCACTTAGCATTTTAGGATTCTCAAAAAGCCTTCCTGGACCTCTACTATTATCCTTGTGTAGCTCATGCTGTAGCCAAAAAGGAGTGATTGGCTCCCCCTTGAACCCACCTCAACCTTCCCAACCCTGCACCTTTGTTCTTAATCATTCCTTCTACCCAGAATGCCCTGTCAACACCAAGGCCATCCTTCTAGCTCATCTCATTGTCACCTTCTCTGTAAAATGACTCTTAATCCTCTCCACAAAATGTTAACTCTCCTCTCAACCATCAGCATGAAATACCTTTTCGAGTACTACAATGTGCCCGTACTTTTCTAAATGTTTCATGTATGTTAATCATTCAGTCTTATGAAATAAGCATTGTCGTCACCCACACGTTATAGATGAGGAAAGGGAGTCACAGAGATATTAAGTTTACATAGATTTCCTTATTAGAATGTAAATATATCAGGCAGCAGCTCTGCATCTTGCCCATCTTTGTCGCCTCCATCTTGCCAGGCACATACGTGGTACGTGAGTAATGTACCAGGCACTGCACTTTACATACGTGATCTCATTTAGCTGTGCTCTTGGGGGTGTACTTATTTTGCAGATGAGGAAACTGAGACTAAAAGATAAGGAGTTTGCCTAGGTTACATGTCTAGTAAGGGGCAAGGAGAGGATTCAGCCTTGGGTCTGTTTGTCCTTAAAGCCCAAGTTCTTACCACTGTGCTCTGTGCCTCACTGATACCCCTGGGGTATTGGTATTCTGAGTCAAACCACTGCTCCTGGGCGAGCTAGTTCCTCACAAGCAGGACTCTGCACCCTCAGTGTCCTGCTTTTCATGTGTTTCAGATTCCGGTAAAATGTAGTATAACGCAAGCCATCGTCCCTGCGAAATGCATGCTATGGAGTAGAGGGACAAAGGGGTCTCTCTGCTCCAGGGGCTTGCAGGGGCGAAGCCCCGCAGTGCAGAGCAACAGGTGCCTGACTTTAGTGAGGCCAAAAGCGAAAGGTGGGACAGCATGTAGGGACAGCAACGAACCCGTGTTCATTATCTACAGCAAAGCTGAAATTCCAGCCCACTTCTCGCCAGTCCTTTAGTCACATCTTCAAATCCTTCCCTACCATGCGCTCAAAAATGACAAACTCCTTCCATCATTAATTGAAGCAAGAAACACTCTACAGTGTTCAGCGGGCACGAGGAGGATGGAGTGGGAATAGGCAGAGTGGAGGGGAGAGGAGGACAAGACAAGGAGAAAGGAGAGAGGAGGAGAGGAGAGAGAAGAGGAGAGGAAAAAGAAAATTGCAGACTGTGTTGTAAAGACCACCCAGATGGTTTTGTGTTACCTACTTCGGGGGGATTATTTATAGCGTTCCTCCTCTCATCTGCACACAAAGCAAGGCCCTGCCTGCTGCCAGTGTGTGTCTGTGTGTGCATGTGCATGAGCACGATCCTGACACCACAGCTCTCCAGCTGAAAACTGGATGTGGTTTCTTCATGTGTGCCCTGTTGCTTTAAACCTCTCATTTTTAGATCAGAGGGTTACCATGTACGAGCCCCGACTGGGCCCAGGGCAGCCTGGAGTCTCCGCAGTTTTATGCTGCTCCCTCCTGGGTCCCTGAACTCTGAGATCCCCAAGCAGACTCTGTGGCTTTGAACCGACCTCCTTCCTCACCACCCCTGAGCTGGAGGGACGGGCCATATTTACCAACATCTCTAAGGCATAGTCAAGGCTTACTTCACACCACTTTGACCCACATTACAAGAGAATTATGTTCAGAATGTGTGCGCTAGTGGAGATAGATTCTTCTATTTCCCTGGGGCCTCCAACCCATTTAAACGACTGCAAAAGAGACCTGCTGCCTTAGGAGAGCAATCCAGATTTTGCAACAGCTTTTCCCACAGTAAATCCGATTTCTGCAGGAACCAAAAGCTCTCCCGTGCTGAGTGTGTGGGCGTGTGTGCATGTACACGGAATTCGTGTTTCCCTGGAATCAAACTACCAGGAAGCTGACATAAATGGGTTTGGAAAGGAGAAAGTTAGCACTTTTTATGAGAAAGTGACACAGGACAAATTCTTGTTCAACTGAGGAATAAACAATCCGACCTCAGGAATTTATATTTTTTAAACATTATGTGTCAGATAAAATATCTGGTGTCTCTTTTAATGGGAGGTAATAGGGTTTAGGAAAAAATTATAGATGGACAGGAAATTTAACATTTTCTAAGATTCATTAATCACTAAATTTCCTTCTGTACAATGGACAGTGCCCTTCCGTTCATAATGATGTGCTTAGCTCTGTGAGCTTGCAATGTGCTTTACCGTTTAATCGCCCCCAAACTCCGTTTTTTTTTTAATAAGATTTTTATTTTGGAATAATTTCAGGTTTACAAAAAAGTTGTGAAGATTCCATAGAGAGTACACCCTCACCCAAGTTCAGTTTCCCCTAATGTTAACATTTTAACATTACTTGGTCAAAACTAAAGAAGCCAACATTACCCTTGTACGTGACTAGTAACCAAACTTCAGACTTAATTTGGATTTCACCAGTTTTTCTGTAATGTCCTTCCTCTGTTCCAGGATCTAATCCAGGACACACGTTGCATTTAGGGTCTCCCTAGTCTCCTCTAGTCTATGATGGGTTTTCAATCTTTCCTTGCTTTTCATGACCTTGACAGTTTTCAGGAGTACTGGTTAAGTAAGTTCATTAAATGTCCCTCAAATTGGGATTTGTTTGATGTTTTTATATTGATTAGGCAGAGTCTTTTTTTTTTTTTTTTGTGGAAGGAATACCACAGAGGTTAAGTGCCCTTCTCATCACATTTTATCAGGGGTACCTGATACCCACATGACATCCAGGGGGACGTTAACCTTGATCACTTTGTTAAGGTGGTGTTTGCCAGGCTTCCTCATGGGAAAGTCACTATTTTTCCCTTTTCCTTTTCTCTGTTCTTTAGAACTGGATCACTAAGTCCAAACCACACTCAAAAGGATGGGGGCTCTAAGCTTACCTCCTGGAGAAGGGAGTATATTATTTGGAATTCTTCTGCAAAGATGTATCTCTCCTTCCCTTTTTATGTATTCAGTTATTCATTTATGTCAATATAGACTTGTGTATATGTATTTCATACTTTGAGTTATAATTCAGTACTATGTTACTTATTTTCTTGCTCAGATTTTTTCAGCTTTGGCCACTGGGAGCTCTTTCGGATTGCCCTGGGTCCTTTTGACACAGCTCCATTCCATTCCTTTTTTTTTTTTTTTTCTTTTCTTGTTGTCTTTCTTTCTTTCTTCCTTTCTTCATTCCTTCTTTTTTTCCTTTCTTTCTTTAGAATTTCCTTACTTTCTGGTAATGCCAGATGATCCAGCATCATCTTGTATTTTTCCTGCCCCAACCCTACAATCCACCATTTTCGAAGGAGACCTGTTTCCTTTTATTGGAGAATGGTGTTTAGAAACTGAGATCTGGTTGCTGGGTGTGCCTGTTGTTACTAGGATGACATTGCTTCTAGATCCTCCTAGAGGAGAGTTTAGTAAAGTATATTTGTATGTATGTAACCCATGAATCTACCCATCTGTGTGTGTGTGTGTGTGTGGACATGAGTTCATACTGATGTCTCCAACTTTAGTATAGTATCACAGGGCCAAACTCTATTTTATAGGTATAGTTATCAAACATATTTTACATCTGAGGCTTAAGGTCTGGACCCAGGTCTCATACCTAGTGAGTAGAACCTGAACTCAACCTGCAGCTCTTCACATCAGCACACCTGTGTTTGACATAAATTATGAAGCACATTCAGAGTAGCCAGTCTTCAGTGTCAGAAAGTAAACACAGCTCTGGTTTTAGCTTTAATGAAATATTATGAAGAGCTTAATTTCCAAGAACCTTGCACAAGTATCCCAACTTTCTCATTACCAGTTAAATCATATAGTCAGTAACTCACATAGTCAGTCACGCCTCAGCAAACATTTCTCGAGCACTTACTGTGTGCCAGTCCCGCTGCAAGGCACCCTGAGTAAGCTATCTCTTTTAACCATCACAAATCTGCAGGACAGATATGATTCCCCCATTTTATTTATAAATAAGTCCACTGAGACCTAGAGGATTAAAAGACTTGCCTAAAGTCCTGTAGCTTCTACAGAATGATTCTGTTTTCTTTTTTCCGGCAGCAAATATTTATAGAGAATGAATTATGTAGGACAGTATTCCAGCAAATGAGGCGGGCAATCGCGATGCAAAGAGTGATTCTAGGCAGGGAGACCAACTTGTAAACAAACTATGATGAAGAGACAAGTGTTCCAACAGCGGGTGCAAAGAGGAACAGAAAGCTCAGAAGAGAAGGGCTGGGCCCTCCCTGGGAAGGAGTGGAGGTGACTGTCTTCAAGGTGGAGTAAGTGTTGACGCGGCACTCCAGGCCTTGCCTGCCTCAGCGCCTTGTTCTTGGGCCCTTTGCCCAGAACCCTTTCAGTTCTCTGCACAGTCAGCACCTTCTCCTCCTTCAGCTTTCTGTTGAAATGTCCCCTCCTCATAGGGGCCTTCCCCGAAACGCGCATCTGAAGAAGGTCTCCTTTGTGCTCTCACATAACACTTTGTTTCTTTCATAGCGCTTGAGGGCAGGGACCATGTCTTTCTTGCTCACCATCATGTTTCCATTACTGTGCAATGCCTGGCACAGTGTAGGTGCTTCATAACATTTGTTAAATGAAAGATAAGATGGCAAGGGCAGTTCTGAACATGTATTTGCTTTACTTCCTCTCTTGTGAGGATTTATCTGGTCTCAATGGAATATACCAGAGTGTAAAAGGTTTAGCTTATTTTAGAATGTGAAGCAGTTTTCAGAAATATGTGTGGAATCCCACCTCAGTGCATCTGGTTCAGTATTTCTGGGGTGAGCCTATGCACTTCTACAAAGCTTCTGATGAGCATTGAAGGGTGAGAAGTGTTGGCTCAAGCCTGAAAGCTGCCATCAACAAGCCTGAAAGTATTGTCTCTCCTCCTGCTACTGGCCTTTTCTTTGTCATCTGGTAGCTTCCCAGACACCCAAAGTCACGTGTCTCCACTTATCCTCTAGCATTATCCTTGGTTCCTTGATTTCTGCCCCTTTTCTCATGGATTCATTAACAAACTCTGTTTATGGGTTTCTAGTCTCCAGCCCCCTGGGAATAAGGCCTCATAGAAGGGCTGGGGGAACTGGAGGTTTTAGAAATAATCGATTTAGAGTTCACTCTTTTTTTATGGATTTTCTCATAACAGTATGCTAATTGGGCAAGGTTGCACTGAAATTATCTATACCCAAGGAAGAAAATGAGAATACCTAGTAACCTGCTCAGGTCTCTCCCATTCCAAAAATTAAATATAAAAATAAATGTCCCAGAACCCCCATTCCTCTCCAGCTACAGTCAAATTTCTCTGCTGCCTTTAATTGAGGGGCAGTTCAATAGGGTGGTTATGAGCACAGGTCTTAGAGCCAGACCACCTGGGCTCAAAGCCTGGCTTCATTTCTTACTCTGTCTCTCCTGAAGCAAGTTGCTCAATCACTCTGGGCCTCAGTTTCTTCATCTATAAAATGGTAATAATACTCAGACTTCATACGGTTGTTATGAATATTTAACAATTTAATATATATCTCTATGTGTATTTATACGCATACATACATATAAGTGTGTATGTGTATTGTCTGAGGGGGGAGGGGATTGAGTTTTAGGACAGTGCTTTGCCTATAATAAGTACTAATAAGTGTTAGCAGCAGCAGCAGCAGAATCCAGCAACTTTTTAGAAGAGGAGAGCTTTTCTTCATCTCCCATTTGCTTCTCAAGCTACTGCAGGCTGGCCTCTAGCCCCATCACGCTAATGAAACACCTCTCCTTAAGGCCACCAATGACCTCCTAAACATCAAATCCAAAAACCTTCTTATCCATCATCTGCTGCGTTTGACACTGCTTGCCACTCCCTTCCCGAAACTCCTCTGCCCTTTCCTGGTTCTCTTTGCACTACTCTGTCCCTTTGAGGGTTACCCTTCCCTTCCTAAGCACCCGGACCCACCCAGCCAAGACTCTGCTCACTCTGGGCTTTCTCCCTGAGTGATTATAGGCAAGACAGCCTGGTGGCTAAGCACAGAGATTCAGATGCCAGCCTGAGGGCGTCAGTGACCCTGGCTCCACCACGTACTTGCTGAGTGATTTGAGATATATCACCTAACTTCCTTGTGTTTCTTCATATGTTAAATGGAGAATATAGTAGAGCCTACCTCCAAGGGCTAATGTGAGGGTTACATAAATTAGTATGTGTGAAAATTCTTAGAAGAGTGACTGATCATCATAAACATACAGAATGTTTGCTCTTGTAAGCCTCACAAATAAAGCTCAAGACTTTCCTCAGAGCTTCTGCCAGTGCATACAGCTTCCAGATAAATATCCTCATTTGTAAGTCCCAAAGACACCTTGAACATAACATGTCAGAAACTGGACTATTATCTTTTCCCCACATCAGCTATTCCTTCCATATTCCATATCTCAGTTTTGAAACCACCTTTCACCCACCTAAATGGTTCTTTCTAGTCTATCCCCCTTCTCCATCCTCAATTCCACCTGCCTAATTCAGGGGCTTATCATTTCTAGGATGGAGTACTGCAACAACTTTGTAACTGATATCTCTACCTCCAGCCTTGAAATTCTCAAATCCAGGCACCAAATTGATGTTTCCAAATGCAAGTCAGACCATGTCCCCTTTCCTGCTTAAATCCCTCAGAGCCATCCATCAAGGTCAGGACGAAGTCTGAGTTCCATTAGCTAGCCTGTCCCTACCTACCCAGCCTTGTTTTTGGAGAAACTGCCTTATTTACTTCTCTCCAGCAGCTCAACACTTCTTATCATTTCCATCACATCCTGCTGGGTCTCACCTCCCAGCCTTGCTCTATTTCCCCCTGTACCTATAATATACCCTTTCCCTGAGTCATCCTTTAAGACCCAGCTCAGTTGTCACCTTCTGCAAGAAACCATCTGACACTCGTGCTCCCACTCCAGTGAGGATTAGACTCCCTTCCGCATTGTCCCCAAGATACCATGTCCTAACAGCTATCATTGCACTTTCGCTGTTGCATTTTAGTCATTAGTTTAAGTGTCTGGCTCTATGAGACTGACTGCTGGGCTACGAGTTGTAAAGCTGGGACTATTCCTGAGCCAGCTCTCTCTCCCCACTGCCTGGTATGGGTATAGGAGCCTGGCACACTACTTGTGCCCGATAAATGTGTATTGAATGAATGGTCTTACATTTGAACCCAGTTCTTTCTATAAAATAGGACAGTAATGCCTTCATAATACCCCTTCTCTCTACATTCCTTCCCAGCACTTGCTGGAGTCTGTACTCCCAGTGCATCTTCTTCTTTATCTTTTTTACAGACCCAACCTAAGCCTTAAGATGTCCTGATCCCATTTTTTTTAATAAAATATTTTTTAATTAAAAAAAAAAGATGTCTTGATCCATCTATCTAGACTTGGGCCTTTCCTGCCACTAATCTTCCAGATGACTCATCATGGGCATCCACTCTGTCCTTTCCAGTTCTCCACTCTGACCAAGGCCATGATTATCTCCCAGAAATGCATCTCTGCATTATTCCCCTACTGAGACAGCCTAGAGTTCATTATAATAGGAGCCTCAAACTTGAATAGTTTTGGAGGCATATTCTCAGAGGCTACCACAGTTCTTGGAATCAAGTATATGTTCAATAAATGGTGATTGTTATTAATAAAATGAATTAATGAATGAGCAGTGAGGTCAAATTGGCAAGAGGATTGGAGTTTAGCATCTCCTCTGTTTAAAACCAAACTGTTCTCTAGTAACCATCAATTATTCCTTTGTTCTTGTTCAAGAAAAATAATCTCTGATCCCGAGCTCCATTTTGTTCAACATGGTGTGTGTGTGTGTGCGCACGTGTGTGTGTGTGTGTGTGTGTGTTTGGGTAAATTTCTTTAACCTATCTGTGTTATGACTTGGCTTTTTTGTGGCAGGTACATAGAAAATAAAAATGATTAAGTGGTCTCAGTTTAACAGAATCTCTGTGCCAAACAAGAAAAGGAAATTGCTTCCTCTGTCATCATGGTTGCATTGGAGCCTCCAAGGCTACTACCATGGACAACTCTAGCAAAATAGTAGCTCAAAACCTGAACTAAATAGAAAAAATTAAGCTTCTCTTCTCCTTCAGTTGTCTGGTCAACCTACCCAGCTTGTATTTGCTCTTCTCCTGTTCTCCACCCTAACTCTGTATAGTATGTGAGTGTTTTCTCACAAATCCAGGCCTAAGAGAAAATAAATTATTAAATAAGAAAGAAGCCATTTGTGTGATCATCAGAGTTTTAGGTTAAGGAAATTTCCTTCTTGAGTGATGGCTATTCTTCAACTGTGACTTGGCAAATCATTAGAAAATCAAATGTTATTTTTGAAGGGAACAAACATCCGAGAAAGAATAACCTACAGCTTTGGAACATTTTTTGTGTACCTTGATATTCTGGAAGACCTAATAAAGTTTTCCAAATTACCTCACTTAATAAACTCATAGCTGTCTCTGGAAGACAACCATATCTCTGATAACTGAGGCCAGAAATGGTACTAAGGTGAAAAGAGCCTTGGCTAAAACTGACAGGCTTTCAAGGCAAGGACGGTCATTCTCTTAGTCTCATAATATACATTTACTAAGCCCCTATTTTATGATAGGTACACATTAGGGGCTGAAAAATAAAAGGCAATTGACAACCACAATCTGAGTGGCTATAACATACCAAAATCTAGACTAAGTACTTATCATACATCATCTAAAATCCTCCAACACAATTGCAAAGTTATTCCATTATCCCAATTTTATAGATGAGAAATCAAAATTCAAGTAAATTGTTGGTTGTGGAGTTGTTTACTTGACAATATTTCTAAGGTTCCTCTTTAAACATCTCAGGAAATTATGAGCAGTGAGGTAAATTACAGGGGAATATAGCCATCTAGATGCAAAAAAGTCAGCTTAAAAGCTTAAACTGGAACAGAATATAGTGTCTAAAAATAAACCTAATGCATTTGAGATTCTTGTTTTTGATAAAAAAGATAGCCTTTCAAATCAGTGGCAAAACAGTGGTTTATTCAGTAAATGGGTGGGATTAAAGACTAGCCATCTGGGGAATAAAATTTAAGCTAGGTGTTTATCTATTCCTTATAGCAAAATAAATCCCAAATAAATTAAAGGTTGAATCATAAAGAATGGAACCATAAAAGAAGAAAAACCTGAGCAATTTTATTCATAATTTACCAAAAGTCACAAAAGGAAATATGAATACATCTAACTTATAAAAACCTGGCATGGGCTTCCCTGGTGGCGCAGTGGTTGAGAGTCTGCCTGCCAGTGCAGGGGACACGGGTTCGGGTCCTGGTCTGGGAAGATCCCACATGCCACGGAGCAACTAGGCCCGTGAGCCACAACTACTGAGCCTGCACGTCTGGAGCCTGTGCTCCGCAACAAGAGAGGCCGCGATGGTGAGAGGCCCGCGCATCGCGATGAAGAGTAGCCCCCGCTTGCCGCAACTAGAGAAAGCCCTTGCACAGAAACGAAGACCCAACACAGCCAAAAAAAATAAATAATAAATAAATAATAAATAAATTAAAAAAAAAAAAACCTGGCATACACAAAGTCAAAAGACAAATGGCAAACTGGGAAATGTTTTTGTAATATGCCACACTATGAATTATTTTCTCCATGATTCAAAGAGCTCTTACAAAATCAAAAAGAAAAAAACAGCAAAGGCTGCAAAAAAAATTGGTCTATAGAAGAAGAAGATCAAGGGGCCAAAAATGACGGGGGGATATGATGATCCTTTTCTCATAATTAAAAAAGTGAAAACTAAATGAGATTCCATCTACCTCATGTATTTTGCCTCTGCAAAACTCTCTGAAGTTCATTAGACAAGAAATTATCACAGAAACAGACAGGCTGTAAATATCAGAGACCACTAAATTAAATTGCTCCCTGAAGACTTGAAGGTTCAAAACTCCAACAGAACTTAGAACAGCATTTAACACCACACTTGGATGTATAGTCTGCTATTCAATCATTTCTCCCAGCATTTCAAAGGATTTGACAGACATTCCAAGCCGTATTTTGGTTTAAGTCTATACCTGGAATCTTGGAGAATGTATCTAGTCAGACTTATTTGAAGTCTTATTTAGGGGTCATTAAGCTCTTAGCGATCCCAAGAATCTTCAGCGGATAGCACTAACAAGGCAAATGTTAAGTTACCCTTGACTTCTGATAAGTAGAAGAAATCAGATAATTCCAAGGAAGGTACTTACTTATATGGTATTCAAATTTGGAAATGTTTCTTGCCTGCTTTTGAGAAGTTAAAAAATAATGACAACTATATATCTCTTGAGAATGTGCTTTCTTCCCTTAGCTCAAGAAAAGCTAATGACCCTATTGAATTTGAAAAGTTCTAAAAGATACTTTGAGTTTTAAAGTTTTAATCATTGGTCTCTCAGCTTCCGCTCTTGGCCCTTATCTTACCTAATTAATCAGCCACATCTGAGCTCAGATCAGAAGTCATTTCTTCTAAGAAGTTTTCCTTGATGCTCCAAGTTAAGTTAGGTCCTCTAGGATTCCTCTTCTTTCATGGCATTCCATGCTTCCAGAACTTATCACAATTGTAATTAAACAGTTGTACAATAAGATAAATAACTGTAAAATTATTATTTAATGTCTGCTCCTTCTGTTAACATGTAAGCTCCATGAAAGCAGATAATCTGGCTGATTTTTTTCTCAAGTTCCCTGTGACTTCCCCAGAGCCCAGCACATTTCACTGCGTATATTACTTGCTCAATAAATATTTGTTCAATGAGCAGTATTGTATAGAGAATAATGGCCTCCCCGAAGAGGTCCACATCCTAGTCCTCAGAATCTGTGAATGCTACCTTACATGGCAAAAAAGACTTTGCAAGCATGATTAAGTTAAGGATCTGTAGATGGAGAGATTATCCTGAATCATCTGGACGAGCCCAATGTAATCACAAGGGTCCTTATAAGAGAAAGGCAGGAGGATCAGCATGGGAGAAGAAAATGTGACAACAGACGTATTGGTCAGAGTGATGAGGCCATCAGCCAAGGAAAATGTGCAGCTGCTAGAAACCGAAGAGGCAAGAAACAGATTCTCCCCCTGGAAAGTACAGAGGGAACCAGCCCTGCTGACACATGATTTTAGCCTCCTAAGACTCATTTAGGACTTCTGGCCTCCAGAGCTATAAAAGAATAAATTTGTGGGGACTTCCCTGGTGGTCCAGTGGTTAAGACTCCGTGCTTCCACTGCATAGGACACGGGTTCCTTCTCTGCTCAGGGAACTAAAGATCCCACAGGCTGAGTGGCATGGCCAAAAAAAAAAAAGAATAAATTTGTGTTGTTTTTAAGCTACTAAATTGGTGGTAATCTGTTATGGCAACAGTAGGAAACTAAGATGAGGAAATTGATTAATTGTGTAACATAAGGCAAGACTGATCTAGGAACCTGAACGCAAATAGAATAACAGTAAAAAATTAGAATAGTATGTTACAAAGAACTTGACCCAAGACAACCCAGTGACTGAACCACACCCACTATCTGACGAACCCAATTATTTGCCAGAAATCATGTGTTTAAAGAGTAGGACAATATCAAATAATAAGAAAAGCCCATGGAGTCCAGCCATGGAGAACTTGGGCACATGCCCAGATACTAGGGAAGAAACTGTCAAAATGAAACAAAATTCATCGTGAAGCCTTGGACAATTCACTTGAACAGTACTGGTTTGTGGACTTCTCAACTATAAAGTAAGGTTAAGAACTGTTCGTTCCTACCTTGCTGAGTAGGTATATGGTATATACAGTGCCTGATGGAGAACTTGATACATAGAAGAACCTCTGTAAGTTTGTAGTGATGAGGGCAGTGGCGGTGGTTATAGTAAAATCAATGAATAATGTCAGGAAAAGTTGTGGGGTGGGAATAGTGTTATTTAAAATAAGACTTTTTTTTAAAATAGGAATTTCCTATAGAAAAGGATAAAAGCAGTGTGACTAAATGTACTGATGATACTAATAGCTCCACAATGCAGAATTTGTCCAGGAGAAGAAAAGGAGGAAATTTAGCTAATGGTAAAATACGTATGAAGAAAAGACATTTAGTGATATAAGGGAATGCATTCAAAAGTGGTGGTGTTTTCTGTTACTTTTACAGTTCTTTCTTTCTCTCTCTCTCTTTTTTTTTTTTCCTTTTTTGGTCTCCGGAAGAAGAAAATGACATGAACTGACTTCATTTTTTCCCACGTATCTTAAAGTCATAAAGCTGGGAAATGTGGGAACATGAAAATCAAATTGGGCTTTGGTAGAGCTAAACCCTATGTATTGGAAAGTAACCACTGTAGGTTATGGTGGAATTCACATAAAATAATAAATGAGCAAATTCCAGCCAGACATGCCACTATTTGATAAAAACTTAATGAGCAAAACCATCATGGGTATATGCTGCTGTGTGCTCTGATGATCAAGCAAAGGGTTGACCTCTCCCCTTTTGTAGACTGCTAGGGAACCATGCCATGTTGTCCCTGGAATTTTCCAAGTCCTTGAATAAAGAAATGCAATATACATATCCATGGTTCTTTGGGTTATAAGACTCTAGGCTGAGGGCTTATATCTCTGTAAGCCTGTGTGATGGCGTCCTCTGCAATTCACTCATGAGAGTGTTAAATAGACTCTGAAGGGGATTTGAAACTGGAATAAGGAAACATTGCAATCAAAGGGAGAAAATAATGAGAAGCTGAAAAGATTTGACCATAACAAATTGCAGGATCAAATGAGAACTTCCAGAACCAAGCCCCTCATTGTGGATGGAGAATCTGCTTATGCCTCAGATGATTGCTCTCAGTGAGTCAGAAACATCATTACAGCTTCCAGCTAGGAGAGTTTTATATCCAGCTCACAATCTATTCCCCAACTTTCTCTCCAACCACTGATTACAGTTGCACCCTCCATTCTGAAGTTGTAATTTTTCAGAAGATGGAAGCGTGGTCTTCGTACTTTAGAAACAATGGCTTAAACGCTAGATAGCGGACAGTGAAAAGGGTACCAAGGAGAGAGAGCAATTATCTTCATTTTCACGTTGCTTACAATTTGCCCCCTTTGCCTGTCATTAAGACAAGCAAACAAAATTAGCTTTAACAAATGTCTTTGAGTCCATCCATCCAATTTTACAGATAGAAAGCAGATGCTCAGAGGTTACATAATTTAACCATGGCCATCTGCAAGCAGAGCTGGTGGTTCAGGTCTCTGGACTCCAGCACCTTTCCCACTGTTGCCATGCTATTTTCCAAGAAGGAAGTATGCCTGAAGTTTTAATACAAGCCAGATAATATGACTCATGAGGTCACTAAGGCTCAGGGCAATGGCAAGTGTAGCTCCCATGGAGTGTGGATGACTTAATGCAGAGAATCACACGGTTGGGGGAGAGCTCTGGCTCTGTATGCCAAGCACCTATGCAAATGTGTAGAAATTCATGTAACCCAGGGACAAGCGTAGCTGTAAGCATATGACTGATAATGAAAGGAGAAAGAAATATTCATTCAGCCAGTCATTTCTCTGTGTAATCATTCATTCTATTCATTCATTTCACAGGTACTTATTAAGTATCTATGTCGTGCCATGAATTATATATTAGGGTTGTAATAGTGAATGACACATAATCCTTCTCATCAAGGGTTTTATAACTTGGAAGAGAAGATTGACAGCAAACTGTGATAAGACTACAATGTAGAAAGTGTTAAGTAATAATTACTATTATCCCTATTTTATAGATGAGGTAACTGAGTCTTAGAGTGGATACATAACTTGCCCAAAGTCACAGAGCCAATAAGCGGCACAGTCCAGATTCAATTCAGACCAGTTTAACACAAAAATCCTTGCTTTTACTCCCGCTCTGGGAGATGCTAATAGGTGTGCTAGGAAAGAAAATTGTTGTTGTTTTAAGTTTTAAAAGTTTGGGAAATCTGTAAACTAAATGTCCTGCTGGGAGAGCCACAGCACATATTAGCATATTCAAGGGTTTGAGCCACTTTGTGGTAAGAATACTATTTAGAAAGGCATTTCCCAAACATTCAAATGTTTCAGCCAAAGCACACTGCACTGTATTGACAACAATGGGAAAACATGCAGAGAATGTAGTGTGCAGGGGATGATCCAGAACTCAACACAATGTCCCTCGACTTTTCAGGAGCATTGGTGAATTGGACAGGACACCTTCACTAAGTGGGCCTTCTCAGGTTCTGTGATGTTAAAGAATTGAATTCTGGTACACTCAGGAGTGAAGGAAATAAAGAAAAATGGTATTTTTAGGCATGAGTTTCTACAGGGAATAATTTTTAGTGATGGGGTTCTCTGCTATCAATTATAGCAGCAGTAGATTTGAAAATTACAGAAAGTGCCTTTTGTTCACGTGGTACTTTGACAACAGTGACAGGCTCCACAAAGGAGAAAGCCCCTGGGACGTGAAATGATTTCAGACGTGAGTTTCTTATTGTCAAAGAGCAGGCATTTATGAGGGGGTTTGAGGGTGGGGAGAAGATCTCTGATCTACTCCAGATCTTTTCTAGAAGTTTATTAGGACAGGCTGTTCCTCACCCCCAAATTTCATGGCGTAAATTGATCTACAAATGGAGCAAGGTTTGAACGAAGCCATCCCCATGGAGTTGACTGCCCCCTGAAGGCAGTAAGCACATAAATAACTCCAGCAGAAGGCAGACCAGAAGAGTTAAGGGAGAAGGACAAAAGGGCTTTGAGGCCATTTCTGTTAGGTACAAAGACAAATATAGGAAGCTCCGCTGCTTATAATTTTTTATCAGATAGTGACGTGTTGGGCCTTTGGGTGGAATTTGCTGGTCTATTATTATATCTGCTTTCCACTGTATCCTACAGTGGCTATTTTTCAATACATAGGATTTAGCTTTACCAAAGCATTTTTTAAAAGCACTTACGATTTTTTTTTTTTTTATGTTGGTATTAGTGCACTTAAACTGTGGGAGACAGTGGTGCTCTGGTCAAGCCAAGACCAGATAAATCTGCCCTCAGCATTCCAGGGAAGACCCCAAAAGCAGCAACTGTGCCCAGCACTAAAGGGATCAGAAGGCATTTGGTGAAGCCCTTGTCACTTCTTTTTTTTTTTGCTTGTCTTTATCCCTCACTAAACACTGATCTCCCCTGAGAACTGAGCTGGATTAAAATCAAATCAGTTATCTCGAGGGGATCCAAGTCGCCTCTCCTAAAAAGACATTGCCAACGCCCTCTCTCTGCTTCATCTCACTTCTGTTTACTGTATTTACTATACTAGTTCCTGGTGTCTCCCTGCCAGCCCAGAAACTATGGGAGGGCAGGCGTGTCTGTTCACCCCCAGATCTCCAGGGTCCTCACCACATCCCTGTGCTGGGAACAAATCATTTTCTTTTTCAATAAGAAACAGGGAAACATGTATTGAGTTCTTTTTTTAAAAAAGCATGTATTGCTGAATTTGTGCTCATTATTGAATATTTAAAAAACACAGAAAAGAACCAAAAGGAAAAGTTATCAACAACAGTTATTATGGCATATTTCTTTGCAGAACTTTTTTTTGTATGTGTAAAATCTGATAGCCTGTTTTTTCCTTGCTTAGCACAATATCATAAATGTTTCCTTTTACTTTTATTTCTGTATCTATTGAGCACCTACTATGTAGCAGGAACTATGCTAGGCCCTGTAGATGCTTGAGATGGACCTTAAAATGCAAAGGGTTATTTCCAAAGCAGAGAAGTAGGAGACCCATAATTAAGGCAGAGTAACTCCACCTTCAATATTGTGGACAATGAACTTTAAGTTAACAAGGGCAGCCAAAAAGGACACCATAATAGAAATTTGCAGCTAAATCTAGTGTCTTATAATGACCCTACCAGAAGTACTTACTTGATACAATAGGAAATTTGCCAGGATTTATCAAAATTCCAGAAAAGGACAAAATTGCAGTCAGTAAGGTCAGTTTTTGAATGGGGCCATTTCCTAAGCAGTCTTTCTGTTAAAGACATCGATGTTTTAAAAATGAGGATTGTAATGAACTGTCTTGGCCCTGCTGCCAGCCAATCAGAATGGACCCTGGGTACCATGTTGGATCGAGGTCTGAAGATGCCCACCAGACTGTACCATGACATTGGCCCCTACGTTGACTGATCACAGGGAGGTCTGGGGAGTCCTGAGGAGAGGCTGGATGGCCAAGGCAGTGATGGGGGGCACTCAGGGACTCAGGGACACAACTGCTCACCAACTGGAACAGTAGTGTTTCAATGGTTTAAGAAGCATACACTGTACAAGTGCATCCTGGCCACAAGACCTACCTGGAGAGCAACTTCTTTTCTCAAGTTACTAACATGTGCTCTTAGATGTCAGCGGGCCTGCTGCCTCTGACACAAGAGCTGTGGTTTGCCATCCTTTGAACTTGAGCAGGAGGAATATGATTTGGGGCAGACACTAGGGAGAGGAGTTCAGAGCCAGCCCATGGGGGGCAAGCTGCAGCTGGCTCTGCCCCCCTCCTTCCTAAAGAACCTCTTGGAAAATTCACTCTAACCCAGGCTCCCACTGAGCAGTCACACCTCCACTCATGCACACACAACGTGGCTGAGGTCTTCAGAACACACGGGGCTTCATGGTGGAGGAAGGCATCTCCCAGGGTGAAGAACACACAAAACGATCATGTAGGGACACAAGTCCTGAACATCCACGAGCAGCAAAGGCCAACATCTCCCGAGAGGCCTCTCCTGCTGACCAGCCAGCTCCAAGTCCTAGCCCAGTACCTGTATTTTCTGCTTAGGGGCAGGGACAACGTTCCCAGTTACCTGGACTGAGAACTATGGCACTCTCCCTGAACCTCAGCTTCCCTACTGATTTGGGTGAGGGGATAGCTGGGGCTGAAAGACAGTTTTCCAATCAAACTATCAATGACTGAGCAGGGGCTATCAGGGTAGGCCCTGGTCTAGAGGCCTGACATGATGTCCTGTAATCCTCACAGCACCCTATGAGGTCAGTAGCTATAATTCCCACGTTGCAGATAATGAAAATAGGGCTTTCTTATATGTCAAGGAATTCTGGGGATACTGAGGGGCTCAGAATATAACTTGCTAAAGGATTCACAGCTAGTCAGCAGCAGAGCTGGAGTTTGAACACAGGCATGTAAACCATCACCCAAGTTCTATTAGGGTCACACAGGAGACAGCCTGAGGAGGAAGATGGCAGGGTCAGCACATTTGAGGAGGGGGGACAAAAGCTCTGGGAAGCAGTGCTGGGAGCAAATACTTCCCCTCCCCCACCCCCTGACCCCGGTTACTTTTCTCCCAACCCTCCCACAAATACACAGATATGGAGCTCCACAACAAAAGTTACTGGTAATAATTAGCTAACCCTTTATACTTGCAACATAAACTCAGAAGATGCCCTTGGATGCTCTAGAAACGGGGATGTCAAAGCAGGAGAAGAGGAGGTGAACAAGAGGTGGAGTCAGCTCGAATGGCAGCTGTCATCCGTTCCTCTGTCCCGCAGCACAAGGCACTCAGGTTGTCTGTCGACCGCCTCCTGCCCTGAGGCTTTCAGATCCAAAAACAAGTTACTGAGTTTAGCACAGCGGGCAGGAAGACAGAGGTTCAGATGGCATCTCTGTCGGACACTGGCTCTGAGATCTTCAGACAGTTTCTTAGCTTTTCTGCATCTTAATTTCCTCATCTGTAAAAAGGTCATATATCTCAGAGTTGCTGTGAAGATTAAATAAGACAACATTTGTGAAGTGCTTAGCGTGGCATCTGGCACAGTGCAAATCCCTTAATAAAGAGAGTTATTAACATGAAATTGCTTTCTTGTGAATTATTTTATCAGAAATTTATGGAATAATTCCTTTATTGCTAGGTTACGAACTTAAAAAAACCTAACTTTGGAAAACACGGTGAAAGGAAAGATGAGACACAAGTTGTAATATTGTCTAACTTAATTTTTATAGGAGACATGGAAATTGACACTAGAGAAGGCAAGACAGATTGTCAAGAAATCCCCAACTCTGGTAAGCAACCAACGGGGAGAATGTCAGCGTTTTCCTTGGCACATTCACCTCCAAAGGCCAGGGGCTACCCCGGACGCAAACCCACGACACAACACGCCACGGTTGAATTGGGTTTGAGTAGGAATATGAGCCCCTTCCTCTTTTTTCTCCTCTCTTCCCTCTAGAGCAGCATTTCTCAACTCCGGTTGTGGGCACTGTCCTGGGCATTGTAGGATGTTAGCAGCATTCCCCCCCCCAATAGATGCCAGCACCCCCCCCCCAATAGTCGTGACAGCCAAAAATGTCTCCTGGCATTGCCAAATATCCTCTGGTACTCACTGTTGAGAACTGCTGCCCTCCGGTAGACCATATTGGAGGAGGCTGTATCCTCCTGCTCCTCCACTTTCTATATATGTGATCTAAGCTGAGCCTCAGTTTCCCTATCAGTGAGGTAGGGACAATATCAGTGTTTCTTTCTCAAAGCATGGATGTCAGGACTAAGAGAGCTGATGTGTGTGGGGTGTCTGGTATCATGCCTGGGACTTATCAAGCACTCTATATATGCCAGCTAAAATCGTCACCATTATTATTCTTTTCCTCTAATTTTTCCTCTTTGCAATCATAGTTTCATTCAACAGAATGCCTAGTTCAAAGCAGTTATCATTAAGTCAAGTATTTGATTTGGGCCCTGGTGGCCAATCAGCCCCAGTTGAAGAGGAAGCAGAAAGGTAAACCTTTAAAGAACAGTGTCTCCCTAATGAAAGCAGTCCTGGCAGGAAGGAAGCATTCATCAGAGATGAGAGGGCACGGCCTTCGTCCTTGGCTTCTCCTTGCTGGCCCTGATTCAATACATTCAAAGTAGTATTGATTTGGCAACATGGAAATAAAGGGGAGGAAAATTCCTCATGGCTTGGTTTGTCAGACTTGGCAAATAAAAACAGAGGATGCCCAATTAAATTTGAATTTCAAACCAATAATGAATAATTATTTAGTATAAGTATGTCCGGTATAATATTTTATTTGGCAACCCTACTTGTGTGGGGCACATGGATTTTGATGTACAAGGCTGATACATGTTGGATGACAGTATGCAGGCATTTCTGCACAATTGATTAATCAATCACAATGCCTGCATCTCCAATTATTATTTAATTCAGTGAGTAATTAAAGGCCAGCCATAGCTGGTTCAGCTAATCTGCTTAAGTTATTGAATAAGAAACTGAAACATCACATGAAACCCTTTACCACCACCTTCAGAACTCTAAACAGACTGGAGAATAATACCATTTTTCTCTTATTCTTCTCAACATGCATCTAAAAACTTATTCTCAGGGCATTGTTTATTTCACTAGTACAAACTGCTTTGGCATTAACTCAAAGGCTAGTTAGGATTTTACAATTTTTCATTTCTGTCACCAGAATTGTGAGCATAATTCATGGGGCAGGATTCCAATCATGACTTGCAAGAAGCCAAAATAAATAAATAAATAAAATCAACTGAACAATTCACCAATTAAAAAAAAAACTCCTCAAAAACCTCTTCCAATTTATTTACTCTCTAGATTAAAGCTATCAGGGAAAAAATAATTAGGAAATGCAAATAAGCATCTCTGAAAAACTGCTCAGAAGATATTGGCTGCAATTAACTCCATTGTGATGGCTGATGTAACTGCTGACCTAGCCAGAATGCGGAGAGAAATACAGAGTAGGTTGCATGTCATTTCAGCACAGCCTGTCAGATGGAGAATCCAGACTGGGGAAGAATTCAGTGTTACTGAAGGGAATGGAATGTTCCAGAGAAGATCTGCATCTCAAGGAGGTCCCGAGAGGCTCTTCAGGGGGGTCTTCATGGATTTGGCAGAACACTAAACATCTGAGGGTTTAGAACACCTGAGTCATGGCATCAATTTATTTAATTATCACAAGAACTCCTACAAAGTGGATAGCATATTTCTGTTATCAACCCCATTTTACAGATGAGAGGACTAAGGATGAGAGGTTAAGTAATTCCCTCACTCCACGTAGCTAATAAGTGAGAAACCCATCATTTACATCCAGATTTAGCTTCTTCCAAGTTTCTACCCCTTCCACTATTCCAATAGCTCTCAACCAGAGCTCCTCAGTACTGAATTTCAGGAAGCACCATTCACATCACAGGCTATGTGAATATTAGAATCTTGTAGTGCACAACCTGTACTGCTGTACGTGATGGCCCTGATTTCCAACCTACGTACTCAACAGAACCATCTGGAAAGCCTTTAAAAATTGCTGCTGTTCAAACTTGCCCCAAGTAAAATAATCCAAGTTAAATTCAAGTAAGATAATACACAACAATGGTTTAAAAGCACTTCATCACACAGAAATTCAATCTTAAATTGGCTGTGTACAGAAGAGATGTTATGCTCCCCCTTTGACCCTCTATTTACCCATTCACCTCATTCCATTTATTCAACCCCTGTTTGTTGTTCTGTATTCATGTAACATCCTGGGGTGGGAAAGCTCCAGATGCAAGCAGAAGCTGGTTAAATAGATGGCAAAATAAAGATGCTGCCTGACTCCTGTGCCCAGGGACAGCCCAGATTTGAGACTTTCATTTTAGATGGGATTACATGCAGTCAGATGTGATGTTTTAAATCCATTGCTGAGTTAATAACAGCCCACATTCTGCCTCTGTCTAGTAAGGTTTGAATTGAAAGGAAGGGGCTGTCAAATGTGCAAGTGAGGACCTCAGCACTGTTGCTCTGTGTCCATCTAAGTTCCCTTTGCAGGTTTGTAAGAAGAGGTTAGTCCTTCCCGTGCTGTGCGATGAAAAGGCTGCATGATCACACAGAAGGAATTCTGGGGGTCCCTGGACAAGTTGCATCATCTATTGCCCACATCCTAGATCTAATTTGTGCACAATGAATGTCAAAGACAGCTGCAGCCTTCAGGCTGAATTTTGACAATGAACAGCTGTGCAATTATAACGTCTTATTCCATTGTACCCCTTGTATAGTAATTATCAGGCTGTCGTATAAATTTTTTGATGTATTGGTTATCATCAGTGTTAAAATCTACATTGCCAGTACGTTAATTAGACCAAGGCCTTCAGACTAAAGTAAATATTAAAAGAAGCAGCTCACACATTCAAATGCAGTCTGACTCTGGGTCTTAGAATGTGTCTCTTTCCAAATTGCCACCAATGTTGTGGTATAATTGCACGCTGGTGTTTATTTTACAGTGTATCTACACTGCTCATCTCATTCAGTCACCAGGTCTCTAACCACCCCTCCTTTGCACCACCATCCTCCTCCTCCCACCTCACGTCTGTGGTTCTCAACCAGGGGCAATGTTGTCCTCCCTCCTCCTCTCCTGGAAACGTTGGCAGCATCTGGAGACCTTTGGGGGCTGCTGGCATATAGTGGCTAGATGCCAGATACTCTGCTAAACATCCTACAATGCACAGGACAGCCCACAACAAAGAATTATTCAGGACCAAATGGCAGTAGTGCTGAGGTTAGAAACCCCGGGATCACGTCTCGGACCCTTATCTGCCAACAGGTCTCTGTCCCATATTGCTTCCTCGAGGCCTTCATGTCACCTGCAGAGATATCTTTCCAAAATACAAATGTGATCCCTCTGCTTAAGACCTTCCAGGATTCCCCACTGTCCTCAAGATAGCACGTAGTGCAGTGTCCTAGGCTCGTCCTAATGTCTCCCTCCTTCCACGGTTCACCGTGTTCTCCCAGTTCCTTATACTCCAGCCAGGTTGAAATGTTTGGCGGTTCCCCCAAGACGCCAGCCCTGCTCACATGCCCACAGCACTGCGAGGGTGCTCCCTCTACCAGCGGCCGTGCTTTGCCAGCTTTGGTGTGTACTCCAGCCACCTGGGACCTTGTTAAAATGCAGATTCTGATTCAGCAGGTCAGCTGAATCTGGGGCCAGAGACCTTAGTCCTGAAAGTTCCCAGATGGCCTCAATGCTCCTGGTTTGTGATCACACTTTCATCAGCTAGAACCTAGAGCAGTGCTTCTCAAACCTCAGTGAGCATCAGAATGAATGGGAGGCTGTGAAAACACAGATTCCTGGGACCTACCCCAGACTTTCCGATTTACTAGACTTGGGGGGAGCCCATGAATTACATTTGTAACAAGTCTGCAAGCTGCACTTGGAGTTGAAAAGCATAGAGCATCTGTCTCTTCCTTCCCACCTGCCTCCTATCTGATTTCTGGGTCCTCGCCTGCCTCCTCCTCCAGTTCCCAGAAAGCCATATTAATGCCTGGACCACCACAGATGTCACAGAGCATGCTAAGAGCTGGGCTATTCACCCCGACGCTCCGCTAGACAGTAAGCTGCATGACAACAAGGACAGTCTTTTCTGTCTCCAAATCTTGCATGCTAATCAGCGTTGTTCCTCATCCTAGAAAGTTGGGCAAGCATCCTGAAGATCCTTAAAAACCTCATTTATAACCAGAAAAGGTTACCTGTTCACCTTTGTTAGTGTCAAAATATTACCAACGCTGTTAATACCACTCACAGGCATCTGAAGGACTTTTTGGGCTAGAGGGAATCACTACAGGTTTCCCCGCTATCCAAAAGTAGAGCATTCCTATGAAGTCTTTCCTAAGGCAAAGAAGCAATTACCTTAGGACACATCTTGCTAACAGATGCACAAGATAAATTGAGATCAAGCACAGAGGCTCACAGACACAGTTCAAAGCTATGGTGGCCTGATGCTGGGATGCTCAGTGTCGTTTCTGGGGAGGGAGCTGGGCGGTGCCCCTCTCACTGTTCAGGGTGCTCGATGCCTCTCCACTGGCTCCTGCAGAACAAACAATGAACGTTATTTTTGCTTTTTGCATTTTTTTTTGTGAGAGCAAAAAACTTCTTTGGATTTCTTTCAGTTTGTGAGTAGGTAGTAACCTAGGTCTTTCATAGATGCAAAGTGGTGTGAGGCAAACTTTTGAAAAGCAAACTATCTCTTCCTTTGTTGATAAATGCTGGTTCCTTACTTTTTCTATCCTGTTGTTTTTTTCTTTTGTCTGAGAAAAGCATCAAGGGAACTGCAATCTTTCTAAAATCATTACTTAGTAAAAAGCCAGGGCTTTTAATTTATCCCACAGCTAGAGTCTTTTGGAAACTGCTGTCTGAAATCCCTTTGTTCAGGAAGCTTTGAGGGGCTTCATCTACACACCCCTCCTTCCCCTACCCTGCCTCCCCCAGGGAAGGGACCTTCCTTCTTCCTAAGCCAGTGTCTCTCCTGTTAGTCTTTATGTTATCTCATAACAGGAAGGAATTATTTTATTTGAAAACAGTCTTTATTTTCAAATCCTTTTTTAAAGCCACTGAGAACAGGGAGGAGAGGAACGTTGTCTGAGTAGAATGGACCAAGGTGGGCCAGACACTTTTGGGAAGAGGAGGAAAAGAGATGAAGGTGGGAGTAGCTGGGGGAGAAGGGGAAGCCTTCAGGCGGAGGAGCCGGCATGAACAAAGGCACACCGGTGGAATGAATATGGAGCGTGGAAACAGGAACAAGAGGTAAATTTAGTTAAGTAAAATGGCCCAGATTCCGGAGAAAGAGGAGTCCAGAAATCCAAACTGTGGAGCCAAGAGGAGAGGAAGGGCCTTTAGAAGGTGGAAAATCATCCCTTGAACTAAACAGCTCTTTCTGTTTTTGTTTTTCTCTCCAGACATATTCCAGAAGTGGTTCTGCTATTTGTTCACTCCCATTTTTGGCCAAGATCTGTCAGAGGATTAAATCGTACGTATACAAGTTCTCCTTCCTAAGCACTGGCAGGGGATAGCATCTTTGGTTGTCCCTGTTTTCTAATGACTAAAATGATCTTCAAGTTAAAAGGCATCTTTCTGAAAGTGAAAGTGTTTCTTGCTCATGACTTGTACAGAAACTGGAAGACAAATTAGCTCAGAACAAATCATTTTGGAAATATACTGAATACCAGCATCTTTGAACCTCCAACCTGACTTACCGCCCCGGACTGGAATGCAGCCTGCCTGCCAGTGAGATTGTGAGAGTGGCTCAGTGCATGCTCGCGCCGCACCTGGGGACAGGACACCTCCTCCTTGCTGTGTAAGATATACAGACAAGGCTGGCCACCTGTTATGGCAGGGACTCTTTGAGCATCTTTAGAGCAAGGCATTCACAAGGCTGGAAGAGGACCATATTTTCACAGAGCCCAACCTATTACCTAGAAAATCTAGCTCTGCTATGTATGAACAGGATTCCTAATACAGAGACACTGTCCAAAGTTCCCAAGCCCTCCTGTCTCCGTTTAAAAGCCCGTGCTCCCTCCAGCGGCACTCTGAGTCTGAGGTTATGCTGGGTGTTATAGTAATCACTGTCCTAAACATTAAAAGATGGAACAGTCCTGAGAGGCACGTTGGACTAAGAGGCAAAATAGCATAGGTCCCCTTCCACTCGGCTGCTTCCCGTGTGACTGTGGCAGAGACGGCTGCCAGGCAGTGTATGGCACTGTTCCGGGGTCCAGATGCTGAACTTTCAAGGCACTTCTGCACTGAGTTCTCACAATTCCATGAAGTAGGGATTGTCATTATTTCCATTTCACAGAGAAGGAAACTGAGTCTTACAGAAGTAACTCCTCCCAGCCATGAGGACCCAAGATACACCCCCAGGTATACTGGACCCCACTTGTTCTTTGGAAACATCCACTTTCTTGACTCTTGTGCAATGCTGCCTCTTGAGCCAACTTTGAAGACTTGAGCCACTTAATGTCTCTGAGTTTCAGCTTCCCCATGTCTAAACTCAACCTATAGACCCATTTGGAAAGTTTTAAAAATGCAGACTCCTTGGCCTGAGACCTGGTGGGACAACGTGGCATGTTCCTAGGTTCCTGGTTGACTGTGTCCTCCCTAGCGCGCTCACATAGTATTTCAGGAGCCAGACCACAGATGCTACATGTACAGATGATGCTTTAATGACTCAAAATAATGTTCCTTCACTGTGAGACATTCACAGAGACCACTCCGTCCGCCCTGGCCCCTGTTGCTTTTATTCTCACTCTCCCATAGGCAGTTCCTATCACTTGAGTGCATTCCGGTCCAGCCTGGTTCTCATGGTGAGGAGTTAGAGGGAAGAAGTCTCCAGAGGTGAGAGTCAGGCTGAACATCTGGACTGAGAGGCTGTATTGGTTTCCCAAGGCTGCTGTAATAAAATACCACAAGCTAGGTGGCTTGAAACAACGTAAATGTATTGTCTCCCAGTTCTGGAGGCTGGAAGTCGGAAAGCAAGGTGTTGGCCAGATCCCTCTGAGATTCCCTTGGGGACTCTGGGTCGAATCCTTCCTTGCCTCTTAGCTTCTGGGGGTGCCCGTCCATCCTTGGCAACCCTGGGCTTGCAGCTGTGTCATTCCAGTCTCTGCTTCCCTCTTCTTATATAGCCATCTTCCCTGTGTGTCTGTTCGTCCTTTTACAACCGGTCATATTGGATTAGGGTCCACACTTATTGCCTCATCTTAACTCAATAACATCTGCAAAGACCCTTTTTCCAAGTAAGTTCACATTCACAGGGGTTAGAACTTCAACATATCTTTTTGGTGAACACGGTTCAACCCACAATAGAGGCACTTTTCCTACGTTCCTCCATACTTCATCTCATGAGCTTCATGGACGCTAAACGCATTGAACATCCCCCGTCTGCTTTGAAAGTATCTCAGGAGAGGAGGCGGCTGTGCATCTGACCCACATTCAGAGCCTCTTAGGGATCCAAGAGTTTTAAAACTTTTCCTGGTTCATCTGCCCACATAAGCTCCTGCAAGCCAACTGTGCAAAGTGCGGACCTGGATCCTGGAACAGTCATCAATCCCGCTTTTCATGAATAGAAGTGGAGGCAGAGACCACCAGGACATGAGGAGTAGAGGGGAAATATCGGACATGAAAGAAAGTGCGGGGGGCTAAGATGCAGCCAGGTCCCAAGCCCCCGACCGTTTCATCATGCTTAGCTCTTGTTGAATCGAGACCCCTGTCCCCTCCTTGCTGAAAGCACCATTGCATTTTCTGTGTCAAACCAAACGTGGGCCCTCAGGGCCTAAAACGGCAACTCTTCAATTGAACCACCTTTGAAAACCTGAATTCAAGAGCATCTGTGGCCAGGGATTTTCCTGGCCCAATTTCAAAGGGAAATTTTTTCATGAAAAAGCAAAAGCAGTATGTTTTTCTTCTTCTAAAAATCATTGTGCTTCCAGTATAATTCGTACCAAGTCACTAATTATTCAGTGCTGCATGGTTTATAAAGCACATTTAAATGCAGCCTCGTTTATTCTTTAAAACAACCTGTGGCTCAGTAATAATAATGACAAGTAAAAGTTATCTGATACTGTCTCTGCACCAGGAACTCTTATAAATGCAACCCTGTTAGACAGACAACAGTTTTTTGGTCCCCTTTTTAAAGATGTAAAGCCGTGTGTCCAAGGTCACAGAGCTAGTCATGGATAAATATGATGTTTGAACCCAGCAGCCTGGTGATAAAGGTCAGGCTCAGAGCCACCGCATTGCCCGTCCCGTGACTCAGAGCCTCACTTTCAGATGAGCACGTCGGTTCTAGTTTATTTAATGCTTGACCCACTAGCACAGTCAGCAGGTGGTAGAGACAAAGACCTATGTGTCTTCTGTTACATAACCCTTCCCTAAAATCCCCTCCGGTAAGAATGCCTTTCTGGCTCTGTGCCTCTCTTGTCCCCATCTTGTTTGGTCTAATGCCTTCAAAATGCAATGGAGGTGTCTCCACCCGTGGGAAGTTTTCCAGCTCGCAGCCTAGCTTCCGTCGCTTGGCCAGCCTCCTCCGTACTCCACACTCACTGGTGCCTTCTCCTGCACCCTGTTCTTCTCTGGCTGCTTCCCCATCAGTCTCCCACACCCACCGACAGCTCTTGGAGAGCGGGGATACCATTTCTTGGTAAACTTTTTATCCCCGGTTCCTACCGCAGTGCTTAGTTTTAGTAGGGACTCTGCAGAAACAAGGGAATCAATAAAGAAAAAACACTGCTTTATTAGAAAAACAAATGTTTAGGATACCAGGCTACTACCATGGGGCAACCAAGTTTTTGGTTGTTGTTTTGTTTGGATCAGAATTCACAGTGCCTATATACTGCCTATTTTCTATTGTAGCAGTGGTAGGACAGGAGGGTCCCCTCTTCATAATTTATTCTTTTTATTGAATTTCCAAATGCATGAACCCACATATGTATAATTTCACATAAATTCACACAGACTATCTTGTCCTACGTTAACTGTGCTTTTAATTCATCATTCTTTGCTTTTTTTCATTTGTTCCTTCTTGCCCCTGCCCAGCTCTTTCCACCCACATCGTCCCTGTCCCCACCACAAGGTGAGCCGTGTAAACACGTCAGGATGTGTCCTTCCATGGTTTTCTCTGCTCTCATTTTATCTTACAGGGATGCACGTAACACATCCACACGCATGTGAAACAGAGTCACGCTGGCCCTGGAGTACTGCCTGGGACTCACATATGAGGCAGATACACATGGAAACTTTATTCCCCCTAGTTTTCTTTTGTTGTAATGCCCCAGTTTCATGACATAATTTTAGGCACTTTACACTTGAATAGCTCACCATTATGTAATGAATGCCATTCAGCTGCAATCACAATTGCTCCCTGGGTCAAGCCTGCTAACCCAACCCCAGACAGTCATAGGGCAGGAGCAGCAAGCAGGTGATTAGCTGCACCCGCCAACGTGGTAACTGGGGTTCTAGGTATTTTCACCGTAAGTTTCTCTGCCTTAGACAACTTTGCTGCCACAAATATTTTTGCCACGTAACTAATTAGCCATGATTTTGCTGTAAGGGATAAAACAATGAAAAATAAAAGAGAGACATTAAGAAGGACATCATGAAACATGAAAAATGAATTACAAAATTAAAGAGACTTTATTGCTAAATACAAACTATCTGAATATATTTAAAGTGTGTGTATATTTCATGGCAATACTGCGCAAATGACTGATCCTATTTCGTGACTTGTACGTAAGCACTTGTCTTCCAGGTCTTTCAATCTTAGTATTTTACACACTGCTTTTTCTTGTTGATTCTTCTCCTCATTTGGCATCACACTTTTTCTTTTCTGCTAAGATTTCCTCCTTCATTAGGAGAGGTATCAGTTTCCAAATACTAGGATGCATGTTTATACCTAAGCTTTGTATTGCGTTGTGAAAGCCTCTACACTGTTGTGTGTTCTTGGCATCTTGTAACATGTCTGTTGATAAACATTCCAGAGTTCTATGGGAAATGTGAGTTCAAATCTGCAACTTTCAGGCCCTCAACCTCTTTCTCCTCCATTGTAGTGTGCTTCAAAATCAGAAACCAGCTCTTGGGGCAAATCATCATCATCTGTCATGATTTTTGTATGATATATATCAAAACAAACTATCAACCAGTCATTTTACCTTTTATGGCAAAATTGTCTTATGACCAATTAGTAATGCAGGGAAAATGTTTACAGCAAAAATGCTTGCTGCAAAGGTGCTTACGGTAAAAATACCTAAAAATAATGGACACGCCTAACTGGATGGAACATTGTGTGGCTGGGAACCTGAAAATCTGAAGAGAATCCATGGACTGGATTCAAGATGTCTCCAGAAACTAAAATGTCATAAGAGCAGACACCTGATTCCTGTTTGCCCAATCCTAGAAACCATCCTTGGAATAACTGTTAGCATTGCACATAATAATGAAATGAGCTAATATTTTGTGAGTACTTATCACATGCTTGGCACAGGTCTTCCTTGCTTCACATGTAACAATGCTATTAGTCTTTGCAACAGCCCTAGGAAGCAGGTACTGACACTGGCCCTGTTTACAAATGAGGTAACAGATATACAAACAGATTAAATAATTTGCCCAAAGTTACATACCAAGTAGACGGCAGACCTGGGATTGAAATCCAAGGAGTCTAATTTCAGAACCTAGAGCTATGTTAAGGGGCTTCCCATACTTTTCCTTCCTACTAGAACACCCACACCCATCACCCAATTACTTGCTTTGAAAATGCTTTCTCATCCTTTAGCTTTCACCTTAAGATCACCTCCCTCCCTGTATAGAGTTAGAAATGTTTTCCCTCTGGGTGAACAATAGAATTTTCTCCATAGCACTGTGGTTATCTGTTGATGCCTTGTTTTCCCCCACCCATCATTAAGCTCTTCTAGCATAGGAAACGTATCTTATATTTAGCCCTAATATCTAATATGATGCCTGGCACATGCAAGGACTTCAAAAATGGCTGTGGAATGAATGAATGAATGAATGAATGAATGAATATTTCAGCATACAACCAGATACCTGTAAGGATACACAAGGTATCAAGTTTAGATACAATTTTGCAGAAGTAATAGTAGTGAAAGTCAACAATGCTTTATCCAAAACAGAGCCAGATGTGATTTGGAATTCAGAATTTCCCAGATTTTAAGAAAGTAACATACGGTGCATATACCATAACTCACCTAACACTCCCAGCACCTCCTAATCAAACAAATTTATATATCAGCAATGAAATATATGGATAGTCACACTAAATAGGGTATAGCTTATGAATTGCCTTAGACCAGTTTGGGTCAAGTTTTGCCACCAAATGTGTTAGCTGCAAAGTTGAAAATAAGAAACAAGTCTTGGTGTTCAGACCTGTTTGGATTTCAGGGCTATGAATAAGGGATTGTGGAGTTTATGTAAATTGCAATTTATGTGACTTATGATGACCAATCTACCCTCTCGTGTCTAGAATGTATGGTTTTGGTTCGTCACTTTGAGCCTTTAAAATAAGCAGGTAAAGGTTAATTTAATGGACTAACTTTCTAATTCTAGAGACTACTCATTGTTCCTTCCTTCAAGGACAAATTCTCATCCCCGAGATGGCAAAGGTGGAAAGGGGTAGCTTTGTCATCCTTAGTGAGACCCTTCACCCAGAACCTTTTCTCACACTGAAAATATGGCTCTTTGGGTCTGTTCGTCCTCTCTCTCTCCATCTCCCTCTCCCTCTCCCTCTGTGTCTTTCCTCCTTTTCTCATCTAGAAACATAAAATAGCTATCCAAGAGGTCAGATATGTACATGGGAGAAAATACCTAGTCTTACAGGAGATGTCATCTGCCAAGAGGTCTATTAATGTGGACTTGTGGTGGGTCCACCGTCTCAGAGCTCATAAGCCAGGCTCCACACCACCAATTAGGCTCCATGCTGGCTCTGGCTGAATTCACTTGACTTGAGACTCTCAGAACTTCTGAGAAGCTCTTGATTCAAAAGACCATTTACTAAATCCTATAAAGGGTCGTGTTACTCCCTCTATATTCTAGGCTCCAAGAATAACCTCACCCTGCCATATGACGGCACTTCCCTGCTACTCTGTAAGTGATTTTCCTAGAGAGCAACAGTGTTTGCCTTTGGAAGCTGGGAAAATTCTGGTAGTGAGATCTCAGGGGATATCCTCACTCAAGGGAGGTGTCCATGGTTTTGGCATGAATTGCTTGGTCATCAATCACATCAGAGCCCTTGGTTCCCCAGGCTCTTGAATGGGAGTGACAACTAAATTGTCAGATTCTCAGAATAAGTGGTTTAAAAGAGGAGAATCTTAAGAAAAGACTTCCATCACAGAATGTGTAAAATGTGTAAAATCTGTAGTACTGAGCTCATTGACTGGACCAAAAATGTAGGTTCTTTCCTGAGGACCTCAACAGCCATATCCCATGCCCTCTAAAACTTGAGTTCATTATATTTTACCTCCCCGTATAGGCCAACTAAAAAGTCAGAGAGAAAATAGTTCTGTTGAGTGGAGAGCAGGGATGAGCAAAGTTTGGCTGGTACTCTTCATTTTATTTTTATTTTATTTTTTAAATTTTTATTTAGGTCCTTAATTTTATTTTTAGAATGGGGTTCTGTCACATAAACTCAACACAGCCATATCTAAAAATGTCTCTATTTGTTTTCACAAACACCATTTGTTTTTTCTTAGCTCACCAGGTGTTTTGTTTTTTTTCTTCTAGGGCTATACAAAATTCTTTACCATTCAAAGATGTAGATTCAGACAAATACAGTGTTTTCCCAGTAAGTATCATTAAGACTAACCAGATGTTCGCTAAATATTGTGTCGCTTCCTATAAATTTCTTTCCTTTGATAAGACAAGATTGAGTGCCATTTGAATGTATTATTAATTTGATAATACACCATTTTATGATGTTTACAGACTTTTTGGTATCTTACAAATACATGAACCATCAAAGTGGATCTTAGTCCTAGACTGTTTTCATTTCCTGAAGCCATTCCCAGCTGGAATTCTCCATGGGGATAACAGTTATCTTGAAATGTGTTGGGAATTATTTTCAAAATTCTTAAACGTATTTTAACTTACTTTTTTAAAGTGTGTGTGTGTGTGTGTTTATGTCTGTGTACACATGTTAGATTTAGAACAGTTAGGATGTCAGAATGTTCTCTGCGAAATTCAACAAGCAAGCAACAGATGTCACAAACTCTCCAAAGTAGGTGGGATCTCAAATACTCTACCTGGGAATGTGAGAAATAAAAACATTGTTTGACATTATCATGACTCTTGATTCTTTCAAATCAGATATGTCAAAAATATAATAAATCCACACAACTAACCAGTTTGGCTAGAGGTTTTTTAAATTATCCAGCAAAATGATTAATCACTGGACCAAATAAACCAATTGTTTTGGAGACTTTGATAGAGAAAGTTCAGGGAGTTGGATGGTCCTGCTCTTTGTGGAAGTGCACATAGACACATACACATGAACACACATGTACACAGACATGTGTATAAAACATGCATTCACATAACAACCCATGTGAATGCACACATGCCCACATACATGCACATTCACACACATGCACCCCCATACACTCACATATCAGCACGCACCCAACACATATACACACACGTACACACTCACATACACACACACTTCATCTGTGATTGGCCCTGGTACCATATTACGTTTCACCTCACACGGGAGGTCTTAGCATATCATCTTAATTTTCTTAGTGATCTCTAGTGTTCCTAGATTGTATTTGGATTTAAAATGGCAGATGTCAGTACCCCTCAGACAGCTCTGATTGGCCTTCACTGTGGATAACGTCAAAGCAGAACTGACCCTTCCTGTGTGTGCTCTTCAATTTCAGACACTGCGGGGCTCTCACTGGCGAGGGAGAGACTGTAACGACAGCAACAAGATGGCATACCCAGGCAGAAGGTAACGGTCTCTGCTGGTCACTGATGTCGAAAATTACCTTCTGAAAAGGAGGCAGAAGGCATAATTATCTCCCCCAGCCTAGGGGATTCATGCTTACAGAGAGGAGGGACCTCCATCTCCTAATTGAAGTAAAGCTCAATGAAAAAACAGTGTTTCTTCATTCATTTGCCCAAAAAATGCTCATCGAGTGTTGCCAAGCACTCTGCATCATGTTGGGTGGTAAACAAATAGAAATAGACCTCCTCTCGAGGAGTTTACAGTCTAGTGGGAGAAACAAGTGAGTAGACAGGTTATTGTGGACGTTTATCCAGCCTCCTGCACGAGTTCTACAGGCAGCCCTGGGCCCAGAAAGAATAGCCTCTTCCACCAGGAGGAGGGCGAGGGGGGCAGAGAGTAGAGCGCAGGTCACATTTTAGTCCCAGGCTGCTGTTCAGTCAATCACATCTCAGACTTCAAACTGGGTATGCCAGCCTTCATCTTAGCTGTGACTACAGTGCTGAAGCATTAACCAGATGTTTGGGACTTCAGAGGCATAACTTTAATGGTGTCACCTGTCTAAATGAAATGGACTGCAGATGTGTTCATTATTCTCATCGGCATCATTCCACAACAATACCGCCCGTGAATATAGTCAATTGTGAAAAGACTGCACTTGGTCCACAGTTTCCAGCAAACATCCAAAGCCAAGAGAATGGCAAAGAGGTCAAGTGAGGCTTCTGTGTGCCACAACACACAATGGTGTGTGGCACTTTTCCCTGAAGAAACTGTTATCAAAGACACTTGGTGTAGCACTCATTCATTCATTCCTTCATTTGTGAAGCTGACATTCAGAGTGATAAATACATGCCGAAGACCAATGTTGACGTTTTCTTCACAGGCCAGACAACTGGGATACACATCAGGATTCAAACTGTAATGGCATTTGGGTAAGCGACTAAATTCAAACTTAACCCTGTTCTCTTGCTTCCCGCCCTCCTTAAAAGCCCATTGCCTGTTTGCTTCAGTCAGACCTAAGGAAGAAGATGGTAGACTACAGCAACTCTTTTTCTGCTGTTTGGAAGAGAGGCATAGAATCCAATCACATGTGAAGAATGTCCATGATGTAATGAGAGTTGAGGCTGTCTCTGTCACAGCCACTATAAGTCTCGCTTAAGCTCGTTCACATCTAATCCCTTTATTCTGTTTGGAACAGTGTGAAATTAAATGGAGAGTGGTGTATAGCAAAGTTTTACAGCAACCCAAACAGCTATTAGAGCAAACTGCATGCTGTCACTGTTTCATTGCAGCAATTTTTTTCTATTTCATAAGGCTAGTCAGGCAGAATGGAAGTTACCTGCAGTTACCCCACTACCCACATCCTGAGGCATCTAATGCTGGTGCCCCGGTTCCCTATGAATAATAAATTAGCAGCTTCCAGGTAGAGAAAAGGGAAGGAAAGAGAAAAGCCAAACACTTAATCTTAGCACGGCAATGGCAGCAGACCCAATTTTGTGAGGTCTTGAGCTTACAGGATTTGAGGGGTCCTCATGAAGAAAAAGAATACCAAATACAAATACAAAATCAAGAATAAAAGTATAATTAATTAGAACAATAAAAGAAATCTTAACAAATTCCTGGAGTCTTGGAAATTCAGGTCCCTTTCTTCTGAGATCTCTGTTCCAATTTACCAGGAGTGCTTATGTAGAAATATTGTTCTGAGTGCAGCCTGGCTCCTCTCCACCTAAAACACTCTATAGCTCCCAGCTGCTCCCAGCACTCACACAGGCAGGGATCATACAAACCAGGAGCCTTGAAGTTTAAGATTCCCCAGCTTCAAGATAAATTGCCTCTGAATGGTTGCCTAATTTGTCTGCTTGGATGAAGAGGAGAAAGTTTCTGTAAATAGTTTCCTCTCTCCAGGACACTGACAGTCCATTTCTTCTGAGATATGGAGAGCAAGACAGATTGTATCCTGGTATAGCCCTATCCACCCACCCTATCATCAGTCACACTGCCTTTTCATGAGGAGGGGAAGACATGTCCCCTAGATCTTAAGGTGTCAAGGTGTCAAGACCCCCAAGGCAACTCTTGTTCGATAAAGTCAAGCTGAGTTGTCATGTTGGAGGACATGGGGGGTTATTAGTGTGTGAAGCTGCTGTCTTGGTTCCATGACCCCATCCCTGCCTCTGACATGGGATCCCATCTACATAAGGAAGGCCAGTAAGAGACTGTGCTAGACCAGCGGAAATCCACCAGGAGCCCAGGGAGCCAAGACTCAGAGTTTATCATCAGTAATAGGAGAAAGACACATGACCTTCATACCTATCCCTTTCCATGGAGGAAAAATGACTCACAGAATCACAAAATCATAAACTCAGAGAGGACTTTACAATCACTAAGTCCAACATTTCCCAAACTGTGTCCAAGAACTCCAGTGTTGAGTGGGAGGTTAAGAGGTAAGGGAGGAGGGGCGCTATAGCAAAGTTTGGAAAGTACTGGGTCAAATAAGCCTGAACAGTTCACTTTACTTCCGAATTTCTCAGCATCTTTAATGTTTTAATGCATGTTGGGAGTCCCCAAGACAAGACAGTGAACACACTGCTTCCAGTACATCTCTGACCATCAGGTTCTTTCTTCCTAGAATACTGTTAATACCATTAAGATCTAGTGGAATGCCAGTGCTGTCCAGCCCAGAGTTTGGCAAACAAAAGAAAACAAAAAAAAACCAAAAACAAATTATATATATATATTTTAACTTTTTAAAAGTTATCCAGACTCTGCTCGAACCTTCCAAGGACCAGCTGCTCCACTAATGCACAGACTTAGCTTTAAGTGTTAGGAAGCGCCCTCAGCTGGGGTAACTCCGTCCCACTCCCAGGCTCAGCCTCACTTCTGGGCTTCTCAGTCTCATCATATCAACATTTGGAATAATTCTTTATGGTTTGGGCTGCCTTGTAAATCGTATGATGGTCAGTAGCATCCCTGCCTCTCCCCACTAAATGCCGGTAGCTCCCCCTCCCCACATTGTAACAACAAAAGATGTCTCCAGGCATTGCCAAATGTCCCTTCGGATGGCTGTGGGGCAGGGGTAGAGGAGGGTTGCCTCAAAATCAGCCCTGTTGAGAATCTCTGCTCTAGAAGCATCAACCCTTAGGCACTGGAGGTGTCAGGGCACTTAGAGCTCCAACTCAGAGACTGCTGAACCCACTCTGCGCCTGTGTCCCGGTCACTGAATGGACCCTCAGTGCTCCCTCCGGGTGATACTACCAGCACTCAGAGCCCTGCCCTGCATCCTTCTGAACAAGATGGTCCAGTCTCTGGATCTCTCCTTATTCCTGCCCCCAGTTCCTTAAAGCCCAATTCACTTACCTAGGATGTTGCTATGTTGGATTAAGGGCTCAAGAGACTTTAAAGGATTTTATCCACTGATTTGTTTTTGTGCTTTTAAAGCCATTTGGGAAGGATTTCATGTTTGTGTCTCATAAATTTAAAAGCAAGCTGCTAATTTCATCATTTCTCTTAAAGGGTGTTGATCCAAAAGATGGAATTCCATACGAGAAGAAATTCTGTGAAGGTATGAATTGTAAAAGTCAGTGTACTTATTCCAATAGAAGATTCTTTTCTAGTCTGAGTCAGATTGAAGCAAACAGACCATCCAAGTGAGGAAGTGCCTGATGCTACAACATAATGTTGACCAATTTACATTTATTTATTTATTTATTTAAAAAATTAATTAATTTTATTTAGTTATTTATGGCTGTGTTGGGTCTTCGTTTCTGTGCGAGGGCTTCCTCTAGTTGTGGCAAGCGAGGGCTACTCTTCATCGCGGCGCGCGGGCCTCTCACTCTCACGGCCTCTCTTGTTGCGGAGCACAGGCTCCAGACGCGCAGGCTCAGTAATTATGGCTCACGGGCCCAGCTGCTCTGTGGCATGTGGGATCTTCCCAGACCAGGGCTCGAACCCGTGTCCCCTGCATTGGCAGGCAGATTCTCAACCACTGCGCCACCAGGGAAGCCCCCAATTTACATTTATTTTCGTGACAAATCAGAAAATGACATGAAAAAGATTATTGAAAAATGAGGCAGAGTCAAGACAAAGCAAAGCTGAATTTGTTTAATTGATTCCTTTTTCGGGGAATTGGAAACTTTAATGATAATATTAGAAAAGGCTGTAAGATAGATAACAGGGTAACTGAAATCCAGCACTTCTCCAAATAAGAAAATAAGTGGAGGTGATAATTTTCAGTCTTCTTGTGTCCTCCTCAATACACTATAATGTCAGACGTCTAGACTTGTACTGACAGAGTCCTTGTGTCAACTGGGCTAAAGACTCATATCTGGGTGACTTGAGGAAGACCTCCAAGCAATAGCCATTGAGAGTTCCCAAAAATACCTGAGGAAAAGCTCTGTATTCTAAATGCCCAATGCCACATACACCTGGGCTACCAGTGTTCTTAGGAGGTACCTATTACCACCCACATAGTACTGAAAACATGGTCCTGGTGATGCCCAAAGAGTCTCAAACAAGACCCTATGGTAGCGTCACTGTTTTATGTTTAGACAATGCTTTCCCCTAACATTTAGAAGCATTTCATTCATTCATTCATTCATTCAACAGATATTTCCTGAACACCTATTCCTATTATGCACCAAGGGCTATACTTGGCTCTGAGTTTTTATGGGCAGATGTGATACAGTCCTTGCCCTCAATCAGCTTGAAGTCTAATTGTCTGTAAGCTATTAGAAGGATAGGATGGAGGTAGAAAGTGTAAGGACCCGACACATAGTAATGCAGTTTAGAAATGCTTGTTGGATGAATAAAGGAATGTATTAACAAATAGACAAATGAATAAGTAAACTCAGATCTAAGTGAAATCCTGGTGTGAGGCTCTGGGTTCACTGTGGGAAGCCTCTTGGATTCCCCAAATCCCAACCCCTCCTCAATGTCCTGGGCCTTCTCAGTCCTCATTTGTGTGGCCAAGTGCTAGCTGTTACAAAGTCCCGAGATAGGGAGCTGCTGGAGTGAGGCTGGGCCATCCTCGGCTTGATTTGGGGCCTTTGGAGGTGGAGGAAGTAGGCTCTCCTCTCTGACTCTGAGAAGCACTGATTGATTCTTTCAGGATCTTAAGGGATTTGGAAGAGTTCGTGCATCACCCATTGATGAATGATTCATGTAGATGGGCCTTAGAATCAGATTAAGTGATTCCTAACCTCCAAACATATAGGGCTGCATAGGGATTTTCTCTCTCCATCTCCCCACTAATCAGCCATAATTGTCCATCCAGTGCTTTTGTATATATAGATTAAGGACATTAAAAGACCATAACATCTTTGAAAAAAATCAAAATTGCTCCATGAGATTACTAATTCCTAAAGTGGATATTAACAGAAATGAGTGTGTTTTCCAAGAAAGCAATTTTCAGAACCAAAATTTAGGGCATATTTCTGAGTTCAGATAAAGTTTTGATGCTTTTATTCATCTATCATTCACTCAAGATGTTGCACAGGAGTTTGTTTTATGCTGAGCTAGGAAGGACACCTGCATCTATACAGCTTAGCTGGCAGTTTCAATGGCCTGGAAATCCCTCCCATTCAGCTCCCAAATGCTATGCCCCTCACTCTCCAACACTCAAAAAGTGGCAATGCATCACTGTTATGATGCTCTATGCACAGAATACACACCAGGGTATGTGCTCACCTAACTACCCAATCTGGAGGCTCCAAACTACTTGAGTGCATAAATAATGCAAATAAATTGTGCCACCTAGGTTCACAGCCCAGGGGAATCATTTTGCTGGGAGACTCAGCTGGGGCTCATTTTCACATCCCTCTCGATTGGATCACAGCTTCACAGATGTCTTTGGTAAGTAATTTTGGCAGTAATCATGCGGGATGTGCTGGCCTCTGTGTTTGTTTCCCCCTTGCTCTCTATAAATGTGATGCCAGTTCCAAACAGGTGCAGATTTCCCTTCTCAGCACAATCTGCCATCAAAGGCACATCCACAGCCATTTCAGTTCAGTTCAGTTCAAACACTGTGATAAGAACAACAGGCTCATAACAAGAGCTATCTCATCCATTAGAAAAGGAGGATGGTGCCCCTGCCGGATGGAAAGGAAACTTGGGCATAGTGGGGAAGCCCTTGTTGTATGGCCACCTCGGGATGTAGTTCTCTCTTCAACCTCCTATAAAATGAAAACGCTGATCCAGGGAAGTTAAACTGCAAGAATTATACATTCTTCTATGATCCCTTTTCTCACACTGAAGAAATCAGACACGAACCTGAATACTCTCTGATGGAACCTCTCCCAAGTTCTAAAACTGGGCAAACACAGACCTCCCTTGTAAGGATGAGCAAACAGAGAAGCATTTGAACATAGAAAAAATGTTCATGGTCTCCAAAGAAAAGAACTCTTGAAAAAAGCTTCCTACAGGAAAGTTAATTTTGTAAGAGATTAAATCCAGATTCTCAACAATAGTGTGAGGAGATTATACTCATGAAAAAGGAACAATCTGAGGTTAGGGAAGACTACTTTTAGGTGAAACAATAATGGCCTGATGTAAAAATGCGATGGCCATACTGTCTAGCAAGTTGGACAATGTAAAAAACAGGGTGAGAAAACCAGTCAGCCAAATTCTGGAACTTACATAAGAGACATATGGGATAGGTCCTGGAGACTGAATAGGAAACCCGGGGGAAGAGAACACATCAGACAGAGAGGAAGTGGTGACCAAATAAACAACAAAAGATAATTTTCTTGAGTTGAAGAAATCCTTGACTTTAATCCAAAACCCCACTGAACTCCAGAGAATATAAAAGAGACTCTACTCATCATGTCTTGCTTTTCCATTATATTCCAAATATAAAGAAAAATCTTGCAATCATTCAGCCCAACAAACAACTAGGACACACACTAGGAGGAAAAATCCTTTTGACATCAGACTTATCTTTCAATAATAAATTTCAGAAAATAGCAGAACAGCATCTACAACATTTTGAGGATAGTGTGTCAAAAATGCTCCAGCTGCCAAGATACGGTTCCTACATGAAGGCCACAACATATTCTCAGTCATTCAAAGATTCAGAAAATATAACGGATTTATGCTTTCCTGAAAAAGATTATTTTAAGAATTATTCCAATCTCTCTGAGCATGGTATTATAAAAGCAAGGCCAAAAAAAAACTATTACTAGATTTAATTACATGAAATCTTCAAATGTATACAATGTCCAAAAATTCATAAAATTAAAAGACAAATGAAAAACTAGAGCAATATTTATAACATATAAGACAAGATTTAAATTCTCTAATAACAAAGAGTTCCTGCATATCAATAAGGAAAAAACAATTTAATTTTTTAATGATCAAGAACATGACCAATAGGGGCTTCCCTGGTGGCGCAGTGGTTGAGAATCTGCCTGCCGATGCAGGGGACACAGGTTCGAGCCCTGGTCTGGGAAGATCCCACATACCGCGGAGCAACTAGGCCCGTGAGCCACAATTGCTGAGCCTGCGTGTCTGGAGCCTGTGCTCCGCAACAAGAGAGGCCGCGACAGTGAGAGGCCTGTGCACCGCGATGAAGAGTGACCCCCACTTGCCGCAACTAGAGAAAGCCCTCACACAGAAACGAAGACCCAACACAGCCATAAATAAATAAATAAATAAATAAAAAAGAACATGACCAATAAATATAAAAACAGTTTCATCTTCAGTAGTAATCAAAGAAAAACAAATTGAATCAACGAGGTATCATCTATCATCTGTCAAATAAGCAAAGGTTAAAAAGTGATAAAGGCCTACTTTTAGCAAGAATATGGTGAAAGGGACATGTTCCTTCACCACTAATGAGAGTTTAAGTTGCTAGAACTTCTCTGGCAGGCAACTTGACAATATGAATAAAGTGACGTTATAGCATTTGTGATTTTAACAAGTAATTCTGCTTCTGAAAATTTCTCTTTAAAACTAAGCAGTCATTTGCTCAAGAATCTATGTACATGAGTATTCATCAAAGAGTTATTTATAAGAGCAAAAATGAAAAAAGAAATTAAAAAAAAAATAGGGGATTGGGGTGGAGTCAAGATGGCATACTAGGAGGATGCGGAATTTGCGTCTTCTCACAACTACGGCACCTACCAGGCACCAGTGGGGAACCACAGACACCTAAGGGGTTAGGAGGAACCCCCAGCAACCGGTGATCTCTCCTTTTGGCTTGTTGCCACCCCCCCCCCCTTTTTTTTTCTTTTTTCTGCTTTGGTTTTATTTTACCTTGTTGCAGTTGTTTCAATTATAGTTTTATTTTTCCTAATATATTTTTTATCTTTCTAATTTTATTTTGTTTGTTATTCTTTGACATTGTACTGCTCCTTTCTTCCTTTTTTTTTTTTTTACCATGCCACAAAGCTTGTGGGATCTTGGTTCCCAGGCCAGAGGCTGGGCCGGAGCTCCTGTGTTGGGAGCTCCAAGTCCAAACCGCTGGACTAACAGAGAACCTCAGACTCCAGGGAATATCAACTGGAGTGAGGCCTCCCAGAGGTCCTCATCTCAGCACCAAGACCCAGCTCTATCTAACTGCCTGCAAACTCCAATGCTGGACGTCTCAGGCCAAACAACCAGTAAGACAGGAATACAGCACCACCCATCAAAAAAAAAGAAAGAAAGAAAAGAAAGAAACGACAAAAAAATATGTTACAGATGAAAGAGCAAGGTAAAAACCTACAAGACCAAATAAATGAAGATGAAATAGGCAAGCTACCTGAAAAAGAATTCAGAGTAATGATAGTAAACATGATCCAAAATCTCAGAAACAGAATGGAGAAGATACAAGAAACATTTAACAAGGATATAGAAGAACTAAAGAGCAAACAAACAATGATGAACAACAAAATTACTGAAATTAAAAATACTCTAGAAGGACTCAATAACAGAATAACTGAGGCAGAAGAAAAGATAAGTGAGCTGGAAGATAAAATGGTGGAAATAACTGCCAGGGAGCTGAATAAAGAAAAAAGAATGAAAATAATTGAGGACAGTCTCAGAGACCTCTGGGACAACATTAAACGCACCAACATTTGAATTATAGGGGTCCCAGAAGAAGAAGAGAAAAAGAAAGGGTCTGAGAAAATATTTGAAGAGATTATAGTAGAAAACTTCCCTAACATGGGAAAGGAAATAGTCAATCAAGTCCAGGAAGCACAGAGAGTACCATACAGGATGAACCCAAAGAGAAACACGCCGAAACACATATTAACCAAACTATCATAAATTAAATACACAGAAAAAATATTAAAAGCAGCAAGGGAAAAGCAACAAATAACGTACAAGGGAATCCCCATAAGGTTAACAGCTGATTTTTCAGCAGAAACTCTGCAAGCCAGAAAGGAGTGGCAGGACATATTTAAAGTGATGAAAGGGAAAAACCTACAACCAAGGTTACTCTACCCAGCAAGGATCTCATTCAGATTCGACGGAGAAATTAAAACCTTTCCAGACAAGCAAAAGCTAAGAGAATTCAGCACCACCAAACCAGCTTTATAACAAAATGCTAAAGGAACATCTCTAGGCAGGAAACACAAGAGAAGGAAAAGACCTACAATAACAAACCTAAAACAATTAAGAAAATGGTAATAGGAACATACATATTGATAATTACCTAAAATGTAAATGGATTAAATGCTCCAATCAAAAGACATAGACTGGCTGAATGGATACAAAGAAGACCTGTATATATGCTGTCTACAAGAGACCCACTTCAGACCTAGGGACACATACAGACTGAAAGTGAGGGGATGGAGAAAGATATTGCATGCAAATGGAAATCAGAAGAAAGCTGGAGTGGCAATTCTCATATCAGACAAAATAGACTTTAAAATAAAGACTATTACAAGAGACAAAGAAGAACGCTACATAATGATCAAGGGATCAATCGAAGAAGAAGTTATAACAATTGTAAATATTTATGCACCCAACACAGGAGCACCTCAATACATAAGGCAAATGCTAACAGCCATAAAAGGGGAAATCAACACTAACACAATAATAGTAGGGGACTTTAACACCCCACTGTCACCAATGGACAGATCATCCGAAATGAAAATAAATAAGGAAACACAAGCTTTAAATGATACATTAAACAAGATGGACTTAATTGATATTTATAGGACATTCCATCCAAAATAACAGAATACACTTCTCAAGTGCTCATGGAATATTCTCCAGGTTAGATCATATCCTGGTCACAAATCAAGCCTTGGTAAATTTAAGAAAATTGAAATCATACCAAGTATCTTTTCCAACCACAATATTGTGAGACTAGATATCAACAGCACATTAAAAGGATCATACACTATGATCAAGTGGTGTTTATCCCAGGAATGCAAGGATTCTTCAATATGTGCAAATCAATGTGATAAACCATATTAACAAATTGAAGGGGAAAAACCGTATGATCATCTCAGTAGATGCAGAAAAAGCTTTTGACAAAATTCAGCACCCATTTATGATAAAAATTCTCCAGAAAGTAGGCATAGAGGGAACTACCTCAACATAATAAAGGCCGTATATGACAAACTCACAGCCAACATCTTTCTCAATGGTGAAAAACTGAAATCATTTCCTCTAAGATCAGGAATGAGACAAGGTTGCCTACTCTCACCAATATTATTCAACATAGTTTTGGAAGTTTTAGCCACAGCAATCAGAGAAGAAAAAGAAATAAAAGGAATCCAAATCCAAAAGGAAGAAGGAAAGCTGTCACTGTTTGCAGATGACATGATACTATACATAGAGAATCCTAAAGATGCTACCAGAGAACTACTAGAGTTAATCAATGAATTTGGTAATGTAGCAGGATATAAAATTAGTGCACAGAAATCTCTTTCATTCCTATACACTAATGATGAAAAATCTGAAAGAGAAATTAAGGAAACACTCCCACTTACCACTGCAACAAAAAGAATAAAATACCTGGGAATAAACCTACCTAAGGAGACAAAAGACCTGTATGCATAAAACTATAAGATACTGATGAAAGAAATTAAAGATGATACAAACAGATGGAGAGATATACTATGTTCTTGGATTGGAAGAATCAACATTGTGAAAATGACTATACTGCCCAAAGGAATCTACAGGTTCAATGCAATCCCTATCAAACTATCAATGGCATTTCTCCCAGAAGTAGAACAAAAAATTGCACAATTTGTATGGAAACACAAAAGACTCCGAATAGCCAAAACAATCTTGAGAAAGAAAAATGGAGCTGGAGGAATCAGGCTCCTGGACTTCAGAGTATACTACAAAGCTACAGTAATCAAGACAGTATGGTACTGTCAGAAAAACAGAAATATAGATCAATGGAACAGGATAGAAAGCCCAGAGATAAACCCACGCACATATGGTTACCTTATCTTTGATAAAGGAGGCAAGAGTATACAATGGAGAAAAGACAGCCTCTTCAATAAGTGGTGCTGGGAAAACTGGGCAGCTACATGTAAAAGAATGAAATTAGAACACTTCCTAACACCATACAAAAAAATAAACTCAAAGTGGATTAAAGACCTAAATGTAAGGCCAGACACTGTAAAACTCTTAGAGGAAAACATAGGCAGAACACTCTTTGACATAAATCACAGCAAGATCCTTTTGGACCCACCTCCTAGAGTACTGGAAATAAAAATAAACAAATGGGGCCTAATGAAACTTAAAAGCTTTTGCACAGCAATGGAAACCATAAACAAGACGAAAAGACAACCTTCAGAGTGGGAGAAAATATTTGCAAACAAAGTAACTGACAAAGGATTAATCTCCAAAATATACAAGCAGCTCATGCAGCTCAATACCCAAAAAACAAACAACACAATCCAAAAACGGGCAGAAGAGCTAAATAGACATTTCTCCAAAAAAGATATACAAATTGCCAATGAACACATGAAAAGATGCTCAACATCAGTAATCATTAGAGAAATACAAATCAAAACTACAATGAGGTATCACCTCACACAAGTCAGAATGGCCATCATCAAAAAATCTACAAACAATAAATGCTAGAGAGGGTGTGGAGAAAAGGGAACCCTCTTGCACTGTTGGTTGGAATGTAAATTGATCCATCCACTATGGAGAACAATATAGAGCTTCCTTAAAAAGCCAAAGATAGAACTACCATATGACCCAGCAATCCCACTACTGGACATATACCCTGAGAAAACCATAATTCAAAAAGAGTCATGTACATGTTCACTGCAGCACTATTTACAATAGCCAGGACATGGAAACAACCTAAGCGTCCATCGACAGATGAAAGGATAAAGAAGGTGTGGCACGTATATACAAAGGAATGTTACTCAGCCATAAAAAGAAATGAAATTGAGTTATTTGTAGTGAGGTGGATGGACCTAGAGTCTGTCATACAGAGTGAAGTAAGTCAGAATGAGAAAAACAAATACCATATGCTAACACATATATATGGAATCAAAAAAAAAAAGTGGTTCTGATGAACCTAGGGGCAGGACAGGAATAAAGATGCAGACGTAGAGAATGGACTTGAGGACATGGGGAGGGGGAAGGGTTAGCTGGGACAAAGTGCGAGAGTAGCATTGACATATATGCACTACCAAATGTAAAATAGATAGCTAGTGGGAAGCAGCTGCATGGCACAGGGAGATCAGCTCGCTGTTTTGCGACCACCTAGAGGGGTGGGATAAGGAGGGTGGGAGGGAGATGCAAGAGGGAGGGGATATGGGGATATACGTATGCATATAGCTGATTCACTTTGTTATACAGCCGAAACTAACACAATACTGTAAAGCAGTTATACTCCAATAAAGATGTTTAAAAAAATAGGGGTTTAGATATTTAAAAATATAATGTATCCACAAAGTGAAATATTATGCAACTGTTAATACACATATTATAGACACATTTCTTAGCAAGAAAATATGTTTATGGTAATTTGTTAGGTGGCAAAACCAGGTTACAAGATAGTAATATATGGGCCAGTTTTTATGAACATATGTGTGTTCATGTGTACAGACAAAGAAAATAATTTGAAGGTTGTAGATCAGTATGTTAACTTTGGACTCTAGAATTCTGGATAACTTTTTTTTTAAATTTTCTTCAATGAATTTTTGTTATGTATGTACCAAACATTTGAGGGATTGTTTTGTCTGGTTTTTAAGCAAATAGCTAAGGAAACCAGCTAAAGAATACTAAAGCATTACTTTTTTAATCTTCATAAAAGCCCTCTGGGGTAGGTGTTATTACAACATAGCCTCACTTTCCAGACAAGTACTCAGAAATGTTGAGTAGATAGCCTAAGGTCACACAGCTAAGAGGTGCAGAACCACTTCCTGTCAGTATCATCTTGAACAAACCACCTAACCAGAAACTCTGTAGATGATGAAGGAAGGCCATGTGCTTCAGTGAGCTAAGGTCTGTGAAAATGCTTTGGAAACTGTATGTTGGATTCAAACCAGACAAAAGTAGATTGACACACAGCTCACGTAGTGCAGTGGTGGTAGCTAACCAGGCTGGTCGATGTCCTCATACCTGACCTTCCTATTCCGCACCTGGCCTCTGGAGGCGGAGGTGAGGGGTGCCTCTCGCTTTAGGGTTCCCTTGGGGAGGACAGCCTCTCACTGGAGCTGGCAGCTCTCTCTGCAGTGTGCTAAGTCTCTGAGGAAGAGAAAGACCCATTGAGAAGACGCTTTAAAGAAATCATTCCCACAAGCCCAGTAGCCAGCCCCATCCTGGAATCCAGACAATTGGAATTTGGATTGTAGCAATTTTTTATTTGCTATTTGCAACAACAAATGAATTGAAATAACTGCAGATCAGCAGTTGTTGGTTTGGGTTTGGGTTATTTCCCACCCCACACCCATCCCTTTTTGGCAGTAAATTAGTAGTTCTGAAAAATGACTATGAGAATGGCAGTGAGGAACCCATATTGGGCATAATGGTAATTGGGATTCATTAGTTTCATCAATATGTCAGTAGTACTATTGATGGTAGAGACAACGCTACAGTTTTAGTGTTAGTTTGTCATCTATTTCAAGCCTTTGATGTTCTAGGATTCTTAAAATATCTCTCCAGGTTAACACTCCTCTCTAAGCTAAAAGTTAGCCTGGGCACTCCCAGCCTGGGCCACTTCTGTGGGATGCCATTTGATAAGAATGAAAGATGGGACAAGAAGAATAAAAGACAGAGATTTTGCTCAGAAAGTTGATGTTGAAAATGAAGATTTATCACTGAGTTATTGTCAAAATAATGCTGGATACACCACCCAAATCTTAATGACTTAAAACAATCGTCATTTCTTCTCACTCACACAGCTGTGCCAGGCTGGGCTCTGTTGGTCTTTGCTCCAAGCTGAAGCTTGGGTCCAGATCTGCTCCACGTGTCTCTCATTTTTCCTTGGTTGGGCAATCTATCCAGAGCATGCACTTTTCATGATAATGTCAGAAGTGCAAGAGGGCAAGGCCCTCACACAAACATATTTGCTGCATCATGTCCACCATCAACCCATAGGCAAAGCAAGTCACATGGCCAAGACCAATAGGGAAGGAAGTAATCTGCCCAAAGTGAAAGAGGGAAGAGAGGGAATGTTTGCTCTGTTGCTTTTATCTAATCAGATATGTTAAATATTCAGTGGAGAAAAATAAGCAAATACAGAAATTATGAAGAAATTATTAAAATTTCCCTCATGCTACCACCCAGAGAGAATCATTTTAACATTTTGGAGTATCAGATTTGTTTTGAAATATTCTTTTAATATTCTTCTTATTGGGGAAAAAAGAAGATATAAAGTCAACATTAGAAACAATTATGAGAATATTAAAAAAAATTACCCCCACTATCTTAAACTTTTCTCTTCCCCAGTACTCTACCCTCACTACGCATACACACACACGCGCACACACACTCTGTAGTCACAAGAATAGCAAGTAAGCAATTGGCAATGCTCCTTTTTTTTAAAATTAGTACTAATCATAATCATTTTTCCACATTGTTACTTAGTCTTTTTACTCATTATATCTGTCAGTGTTACATACTATCCTTTTCAGTGTACAAGCCATAATCCACGACTGGATATTAAGCTGATTCATGGTTTCATTTTCTGGCCAGTATAGATCATACTCCTTTTTTTTTTACTTACTATTTTTTATTGAAGTAACATTAGTTTATAACATTATATATGCTTCATATGTACAACATTATATTACAACTTCTGTATACACTACAGTGTGTTCACCACCAAAAATTTAGTTTCTATCCATCATCATACAGTTGAACCCCTTTACCCAGTGCCCAGCGGCAGGTGCATGGATAAAGAAGATGTGGCACATATATACAGTGAAATATTACTCAGCCATAAAAAGAAACGAAATTGAGTTATCTGTAGTGAGGTGGATGGACCTAGAGTCTGTCATACAGAGTGAAGTAAGTCAGAAGGAGAAAAACAAATACCATATGCTAACACATATATATGGAATCTAAAAAAAAAAAAAAGGTTCTGATGAACCTAAGGGCAGGTCAGGAATAAAGACGCAGGCGTAGAGAATGGACTTGAAGACACGGAGATGGGGGAGGGTAAGCTGGGACGAAGCGAGAGAGTAGCATTGACATATAAACACTACCAAATGTAAAATAGATAGCTAGTGGGAAGCAGCCACATAGCACAGGGAGATCAGCTTGGTGCTTTGTGACAACCTAGAGGGGTGGGATAGGGAGGGTGGGAGGGAGATGCAAGAGGGAGGGGATATGGGGATATATGTATACATATAGCTGATTCACTTTGTTATACAGCAGAAACTAACACAACATTGTAAAGCAATTATACTCCAATAAAGATGTTTAAAAAAAAAAGAAAAGAAATGGAAGCATAGAGAACTTAAGGATCCTGCCCAAGATCAATCAGATAATAAAGATCAAAACCATGATTTGGAAAAAAAAAAGAAGATGTGGTATATATATACAATGGAATACTACCCAGCCATAAAAATAAAGAGATGAAATCTTGCCATTAGCCACAACATGGATGGACCTTGAGGGTATTAGGCTAAATGAAATAAGTCAGATGGAAAAAAACAAATACCGTATGATTTCACTCATATATGGAATATTTTTTAAATGCTCCTTTTTAAAAAAGACTTCCAGTTTTTAAAACTTATTATCTATAGAGTCTCTTCATTTGCACAGAGAATCAGGTTAGGTATAAGTACCATGCCTAGTGGACACCCATGATGTATGTTGAGCTCAGATGTCTCCTGTTTTGGTTATTTGGCTTTTAATGTTTGTAAGCAAAATATCACTAAATCCTAACCCAGGACCTACCATGTGCCAAACCCTGTGATAGGAGCTAATGACACAGAGGTGAAGAGGATGGAAAGAGCCCAGGTCCTCAGAGAGTTTCAGGCCTTGTGAGGAAAGCAAATAGGCAATTCCAGAGTGTGAGCTGCTGTGATGCACACGTGCTTCCCAAACTGGGAGGAAGAAGGCACCGGAGGCATCTGTCCCAGCAGACCTAGGAAGGAGTGTCTTAGGGGCTGAAAGAGCACGTGCAAAAGCTCACAAGTAAGAGGGTGCAGAGTTATGAGAAGTTTGGTGGGGCTGAACTGACATTGATCCAGCACAAGGTCTGAATGTAAGAGAAGAGCCTAGGAAGGTGCATAGGAGCTGATCTCAAAGGACCTCAAAGCCACATTAAGGAACTCAGAGTTTATCCTGAAGGCAATAGGAAGCCGTCAAAGGGGTTTAAACTAAGAAATAGCAGCAGTCTGACTTGAATTTCAGAAAAATCACTCCGGTTTCAATGGGCAGGATGGATTACATGGGTGGGGGGCGTGGGGGAGGAAGGGGGAGCAGGCAAGAAACTCAGCTAGGAGTTTGTTATTATTCTAGTAAAAGTGTCCTAAGCTAGAAGAGTACGTTGGGAAGAAAAGAAATGGACAAACTCAGAAGTTATCTAGAATCAACCATGGATATGTAATTTTCTCACACCCTGCCTGCTCTGTGGACTTTACGCCCAGTTTCTGAATAGACCACCCTCCTCCAGCCAGATATCTCAGGCTGCGGTTAACCCAGGGCTGTTCCCAGCATCCTTGCATCTGGGGAGGCTGCCTGGACTTCATCTCCCCAGTGCATATCTTCCCTGCAGGGTCTAAGTCAGGCTTTGGAGACTCTACTGGAAGAGTCTGCCCTCCTACAAAACTTCTGGTACTTCTGGTTCCTCTGCACCAAACTCCCCTAACCCTAGCAGTTGTGGTGGACTTATAATTTACTGCCCAAACTTGAGAGAAGAGGGATCATTACTGTTAATTATGTGAGGACAATAGGCATTAACCCAGACCGGCCCGGACATATTGGGATATACAGCCACCCTACTGATGGCACAGAAGCCATTTGTGAAACTGACACCATGAGCCCAGAGGGGAATTTCAAGCCCCTAAATTATCTCTGTATAAAATAATCTTGGAATCAGACATACCTGTGTTCAAATCCTGGCTTAACCACTTACCTTTACTTATTTTCTCTGAGCTTTAATTTCCTTGGGTATAAAATATAAATAATGATAGCTATTTCATTAGAAATTCGGGATGATTTTATAACAGATGTTAAAAACTGGACTATTTATTTCTACCTAACTTTCAAGTGCGACCCTAAAACAATGTGGGCCAACTAGTCCCACCTTCCACAGTCAAATATTAGAAGGACTTCAGCAGGACCTGCAGAAGAAGGGAGTGAAAACCATTCCTGCAACCTGTAGCTTGAGGCTGGGAATCGCTAGTGTCAGTATGGCAGTGGGGCTCCGCTGTCCCCATGGGGGAAGGGCAGGATGCTTCCCCTCAGTGTAGGAGGCCACTAAGAGACTTGGACAGGTGTCCTCGGAGACTGGGGTCAAAAAAGCTGGAGTCTGACACTCCTGTGAGTAATGTAAGGGTGGTGACTGAGTCATCAGGACAGAAAGAGTGTGTGTCCTGGGGCAAGGATATGGACCCCAGGAAGGGAGAGCCAACCTGGGCCATTGAAAATCCTGGAGAGGATTGCCTGGATTTGACCTCAATGTGGGGATTAAACTCCAGATGACCAGGGGCTGGAGCATGAAACTTAAGTGACTAGTGAGGGTGAAGGGAATGTACCAACTCCACAATGGGATTTATTAATTCATTAGAAAATAACAATAGGAAACACATTAACATAAATAACATATTTTTATAACAACTTTATTTTCTGAAACAAAAAAAGTATAGGCTAAAATAATAGCATTCTTTTCTACTTTTGTGAATCTCCTTGATATCTGGATAGAAGACAGCTAAATTCCCCTATCTGCTTCTGCCTTCAATCTACTTCTGTATCCATGTATGTGGCCTCTTGAAAACTCCATTGTACCCTTATGAGTGAATTAAAATAAAAAAGATAAATCAAGTTTTAGTATTATGATGATAATAGTGATCTCATGAACACTCTCTGAGGGTCTCAAAGATCCTCAGGGGTCCCCAGACTTTGAGAACCACTGTCACAGCGTTTTCCCACTGCCTCCAATGTCCAAACTTTGAGGATTTACAAAAGAAAGATGTGGTTGTGGGGTACTGCAGTGTAGTTTTCAAAATTCTTCACATGTCAGGGAAGAGCTTGCACTCTAAGACAGACTGCTGCAGGGCAAAATGGGGAAGCCATCAGCATGGTGTGGGCTAGTCCCTCAACCAAAGTATTTCTGGAGCACATTGGAACGTGCGAGGTTCCCCAAGCGAGCATCTCTGCCCATCAGACTCTCCTCAGTCCTCACTCTGCCCACAGGTTCCCCTATTTGAGAGCCTTTTAGTGATGTCACTGCAAAGAGAGAAAGCCTCCAATATTTTGGCTAATTCAGCATGTGGAACCGTTTTAAACTGGGTTTCTTGTCACTGTCAGAGTCACCATTTATGAGGGGTCAGTCAGGAAAATGAAAGCATTCCAACAGAGGGGATTTAATATAGGGGATTGGCTACCCTGGTAGATTTAATACAGGGAACTGATTACACAGGTATTAGAACAAAAAGGGGACCAGGAGAAGACTACTCAACATTGTGTCATAACCTACATGGGAAAAGGATGCGAGGAAGAATAGATACATGTATATGTGTGAAAGAACCACATCTTGCACACCTAGAACAAACAAACCATTGTAATCATATTTGCTGGGATAAAAAATAAAAAGTAAATTACAAATATGAAAAAAAAAAAAGAACAAAAAGGGGGATGCTGAAGTTATCAGAGATTAATCATTGCAAAAAGCAGCTGCTGACTGCAGGGCTAAGGAGCAACAAGGAGGAAGAGGTATTACCAGAAGCTAGAGGGAGGGGTGCAGCTGGTGTTTGGACTACTGCACAGCCTGTACTCTGACTGCCGAGGGCACACAAACCAGCTGATACTGAACCACTGAGGAGTGTGGAGAGGAGCTGGAAGTAGCACAGAAGGCTGGAGGCTGGAAGCTGCTGGGGGATGCCGACCTCAACTAGACACCAGAAAATAGTTCCTCCTCTCCTTCTCTCACCCCCACTTGCCCATCTCCCACCTGCACCTCTCACCGGCAGGGAGACTCAGAGGAATCTGGGAAGTGTAGTTTGCAGTGTCCAACTCCATAGCACAGAGCAGAGATTAGAGGGATGGGCTTGGAGCCCAGAGGCCGTTGGTGTTTACCCAGCACATGCCGCTCAAACCCTTTCAGATCAAGTCTGGAATCAGTTCCAGCCAGCACTGGGCACCAGAAAGCAAAGATGTCCAAGGGCATTGAAGTGCAGCAGAAATCTTATGTGTTGGCTCAAGGCTGGGTGACTGAAGGGAAACAGCTGTCAGAGGCCAGTGCTGATTACTCAACCTCATGGGCCCTGTGGAATCAGAGGCCTGGTTGGTGGTCAGCATGGCCTCAACCCAGTAATGCTCGTTTCTTTTTTTTTTTTTTTTTTTTTTTTTTTAAATTTTATTTATTTATTTATTTATTTATTTTTGGCTGTGCTGGGTCTTCGGTTCGTGCGAGGGCTTTCTCTAGTTGCGGCAAGTGGGGGCCACTCTTCATCGCGGTGCGGGGACCGCTCTTCATCGCGGTGCGCGGGCCTTTCACTATCGCGGCCCCTCCCGTCGCGGGGCACAGGCTCCAGACGCGCAGGCTCAGCAGCTGTGGCTCACGGGCCCAGCTGCTCCGTGGCATGTGGGATCTTCCCAGACCAGGGCTCGAACCCGTGTCTCCTGCATTAGCAGGCAGATTCTCAACCACTGCGCCACCAGGGAAGCCCCAATGCTCGTTTCTTTAGGTCCTTATTAACCTGGGACCTGCCTCACCCAGGGAGCACGCACACTGGTTGCTATTCACTTAATGCCAGATCATCCCCTCCTCAAATGCCTTTAGGAATCCTTCCCAAAATGACAGAAGAGGGCAACAGCCAGAAGTTGTCTTTTAAAATGAAGCTGTGTGACCTTTCTCCAACCTGTTCAGCAGAAAGAGGTTCTGAATTTGGATTCTGTACCACTGACTGTGAAACTTGAAAGAACCTGCTGACCCCTAACACCACCCTATAATCCCTCCACGATCTCGTGTTCCACGAGGAATAGTAATGGGACCACCTCTTCCAAAGTGAACATTTGGCTGGGTGGTCTTTCTCAGGGTCTGACCATCGCGATGCATATTATCAACCAAGACCCTTCAGGAACCCCCAGCGTGTTTGGTGCCATTCCTTTGCTGCACCAAATAGTAAATCATATTCTGGGAAGAGCAGTAAGTGCTGTAGAAAAACAAGTATTCATTGTTCATAATAGGCCATTCTGCCCTTTATGAGACTAGTCAACATGTCTTTGCTTTTGTCTCCCTATAAGGCAGAAAACACTCCTGCAGATACATCACCCCATCCCAACTGTGCCCATCGAAAAGGAATTCACAGTCTTGGGTATCTTTCCTGCACCAGCCCCCCTCCCCTCCTGCTCATGCCATCCTCTAGTTAAAGCATTGCGGCACCCGAGAGGCCTGTTTACAGCTAATTAGATTAGGAGTGTGTTCATCTGGAAAGATATCTGTAGTTCAATAAAGAGAGTGTGAAGAATCACCCTCGTGGTCCCACAGAAACTAAGGGTTCTGAGCCTCTCTCTGCCCTCTTCCTCCTTAAAAACACCTTAGCGTCTCTCCAAGATGTCCTTAGCAGTCAGGTTCAAAATGAGCTTCCCATATCACACAGAAGACCTCAACTTAGAAAGGTTTCAACAAAAAACAAAGAGCAAATCTGAAAACACATTCATGCTGTCTTTTTTTTTTTTTCTTTCAAAGGAAAAACAATGACTGCTTGAGTTGTTTTGTTGCAGAAGAAGGGGAGGTAGAGAGATCATCAAGGCCAGCAGTAGATGCTGCCCTCCTGCCTCTTCCCCATCTGCTTGAAAATTACTTCCAAAATATTAAATGCTGCATTTCACTGAACCAGAATTGCATGTTGAGTTGTGGGGAGGCGGACAGGAAGGAAGGAGAAATGATTCTGAAATACAATTTCCCAAATGTTTATTTTGCTAGCAAAGGCTGTTGCCTGTACTATTATAAAATCTTAGCATGACCCCTGGCAAGCTGTTGTCTGTAGGGTAAGTAGGCACAGATTGAATTTTGCGCTGTGTCAAGGGCAAAATGTATCCTTAATCTGGCTGCAGAAAATGCATATTCACCTGAGAGCAAAGCGGCTCCTATCTTTCAAGCCCCTATGCATTTTTTTCCTGTCTTTGAGATGATTTTGTAAATCAGCCTAGGCTACTCTTTATTAGCCCACAGGTGACACAGGCAGTATCTGAGCTCTCACCCTGCCTCTCACTAACCCGCCCTGCCTCCGCTCTCTGGATTTAGCAGTGAGGATAAAGCTTCCATTAAGCATAAAGGCTGATTTTCATGGTGCATAATAAAATATGGAAATTCTATCTCTGCTAACGTCATGTCAACTCCAGAAATATTAAGAGTTAGAGTACTTTTTTATTATTTTTTCCGATGAGGAAAAGCTGTTGTTTAGTAAAACTGGACAAAATTCCATTTTCTGCTTCTCAGACATCTTGCAGGCCAGCAGATTAAAGATGTTAGACAATGAAGAGAGAAGCCCCAATCTTAGTTATTTCTCATTTATTCTGTCAGAAAAAGAGAGTTGTGTGCCCCATGGTGAATCCTTTTCTCCAACAGCAATCAGGCCACAAGAGACAGAATGTTCTTGTGTTCCCTTTCCCTGTTCACGGGCACAGGCCAGACGGGCTGTTGTCAAGTCCTGATCAATTCAATGCCCTTTTCTTCTTGCTCAAGGTGAGCATCTGGGTCTCTTACCTGCCAGCAAAGTCAGGGGCACTTGCAGGCTCATTCTTCTGAAAACATCAGTGATCTTAGCCCTCACTGACTTCTGCAAGAATTAAAAAGACATAAACACTGGTTGTTATGAAAAGCTACAAGAGGAAATTATTTTAAGCTCCATACTTCTGAAAGGCATTTATAATTACTCAGCCCACATGCCTGTTCCCCCAGCACATTAGATAGACATCTCCGCATAGAGAGGTAGTGAGTCAGTAAACACCTGTGCAATCCAGTGTGTTGCTAAGACCAGAGAACAATCTCTTGCCCTCTAGTTAATTATATCTACCATTTTGCTACACTCTCCCTCAAGTTCCTCAGCCATAAAATAGGTTTCATGGAAATGACTCTTCATAGGGGGACATTTAGAATCTCAAGTCAGTTGGCTTGTGGGAAGAGGACAATCCTAGCATTTAAAACTAATTTTGGATAGTTGGAATTGATTGCTACATATCATTCATTCATTGGTTCCTTCAACTAGTTCCCTCCATGCCACTCCTGGGGGAATGATGAGGATAGCAATTACCCAGCCCAGCCCTTGCCAAGGTCTGGGGGTCAAGACTGGCTTCTGTGTGATTTCCTGGGGATTTCCTACTTAAGGCAATGACTGGAGGATTGGTCAGAGGTAGGAGCTAAACCATCATTCCTAGAGGGAAATTATGAAATACAAGGTCCAAAGATTCCAGAAGCAGAAATTGAGGACAGCATCACCAAGAATTTAAAGCCTAATTGATAAAGAACCCAAAGGTAAGTAGATCAAGAAGAACCAGAGTATATATACACAATGGAATATTACTCAGCCATAAAAAAGAATGAAATCATGCTATTTGCAGCAACATAGATGGACCTAGAGATTATCATACTAAGTGGAGTAAGTCAGAGAAAGACAAATATCACATGATATCACTTATATGTGGAATCTAAAAAATGATATAAATGAACTTATTTACAAAACAGAAATAGACTCACAGACATAGAAAACAAACGTATGGTTACCAAAGGGGATGGGGGGCATAAATTAGGAGTTTGGGATTAACATATACAAACTACTATATATAAAATAGATAAACAACAGGACCTACTGTATAGCACAGAGAGCTATATTCAATATCTTGTAATAACCTATAATGGAAAAGAATCTGAAAAAGAATATATATGTGTATATATGTATATGTATGTATGTATGTATGTATGTATAACTGAATCACTTTGCTGCACACCTGAAACTAGCACAGCATTGTAAATTAACTATAATTCAATTTTTTTTTTCACTGTGTGACCACTTTATTATTATTATTTTTTTTTTTTTTCTGGAAGGAAAACCCTATGAACTTTTATTCTCATGGTTTCCAAAGTCCTAGAAATTTTACCTCTTCAGTAATTATAGTACAGTATCAAAAATATTCAAGGCATCTCATGCATACATGCTTATTAGAGAGCTATATTCAATATCTTGTAATACCCTATAATGGAAAAGAATCTGAAAAAGAATATATATGTGTATATATGTATATGTATGTATGTATGTATGTATAACTGAATCACTTTGCTGCACACCTGAAACTAGCACAGCATTGTAAATTAACTATAATTCAATTTTTTAAAAAAGAAGAACCAAAGAGGTCATGCTCTCACATTGATAACATATTAGCAAGAAGGGAGGGTAGGTCAGCACTTCTTAAAGGACTAATTATTAATCAAGCAGGGTATAGGCTCAGCTGCTGTGAAAGAAAGACTCTCCAAATTAGTGACTTAAGATGGAAACATGCTTTCGTCTCACATAATAAGGTGTGACGAGAGTCGGAGGAGGGTACCTCACAGAGGAAGTTCAGGGCAGTCAAGAGGGTCAGCATTTAGCTAATTCTTGACTGATGAGTAGCAAGTGATCAATAAAGACAGTGAAGGAAGAGCAAGAGCTTGTGACGAGCCTGGAGGTCTGAGGGGCTGCAGGTGGTTGAGTGGTGGGAGAGACGGGGCCGGGAGAAGAGGCTGGGGCACTTGGTGGTGCCACGTGGTGGATGACGTTGAACAGCGGCAGTAGCCTGTAGAGCGGACTTTCCCAAACTTGGCCGGTCACTGCAGCTATTTAGGGCACTTCTTAAAAATAAGAATTCTAGGGCCCCACCACAAACCTACCCAAACAGGATCCATATTTTAAAGAACCTCCCCACGAGATTCTGGGATACACTGCTGAAGACTGCAGCACTAACTCAAGTTGGAAAGATAGAAAGAGCAAGGTTTTGTGACAGCTTCTTGGTAGCAGGTGAAACAGAGGAGAGAAAGAAAATGAGACCATTTTTATGAGTGAGATAGTGGGTTGGAGAGCCCAGCTCAGGCCTGGTCATTAGGTGGCCCAGTAACGGATTCCCATGTCCTCACCTCTGTAGCTTGACTGTGGACTTTGGGCTTCTTCTAGAATCTAAGCCTGGATTTTACCTCTCAAAGGAAAACTACCCCCGCCTCAGACAAATAGCAGCCCTACTGCTTCAGGAATGACTAAACCTTAGCAAAATCCAATGATGGTATCTCAAGTAGACTTTTATGATAAGCACGCTTTGTTGCCCGTTTCTGGCCCTTAGAGGAGTTTTTTTTCTGTTTGTGAAAGAATTGTTTTTCATTGGCCCCCATGAAAGACTGATCTGTGAACATGACATTTTTAAAAAATATTGACTGATTGATTGATTGATTTGGTTGCACCGGGTCTTAGTTGCGGCAGGCAGGCTCACATTTTAAACTCTTGTTTTCTCACTTTTATGAATTTGGATACAGTTCTCCAATCCCTCTGGAAATGATGATGGAAGGAATTGAATTTGTAGAAAAAGTCCAACTACACAATGCATTTTCACTGGATATGGGGCAGTTAGATAAAAGCATCCCTCCACTCATTCATTGAATAAATAAATCATGGGGTTAGAGATGAACTAGTAAATAATAGAAAAAGGAAAAGGAAAAGACTAAGAGGAGCTGACAAGGTAAAAATAAAAAAAAATAAAAAGAGCTATTTTCAGGCAAAATGATGAAAGATTGTTGCCTGCCATTCTGTCCTCTTTATATTTACTGGTCATATTTGCTAGAATTCTTTTTTTTTTTTTTTTTTTTTTTCAAACATCTTTATTGAAGTATAATTGCCTTACAATAGTGTGTTAGCATCTGCTTTATAACAAAGTGAATCTGTTATACATATACAATATGTTCCCATTTCTCTTCCCTCTTGCATCTCCCTCCCTCCCACCCTCCCCATCCCACCCCTCTAGGTGGTCACAAAGCACCGAGCTGATCTCCCTGTGCTATGCAGCTGCTTCCCACTAGCTATCTATTTTACATTTGGTAGTGTATATATGTCCATGACACTCTCTTACCCTGTCACATCTCACCCCACCCCCTCCCCATATCCTCAAGTTCATTCTCTAGTAGGTCTGTGTCTTTATTCCCGTCTTGCCACTAGGTTCTTCATGGCCTTTTTTTTTTTTTTTTTCCCTTAGATTCCATATATATGTGTTAGCATACTGTATTTGTTTTTCTCTTTCTGACTTACTTCACTCTGTATGACAGACTCTAACTCCATCCACCTCATTACAAATACCTCCATTTCATTTCTTTTTATGGCTGAGTAATATTCCATTGTATATATGTGCCACATCTTCTTTATCCATTCATCTGTCGATGGACATTTAGGTTGCTTCCATGTCCTGGCTATTGTAAATAGAGCTGCAATGAACATTTTGGTACATGACTCTTTTTGACCTATGGTTTTCTCAGGGTATATGCCCAGTAGTGGGATTGCTGGGTCGTATGGTAGTTCTATTTGTAGTTTTTTAAGGAACCTCCATACTGTTCTCCATAGTGGCTGTATCAATTTACATTCCCACCAACAGTGCAAGAGTGTTCCCTTTCCTCCACACCCTCTCCAGCATTTATTGTTTCTAGATTTTTTGATGATGGCCATTCTGACCGGTGTGAGATGATATCTCATTGTAGTTTTGATTTGCATTTCTCTAATGATTAATGATGTTGAGCATTCTTTCATGTGTCTGTAGGCCATCTGTATATCTTCTTTGGAGAAATGTCTATTTAGATCTTCTGCCCATTTTTGGATTGGGTTGTTCGTTTTTTTGTTATTGAGCTGCATGAGCTGCTTGTAAATCTTGGAGATTAATCCTTTGTCAGTTGCTTCATTTGCAAATATTTTCTCCCATTCTGAGGGTTGTCTTTTGGTCTTGTTTATGGTTTCCTTTGCTGTGCAAAAGCTTTTCAGTTTCATTAGGTCCCATTTGTTTATTTGTGTTCTTATTTCCATTTCTCTGGGAGCTGGGTCAAAAAGAATCTTGCTGTGATGTATGTCATAGAGTGTTCTGCCTATGTTTTCCTCTAAGAGTTTGATAGTGTCTGCCCTTACACTTAGGTCTTTAATCCATTTTGAGTTTATTTTTGTGCATGGTGTCAGGGAGTGTTCTAATTTCATACTTTTACATGTTCCTGTCCAATTTTCCCAGCACCACTTATTGAAGAGGCTGTCTTTTCTCCACTGTATATGCTTGCCTCCTTTATCAAAGATAAGTTGACCATATGTGTGTGGGTTTATCTCTGGGCTTTCTATCCTGTTCCATTGATCTATATTTCTGTTTTTGTGCCAATACCAAACTGTCTTGATTACTGAAGCTTTGTAATATAGTCTGAAGTCAGGGAGCCTGATTCCCCCAGCTCCATTTTTCGTTCTCAAGATTGCTTTGGCTATTCGGGGTCTTTTGTGTTTCCATACAAATTGTGAAATTTTTTGTTCTAGTTCTGTGAAAAATGCCAGTGGTAGTTTGATAGGGATTGCATTGAATCTGTAGATTGCTTTGGGTAGTAGAGACATTTTCACAATGTTGATTCTTCCAATCCAGGAACATGGTATATCTCTCCATCTATTTGTATCCTCTTTAATTTCTTTCATCAGTGTCTTATAATTTTCTGCATACAGGTCTTTTGTCTCCTTAGGTAGGTTTATTCCTAGATATTTTATTCTTTTTGTTGCAATGGTAAATGGGAGTGTTTTCTTAATTTCACTTTCAGATTTTTCGTCATTAGTGTATAGAAATGCAAGAGATTTCTGTGCATTAATTTTGTATCCTGCTACTTTACCAAATTCATTGATTAGCTCTAGGAGTTTTCTGGTAGCATCTTTAGGATTCTCTATGTATAGTATCATGTCATCTGCAAATAGTGACAGCTTTACTTCTTCTTTTCCGATTTGGATTCCTTTTATTTCTTTGTCTTCTCTGATTGCTGTGGCTAGGACTTCCAGAACTATGTTGAATAATAGTGGTGAGAGTGGGCAACCTTGTCTTGTTCCTGATCTTAGTGGAAATGGTTTCAGTTTTTCACCATTGAGGACAATGTTGGCTGTGGGTTTGTCATATATGGCCTTTATTATGTTGAGGAAAGTTCCCTCTATGCCTACTTTCTGCAGGGCTTTTATCATAAATGGGTGTTGAATTTTGTCAAAAGCTTTCTCTGCATCTATTGAGATGATCATATGGTTTTTCTCCTTCAATTTGTTAATATGGTGTATCACATTGATTGATTTGCGTATATTGAAGAATCCTTGCATTCCTGGGATAAACCCCACTTGGTCATGGTGTATGATCCTTTTAATGTGCTGTTGGATTCTGTTTGCTAGTATTTTGTTGAGGATTTTTGCATCTATGTTCATCAGTGATATTGGCCTGTAGTTTTCTTTCTTTGTGACATCTTTGTCTGGTTTTGGTATCAGGGTGATGGTGGCCTCGTAGAATGAGTTTGGGAGTGTTCCTCCCTCTGCAATATTTTGGAAGAGTTTGAGAAGGATAGGTGTTAGCTCTTCTCTAAATGTTTGATAGAATTCGCCTGTGAAGCCATCTGGTCCTGGGCTTTTGTTTGTTGGAAGGTTTTTAATCACAGTTTCAATTTCAGTGCTTGTGATTGGTCTGTTCATATTTTCTATTTCTTCCTGGTTCAGTCTCGGCAGTTTGTGCATTTCTAAGAATCTGTCCATTTCTTCCAGGTTGTCCATTTTATTGGCATATAGTTGCTTGTAGTAATCTCTCATGATCTTTTGTATTTCTGCAGTGTCAGTGGTTACTTCTCCTTTTTCATTTCTAATTCTATTGATCTGAGTCTTCTCCCTTTTTCTCTTGATGAGTCTGGCTAATGGTTTATCAATTTTGTTTATCTTCTCAAAGAACCAGCTTTTAGTTTCATTGATTTTTGCTATTGTTTCCTTCATTTCTTTTTCATTTATTTCTGACCTGATCTTTATAATTTCTTTCCTTCTGCTGGCTTTGGGGTTTTTTTGTTCTTCTTTCTCTAATTGCTTTAGGTGCAAGGTTAGGTTGTTTATTCGAGATGTTTCCTGTTTCCTGAGGTAGGCTTGTATTGCTATAAACTTCCCTCTTAGCACTGCTTTTGCTGTGTCCCATAGGTTTTGGGTCGTCGTGTCTCCATTGTCATTTGTTTCTAGGTATTTTTTGATTTCCCCTTTGATTTCTTCAGTAATCACTTCGTTATTAAGTAATGTATTGTGTAGCCTCCATGTGTTTGTATTTTTTACAGATCTTTTCCTGTAATTGATATCTAGTCTCATAGCGTTGTGGTCGGAAAAGATACTTGATACGATTTCAATTTTCTTAAATTTACCAAGGCTTGATTTGTGACCCAAGATATGATCTATCCTGGAGAATGTTCCATGAGCACTTGAGAAAAATGTGTATTCTGTTGTTTTTGGGTGGAATGTCCTATAAATATCAATTAAGTCCATATTGTTTAATGTATCATTTAAAGCTTGTGTTTCCTTATTTATTTTCATTTTGGATGATCTGTCCATTGGTGAAAGTGGGGTGTTAAAGTCCCCTACTATGATTGTGTTGCTGTCAATTTCCCCTTTCATGGCTGTTATTATTTGCCTTATGTATTGAGGTGCTCCTATGTTGGGTGCATAAATATTTACAAATGTTATACCTTCCTCTTGGATCGATCCCTTGATCATTATATAGTGTCCTTCTTTGTTGCTAGAATTCTTTATTTGACTTTATCTTCACTGCTCCATAAGTTTTTGGACTGACATAGGGTCAAAGATGAAATGCTATACCTTCTCCCTGAAAATCACTTATTTAGCTCAAGTCGAAGTTTAAATGTGCATAGAATAGACATCATCCCTGGAGCTGAGCAGTTACTGTTACTGATCTGCTTATATGTAGTATGTTGTAGGCTGCTGAATTTAGAGGTAATTTGTTACATAGCAATAGATAACTGGCAAATTTTGTGTTTGGGGTTGGGCGGGGTGGGGGAGTTTGTTGGTCTTCCTTGTATATAATATGATGGATTTAGCCTTGTGTTTTTACATATGGCATAGCCAATGCTTAAACTCTTTTTCCCTACCCCTCTTCCACTGGCTCCATCTTACTAACCTTACAGGACTTACACTGGATAACATTTCTTTCAAGATTCCTTCCCCAAACCTCCACATGTGGAATAGGTATCTTTTCTATTACCCTGGACTTCTTATCAATACCACTAATAGCTAACTTTTATTGAGCACTTACAATTCTAAACTTTAGGCACAGATTATCTTTTCTAATCCTCTCAACCACCCAGTGATATAGGTGCTGTTATTTGTTCCATTCTATAGATAAGAAACTGAGTGAGACACAGAGGAGTTAAAGAAAGTCTTCCAGGTTACTCAGCTGGGAAGTGTTTATTTTCTGTGCCCCTCTAGACTGTGAGCTCCACGAATAAGGCACAGTGGTCAACAGAATGCCAGTCTGGCACTTGCTGTGTTTCTCCATCTCCTTCTCTCTCTCTCTCTCTCTCTCTCTCTCTCTCTCTCTCTCTCTGTATGTAATGAATTATAGGGCCACAGGGACCTCAACAGCAGACTCGTCTCACTGCACATGAGTTGCTAAAGTTTACAAATCTAACTCAGAGTTACATTATGTTCTTAAAGTTGTCTATATCAAAGCATTAGCTGAGTGAACAGTGCTGCCTGGTCTACTTAAGCCTGAGATTACAGAGGCAGAAACCCGATGATTTGTTCTCTCCTTGTTCTCCCAGAACTTCATCTGCCAGGCCCCGCTGCAAGATAAGCCCCCAGAGCAGCAGAGTGCACTGTTCTCTGTGGCTACCTTTCCCCAGCATGTGTCAGGCCCTGGGAGTGTGAGTGGGTGTGTGTGTAGGTGTGTGTGTAGGTGTGTGTGTAGGTGTGTGTGTAGGTGTGTGTGTAGGTGTCTGTGTAGGGTCCACATATCATTTCAGTACTTATCCCCAGAACACTCATTCTGCATTCTTTATAAATTATGCATGGCTTCCATAAAAGAGAAACACGGAGGAGGAAAAGTTGCAGACAACTCTAGAGATATCTACAGGCTTCTGAACTTCTTACCCAAAGCAGTGTCTGAGAGACCGTCCCCTCAGCAGGCAATCAGGAAGCCTCATTTTCAAAAACTAGCAAACCCAGCTTAGCCAATGTTGTGATTCCAGGAGATCTGGCAGCTTAAGGGAAAAGCAAGGACCAGATACGATAGGGCTATCAAAAGCTGAGCTTATGAGGACCCCTGCCTGCTCCAAGCCTCTCCTTTCTTAGTTCCACCAGAAGCTGGGTTCAAATCCCAGCACCACTGTTTACCGGCTCTGTGACTTTGGCAAGTTATCCAAATTCCCTCTAAGTTCCCTTCTCAATAGTTTTTCTGGGCCCTGCCGCCCAATGTAAGGGATTCTTCCACCAACAGAAAATACAGAAATCCTCCGTGGACCAGAATGAGTGATGGGAGGTGCCATCTTAAAAGGGCCTTTTTGGGGCTTCCCTGGTGGCGCAGTGGTTGAGAGCCTGCCAATGCAGGGGACACGGGTTCGAGCCCTGGTCTGGGAAGATCCCACATGCCGCGGAGCAACTAGGCCCGTGAGCCACAACTACTGAGCCTGCGCGTCTGGAGCCTGTGCTCCGCAACAAGAGAGGCCGCGATAGTGAGAGGCCTGCGCACTGCGATGAAGAGTGGCCCCCGCTTGCCACAACTAGAGAAAGCCCTCGCACAGAAACGAAGACCCAACACAGCCAAAAAATAAATAAATAATAAATAAATTAAAAAAAAAAAAAAAAGGGCCTTTTTCAGTATCTCTGATTGGGTTGAGGCATGGTCATTTAATTCACTGCTGTTTGTATGAGACCTGGGTACTTGTTCTTTTTTTTTTTTTTTTTTTTTATTTATTTTTGGCTACGTTGGGTCTTCGTTGCTGCGCACAGGCTTTCTCTAGTTGCGGCAAGTAGGGTCTACTCTTCGTTGCGGTGCACGGCCTTCTCATTGTGGTGGCTTCTCTTGTTGCGGAGCACTGGCTCTAGGCGCGGGCTTCAGTAGTTGTGGCACGTGGGCTCAGTAGTTGTGGCTCGTGGGCTCTAGAGCCCAGGCTCATTAGTTGCTGCACAAGGGCTTAGTTGCTGTGTGGCATGTGGGACCTTCCCAGACCAGGGCTCGAACCTGTGTCCCCTGCATTGACAGGCGGATTCTTAACCACTGTGCCACCAGGGAAGCCGTAGACCTGTGTACTTGTTCTTTTTTAAGAGGTAATATCCAGCTTCTGATACACAGTGGTTGCTCAAAAAGTGATTACACAAAAAATGGTATACACTTGCCAATTATGACATAAAACATTTTTATGTCATTGATAAAATCAGAAGAAAACTTGAAGCAATGCAGTAGTTGATTTAATACTCATTGAGTTTCTGATGCTCTTTACAAGTCTGGAAACTTTTTCCTGGTAAATATAAAGTCTTTCCACATATGCACATTTAAGGTACATTTAAGATGAGTTTCCTGAGAACATAAATGCTTAAGAAGAATAAGCAGGAGTTCATGAGGGAGATCTTAATTTGCATATTTCCTGCCTTAAATGCCTGAAATATCTTGAGTATAATGTTGCTTAAATAAGGCTTTTAGTGTTTAATGTGATATGACTTAAACATTCTCTTTTTGCTAAGGTCTATAAAACCTTTGGCTGTTACTTCTCATTTTTAGCTACCAAATTTCCTAAGGAAGAACAAATATGTTGAGGCTTCCATTTGTCTGCTCAAATCTTTTCTATTATCTGGCAATAAACTTTATTCTTCTTAAAACCTGGGACAATCCACTTGGAAAGGGAGAGACTAGGTGATCCATCCTAAACATGATGCTTTACGTAGTGTAGGCCTTGTGCCTGTCAACCTGCTTCTCTCACTGTCTTTTGGTCCTCCCAACAGTCTTATTGAAGTAGATAGGATATAATGAGAGACGTCAGAGCTGGAACGCTGGTAAAGCTACATTTTCCTTGATTTTGCACAGTTAGTAGTAGTAAAACCTTGCCATAACACCATAAGTGAAGTCGAAAATATTTAACCAGGAAAACACAAATTTACGTTATTTCAAGGTTAATCAAATAACCAGGATACACCTATGCAGTTTACCTTCCTGGGCCTTCTAGGGCTCAAACTATGGAATGCAAACCCACCCTGATCCCAGCTATAATACAGCACCTGGTAGGGATGATTCCACAGATGCTGAGGGCTTCTTGAAGAGCAAAGGGTCCAGGATTCTCCCAGGTAGTTGAGACCATTTCTTCAGGTTGATCCAGAGAGATTGAGCTGGGAGAATGCTGGGGACATGGAGACCCCACTTCTCAAGACAGGGTGGCTGGCCATTTCCTCACTGGTCCTACCCCTTTCTCAACATCTTTTCTTCCCCCACCAGGGAGATAAAATTTTTTTACCCAACCCTGATTGAGAACGGGGGCTGCGTGAAGTATGGAACCTATTTCCAGAGTGTCATATCCAAACCATGAAGTTTTACTGTATTTGTAGAGCCAAACATAGAAGTCAGATCTCCTAATTCCTAGAGCAGAGCCCTTTCCCCACTTCGCTGGCACACTTCAGAACTACCATCCCCGCCATTATTATTCCAGGCTGCAGAGGGTATCAGACACACCTCCCTATGTCAGCAGAGTTCTTGCCTAACAACTTCTTCTGAAAGAGAGAGCAGACCCACCCAGAATCAGAAGCCCAGTTCCAAACCCAGTTTCCCAAATCTGGGCTTGTCATTGTGCGGATGACTGAGCAAAATGTGAGAGGGTGGTGTGGGGGAGTGTTGTATCGTTCTTTTAAGTTTTAACATGTTTTTACAGGTTGCTAACTTACTTAACACAGCTCATAAATTCTGCCTGCATCTCACAAACCACTTGCTTGCTCACAATCTCGACTTTCCACATCTTATGATTTTTATCTATTCTATTTGTTTTTCTTGTCTTCTCCAGCGGAATTGAATATTCTCAAATCCTACAGCAAGCACACATTATAAGCAGAAAGGCCTAGGGAAAAAAATAAGATAAACAAACAGAGAAAACATTTGATTTATAGTGCCAGGAGGAACAAAAACTAAAAGAGAGTTCCTGCTCAAAACTCCACCACGGTAATGTGGTGGGTGCTTCTTGCTAAGGGGGAACAAAGTGCCAGTCACTGGAATTGCATGGTGCTCTGAGACTTACTGGGAGCCTCCTTTCCATGAGTTTGTTTCTGCTCCTTTGACGGGGATAAATCTTAACAAATACAGATGCATCCCAAGAAGCCGTCCTTCCCAACCACCTCCCATCCACTTCCAGCACCTACTATGCTGGAAGTCACACTTGGGATAAGAATAAGGCTGGAGACCTTGGGATTGACATGTGCAAGGGGGAGGTGATTGAGGAAAGCGGAGTGAAGGAAGCTCACAGAGCCATGGAAAAGAGTGCAAGTCACCATGGGATAACCAGTGCATGTGGAATATATTTATTATATGACTTACTTTGAGAAGTCAGCATAATAGAAGGGTTTATATCTTGGACCCCTGAATCATAAGAACTATAAGCAAATTGTCCAATTCAGGCCATGTCCTCATTTTCTAGGGCTGCCACAGCAAAGTACCACAAACTGGGTGACTTAAAACCAAGGAAATTTATTCTCATAGTTTTGGAAGTTGGAAGGTGGAGATCAAGATGTCAGCAGTATGGTTCCTCCTGAGGGATCTGAGAGAGAATCTGTTCCATGCCTCTTTTCTAGCTTCTCTTCTTCCTCTTCTTATAAGAACCCCTAATCATATTGGACTAGCAACCCTTCCTACTCCAACCTCATCTTCACTTAACTAATTACATCTGCAATGACCCAATTACAAATAAAGTCACATTCTGAGATGTTGATGGTTAGGCCTGTAACCCAACTTTTGGGGGAACACATTCAACTAGTAGCAGTCCAAAAGTAAGAAATACAAATTTCATTTTATTTCTTTTGAGTACTCATTCTCTATATGACAGTAGGAACTATCACACACTCTGAAGTAGGAAGAATGAGTAGATTCCATTATATATTATATACATATAAATAATACAATGTGTTAAGAGTGGTTATCTCATAATAGTTACCTCTTAAGGAGAGATGATGGGGGACTTTCATTTCCACATTGTATATTACTGTAATGTTTGAATTTTTATAAGAAGCATGTACTACTTTGTAATCAGAAAAAACAATAAAGATACATTTTTGAATGGTTAAGGAGAGAGAAATGTGGCTTTTCCTTCCCTCACAACCTCCATATTCAGATTCTCTCTAGGAGACAAGGTAAGGATGATCATGGGTGAGAGAGTGAGCAGGGGGCAGGACCGTAGGCCATTTGAAAAGTCATATTCAGTGCTACAATTGCTTTGATGTGATTTGTCTTAGGCATTATCTTTCATTTCTTTTTCATTTTAAAATAAGATTGAAGGTGGACTCAAGGCTTTCATGTTCATCCAAAGGGGGCATGGGTTTTCAAGGTTGAGAAACACAGAGCACATGAAAGAGATGACATTATTTCCTGAAATAAACTGCTTCCTGCAGCCAGGCACTGAGGTTTCCTGTCAGCCAAGGCAAAAAGGGATCATTGGCTTTCCGAGATTTTATCCAAACTGGGATTCCCAGGTAAAATACAGGACACCCACTTAAATTTGAATTTAGATACACAACAAATAATTTTTTAAGTATAAGTATGTTCCAAATATTGCCCAGGACATACTAATACTAAAAATTATTCCCTGTTTAATTTCAATTCAACTTTTTGCATATTCCTTTTTTTAAATTGTGGTGAAATACACATAACATGAAATTTGCCATCTTAACATTTTTAAACGTACAGTTCAGTAGTGTTAAGTATATTCATACTGTTATACAACCAATGTCCAGAACTTTTCATCTTGCAAAACTGAAACTCTATACCCATTAAATAGCAACTCCCCATTTCCTCTCCCCCCAATCCCTGTCAATTACCATACTACTTAATGTCTCTGAATTTGACTACTCTTGATAGCTCATACAAATAGAATCATGCAGTATTTGTCTTTTTGTGACTGGCTTCTTTCACTTGGCATAATTTCCTCAAGTTTCATCCATGTTGTAGCATGTGTCAGAATTTCCATCTTTTTTAAGACTGAATAGTATTCTGCTGAATGTATATACCACATTTTGTTTATAGAAACTCAAATTTAACTGAGCATCTGTATTTTTATTTGCTAAATCTGGCAACCCTATTCTGAACACATCAATCTAGATAAGCTTTTTCTAGGAATTAGACCAGAGTGGAGGAGGAACATTCAGGAGACACAGCTGGCAACATTTTTCTTCTGTGATTTTGCACAAGTCATAGAATGTGGTTCAAAGGAATTCTAATTTTGTCAACACTCTATGTCAGGAGTTCTTGAGCAGGAGTCTATGCAAGAGTTGCAGGAGTTCTGTGAACCCCTTGAAATCATAGGCCATGTTGAGTATATGTGCATCTTCGTGAAGAAAGGAACCACAATTAGATTTTTCAAAGGTGTCTGAGGACCCCCCACCCACCCAAGGAGGTCAGGAGGCACCATCCTAATGACTGAAGGCATAGCTTTGAACTCAGGGAAGGCATATTTGCTGGAAGCTTGGGTATTATTACTTTCCAGACAATCAATTTTCTGATTATCTAGCCTTAGAAATGGAGAAAATCTCAGAAATTAAAGAGTGGAAAGTTTACTTGTCTACTGAAGCACCTCTCTCAAATGAGGGATGAATATGAGCTGCCATGCATTCTACATTTTTCCCAGGAGCTGAATGGAAGCCAGTTCATGAATGATGCTGATCTTTGTGAATTTTCTGATGATGGTTAACCTTAAGAGGTATATGCTTTAAATGCAAAGGCCCTTAAAGAAAGAGATTAAGAAAGAGAGTGAGAGAGAGGCAGACAGACCACAATGCCTGAGCAATAGATAATCTTACTCCTTATAGAAAACAAGTGATCATTTTGATAATTACTACTTTATTTTTCCTTTAGAAATCCTTCTTCAGTTTACCAACAGCTCTTACCAATGAGCTCGACTGGCCCCAACTCTCTGGCGCTACTGGATTTCTGGACTCCACTAGTGGGTATGTATGTTTGCACACCCTCAAACATTTCAATATGTCTATGTAAGGAAACAACAGGAGATGAGATTTGCCCCCAAGATGTTGAAATGAGAATTATTAGAAATTGCTACTGGAACATGAGTGACATAAAACAAACCCACCACTGACATAGAGTCTACTGTGTGGTGGGGCATTATGCAAATTAGACTTTACCCCTGCTGGCAAGGAGGGGGTATTCCTGCTCAGGGGCTCTAGAGTTGATCTCCGATGAAAAATACTCAAGCACATCACTGAATTTTTCTGACTCAAGAGACAAAGAAGTTTACTTGCTTATTTACTCTCATATATTAACATTTTAAAAGGCAGCAGGCAGTTCTATTTTTAGTTTTTTAAGGAACCTCCATACTGTTCTCCATAGTGGCTGTATCAATTTACATTCCCACCAACAGTGTATGAGGGTTCCCTTTTCTCCACACCCTCTCCAGCATTTATTGTTTGCAGATTTTTTGATGATGGCCATTCTGGTGTGAGATGATATCGCATTGTAGTTTTGATTTGCATTTCTCTAATGATTAATGATGTTGAGCATTCTTTCATGTGTTTGTTGGCAATCTGTATATCTTCTTTGGAGAAATGTCTATTTAGGTCTTCTGCCCAGTTTTGGATTGGGTTGTTTGTTTTTTTGATATTGAGCTGCATGAGCTGTTAAAAATTTTAAAAAAAAAGGCAACAGGCAAGTCTCAAAGTCCTAGAATCATCCTGGGTTTAATGCTCTGGAGTTGAAAGTAGAGAAGATGCATGGCGAGTCTGAGTGACACACAAGCCCAGTGTGCTGTGTGTGATTGGGTGTTGTCTCGGGGCCTGGGGACAGCCATTTAGAGTTTGAGCACCCCATTTTTTAATTTAATAGAGGACATCGCATATCATGAATAATTTATTCTTATCTTTACTCACTCATTTTTAAAATACTTATTAAATACTTACTACCTAATAAGGCACAGATGCTGTAGCTATTTCAAAGATAAATAAGGCTCATCCTGTCTCTGCAGTCAACTATAATCAAGGAGGGCAGATGAAAGAAATGTGCAAACAATGTGAATACGAGTTAGATGTGCCAAAAGACAGCTGTCAACACAGAGCTACAGGGGTCAATAATGGAAGAAGAATTCATGGAAATGGTCAACAGCAACCTCCTTTTGGGGTGTTTGGCCAGGGACTCAAACCTGAAAGGATTTAGGAGATGGGGGCAATGAAAAAGGTAGAGAAAAAGCTAGAAAAGATAACCAAACTTCAGGAAATGGCGCTCATATTTATGTAGAAATCATAATTTCCCTTATATTCGTGAATATAAGGGAAAGTAAGAGAAATGTGTTTTCAAGTTTAGGTGTAGATTTTCAAGTTTAATCATGTAAAAAAAATTAGGTCAGTCCTTGTCATTAGTGTAACAGTACTTACAGTATGATTAATAGAGATAGTAGGAAGTAACCTTCATAGGCATTCCCTACATACCAAACACTGTACTGAGTGTTATTTAGAGGTTTTCTCATTTCATCTCTTTGTCAGGTGGGTGGTATTATTTTCTGCATTTCAAAGTTGAGGAATCTAAGGGCTAAGTAGATAGGCTAAGAAACTTGACCAAGGCCACAGGTGAATAAGAAGTGGTAGGATCCGCCGTCATGGAACCTCGTGAATAATGGAACCAGAGAATAATTTGGTGAGCCAAGGCACTCCTAGCTCACAACTTCCAACTTTTATGTGCTGTTTTTATTCTACCTGTGGGAACGCGACCCCCTTTAGCCATTGTCCCTTTGTTTGAGAGTGTAGCTCTAGGATGAGGAAATGACCAAGAACCAAAGATGCCCTCCCCATGTGAAGAGGTGGCATGCATTGTTTCAGACGTTGATCATGTGCCCATTGTCCCTTCTTAGGGCCCCCATACTCCCAGTGGTCTGGCGCCTCTGACACCCTTCCACAGGCCCTCTTTCCCCAGCTGCAGTTGCTGTGGTATTTGTCACCTGGAACACATCCAGAGATAGCCTGGCTAAGGCAGCATTCAGGACAACAGTCTCGTTTATCCCCCCACTGTCAACATCAAAATTGAGAAAGTATTATTTAAGTACCTCCACGCAATCCAGCTATCTATGTATAAAAGTACTTGGAAATTTCTCTAAATTTCTTTTATGACAAACAAAAAGAATTAGTTATGAATGAGAAATGGACACAGTTTACCATACTTTTAATGGAAGCTTAAATTTACATATGAACCCCACCTTTTGACCTAAAGCCTCATGAAGTTGCCATTGAAGAAATACTAGTCTGATGTTTAAAATTAATTGTTAACTAGTTTAAACCTTCACTGGAGACACTCAAAGAATGAAAGGGGAATCCATTCCCATGCGCAGCTAAAATGATGAAAACTTGTTTCCTCATCTTTTTCCACTTACAGCTCATACCCACCAATAGTTGCCCCACGTGTCCTAAATCTAATTTTCCTAAAATCTCTACCCAAACTTAGTGCCTGCTCCCAAGCAGATTCTGTTCAGTTGTTTTCAGTTTTTGTTGGGCGGTGGCAGCGGGAGCCAGTGTCCCTCTTTTTTTCTGCCTCTATTCTGTCCTCAGACCAGGGGGTTCCTCCTTTATCAATGTGAAATCCTGCTAGCTCGCCAGTCCTATTGCAGTTTCCACCTATCATCCTATCAGAGCCCAGAAGGCAGACAGATCTTCCTTAGGAGAAAGGCAGCGGGGGAGGAAAACGGAGAGGAAAAGTTGTAAGTCGTCAGACACAAATGGTTTATAATTTTTATGAGGGCTATGCAGAGAGATTCTGACCACACGGCATGAAGGAAGGAACCGTCTAGGTGCAGCTTATGTGAAAATCATCTCTATCGTGAGCTAGTCTATGCTGACACAGCACCTTCTTGTATTAGGCTCTGTACTGCTATTTACAAAACAGTCTGCTATGCAACTTGCTCAGTGTTGACTCTAAGCATTATCCTTACCAGCTGTATTTCTAAGGAGATGCATGCCTCAGCTGGTTGGCCACCTGCCCTGCAGGGTTTTTTTTCTCTATGCTTTTGTGGGCCCAAGTTATCTAGTTATCTCTCTCTTAGTGGTCTTTTGCCACCTGTTTCTGTGTACTGTGCCTGTGTTCTCTGCCATTTAGCGGGAATGGAGAAGACTATATTTAACTCCTTTGGATAGAAAAGGAAATTCTCTGTCTGGAATCAGAGTTGCAATGGATCCCCCATTAAGCAAAAACACAGCAGCATGACAGTCCCTGTGTGTCACCATCCAGTATGTCCCTTGTAGCAGTAGCTCCTATTAAACTGTCTCATATACTCTCATGTAAATTATACCTGCAGATAACCTGTGCTAGGCCAGTCTCCTTAAAAGAACAAAGAGTTATCAAGTGTGTAACAATTACTAAAGAGAGATTGGCATAAGATGGGGGTCCTCTTCTGGTGGAATCAGGAGAATAAATAGAACATTGACCTAGAGGCAGTGTTTGCGAGAGATGTGGCAGCTGCCATAGGCATTTTGAGCAAATGTCCCTTTGAGTCCAAATGCTTATCAACATGGGATAGAATTTATGGATTTCTCTATTCAACTGGATCTCTAGAAAGTGCCTCCTATTATCTGTGATCAGCCTCGTGCTTTGGGTATTAAAAGTGTTCTTTGGAAATGTACCTTTGAAAGCAAAAGTTTGGAAGAGAAGATGGTTGCTTTCCTTTCCTTCTTCCATTATGCCCTCCACTCCCTCAAAATTTAGTATCTCGCATATGAGATGAATATAACTCTAATTGAAATTAATGTAGTATTAAAAGACAAACATAACCACTTAGTTTTACAAATCTTTACATCCTTCAGTTGAGTCAACATTAATGAAATCTGTTCTCTTGGCTCTCAGGCTTCAGAAAATTCAAAAAGTTATGTCCCTTAAAACCATGTGCTGGGGCTTCCCTGGTGGCGCAGTGGTTGAGAATCTGCCTGCTAATGCAGGGGACACGGGTTCGAGCCCTGGTCTGGGAAGATCCCACATGCCACGGAGCAACTGGGCCCGTGAGCCACAGCTACTGAGCCTGCGCGTCTGGAGCCTGTGCCCCGCAACGGGAGGGGCCGCGATAGTGAAAGGCCCGCGCACCGCGATGAAGAGCGGTCCCCGCACCGCGATGAAGAGTGGCCCCCACTTGCCGTAACCAGAGAAAGCCCTCGCACGAACCGAAGACCCAACACAGCCAAAAATAAATAAATAAATAAATAAAGTAGCTATAAAATTAAAAAAAAAAAAAAAAAAAAAAACCATGTGCTTTCTGAAAGAAATTGAGTAGTTCAAAGGCAAAAACAAAAAACAAAAAGCCCTCTGTGAGGTTGGCAGCTTGGGGGCTGGGACCCTGACAATAGGGAGAACTCTAACAATAAGTGAGAAGAAAAAAGTATTCTTTAAAGATTAAAAATAGTTATTTGTGTTCGGATCACTTTCAAAAGCAATTAATTTAACAGGAAAATCCTATTTAGGTTAAAGAAGCCAAGGCCCAGTAACCCATGTAGAAAGAATGTAGAAGGATAAAAAACAATACCAAAACTTCAGGAAGGAAGAACTTCTTGTTTAAAAGCAATACATAAATAGATAAGGGAGATTAAGAGGTACAGACTTCTAGCTGCAAAATAAATGAGTCTCAGGAATGAAGTGTACAGTGTGGGAAATATAGGCAATAACTATGTAACATCTTTGTATGGCGATAGATGGTAACTAGACTTATCATGGTGATCATTTTGAAATGCATAAAAATATCCAATCACTATGTTGTGTATCAGGAACTAACAGAGTGTTATAGGTCAATTATACTTCAAAAACAAACAAACAAACTCATAGAAAAAGATCAGATTTGTGGTTACCAGAGGGTAGGGGGAGGGGGAATTGGATGAAGACAATCAAAAGGTACAAAGGTACAAACTTACAGTTATAAGATAAATGAGTACTAGGGATGTAATGTACGAAATGATAAACATAATTAACACTACTACACATTATATATGACAGTTGTTAAGAGAATAAACCCTAAGAATTCTCATCACAAGGAAAATAATTTTTTTATGCTGTATCTATAAGAGATGATGGCTGTTCATTGAACTTATTATGATAATCATTTCATGATGGATGTAAGTCAAATCAATATGCGATACACCTTAAACTTATATGGTGATGTGTGTCAGTTATATCTCAATGAAACTGGAAGAGCAAAATGCAACATCTAAAATTCCAGAGCACTGTGAGTCCGTGTGGTAGAGTAGGAAGAAGTCTGTGTTTACAGGTGAAAGGGTTCTGGTTCTGTGTGGCTGTTAGGTGGAACATTTAGCATCCCTGGACTTCATTTATATGATGAAGTGGAGTTGCACCTGCCGATCTCTGAAGTTCTCCCGATATTCGAGTTTGGTTGTTGTAGGGCAACATGATGTTCAAGTCCACATCCTACTTTATGCTGCTGCTTGATTTAGAAGCATTAGGGAAAACTGCTGGAGAGAGATGCTCCTGCTTCTCTCCACCAAATATGCTTTCTCCAACCCTTAACTAGCCGTGCCTTGAGAAAAGATATGACTAAGTTTATGGGTCAGAGCCTGAAATGTTCTAGGAACCATGTTTCTCTATGGCCAGGGATACTGTGCAATAGAAGTCAAGCTCATAAATAGTAAGCCCTGCATTAGGTGTTTGACCAGCTTATAGTTAAAGCGGTTCTCCATTATAATCCTTATGCATACTATTTCTTCCAAGCGACCCCCAGAGAGGGAAACAGGTGACTCCAAATCCTTAACAGAAATAACCACCTGAACCCAGTGCCTCTAACCTGAGAATTTATGATTATCCAAATCCCCTTCTGAAAGTGAGGCCAGGAGTCGGTCCAGTCAGTGGAGTTCTGCCTGCCGGGGCTAAATGATAGAGAAGTTCTTCAAAGCTGGGAGGAAGAGCAGGGCAACAGACACAACTTTAAAAAAATAAAGTAAGCCTGCAGTTAGCCTTAAAAAGTCAGGAAAGCCAAAAGAACCAAAAACAATGACCAAAGTTACCATATCAAGCTAGAGAGTTAAGAGTGAGACCAGTGGGACCAACATAAGTGGGTGCAAACTACATGGAATTTTCTGGAGTAACTGTTGTTCCCTCTGCTTCTGACTTAAATTTGCTATTTGGGGCCAGAAACAGAGCAAACGCTTAGAAAGAAATTGGCAAAGCCATTGTTATAAGTGGCACAGTAATGCTATTCAAGGACATTTAAACACACATCTTTGATGAGAGGTGTCCTAGAATCTGAGTGTTAGAGGTTATCTATTCTCTCCAACCCAATAGACATTATATGAGAGAACAGTTTTGAAAAGCAGTGTATAACTCCAAACCAAGTCACTTGGGGCATTAAAAACATAAAATTGGAAAGAAGGGATTTGCAGCTAACATTTGCTAACCTAATTTCCTGTTTAAAAAAAAAAAAGACATGTAAGTACGAAGCACTAATAGGCTTAATAACCTTATTAAAACCATTATTCAAAAATTACATGTGGGGCTTCCCTGGTGGCGCAGTGGTTGAGAATCTGCTTGCCAATGCAGGGGACACGGGTTCGAACCCTGGTCTGGGGGGATCCCACATGCCGTGGAGCAACTGGGCCCACGAGCCACAATTACTGAGCCTGCGCGTCTGGAGCCTGTGCTCCGCAACAAGAGAGGCCGCGACAGTGAGAGGCCCGCGCACCGCGATGAAGAGTGGTCCCTGCTTGCCGCAACTAGAGAAAACCCTCGCACAGAGACGAAGACCGAACACAGCCATAAAATAAATAAAAATAAATACATTTTAAAAAAAAGAAATATATTTCATAAAAAAAAATTACATGTGATATAATTGCAAACGATTAGACATCTTATAATTATACTTTGCAAAACAAATAATTAGCCAAAGATTTGGTCATTTTGAGGTTGGGTGAGGCTGATTGGAGTGAGAGATAGTCTACATCAGTGATTCTCCAAGTGTGGTCCATGGACCCCTGGGGGTGGGTCTCTAAGACTTTTTCAGGGGGTCCACAGGATAAAACTATTTCACAACAATGCTAAAACAGTAGTTACCTTTTGCACTGTGTAGCCGTTTGAACTGATGGTGAAAAAGCAATGGTGGGTAAAAAACTACTGACAGCTGAGCATGAATCAAAGCAGTAGCACCAAACTATATTAGTAGTCACTGTGGTCTTCACCTCCACACCTCCTGGATTAAAAAAGAGGGGATATCTTCCCTTGAAAATGTCACCTATAAGGTAGAAAAAAAATTATTAATTTTATTAAAGTAAGTACATAATTTTTAATAATTTCATCTGATGAAACGGGAAGTATGCATAGGGCACTTCTGCTGCATAACAAAATATGATGGTTTTCCTAAGGAAAAGCACTTGTGTGAGAGAGTTGAGAACTGAATTAGTCAGTTTTTCATGGAACACCTTTCTTACTGAAGAAGACTGGAAAACAAATTATAGTTATTTAGACTTGGATATATGGCAGGTATTATATCTAAAATGAATGCAATGAGCTTGTCACTTCAAGGAAAACAACTGACAGTACTGATTACCAATCATAAAATTTGAGCTTTCAGAGAAAATTTAGAATTTTTGAAAAGTTGTATCTTCTACTATAAACTTGACAGCTTCCTAATACTCCAAGTCCTTTCTAATGAGATACGTGGTACTTGCAACAAGTATGATTTTTCAATATTGTATTATAAGATGCATCAACATTTGGAATATCTGCATAACTCAGTAAACCAATATTTTCTAAATGACCAGTTTGTGATATATGAAATCATGCCTGGGTGAAAGATCCATTCAAAGTACAAGCTAGATCAATGCACTTGAATACAACATCATGCAAAAAGTCCATTTCAGATTCCATATTGCAACTAACCAGCCTTTAAGAAACAACTGCTTGCTGAATTTTGGTGTAGAATCAAAGAAGGCTATCGGTTGTTATCTAAAAAGGATATTAAAATGTTATTCACTTTCCACCTAAATGTATACTTAAGACAAGATTTTCGTCATATAATTCCATTAAAAGAACATATCACAACAGACAATGCAGAAGCAGATGTGAGAACCTAGCTGTTGTCTATTGGCATTAAGTCAGACATTGAAGAGATTTGCAAAATGGTAAAATGATGCTTTTCTTCTCACTAATTGGGGGAGGGGTTGGAAAAATTTTTTTTTTCAGAAAACAAATATTTCATTTATGTTAACATGTAATGGGCTTGTTATTTTAACTGATTAATAATTAAATGATCTTTCAAATTTCTAAGTTTTAAGTTCCAGTATATAAATATTGACAGCTATAACTCACATAAACAAAAGCTCTCTGGTTTCTTCAATAATTTTAAAAACATAAAGTGGTCCTGAGAGAAAAAAATTGAGAATTTCTGTTACAGGGAGTGAGTGTAGAAAAGAGATGTGGCTGAGGAGAGTGGCTGGGGGATGCCAACATGTAGAGGTTAGGGAAGAGAAGGAACAGCCCTCAAAGAGGAAAGAAAACTAGAAGCATTTAGTGTCCTGGAGGCCAAGTGAAGAAAGTGTTTCCAAAGGAGAAGTGCCCATCAGCCAGATGGCACCTGAGGAAGAGGAAGATGAGAACTGAGAAGGACCACTGGGTGTCCAGACAGTGATCACGGGGACACTTTGACCAGAAACGTTTCAGTGGGGCGGAGATGGAAGTCTGATTGGAGAGAGTAGGTTCAGGAGGTGATGAAGTAAATGCAGGTGAGCATACACAACTCATAGCGAGTTTTACTATCAAAGGGAGCAGAGAAGTGAGGTGATAGCCGATGGGGAATAAAAGATGAGGGAGACATTTTTAGATGAGAAATCCTGCAGCATGCTTGTGGAGTTAGGAAGAGCCAAAAGAGGGAGAAAGGTGGACAAAGGAAGGAACAGGTCTTAGACAAGGCAAGAAGGGATGGAATGTAGGCGCAGGGAGGCACTGCCTGGGGCAGGAAGGACCACCTGGAGACACCAACTGCTAGCCCAGGACTCTTCCTGCCGTGTACTGACAAATCTCTCCACTGCAGTGATGTCCCCTTTGACCCTACTTAGTTTTTTGGGGTTTTTTTTGACCCTACTTAGTTTTTAATTTTATTTTTTAATTTATTCAAATCATGAATACATTTCTCTTTTACAAAACATACTGAGCTATGTAATGTAAAAAGCCAAAGCCCTCTCCCAATTTCATTCCCTTTCTCAGAAGAAAGTCCTATTATCAATTTAGTGTGGTTTCTTACAGACCCTTTCTATGCATTTGTACATAAAGAAATAAATGCTTTGTTGGGGTTTTCCTGTAAATGACATCATACTATGCATAACATGCTATAAATTAATGCTTTAACAATACTTCTTGAAACACTTTCCATTCTTGTGCAGAATGGTATTTCATAGTATGGTTGTTTTATTCTCCTACTGATGGGCAGTCAACTTAATTCCAAATCCTCATTAATTCCAATAATGCTGTAATGAACATCCTATGGTTCTCTTTATGACTACATGTGAGGATGTCTTTAGAAAAAAATTAGTGGATCAGAATGTATACATTTTTAATTTTTTATAATCCTTCCAAAAAGGCTACACCAATTTACAGTCCCACAAATATTGTATAAGAATACTTGTTTCCCCACACCTTTGTCAATACCGGATATTGACAAATATCTTCTTAATTTTTTTCCGATCTAACAAAAATACTTTATGGCTCTTCTAATATGTAACCTCTTGATTACTAGTGAGTCTGAGCATTTTTCATAGGCATTGAACCTCAGCTTTGTCTTATCCAGTTACCCCCATTCACGCTTCAACAACCACCAGTCAGGGGTCAGTTCCTTTTGACAGCCTCTCCACACTAACCCCCTGATATAGTAACTAATCTGACTATACGATTCTCTCCTGTGCTCCTATTTTGCCCCTTCAATACCAATGTCATCTCACTTGTCATAACTGTAATTTGAGGGGTGCAGAGAAGGAGTGTAAATTTGTCAGACAGTTTACTCACTGTCTCCCCACTCCACCCACCCCATACCAGACTCTTGAGCATCTCGAGTGCCAGAATTCGGCTTGACTTCACTCTGGAGCCCTGGCCCCTGGCACAGAGCGTGGCACCATAGTAGGTGCTCAATAAAAGAATCACTAAGTTTATAATGACATCACTTTATATTTGCAGAGTGTGGTACTGTCTACAAACCTCCTTCCCTTGCATTTACTCAGATTGCCTAAATCAAATCAGATTTGCAGGAATTAACATTTCAGGGAAAACACCAGGAACATGGGAGGAGGAGTATAAACAGCATAAATTTGATCACCAGCTGCATAACGGGACGCATATAAAAATAAATCAGTGTAACTTAAGCCTTTGGACTTCTAAGTGGGTTCGATCATAAATATTCTACAAGAAATTAGCAAAATTCATCACAATATTAAAATAACTGCACAGTCAACAAATTGGAGAAAATAAGTTTAAAGTAAAATGATCAATTCAGTAGTCAGGTAGAAAGAGTAAAACAAAGGAGAGATCTGCTATTTGGTCAATAATAGATAAATTAAGCATTGATGTGAATTTTTGTCCAGAATGATATAATTTTACAGCAATCTAGATTGATCAAAGTAAATGTACAACCTCCAAATTTTTCTAGTAGAATTCTTGTAACCAACTGAACTTGAGATTTTAGGCCATCTCATAAAGCTCAAATATAGATCACAGAGATAGTTCATCAATATTCTTCAAAAACTGTTCTGTGAAACGCTAGTTCCACAAGATGTTAAAAGGTATTATGTACACTTTTAAAAAAGATTCCTAGGTCAAATAAGTTTTGGAAATGCTGGTTTAAATAAAGGGAAACAGTTTTACTCAGTGTAAGGCTTATCAGAGCCTTCAATAACCCCCAAAACTTTGTATAGCTCCAAGATATAATATGAAACATTTCTTAAACTAATCTGACCACAGAACCATGTAGAATGTGTGTCTGTTTTATGAGAAAAATACGTCTCAAGAAACTAGTGTTGCACAGAGCATCCTTTGAGAAATACTGTTGAGATTACTAAAACAATCTTCTTCTATGCCACAAATGATCTTTTCAGATTTGTAAGCATCCAGAGGCTTAAATCCCTCAGTTTTATCACAGTTTAAAGTTTACCCTGATACAGTGGCCTAGAATCAAATCTGAGGCTGGCAAAAGCCAGGATGGAGAGACTTATAATGCCACAAGCTCAGAGAAGGGCAGAGGAAGGAATCTTAGTGGAAAGTTAACAGGTAAGAAGCCTGTGTGAGTACAGCAGCTTATGAATTATTGAACACGATGCCCCTGAAGTCAATTTCCCTCTACTATTTTGCTGCTCCAAATTCAAAATCTATCATGCTGTCTTGCTAATCTTTTCATGTCTGAACTCCTGGGACCTCCTCTGCAGTCATCCTCATCCTGCAAGCCCCCCTGCATAATTAGTCCATTGCCAGGCTCTTTGAATACACGAGTCATATTCTGCATGTTTATCTCTCTCTGAGGCTGAAATCTTGCTTCTCCTGTGATGTGATGCAGTGAATTAGGGGTTACACAGGGCTCTGGGATGTGGCTAGTATCAAAGAGCTAGAGGGAATTTTAAAAGTTCTTTAATCCATCTCCCTGGCCCCATGCTGGCCTGACCTCCATCCACATCGGAAAGAAAATTATCCACCCTTGTCTTAAAACTTCCAGGCAGTAGAGGGCCCTGAATAAAGCCTGTCTAGTCTCTAAATTATCCAACTTTATCCCAATCCACTCCCCTGTGCTAACCCTTCACATCAAATGTTACCATTTATCTCTCACTTACCTTCCAAGCCCCAGTCTTTTTTGTGTGACTAATTCCCATTCAGCTTCACAGGGTCTCAGAATTTATACCCAAACTAGCTGTGCTGCTAAAGAGAGTCAGAAATAGACTCAGAAACAGGACCTGATACATCACTGTTGCTTGAATAATATTTCACTCGGTTTATTCCAAAAAACCTCTGATATGCTAAGCCCTTTGGGAAACTGTTATGTTGCCTCTCTCCAAGTGGGTTCTGCTTGGAATCAACATAGGAGGTGATAATTTTTTCAATTTTAAAACAACCCTTTTAATTTGTCTGCATTATTCTTGAGGCTTGTTCTTAATTTTACTCTTTCTTTTGTTTTGTTTTTCTTTCAGCCATAGCGAAACGAGAGAGGGGGGGCGGTCATTAGAAAGCTCTCAGAGAAAGTGGTTTTTGTATTACCTGAGCCCATGTTGGGGAAAGCAACTAGTAGACATTCTGAGATTTATCTGTTTTGAATTTTGGTATTAGAAATCAAAATATGACTACTGTGTCCTCAGTGAAAGGGCTATACGTCCCAGGCCCTACAATAGATGGAGCTGATCAAACTGGGAATTTAATATGGTGAACCTCCAAGCCTACTCTCAATGCTGAGGGCACCCCAGCTTAGACACTGGGGAATGTGTGAGGAAGAGAACTTTCAAACACTCCTTCTCTGCACCCCTCAAATTACAGGACTGAAGCTATTACCTCTTCTACTCACCTGTTGGACTGGGTTTTGATGCACGACAGAGGAAAAAGAGAAATAAAGATCATAAAGGAAACTGGAGTCCAAGTAGGGAAAGGGGAGTGAGAAGAGGGGAATTTGAAACCAGAATGGTGATCACCATTAACCTTATTATGCGTGGTGACCTCAGTTTAGCCTATTGATTCAAGTTTCACTGACCCTGTATGTAAATAACTTTCTATTAAGCAATCTCCTCCATTTATAGGCATCTCAAATATTGTATTACAAGCTTCTCAACATATTGTACTGATCCCTCTATCTTCTCAGAATTCCTGAGCACTGCATGAGAAGTTCAATTCCTAAGATTTATAAGAGAGGTTATGTATTGAGAATGGGGATGAAAGAAAATAGTAACTTTTTAGGTGAAATAGTTTCTAGTACTTAGTATTACAAAACCTTAATCCCAAAATTCTAGATGCTATTTCTGCTCAGAAATAGTAATGGAGCTATTTGCTTATTGATAAAGATTTCTATGTTCTTTCTGTAACGTGTGACTAGCTGTATCTATAATGTTAATATCCACACTGTTTACTCTCCATGAGCAGGTCAAGAGCAAAACAATATTTCAGTACATAAATTCCATTTTTAGAATTATCAAAAATAACTTTCTGGCTAAATATTGGTAACAATTACTTTCCCAAAGGAAAATAACCCCTCTTTATTGACTGTGAAATTATTTTAGTATTGAACTCAGATCTAATGTCCATTTCCCATCTGCTTTTTCAAAATATAATAAAATAGTCAAGGCAGAGGGCATAGATGATGCAGTGTATAAAGTATTCATTTCAGCCTTCTGGGTAAGATAGCAGATTGAACAAAGCATTTACTTCTCTTCCTTGAGAAACCCCACTAAAATGACAGTAAACGAATTTGTCCACAAGGACAAAGAGAACAGGAAGAGCCAACAGCCACAAAATGTTGGAAGCCAGAAAGCAGAAGGACAAGTGGTAACTGACTTAGTCTATTCAAGAAAGTTGCATCCTAAACTAGGAGGAGGGACGGCTGAGAAGCAACCCAGTCTACACCGCAGAACCCCAGAGGCCTTGGGAGCTGGCTCTGTATGGTAGCTCTAGAAATGAAAGTGAGGCTAAAAACAAGTCTTGGCTGAAAGATTGTTGAAGAAGTAGTTAGATCCTCGGATCTCTTCCCCTCCCTTATTCTGATATAAGACTAGGGTTTCTTCTCTGGAGATGCTAAAATCAAGAGCTTCTGGACTGGAAGACAGCAGACAAGGGGAGGTAGGAGCATTGTGCTAAAACACAAGCATGCTGAATCTGAAGTCCACCCACTCCTGGACCCAGAGGGCTGGCAACCCAGCTGGAGACTAGAAGACCCTTCTCTGGGGAATCTGCACATCCTAAGAGGAAAGCCCCAAAGACTCGGACAGCAGGGGTTCCCTGAGAAAGGCCCAGCCAGCCCACCCTCTAGTAAGGGCCACAGACAAAAAGCCACACCCAGCAGGCCCACTTTCCAATCAGCTTTTGAGTTTTCAACTAGTTTCCACTTTTACACATAAGCCAACAACCCACGATCATCAGATATCTGAGACCAACCTCGATGGTGAAAAACAACACAAAAACAAAGAGAAAAACAACTTCAAGATAACAGAGACAGTGCTCCAGGGGGAAATTTTTTTTAACTTTAATTAATATCCTACTTATAAAAATAACTAAAATGATATCTTCAAAAAAGTAAGAGGAGATATTACATTCATGAAATAAAAACATTATACTAAAATTAAAGAAATATTCAGAGACCAAAAAAGATCATTGGAAGATTATACTAACGACATAAGATGAATTTCATGGATGTATTGAAAAATCATGTTGAGGATATCATCCAGAAAATAGAGCAAAAGACAAAGAGATGGAAACTAAGACAGAAAAACTAGGAAAATTAGAGGGCCAGTCTAGGTGACCCAGTATCCAAATAATAGGAGTTCTAAGAAAGGAAGAAATCATCAATGGAATAATTCAAGAACACCTCTCAGAACTGAGCGACATGAATTTTTCCAGGTTGAAAGGGTGTCTAACACTGAATGGAAATAGAACCACACCACCCTGTCATCATGACACTTCAGAACACTTGGAACAGATGCTACTCAGGTTCTCAAAGGATTGAGGCATAGAATGGCTTCAGACAACAACACAGGTAGGTCAGGATCCAATGGATCGATTCCTTCAAACTTATGAGGGAAAACGATATTAACCCAGAATTCTATAAGCATCTGTTCTGGACATCGATTGTTGTATAAAAAGTACTCCAAAGTTTAGTGGCTTAAAACAAGGCATTTTTATACCTCACAGTTTGGGAGGTCAGGAATTCAGGCATAGCTTGGCTGGCCAATTCTTCCTCTCCATGTAATATTGACCATGGACACGACAGTATTCACTTAGTGCTGGGCTGGAGGGTCCAAGATGGCTTCACTCACACGAAGTGGGTGCCTGACAAGGGGTGACCAGAAGGCTGGGTTAAGCTGGATCTCTTTTCCTTTCCAGGTAGGGCTTTTTTTTTTTTAAATAAACTTTAATTTTTGAGCAGTTTTAGGTTTACAGAAAAAATGAGCAGAAAGTACTGAGAGTTCCCATATACTCCCTCATCTCCTCAATTCCCCCTATTATTAACATCTCACATTAGTGTGGTAGATTTGTTATAAATGAAGAGCCAACATTGATACATTATTCTTAACTGAAGTCCATAGTTTATATTAGGGTTTACTCTTTGTGTTGTGCATTCTATGGGTTTTGACAAATGCATAATGACATATATCCACCATTACAGTATTGTACAGATTAGTTTCACTGCCCTAAAAAGCCCCTGTACTCCACCTATTAATACCCGCCTCCCTCCTCTTAACCCCTGGAAACCACTGATTTTTTTATTGTCTCCATGTTTTGCCTTTTCCAGAATGTCACATAGTTGGAATCACACAGTATGTAGCCTTTTCAGACTGGCTTCTTTTACTTAGCAATATGCACTTAAGCTTCCTCTATGTCTCTTCATGGCGTAATAGCTCACTTCCTTTTATCGTTGAATAATAGTCCTTTGTATGGGTGTACCACGGTTTGTTTATCTATTCACCTATTGAAGGACATCTTTGTTGCTTCCACTATAGGGCCTTTTTAACATGGTGTCTCCAGAAAGACAGTCAGACTTCTTAGGTGGTGGACCAGGGCTCCAAGAGACCAAAGTTGCCAAGAATCTTAAAAGCCAGGCCAAAACTGGCATAGTTCACTTCCACCATATCTTTTTGGTCAAAGAAGTAACAAGACAGACAAGATTTAAGGGTAAGGGTGTCAAAGATTATGAGGCTATTCTTAAATCTACCACACCAGTCAACAAGAGGCAAACAGATAATTCTGGAGACCCATTTCCTCTTTCCTATTGGTACTTAACAAGAAGCTGATTCATCCTGTTTGGAACTCCTCCTTTTTAACAAAACAGTTACCTATCCCTGAAATTTATTATTCTTATTCTTATTCTTCTTATTATTATATAGCGACTTATAAACACCAGAAACTGCTTTCCCTAAAAATATATAGGGTGTCCCATATGTGTCCAGTCTAGCTATGTCCTGTCTAAGACACTTTTCTATGAGATAATGAGAGTTCAGGGACCAGGTGAACACTGCTACTTCTCTACTTGAAGTTCGTCCCCAACAAGTCCTATTAACCCTTATTTGTGTTTGTATTTATGGTGCAAGCTGTATTTCTGGGCCCGCCCTACACTTCACCAGCAATACCTCACCACCCTACACCTCACTAAGTCAAAAATAAAAACATTTTCAGATGCTAAAAAAAGTAATGTTACTTCACACACATCCTTCAAACGTTACGTAAAAGTACTCTCCATCAAAAATAAGAAAAATGTGGTCTTCCAGGAAATAGGATATCTAACAAGTCAGGAAGAGGTGAAAAGAATCCCCAGGATATGAAAAAGGAGGCTCCCAGGATATCTGCTCTGCAGCAGAGTGAGAGGGCAACAAGTCCTGATTAAGCAGGGCAAGAGGATCCAGGAGAGATTTCCACAGGAAGATGAAATTAATAAACTATCTGATATATCAGAGCATATTGAAAAGAGATCAAACAACTGTAAAAAGATTTAAGGGTGAATTGATGATAAACACTTAAGAAAATTAAACAAAGAAACAAAGGCAGCTATTAACTCCAGGGAAATGAAAGTGTTGTGAAGAGAAGAAAAAGCAATCATAGATCTGTTGTGAATAGCTAAATCCTCCTCTTGATAGTGGGAAGTGAAGAGATAATGCCAAAGACTAAAAATCAAGAAGGAGCTTTGAAAGTATGTTATTTAGAGATAAGAAAGAAAATACGAAAAGACTCAGTCAAATAAGGTTAAAGTTAATTGCCTCTGGGAATGGAGAAATGGGGAGGAATGGGGAGTGTGAGCTTGCTGTTTATCACTACAAGTCTTATAGACGAAAATAGTTCAACTATTTTGTTCTGTAAGGCTCACCACTTCAAGTCTTTGCTCACATCCACCTTTTCAATAAGCCTTGTTCTGACCACTCTAATCCTAGCTCCCCTGCCTCCCTTTTTTCCATAGCATTTACTGCCTTCTAGCATGCTCCATAATTTGCCTATTCATGATATTTAGTGGGGTTTTTTTCCCTGCCAGAATGTCAACGACACAGGGGCAGGGATCTTCGTCTTTTTCATTTACCAGTAGGACCCAGGTGCCTCTAATAGTGCATGGAACATAGTAAGGCTCAATAAACATTATTCAAGTAAAATGAATTTGATTTTTAAAACTGTGTGCATGGGTAGCTTTGATTTTAAAAAGCAAAATAAATCACTTACCCCAAAACTCTACCACAAAGCAAAAATTCCATAATTAAAATATTGTTCAGAGATCTTGGTCTTCTATTAAGAAATGTTACTAGTAGTTTCTTTTTTTGGGCGGGGGTTAATTGAAGTATAGTTGATTACAGTGTTGTGTTAGTTTCTTTATTACATTCTTTTCCCTTGTAAGTTATTACAAAATAACTTACAAGAGAAAAGAATGTGCTATACAGTAGGTCCTTGTTGGTTATCTATTTTATATATAGTAGTGTGTACATGTTAATCCCAAACTCCTAATTTATCCCTCCCTCCCCCTTTCCCCTTTGGTAACCACAAATTTGTTTTCTATTATTATTAGTTTCCTCAGACTTCAGAAAGAACAATACTTAACAGTGCATTCTAAGTGCCCAAACCTGAAGCACTGAGACAGTAGGCAAGCACTATAATACAATGAGTGAGACTTACATAACACTTAAAAATAAATGGTGATTTATGTAAGGTTGTGAGATATGAAGTTTATTATAATGAAGAGAAGATAAAATACATTTGAGGAATAATCAAATATATCTGAGTTTAACTATTATTCATTAGTTTATACCTGGTCTTGTTTCAAAACAGATTTTAGGAAGCCTATAAAAGTATAGAGAACATAACATTAAATTCCATTTAAATTAAATTAAAGTTTGGCAAAAGAAGATAGAAAATCAAAGATGGGACAAAGAGAAGCCAATAAAGTGATTTAAAATATGTGCAATTACAGCCTGATGCTGGTTGAAAATTTGTCTCTAAAATCTGTGTCCATTAGTATTAGATTCAGCTATAAGTAACGGAGAAACTCAACATATGGGTGGTTTAAATAAGATGACAGATGAGTTTATTTCTCTCACATGTGCAGTCCAGGTCTGATATGGGAGCTCAACTCCACTGGTCCTCAGGGATCCAGGGCCCTTCCAGCTCACGCCTCTGCTTTCTCAGTGTAGAACTTATCCCCAGAGTCCAAGATGACAGCATTCCTATTATGGGCAGCAGAATGGAGAAAAAGGACTAAGCAAGGGTCACCTGCCAATTGTTTCCTGAGAAACATTCCCAGAAACTGTCACTGGATACTTCTCCTTCCATCTTATTGTCCAGAATTTAGTGAAGTGGCCACTCCTAGCTGCAAGGGAAGCTGAGTAAAGCAGTCATCATTCGGGGCAGACACATGTCCTACTGAAACTTCTATTAAAATGGATGAAGGGGGAGAAATGGATCTGAAAGACAACAGGAGTGTCTGCCACAGCTTCACAGCAACCGAAAGAAGAAAGGGAACATGGTCAGGTTCAAAATAACTGAGTTGGTAAAAATGAACAGTTGCTCAAGAGACTTAACAGCAGCTCTTGGTTAAAAGGTTAGAAAGGGATGACTGGAAGTCTTCATAAAAAAAAGGAAAAGTTTGATCTTATCACATCAGTGCAACCCGTTTTGTAGAACTGTTTCTTATAACAACTCCTAATAATGTATTGACAGTTTAGAGAAAATGTGCCTGCAGAGATTTGATTTTCTGAGTTCATTTTCACATTTAAAAAATCATAATAAAACCATGTTTCTTTTAACTCCATCATGTGAATGTCCTGACATTAAATATACACGTATATATTTCTTTCAGAGTTAAAGAAAACTCCATTTACCTTCGTTTACGGAAAAGAAACCACTGCAATCATAGGGACTACCAGAACATTTCAAGAAATGGTATGTAGTGTTCCATTTAAACTTTCACCAATGTGCCTTTAATGTTTGGTTTTATTTCATAAGTACCACAAAAGCAGAGGATTAGATAATAAACACAGAATAAAATGAACAGTCCCCCTTTTCAATACCATTTCCTTTTCTGAGAGAGGGGCCCTTTTAAAGCCTTTTACCCATAGCAAAAGAGAACAAGACAAGATGTCGTTAAGGTAGAGACCACGGGGGCACCTTAGTCATCCAAGAGCAAAGCTCTAGAAAGGCCAAGGTGCAGGGCATCAAGGCTCAGGAGGCAAGACCTAAGTGAGCATTTGCAGAACAAGGGCTGAGCGAAATCAAGGTCATTGCCAAGACTCTGCCCTCCCTTATGGTGCAAAGTCTCCCACATTTCTACTGGGGTTGGAGTTTTAAGAAAAATAGCTAAGAGTTTGCGGCTGAAATCCCCCAAAGCCATTTTAAAAAGGAATGTGCTTTCAGGGTATTGTCTCCATCAGCTTCCCATGTTTCCCACACATCTGTGTCTTCTGGGCTTGTTTCTTACCTGTGTGGTTCTCACCTCCCACCTTGGACCCAGATTCAGTCCACAAGATTTTGATGAAACTCCTGATTGATAAACCATGGCCTGGCTAGTACCTAATGAGCTGCCAAGTAATGTTTTGTAACACACAATGCAGAGATGGCAAACAGTCTGTGTGTTGCCACTCCATCTTCCGAAGTCTGGGGAAGATATTAACTAACCCACCTTGGCACTCTTGTCTGCTATTCTGCTTCAGCGATTCTCACAACACAGCACTCCTGACAATCATCATCAACAGATTAGACTTGGCACATAAAGTTAAACCTATTTGCCATCCCTATGCCATCTCTAATCAACAGAGTATTAAGGAATTTTCCAAGCAGTACAAGTTTTATCTAAATATATGACCTACAAATAATGTATTGTTTATCATATATATTCTACACAGAACAAATGTTCTATTCTAAGGACAACATAGTTTTTTTCTTACTAATAAAATAATAGCTGATTGTTGATCTCTTACCAAATGCTAAGAACAATTTATGTATAATATTTCTCCTAATCCTTTCAACAAATTATAAAGCAAGTATTTATTATATTACATATTATATTACTTCAATTCTAAGATATCATTGATTGTATTAGCTCTGGAGAGTGTTAATGGTGGAAAAAGGAAAGAAAAATGACAATGTACACATTGATTGCAGCGCTCAACCCAGTATCAAATGTATTAAAATACGCTTCTCAGAACTGGGAATTTGTAATGATATCTTACACTGTTACAGCTGAGAAAACAGAGGCATAGAGAGAACCAAGAGCCCTGTCCAGATCACAGAAATAGAAAGTTGCAGAGCTGGAATTTGTACCCAGCTTATCTCACTCCACTCAGACACCAACAACGATAATACAGTCACTGGTCTATGATCCAAGATTGACCCACAGAAAGAAATCAGCCCTGTCTCTCTGCGTATGAACATGACCAACAGTTTATTGGAAAGTTGTCATGCAACCTGGCTAAGAATCATCATAGACACAAAGTGAATACTGACTCCTTGCTGCTCTCTCTCGTTTCCTTTAATGAGATATTCAAACAGTCCCAGTGCTGTCAAAAGCTCTCTGTTGGTGTAGACTGTAAAAACAAAGAACACAAAAACACCATGTGGAATATTATGCAGCTCTAGAAAATGAGGGCTAAAAGTCCATATATTTTTATTTAGAAAGACAAAACACCGCCAAAAGAAAAATTAGCGTATAAAATTGGATAGTATAATTTAATTTCTACTATATTTTTAAAAGAAAAGAAAAAACTAGCTGTACATAAGAAAATTGGTAGAAAATACACCAAGATCATTATGTTTGATAAATTATGGGTGATAGTTTTCATTTTTTTTAATATTTCTGTTTCCCACAGATTTTGGTTTTATATAGAAATAACAACCAAAAAACATCTAGATGGAAACTGAATGAAGGAACAGTAAAGAACTTGCCCAAGGTCCCCAGCCAAGAGTCCATGTTAGGGTGCAGAATAAGGGATAGGATTCGGCCAGAAATGCAGTTTGGAAGCTGCGCTCTCCCCGTGTGCCTGTGACACCAGCATTTCTCTCTCACAAGACCCAGACATGTCATCTCAACATCACTTTGTTCCCACAATGAATGCAGCCATCTTCTGTAAAATCTAAAAGACCAAAGTAAAATTCTCTGAAAAGTACTCAGTACAATTTATAGTAGACACCTCTCCTTTTGTGGTACACTGTCTTGACAGCATTTCTTTAAAATTCAGATCTTGGAAATAAAAAGGGAGAAAGGAGATGGGAGGATAGCCTAATCATGAAAAAACATGTGTGTCAAAATTTGATTGAAACCCATGGCTTCTGTCAGACTTTTAGCTAATGAATAGATGCAGGGTTGGAGTTGGGGGTGAGGAGTATTTCTGTTCTTTTCTTTAAATTCAAAATCCTTAGAAGTACAGAGAGTGTACACTTTGTCTAGTATAACTTCTTTGAAGATGCTTCTTGACTATTTTTCTAAGGATGTAATTATAAACAAATTTTTTTTTAAGTTTCTCATAGTTACTCATTATTTAATGTTCTGGCTTTATTCTCCAGCACATCTTCCTGTTTTCTGCTGCTTTCCTCACTATGGATTTTTCCTTTGATATTATGCAGCATGTAACCTGACTGCCAGTGCCAAATCATTTCAATTACTCCCCAAGGTTTTTATTAGATATAGAAAAAGTCAGCTTTCTATAGCCTGCATATTTATGTCTACACTTATTTTTCAGAACCAGTGAGAGAGAAAGAGGAAAAAGGGAAGAAAAAGTTGAATGGAATATGAAAACGTTTCTTAAAAATTGTGTAATAAGAATTAAAGAAACAGCTCCTGTTTTCCTCTTGAGGTTTATGTACAAGATCTCAAAAATTTCTATAGATAGCTCTACCCTGAACCATTGCCAGTGATTATAAGGTATTTTAAAATGTAAACTGTTGAAGTCATTTTAATTTGGGTACCAATTCTCTGGCATGGAGGGTTAAGCGTAGGAAGTTTCTTGCTAAGCCTCCTTTACAATCAGCAAAGGAGATGGGTTGCAGCAGCCCTTACAGCTCCCAACGTGCCCACACGGCTCGGGTGGGGAGCAGAAGGGAGTGCGGTGAAGGGGGAAAGGGTCAAAACACCAGGGGGTTGGCTGGGTCCTCACAGAATATCACCTTACTTCTCAGAGATACAAGGTGAAGCCCAGAGAACAGAGGTCTTCCCCTCCTTGTTACTTCATAAAGTCTTTTTTCTTTGTGCATAAAATAGCAGACTGGTTTTGAATTTAGTTCCTGGATTTGGTGTGTGACTTGGACAAATTGTTAAATTTCTCTGGTCCGTTTCTGCATCTATAAAATGGGGATCACGGTTGGATGAGCACAATTGCCCAAGACGACGCCGGGATCTCATTCTTTTTTTTTAATTAATTTATTTATTTATTTATTTTTGGCTGTGTTGGGTCTTCGTTTCTGTGCGAGGGCTTTCTCTAGTTGCGGCAAGTGGGGGCCACTCTTCATCGCGGTGCGCGGGCCTCTCACTATCGCGGCCTCTCTTGTTGCGGAGCACAGGCTCCAGACGCACAGGCTCAGTAATTGTGGCTCACGGGCCTAGTCGCTCCGCGGCATGTGGGATCCTCCCGGACCAGGGCTCGAACCCGTGTCCCCTGCATTGGCAGGCAGACTCTCAACCACTGCACCACCAGGGAAGCCCCGGGATCTCATTCTTTGTTGCCGTTGCAACAAGCCAGCTCCAGTGGGATTCTTCACCCCGCCCTCCTGGGGGAAAGGCTGCACCCGAACTCAGTGGGATGATGGGATTCAGGGGGCAAACCCAGCCTTGTAAGTTTGTCCTTTCCCCAATAAAGCCAGTTCCTTAAACTGTGTCACATGACATGAAGGAATTCATCACAAAACCCAGATGGGGCTCCCTTTGCAGTGGGGGTGATAGCAGCCCATACTTGAACTTCACTGGGCCCTGGTAAGGCTGGATGGGGAAATACAGGGCTTCCTGATCGTCCATCTTTGTTGCTAACTTCACCCACCACCTGTCCTGTTATTTACTCAGCATTTTAAAAAATCAGTCTCTTTTTCAATATAAATTTTTGTTTACAGAAGCAAGTAGATTTGAAAAATCAAAAATAAATTTAAAAAACACATGTCCATGTTGGGAAGGTCTGTGGCTCCCAGAGTTCAAGGGCAGAAAGAGGGACATCTAGCATTGAGTTTCCTGGCCCCTGGGAACAGTAGCAAGCAGGAGGGTAATGGGGATAGGGGAGGGGCTGCTAGCCCCACCAGGAGAATCTGGCAGAAAGAAAGGTGCTTCTTCTGGGAGGAAGAAGCTGGGCTAGGGATGGGAGTGGGCAGTGATGGAAACTGGTAGCTGGCAGATCTAAGACTGACAGAGGGGATCTGGGGCGAAGGCTAGAGGAGAAATGAGGGGACTGCAGTGGGAGCCCTGGGGAATGGGAGGCGGGTGCAGCCTGGGGAGCAGGCCCTAGAGAGGCTGGAGGAGACAATGGGCAAGGGGAGGGTTAAGGCGACGGTGTGAGAACTGAGGGTGGGGCAGTGGAAGACCCCTGCTGATGGGTGAGGCAAGAGGTGGAAGCTGTGGGTGGAAAGGGCTGGAGAACAAGCCTTGGCTGCTTGAGCTGGAAGCTCTAGAACATGTTGGAAGGAGCAGAAGCAGATGAGGGGTGTCATCTTCTCCCCAGCAATGATCACCCCTCAGAGACTAGAGCTTCAGGCGTGGATGCCAGTCGATATTCAGCTGGGGAGGCCAACACAGCAAACGTGGACCCCAAAACCACCTCCTATACCCGTGCTGCACGTTCCAATCTTTGGGACCTCAGCAAAGGTCTCGGGCCTTGGGCCTCGAGCTCAGAGAGGACTCAGTATTAGCTTTTATTCAGCCCTCACATAAGCCCTCTGTCCCTGCCTCTGTTGTTGCATTTCCTTGCCTGTAGCTGAGTCATTTGCTTTAAGTCTGGCTTCCCAGTCTGATGGTGAGGACAAGCTGCATGGGAACCAAATTTGTACTCCCAGCCCTGAGCTGAGCCTCTGCTGCACGTAGTAGGGACTTGTCAAGCTGACACACTTTTTCTTAAACTAAATAACTCTCAGGAGTTACATTTAACCTTTGAAGAGAAGAAAAGCACACACAGTAATCTCTTGCCAACCTGAATACCTCCATGGTGGGCAAAAACCATGAGTGACAAGATTACGCTTCATCTAAAATAAAGGGTAGAAGAAAAGCAAATGTTAACATGATATTCAATATCGATATGTATTTTAAAGTAAAGAAAAATTCGTAAGGCATCTACTTCCAAAATAAACAAGACTCATCTGCTTACGAAACAAGCAAATCCCAGCCCTGAGTCTCCATGGCCACACAACCTGCAGAGGAGGGCACTCTGGTGGTCTTAGAGGCTGCACCAAGGTTCTCTTTACAGTTTGCAAGCAGGACTTTACTGGCTTGAAACAGAATGTCTTTTTCACTTGCAGCCTTCCTCATTTTATTTTTGCAAGTTTAGCAAAACCTTGGTGTCAACACCTGTTTGGGGTTGTTTTGTTTTCAGAAAGTCAAAAGTGCTGAAGAGCATGTCTTCTTGGAGGGGCCCATCCATACAGTGAGAGGTCGCCCCTCTCTGTGCACCCATATGCTCACCACTTAGTGGGAGAGTGGGGAGCAAGGAACTAATGGCAAGTATATAGATATGAAAAAGGGAGAATTTTAACACTTGCGAAAGTGCACGTGTTTGCAGCCTCACCTACCCAGCCACACCCCAATCCCCTTGCCACAAACCAAATTCAATCTTGAACTTCTTAACTTCTCTACCCACCCTCCATACCCCACACCCCCCAAAAAACTTCATCTTGCTGGTTCCCTTGTTTAGCCTTTGGTTAAACCATCTGAAGAATGGGAGAGAATCTGACAGACCAGGAGAAACTAGGAAAAAAGGGGCAAAATTCAAGGCAGCCTGTGGAATTCATACTCAGACCATCTACAGGATAAAGTCTTAGGAAGTCTAAGTGGGTGGGTTGAAGAGGAGAAGAGAAAGTTGGGCAGCGAAGGGGTGAGGGAAGAGTTTCTAAGGCAAATTGAGGAGGAGGCCTTGGAGCAGAATCAGAGTGAGGGGAGGGGATGGAAGAGGAGAGGGGATTTCTACATGATGTGGGACATCACATCGCGTCCAGGACAACTGTGAGTCCAGCTCAGGGCTCCTTCTCATAACTCTTGGACTGTTTCTCCTACACATCGCTGCTCTGGGATGAAGCACATGAGATTCACATGTGAATCACATGAGCAAAGAAAACAACCTTATTCATATCCCACATGATAATACAACTCTCTCTTGTTGCTCTCCAGTGAAAAACCAGGAGAGGCGAGCCCCAGATTCATGAGAATGATCCTTCATGCCTTCATTAATTCTACAGTTATTTTTGAGCACCAGTCGCTGTAATAGACACAGAGGATAAAAAGACTAAATGTTAATGCATGCCTAGACCATGTTCAAGACCTGACCCCTCAATGGCTGGTTCTATAACCTCAGTGAGTCCCTTCCCCATTCTGAGCCTCAGTTTCCCTAAAATAAAGGGCTTAAACAGGATAATCAACGTCCATCCAAGCTCTATGATTCTGAAATCCTAAATCAGAGTGTCTTAGACTAGCAATCCTCAGACTCACTCCATGTTTAAGTTTTTTGTTTTTTTAATGTGGTTTATTGCTGATGTTTAATAATCAAGAGATTTTACATAAAAATCCAATTTCCTATTTATCTTAGAAAATCAGCAGTTCTGGTAAACAGGCATGCTCCTGCCTGGCAACAATGGGTTGGCACTGAGTAGTGGCCTCCCCTTCAGGTGGATCATGTGCTGTGTGTTTGGCCGAGGTTCCCACTCTGTTCCATTCACACATGGATTTAGCTACCTGGCCCCTGTGGCCATTTGAGAGTTCAACCCCGTCCCAAGTCTAATGGTCAGCAACTATTCAAGGGAAAGTGAACTAGGACTTTGATGCCCAACAGGTCAGAGGGTGCGAAAGCGAGGAATAGCTCCTGAGAGTTGACCAGGCCCTGGGCGTCCAGCAGAAGGACAGAAGGTGCCTCTGGGAGGTGTTCTAACAAGAGCAGACACGGGGGAGAAATCCGTCCTGCTCTTAGGCCTGACTGAGAGGATTTTGATTCCTCAACAAGCACAAGAACTGTCGAAGGAGCTTGTCCTGGGCACAGAGACACCACTCTTCAGGCCTTGCTCTAAGCCAGAAGGAACAGGTTCATGTCCTTCCAGTCTCCAGGCAGCTAATCGTGTTTCTCTTAGAAATACTGCCAAATGGGCTTCCCTGGTGGCGCAGTGGTTAAGAATCTGCCTGCCAATGCAGGGGACACGGGTTCGAGCCCTGGTCTGGGAAGACCCCACATGCCGCGGAGCAACTAAGCCCGTGAGCCACAACTACTGAGCCTGCGTGTCTGGAGCCTGTGCTCCGCAACGGGAGAGGCCGCGATAGTGAGAGGCCCGCGCACCGCGATGAAGAGTGGTCCCCACTTGCCGCAACTGGAGAAAGCCCTCGCACAGAAACGAAGACCCAACACAGCCAAAAATAAATATAAATAAATTTATTAAAAAAAAAAAAAAAGAAATACTGCCAAGGACCGTTGGTCGGGGCACAGCCCTCTAACGCATCTGTTAGCAGGATGGGCAGATTCAGCTGGAGAGTTGTTTGAAGTGGCTATTGTTATTATTACTTTTACAGACTTTAGCTAATATTAAGTACTGCTTAATTAGTTCAGATTGCTTTAACAAAGTACCACAGAGTGGGTAATTTATAAAAGGAAACTTATTTCTCACAGGTCTGGAGGCTCAGGGTGCCTGCATGGGCAGGTTCTGATGAGAGCCTTCTTCCAGGTTGCAAACTGCTGGCTTCTCGTTGCGTCCCCTGGCGGCATGGCAGAAGGAGAGCGAGCCAGCTCTCTGGCTTCTTCTTAGAATGGCATTGTTTCTTATAAGGGCGCATCTTCACGATCTAATCACCTCTCAAAAGCCCCACCTCCAAATACCATCACAATGGGGATTAGATTTCCATGTATGAATTGTGGAGAGAAACAAATATTTGGTCCGTAGAAAGTACATTCTCTAAGCCAGACATTATGCTAAGTACTTTACATACTCTATCACCATTTAAACCCCACAGCAAAGTTAAGTAACTTGCCCAAGGTCCATTAGCTTGGCAGAGTTTAAACTCGTGTCTGTCTCCTACCAGATACACCAGAGCATGTCTGTCCCTGCTCCCCACCATGCCATACTGTCCCCCTTTTGGATTCTAGCTGCTAAAACCACTATCTTGCTGTCTAGGACAGCCAGTCCCTGCCCTGGAGGCAGATGAATGTCAGAATTAGATACCTTGATCCAGCATTCTGTGTCAGCCTTCTTTATCAAAAGTGGTCCTCTCAGAAAGGGATAGAGGCAAGGAAAAAGTAAAAGAAGGATGAAGAGAAAAACTGCAAATGAGTATTAATCCAGGCTTAGCTGAATTCAATTATACATACAAGGGCTTATTATTTTTATACACCCTCCCACCCCATAAGATCTCTGTATTGGAAGAAAAAATGTTTTGTACCTTAAACTAACTGAGCAACTGCTACTGTATTCTTGCCTCTATTCAGTCATAACCTGAATTACATCATGAAGAAACATAAGACAAACCCAAATTGAAGACATTCTATAAAATAATTGGCCAGTACCCTTCAAAAGTGTCAAGGTCATGAGAGACAAAGAAGGACTAAGGAATCAGCCCAGATTAAATGAGGCTAAACAGACATGAAACTAAACACATGTGACCCTGAATTGGACCCTGGCCCTGGTCATTAATGGGGCAATAGTGAAATATGAATGAGGTCTTTAGTGTAGACAACATATTATACCAATGTGAATTTCCTGATTTTGATCATTGCACTATGATTATGAAAGATGTTCGCATTTAAGGAATCTGGATGAAAGGGTATGTGCAAATCCTTTGTTCTATTTTTGCAACTTTTTGTAAATTATTGAGTTTTGGAAATTATTTTAACTTTTTGGAAATCATTTCAAAATGAAAATGTTAAGACA